>NC_069504.1:318495153-319210153 GCF_027579735.1 Bombina bombina | reverse complement strand
GAGGAAAAGTGCTATAACGCATTCCCCATTGATGTATATGGAGACCTAACACCCTAACATAAACCCCTAGTCTAAATACCCCTAATCCGCCAACCCCCTGACATCACCGACACTAACTAAAGTTATTAACCCCTAATCCGCCGCCCCGACATCGCTGACTCTCAAAAAACATTTTAACCCCTAATCCGCCGACCCCCCACATCGCCAACACTAAATAAACCTATTAACTCCTAATCCGCTGCCTCCCCCCATCGCAAATACTAAACTAAACCTATTAACCCCTAAACTGCCGAACCCCCCTGCATCGCTTATACTAAAATAAACCTATAAACCCCTAAACCGCCGACCCCCCACATTGCGACACACTAAATTAAACTATTAACTCCTAAACCTAACACCCCCTAACTTTAATTTAAAGTTACAACATAACTTCCTTTTAAATTAAATAAAAACTTAAAAGTGAAATAAAAAAAAACCTAAGCAAACTATGAATAAACTTAACATTACTATTTTAAAAACTAAAATAAACTAAAAATAAAAAACCTAAATTACAAAATTAAAAAATCCTAACACTACGAAAAAACTAACAATAAAAAACCTAAAATTAAAAAAACCTAGCACTATGAAATAAAACCCTAAAAGTACAAAAAATAGTCTAAATGTACGAAAAATAAAAAAAATCTAAGATTACAAAAAACAATATACAAAATAATAAAAATTTAAACCTAATCTAATACGTCTATGAAAACAAAAAAGCCACCAAAATAATAACACCCCCTTATCTAAGAATAAACTACCAATAGCCCTTAAAAGGGCCTTTTGCGGGGCATTGCCCTGAAGCAATCAGCTCTTTTACATTAAAAAATTACAAAGTCCACCCTAACAGTAAAACCCCCCCCACCCACATTAAGGGCAATCAACTCTTTAGTGCCCATTAAACAAAAAAAAACACCCAATAAAATAAAAAAACCCTAACACTAAGCCCAAAAAATATACTCACTGTTCCTGAAGTTCAGACATCCATCTTCTTGCAGGTGGAGAAAAGTCTTCATCCAGGCGGCGACATCTTCTTTCTTCAACCCGGTTGCGCGGAACTGTGGTGGTTCAACACACACGCATGTGCGAACACACATGCACAAGTACACACACACATGCACAAGTACATACACGCATGCACAAGCATACACACACATTCACAAGCATACACACACACAAGCACACACACATGCACAAGCACACGCAAGTGCTGGCTGGTCCCACTGTAGAATATAGATATAATATTTGTATAATTAATATATCAATATTATATCTATACATAGCTGTGAGACAAAATCTTATTCTACAGTGATAACAGCCAGCACATGCATCCGTGTACCAGCTGAGGGCCATCCTAGTTACAGCAAGTACAGTGCTCGCCGGGGGTCACAATAAGGGCTGCAGTCAAAGAGACAAGGAAACTTTCATCAGAGATCGCTTCCTGGTCGTCTGTACTTACAGCAATGATTTCAGTATGTGCTCAGGAGGCGCTCAGTCTCCTTATCACGGTGCTGTTCGCTGGGGAGTTTGGCAATGCACATTAATAAAAATTTAAAAAAAATACACTTCCGCTTCTGTTCCCACACCTCATCTTAAGAGATCTAGTGCCCCCCTGGGGAAGCGTGCCCCACAGTTTGAGAACCGGTGGTCTCCTTTCATCTCTACAGGAACAGTCGAGGTAGCAACACTTAACCAAACTTTCAGTCTGCATCTATCTCTACCTGCATAGTGTCAGAGAGACAGTTGTTGCTTGCCCGCCGCTCTTTGCCCCCCTTCAACAGAATCACACAACTGACTTTTTATTACAAGACTGTGAACAATATATTAACAAGCAGTGATGTTGATATTTTCCTGCCAATTGTTTAAAAACATAATTTTTTTGTCACAATAAAAGTTTTTTTTCATAGTGCTATTTAATACTCAAAGTCTACGTTGTTTGTCGTGTGCGGAGCAGGAATGTAAACAAAGCTTTATTTTCAAATCCTTGTTCTATAAAAGCAAATTTTTAACGGGAAGTACTGATACATTAACTGTTCGATTAATTATTTGTGCGTGCAATCAGGAAGAGTTTCCAATCCATTACACTGTCTAAAACGCACCCGCCTAAAATTGCTTTGGATTTGGCTTCTAACACAGAGACTTCAGCCAGAGTGTGCAAGGTATGCAGATCTCCTTGTTTTAAATCACCTGGCTTAAGCCCCTCCTCCTTTCCCGTGTGGTGCCAGTTCATTGCTAAAGGCAAAATCTCAGGCCAAATGAATGAAAGTGATGCTTTCCCAGTCTGGCTATTCTGGCTACCAAACACACTATGCACTGATAATGAATTTTCTTTTACTGCATCTAGTTGTGTTATCAGTGGTTAAAGGGAGAAGGAGATGTGAGACCATAGGTTTAAGTACTACACCAGCTGCACAGCGGATGCCAGATCAGATCATTGTGCTCCCTCATAAAATAAGGTTTAGAAAAAAAAGAGTATCTGAGTTTCTCTTGATTTGTTCATCCTTGAAGAAACTTTTGTTAGATGTAGCAAGAGGAGAACCGTCACGAGTAGGTGGAGGGTCTTTGCATTGTGTTTGGACACTTGTGGGGACTTGCTCAGAACCTTGGTCTTTACCGGGGTACTCTTAGAAAGGTTGTAGTAACCATTTAGACACTGCCCCCTCTTTAATGTGACTGGTATCCCATTTTTATTATTTTATTGTTTTAACAAAATGTTTTTTTGTACCTGGGATGTTGTAGCAGATTACTGCAGTCATCTGCAACCAATTATTTATACTAAGAGCTGGGTTTACAGCTCAGAAGAGTGTAAATAATATTCATTCCTTTTAGGATCAGAGTATATTGTAATAATATTGTGTTTTGCTCTCTTTTATGGTCTTTGGAGATAATTGCAGTCCTTTTTACCTATGAGGAAGAAATCTAGAGACTCGCAAACCTTATTTGGATACATACTGTATTATTTTATATACCCTTGGCACATATGCACGGTGTTCTTTAATTTTGTTTAATTTTTTTTTATATTTCTATTGGTTCGTTGTGCATATATTTGTATTTTCAGAGTTTTTTTTAATTTTATTTACTGTATTGTCCCGAGTATAGGCCGCACCCGATTATAAGCCGCACCGGTGTCATTTTAAAAAAATTCATTTTTAACTTTTAAAGAAAATATACATATTAGTAGAACAATAAAACATTATTTTATTTAATGAGTAGGAACACATGTACCAGCATTTTTAACACTTTTGTTATTAAGTGTATTTATGCTACTGAGCCTACATTGGTAGGATTTCTTTCATGTAATTGGCAAGAGTCCATGAGCTAGTGACATATGGGATATACAATCCTACCAGGAGGGGCAAAGTTTCCCAAACCTCAAAATGCCTATAAATACACCCCTCACCACACCCACAATTCAGTTTTACACACTTTGCCTCCTATGGAGGTGGTGAAGTAAGTTTGTGCTAAGATTTCTACGTTGATATGCGCTTCTCAGCATTGTTGAAGCCCGATTCCTCTCAGAGTACAGCGAATGTCAGAGGGACGTGAAGGGAGTATCACCTATTGAATACGATGATTTCTCTAACGGGGGTCTTTTTCATGGGTTCTCCGTTATCGGTCGTAGAGATTCATCTCCTACCTCCCTTTTCAGATTGACGATATACTCTCAAATTTACCATTACCTCTACTAAGAACTGTTTTAGTACTGGTTTGGCTATCTGCTATATGTGGATGGGTGTCTTTTGGTAAGTATGTTTTCATTTACTTAAGACACTCTCAGCTATGGTTTGGCACTTTATGCAAATTATATAAAGTTCTAAATATATGTATTGTACTTATATTTGCCATGAGTCAGGTCCATGTATTTCCTTCTGCAGACTGTCAGTTTCATATTTGGGAATATAAACACTTTAAGAAATTAATTTCTTACCTGGGGTTTAGTCTTTTTCAATTTGACTACTTTTTTGCATTTGCGGGTATTAGGCCCGCGGGTGCGTCAAATGTTTGACTTTATTGCGTCATTTTTGGCGCAAACTTTTTTGGCGCGGAAAGATATGTTTTTGATGCAACTTCGTCATTTCCGACGTCATATGTGACGCCGAGACCTTTCACACGGCGGCATAATTAGTGACGCAAGTGTGTCATTTCCGGTCATTTTTGGCGCCAAAAAAGTTTACGTTACGTTGTGCGTCATACTTCGCGCCAGTTTTTCTTCATTATTTCAATACCCCATTGTTGTTTGCCTCCTGCTTTCTTTTCTATCAAGAGGCCTATGCTTTTGCATTTTTTCCCATTCCTGAAACTGTCATTTAAGGAAATAGATAATTTTGCTTTATATGTTGTTTTTTCTCTTACATTGAGCAAGATGTCCCAATCTGATCCTGCCTCTGAAGTTTCTGCTGGAACATTGCTGCCTGACATCGGTTCTACCAAAGCTAAGTTTTTTTTTTTTTGCAAAATTGTAGAAATTATTCCACCGAATGTCATTTGTAATAGTTGTCATGATAAACTTTTACATGCAGATAGTGTTTCTATCAGTAATAGTACATTGCCAGTTGCAGTTCCTTCAACTTCTAATGTGCATGATATTCCTCAGATATTGACACTGACAAATCTACTTATTTATTTAAAAACATAATTTATGTAAGAACTTACCTGATAAATTCATTTCTTTCATATTAGCAAGAGTCCATGAGCTAGTGATGTATGGGATATACATTCCTACCAGGAGGGGCAAAGTTTCCCAAACCTTTAAATGCCTATAAATACACCCCTCACCACACCCACAAATCAGTTTAACGAATAGCCAAGAAGTGGGGTGATAAGAAAAAAGTGTGAAAGCATAAAAAATAAGGAATTGGAATAATTGTGCTTTATACTAAAAAACCATAACCACCACAAAAAGGGTGGGCCTCATGGACTCTTGCTAATATGAAAGAAATGAATGTATCAGGTAAGTTCTTACATAAATTATGTTTTCTTTCATGTAATTAGCAAGAGTCCATGAGCTAGTGACGTATGGGATAATGACTACCCAAGATATGGATCTTTCCACGCAAGAGTCACTAGAGAGGGAGGGATAAAATAAAGACAGCCAATTCCTGCTGAAAATAATCCACACCCAAAATAAAGTTTAAATGAAAACATAAGCAGAAAATTCAAACTGAAACAGCTGCCTGAAGTACTTTTCTACCAAAAACTGCTTCAGAAGAAGAAAACACATCAAAATGGTAGAATTTAGTAAAAGTATGCAAAGAAGACCAAGTTGCTGCTTTGCAAATCTGATCAACCGAAGCTTCATTCCTAAACGCCCAGGAAGTAGAAACTGACCTAGTAGAATGAGCTGTAATCTTCTGAGGCGGAGATTTACCCGACTCAACATAGGCATGATGAATTAAAGATTTCAACCAAGATGCCAAAGAAATGGCAGAAGCTTTCTGGCCTTTTCTAGAACCGGAAAAGATGACAAATAGACTAGAAGTCTTTCGGAAAGTCTTAGTAGCTTCAACATAATATTTCAAAGCTCTAATAACATCCAAAGAATGCAATGATTTCTCCTTAGAATTCTTAGGATTAGGGCATAATGAAGGAACTACAATTTCTCTACTAATGTTGTTGGAATTCACAACCTTAGGTAAAAATTCAAAAGAAGTTCGCAACACTGCCTTATCCTGATGAAAAATCAGAAAAGAAGACTCACAAGAAAGAGCAGACAATTCAGAGACTCTTCTGGCAGAAGAGATGGCCAAAAGGAACAAAACTTTCCAAGAAAGTAATTTAATGTCCAATGAATGCATAGGTTCAAACGGAGGAGCTTGAAGAGCCCCCAGAACCAAATTCAAACTCCAAGGAGGAGAAATTGACTTAATGACAGGTTTTATACGAACCAAGGCTTGTACAAAACAATGAATATCAGGAAGATTAGCAATCTTTCTGTGAAAAAGAACAGAAAGAGCAGAGATTTGACCTTTCAAGGAACTTGCGGACAAACCTTTATCTAAACCATCCTGAAGAAACTGTAAAATTCTCGGAATTCTAAAAGAATGCCAGGAAAAATGATGAGAAAGACACCAAGAAATATAAGTCTTCCAGACTCTATAATATATCTCTCTAGATACAGATTTACGAGCCTGTAACATAGTATTAATCACAGAGTCAGAGAAACCTCTTTGACCAAGAATCTAGCGTTCAATCTCCATACCTTTAAATTTAAGGATTTGAGATCCTGATGGAAAAAAGGACCTTGCGACAGAAGGTCTGGTCTTAACGGAAGAGTCCACGGTTGGCAAGAGGCCATCCGGACAAGATCCGCATACCAAAACCTGTGAGGCCATGCTGGAGCTACCAGCAGAACAAACGAGCATTCCTTCAGAATCTTGGAGATTACTCTTGGAAGAAGAACTAGAGGCGGAAAGATATAGGCAGGATGATACTTCCAAGGAAGTGATAATGCATCCACTGCCTCCGCCTGAGGATCCCGGGATCTGGACAGATACCTGGGAAGTTTCTTGTTTAGATGAGAAGCCATCAGATCTATTTCTGGAAGTTCCCACATTTGAACAATCTGAAGAAATACCTCTGGGTGAAGAGACCATTCGCCCGGATGCAACGTTTGGCGACTGAGATAATCCGCTTCCCAATTGTCTATTCCTGGAATATGAACCGCAGAGATTAGACAGGAGCTGGATTCCGCCCAAACCAGAATTCGAGATACTTCTTTCATAGCCAGAGGACTGTGAGTCCCTCCTTGATGATTGATGTATGCCACAGTTGTGACATTGTCTGTCTGAAAACAAATGAACGATTCTCTCTTCAGAAGAGGCCAAGACTGAAGAGCTCTGAAAATTGCACCGAGTTCCAAAATATTGATCGGTAATCTCACCTCCTGAGATTCCCAAACCCCTTGTGCTGTCAGAGACCCCCACACAGCTCCCCAGCCTGTAAGACTTGCATCTGTTGAAATTACAGTCCAGGTCGGAAGAACAAAAGAAGCCCCCTGAACTAAACGATGGTGATCTGTCCACCACGGCTGAGAGTGTCGTACAATCGGTTTTAAAGATATTAATTGAGATATCTTTGTGTAATCCCTGCACCATTGGTTCAGCATACAGAGCTGAAGAGGTCGCATGTGAAAACGAGCAAAGGGGATCGCGTCCGATGCAGCAGTCATAAGACCTAGAATTTCCATGCATAAGGCTACCGAAGGGAATGATTGTGACTGAAGGTTTCGACAAGCTGAAATCAATTTTAGACGTCTCTTGTCTGTCAAAGACAGAGTCATGGACACTGAATCTATCTGGAAACCCAAAAAGGTTACCCTTGTCTGAGGAATCAATGAACTTTTTAGTGAATTGATCCTCCAACCATGATTTTGAAGAAACAACAAAAGTCGATTCGTATGAAATTCTGCTAAATGTGAAGACTGAGCAAGTACCAAGATATCGTCCAAATAAGGAAATACCACAATACCCTGTTCTCTGATTACAGATAGAAGGGCACCGAGAAGCTTTGTAAAAATTCTTGGAGCTGTTGCTAGGCCAAACGGCAGAGCCACAAACTGGTAATGCTTGTCTAGGAAAGAGAATCTCAGAAACTGATAGTGAGCTGGATGAATCGGAATATGCAGATATGCATCCTGTAAATCTATTGTAGACATATAACGCCCTTGCTGAACAAAAGGCAGGATAGTCCTTACAGTTACCATTTTGAATGTTGGTATCCTTACATAACGATTCAATATTTTTAGATCCAGATTCTCCTTCTTTGGTACAATGAAGAGATTCGAATAAAACCCCAGCCCCTGTTCCAGAACTGGAACTGGCATAATTACTCCAGCCAACTCTAGATCTGAAACACATTTCAGAAATGCTTGAGCTTTCGCTGGGTTTACTGGGACATGGGAAAGACCCTTCTGAAATAATGTTCTGAATCCAAAGATTGTGAACAGAATTGATCCAAATTTCTTTGAAAAAGCGTAATCTGCCCCCTACCAGCTGAGCTGGAATGAGGGCCGCACCTTCATGTGGACTTAGAAGCTGGCTTTGCTTTTCTAGAAGGCTTGGATTTATTCCAGACTGGAGATGGTTTCCAAACTGAAACTGCTCCTGAGGATGAAGGATCAGGCTTTTGTTCTTTGTTGAAACGAAAGGAACGAAAACGATTATTAGCCCTGTTTTTACCCTTAGATTTTTTATCCTGTGGTAAAAAAGTTCCTTTCCCACCAGTAACAGTTGAGATAATAGAATCCAACTGAGAACCAAATAATTTATTACCCTGGAAAGAAAGGGAAAGTAGAGTCGATTTAGAAGACATATCAGCATTCCAAGTTTTAAGCCATAAAGCTCTTCTAGCTAAAATAGCTAGAGACATAAACCTGACATCAACTCTGATAATATCAAAAATGGCATCACAGATAAAATTATTAGCATGTTGAAGAAGAATAATAATGTTATGAGAATCATGATCTGTTACTTGTTGCGCTAAAGTTTCCAACCAAAAAGTTGAAGCTGCAGCAACATCCGCCAAAGATATAGCAGGTCTAAGAAGATTACCTGAACATAAATAAGCTTTTCTTAGATAGGATTCAATTTTCCTATCTAAAGGATCCTTAAAGGAAGTACCATCTGCCGTAGGAATAGTAGTACGTTTAGCAAGGGTAGAGATAGCCCCATCAACTTTAGGGATTTTGTCCCAAAACTCTAATCTGTCAGACGGCACAGGATATAATTGCTTAAAACGTTTAGAAGGAGTAAATGAATTACCCAAATTATTCCATTCCCTGGAAATTACTTCAGAAATAGCACCAGGAACAGGAAAAACTTCTGGAATAACTACAGGAGATTTAAAGACCTTGTCTAAACGTTTAGATTTAGTATCAAGAGGACCAGAATCCTCAATTTCTAATGCAATTAGGACTTCTTTAAGTAAAGAACGAATAAATTCCATTTTAAATAATATGAAGATTTATCAGCATCAACCTCTGAAACAGAATCCTCTGAACCAGAAGAATCATTAGAATCAGAATGATGATCATTTAAAAATTCATCTGGATAAAGAGAAGTTTTAAAAGACTTTTTATGTTTACTAGAAGGAGGAATAACAGACATAGCCTTCTTAATAGATTCAGAAAGAAAATCTCTTACGTTATCAGGAACACTCTGAACATTAGATGTTGATGGAACTGCAACAGGTAATGGTATTTTACTAAAGGAAATATTTTCTGCATTAACAAGTTTGTCATGACATTTAATACAACAACAGCTGGAGGAACAGCTACCAAAAGTTTACAGCAGATACACTTAGCTTTGGTAGTTCCAGCACCAGGCAGCGATTTTCCTGAAGTATCTTCTGACTCAGATGCAACATGAGACATCTTGCAATATGTAAGAGAAAAAAACAACATATAAAGCAAAATTGATCAAATTCCTTAAATGACAGTTTCAGGAATGGGAAAAAATGCCAAAGAACAAGCTTCTAGCAACCAGAAGCAATGAAAAATGAGACTTAAATAATGTGGAGACAAAAGCGACGCCCATATTTTTTAGCGCCAAATAAGACGCCCACATTATTTGGCGCCAAAAAATGACGCCACATCCGGAACGCCGACATTTTTGGCGCAAAAGAACGTCAAAAAATGACGCAACTTCCGGCGACACGTATGACGCCGGAAACAGAAAAGATTTTTTGCGCCAAAAAAGTCTGCACCAAGAATGATGCAATAAAATGAAGCATTTTCAGCCCCCGCGAGCCTAACAGCCCACAGGGAAAAAGTCAAATTTTTTAAGGTAAGAAAAAATGATTGATTTAAATGCATTATCCCAAATATGAAACTGACTGTCTGAAAATAAGGAATGTTGAACATCCTGAGTCAAGGCAAATAAATGTTTGAATACATATATTTAGAACTTTATAAAAAAAGCGCCCAACCATAGCTTAGAGTGTCACAGAAAATAAGACTTACTTACCCCAGGACACTCGTCTACATGTTGTAGAAAGCCAAACCAGTACTGAAACGAAAATCAGCAGAGGTAATGGTATATATATAAGAGTATATCGTCGATCTGAAAAGGGAGGTAAGAGATGAATCTCTACGACCGATAACAGAGAACCTATGAAATAGACCCCGTAGAAGGAGATCATTGCATTCAAATAGGCAATACTCTCCTCACATCCCTCTGACATTCACTGCACGCTGAGAGGAAAACCGGGCTCCAACCTGCTGCGGAGCGCATATCAACGTAGAATCTAGCACAAACTTACTTCACCACCTCCATAGGAGGCAAAGTTTGTAAAACTGATTTGTGGGTGTGGTGAGGGGTGTATTTATAGGCATTTTAAGGTTTGGGAAACTTTGCCCCTCCTGGTAGGAATGTATATCCCATACGTCACTAGCTCATGGACTCTTGCTAATTACATGAAAGAAATAGAGTATATGCGTTCTTTATTAAAAGAAGTGTTAATTACTTTGGATATTGAGGTAACCAGTCCTATTGACGTTCAGTCTAATAAACGTTTAAATGCTGTTTTTAAACCTCCTGTGGTTTCCCCAGGTGTTTTTCCCATTCCTGAGGCTATTTCTGATATGATTTCTAGGGAATGGAATAAGCCAGGTACTTCCTTTATCCCTTCTTCAAGGTTTAAGAGATTGTATCCTTTACCAGCAAAATCTATAGAGTTTTGGGAAAAGGTCCCCAAAGTTGATGGGGCTATTTCTACTCTTGCTAAACATACCACTATTCCTATGGAAGATAGCACTTCCTTTAGGGATCCTTTAGATAGGAAACTTGAATCTTATCTAAGGAAGGCCTATTTATATTCAGGTCATCTCAGACCTGCTATTTCTTTGGGTGATGTTGCGGCTGCATCAACTTTCTGGTTGGAAAATTTAGCGCAACATGAATTGGATTTTGACATATCTAGTATTGTTCGCTTACTGCAACATGCTAATCATTTAATTTGTGATTCAATTTTTGATATTATCAAAATTTATGTTAGATCCATGTCTTTAGCTGTATTTGCTAGAAGAGCTTTGTGGCTTAAATCGTGGAATGCTGATATGACATCTAAATCTAGATTACTATCTCTTTCTTTCCAAGGTAATAATTTATTTGGTTCTCAGTTGGATTCTATTATTTCAACTATCACTGGAGGAAAAGGAGTTTTTTTGCCTCAGGATAAAAAACCTAAGGGTAAATCTAAGGCTTCTCACCGTTTTCGTTCCTTTCGTCAGAATAAGGAACAAAAACCTCAATCCTCCTCCCAAGGAATCTGCTTCCAGTAGGAAGCCTTCCTCAAATTGGAATAAATCCAAGCCATTTAGGAAACCAAAGTCTGCCCCTACGTCCGCATGAAGGTGCGGCCCTCATTCCAGCTCAGCTGGTAGGGGGCAGATTAAGGTTTTTCAAGGATTGTTGGATAAAATCTGTCCAAAATCATTGGATTCAGAGCATTGTCTCTCAAGGGTATCGAATAGGTTTCAAAGTAAGACCTCCTGTGAGAAGATTTTTTCTCTCACGCATCCCTGTAAATCCAGTAAAAGCTCAGGCTTTTCTGAAGTGTGTTTCAGACCTGGAGTCTTCAGGGGTAATCATGCCAGTTCCTCTTCAGGAACAAGGTTTGGGGTTTTATTCAAACCTATTACTTGTACCAAAGAAAGAAAATTTGTTCAGACCAGTTCTGGATCTGAAAATTTTGAATCGTTATGTAAGAGTACCAACTTTCAAGATGGTGACTATAAGGACTATTCTGTCTTTTGTTCAGCAAGGACATTATATGTCCACAATAGACTTGCAGGATGCATACCTTCATATTCCGATTCATCCAGAACACTTTCAGTTTCTGAGATTCTCTTTTCTAGACAAGCACTACCAATTTGTTGCTCTTCCATTTGGCCTAGCAACAGCTCCAAGAATCTTTTCAAAGGTTCTGGGTGCCCTACTATCTGTAATCAGAGAACAGGGTATTGCGGTGTTTCCTTATTTGGACGATATCTTGGTACTAGCTCAGTCTTTACATACTGCAGAATCTCATATGAATCAACTAGTGTTGTTTCTTTGGAAACATGGTTGGAGGATCAATTTACCAAAAAGTTTCTTGATTCCTCAGACAAGGGTCACCTTTTTAGGCTTCCAGATAGATTCAGTGTCCGTGACTCTGTCTCTAACAGACAAGAGACATTTAAAATTGGTTGCAGCCTGCCGGCACCTTCAGTCTCAGTCGTTCCCTTCAGTGGCTATGTGCATGGAAGTTTTAGGTCTCATGACTGCAGCATCGGACGCAATCCCCTTTGCTCGTTATCACATGAGACCTCTACAGCTTTGTATGCTGAATCAATGGTGCAGGGATTATACAAAGATATCACAATTAATATCCTTGAATCCCAATGTACGACACTCTCTGACATGGTTGATAGATCACCATCGTTTGGTTCAAGGGGCTTCTTTTGTTCGCCCAACCTGGACTGTGATCACAACAGATGCGAGTCTTTCAGGTTGGGGAGCTGTTTGGGGATCTCTGACAGCACAAGGGGTTTGGAAATCTCAAGAGGCGAGATTACCAATAAATATTTTAGAACTCCGTGCAATTCTCAGGGCTCTTCAGTTCTGGCCTCTACTAAAGAGAGAACCGTTCATTTGTTTTCAGACAGACAATATCACAACTGTGGCTTTTGTCAATCATCAGGGTGGGACTCACAGTCCCCAAGCTATGAAAGAAGTATCTCGGATACTTGCCTGGGCGGAATCCAGCTCCTGTCTAATCTCTGCGGTGCATATCCCAGGCGTAGACAATTGGGAGGCGGATTATCTCAGCCGCCAGACTTTACATCCAGGGGAGTGGTCTCTCCATCCAGATGTGTTTTCTCAGATTGTTCAGATGTGGGGGCTTCCAGAGATAGATCTCATGGCCTCTCATCTAAACAAGAAACTTCCCAGATACCTGTCCAGGTCCAGGGATGTTCAGGCGGAAGCAGTGGATGCGCTGACACTTCCTTGGTGTTATCGACCTACTTACATCTTTCCGCCTCTAGTTCTCCTTCCAAGAGTGATCTCCAAAATCATCATGGAACAGTCTTTTTTGTTGCTGGTGGCTCCAGCATGGCCACACAGGTTTTGGTATGCGGATCTGGTTTGGATGTCCAGTTGCCAGCCTTGGCCACTTCCGTTACGGCCGGACCTACTATCTCAAGGTCCGTTTTTCCATCAGGATCTCAAATCATTAAATTTGAAGGTATGGAAATTGAACGCTTAGTTCAAAGTCATAGAGGTTTCTCTGACTCAGTGATTAATACTATGTTACAAGCTCGTAAATCCGTTTCTAGAAAGATTTATTATAGAGTTTGGAAGACTTACATTTCATGGTGTTCTTCTCATAAATTCTCCTGGCATTCTTTTAGAATTCCTAGAATTTTACAGTTTCTTCAGGATGGTTTGGATAAGGGTTTGTCTGCAAGTTCCTTGAAAGGACAAATCTCCGCTCTTTCGGTTTTATTTCACAGAAAGATTGCTATTCTTCCTGATATTCACTGTTTTGTACAGGCTTTAGTTCGTATTAAGCCTGTCATTAAATCAATTTCTCCTCCTTGGAGTCTTAATTTGGTTCTGAAGGCTTTACAGGCTCCTCCATTTGAGCCTATGCATTCTTTGGACATTAAACTACTTTCCTGGAAAGTGTTGTTCCTTTTGGCTATTTCTTCTGCTAGAAGAGTTTCTGAGCTATCTGCTCTTTCTTGTGAGTCTCCTTTTCTGATTTTTCATCAGGATAAGGCAGTTTTGCGGACTTCTTTTCAATTTTTACCTAAGGTTGTGAATTCTAACAACATTAGTAGAGAAATTGTTGTTCCTTCCTTGTGTCCTAATCCTAAGAATTCTTTGGAGAGATCCTTACATTCTTTGGATGTGGTAAGAGCTTTGAAATATTATGTGGAAGCTTCTAAAAATTTCAGGAAGACTTCCAGTTTATTTGTTTTATTTTCTGGTCCTAGGAAAGGTCAGAAAGCTTCTGCTATTTCCTTGGCTTCTTGGTTGAAACTTTTGATACATCAAGCTTATTTGGAGTCGGGTCAAACCCTGCCTCAGAGAATTACAGCTCATTCTACTAGATCCGTTTCCACTTCGTGGGCTTTTAAGAATGAAGCTTCAGTTGATCAGATTTGCAAAGCAGCAACTTGGTCCTCTTTGCATACATTTACTAAATTCTACCATTTTGATGTATTTGCTTCTTCGGAAGCAGTTTTTGGTAGAAAAGTTCTTCAGGCAGCTGTTTCAGTTTGATTCTTCTGCTTTTGATTTAAGTTTTTTTCTTTCAAAAGTGAAAATAACTTATTTTTTGGGTTGTGGATTATTTTTTCAGCAGAATATGGCTGTTTTTATTTTATTCCCTCCCTCTCTAGTGACTCTTGAGTGGAAGACTCCACATCTTGGGTATTGATATCCCATATGTCACTAGCTCATGGACTCTTGCCAATTACATGAAAGAAAACATAATTTATGTAAGAACTTACCTGATAAATTCATTTCTTTCATATTGGCAAGAGTCCATGAGGCCCACCCTTTTTATGGTGGTTATGATTTTTCTGTATAAAGCACAATTATTTCCAAATTTCCTTTGTTGATGCTTTCTACTCCTTTCTTTATCACCCCACTGCTTGGCTATTCGTTAAACTGAATTGTGGGTGTGGTGAAGGGTGTATTTATAGGCATTTTTAGGTTTGGGAAACTTTGCCCCTCCTGGTAGGATTGTATATCCCATATGTCACTAGCTCATGGACTCTTGCCAATATGAAAGAAATGAATTTATCAGGTAAATTCTTACATAAATTATGTTTTTAAAGATATTTAATTGCGAAAAAGCTAATTTACTATTAGAAGTAGCTGTACTTACTCACTGACATGAAGAGAAACTAACTTCTGTAGGAGCCATTAAGTGCTGTCTCTAATGAGCTATAACTGCAGTCAGAAACCGTAACTGCCAGTTATATTGAGACTTGCTTCTGACTGCCATTATAGCTCATTAGTTAGTAACTGGAATTATCACTTTACAAGTGTGTCTCTCTAAACTCTAAAAAGTGTTGGATACAAAACAGGACAATACACTACTAGGACTTTACCAGTAGTTAGTTGGGAGTCGCGTCTGGGAGATACAGATGATGGCTGCCTTAGCTTCCTAGTGACGTTGCCTCCTTCCCTCACCTCGCCACCACCACCATATGTGTCCACACGCCGGCTGTTTTTTCCTGCTGCCACCTCTAACTGCACAATGCGCTGTCAAAATTGTATGCCTGGGTGGGTGGAGCCTGTAGCTGTCTGGTGATCATTAATATGTGGACCGGGGTCATCCACACCCGGTCCACATATTGCAGGTGCAGGGGCTCCTGGCTGCCTGTATATGCCAGGCCAGGGCTTACCAGTTCCTTCCACTTCTCACGACCCCCACACTCAGACACTGCACAAATGTGAGTGCACGCCCCACCACAGAAAGTAACTTTCAGTCCAGAATCCAGCTGCCAAGCCCGATAATAAAAATATGATAATAAATTTGAATATAAAAATTTCTGCTACTGCAGCATGTTATATTTCTGCAGTGGCAGCGGATGCCGTCGATAACATCCCAATTGTAGGCCACACCCCTAATTTAATGATTTAAAGTGGGGGGGGGGGAAATGTGTGGCCTATACTCGGGAAAATATGGTATTTTGTTTGTTGAATGTATGCTCCAGGATGGGTTATAAAGCTTGTAACACTTGTTATCCTTCTATAAAGAAAATGCTCTAACATGTAAGAGTATCTTATTATTTCACTATTACTCACATATAAATGTGTTTAACTGCTGCTAAGTGGTGCATCACAGAGCTACATTCCGATCCAGTGTAGTAATGCACAACTGGTCTTAGCTGAACATCTAGTAAGTCCAAGACAAGATCAGTAGCTGATTCCTAGTAGTGCACTGCTCTTCCCAAGCCTATCTAGGGTATGCTTTTCAACAAAGTATACCATGAGAATGAAGTACACTGACATGCAACCTAGAGGGTTTTTTTAATTATAATTTTTTATGTTTTTCTATCATTAATACCATTAGAAAGATAAGATAGAACTGTAAACAGAAAGGTAAAAGTTGTTTAAAATAAATATGACTATTCTGCATTTTTAACTATAAAAGCCAAACCAAAGATACAAGCAGAGAAGATTGTGACTTACTGCTGGGGGAAAATAAAATTTTTTATCATTTAAAAAAAAAAAAAAAAAGTCTGGATTTTGGAATACCGGATTCGGGGGATATGTTCCTGTATCATTATTAGTAGTAATAATACTAATAAGGTTTACAGTTATTGAGGTACTGTATAATGGGGTAGAAAACATTTTGGAGAAATATTTTTGGCTCCTAAACATTTGTCTGGTTAATAAAATGACATTAGCAATGTTATGGGGATGACACTGATTGTTCCATTCATAAAACATTATTTGTTAGTATCTACAATGAAATGGCTAACAAGCAGATATTTTAAAAACATGTTTTAATAAGTTTGAATTCAAACCTGTGATAGCTTTAAATCATCTCTCCAACCCTGTGATCAAATCACCTAGTTTCTTCCTCCCTAATCTCTCCTCCATTCTTATCTCTCCCCATTATTTGTACCTAGTCATATAACATTCTCTACCATTTCCTGATTCCTCTCCATCACTTTATTGCATCCTATCTTATTTATCACTTCCATTTTTCATCTATTTTCTTGTCTCATCTCCAGACTATGACATTGATACTCAGGGCAAAAAATAAAAAGCAGCTCCCATCGGTTTCAAATATACTTAATCTCACTTTATTGACAATTTCCCTGCCAAATGTTTTACATTATCAAAAAAAGCCTGCAGTTTTTGCACACTTAGGCACCAACATTTTGCAGATTGCAACAATGATCTCTTAGCTTTGTAAATTTTGATGTGTCATCATCATTTAACCTTTTTTTTTTCTTACCAAACTTAGGTTAGTAGGTGTTGTTCCAAGGTAATACTATAAAGTGAATAAACATTTTAATTGTTTGATCATCAATAAAGAATAAAGGTATTACTACATTTAAATTTATTATTATTATTAATAATAATAATAATGATTAACACTATTTATATTAATATATTAAAATAATTCATGACAACCAGCAGATCAGACTTTGGCCTCATATCATCATGAGACCTCAGGTTAGACCCTGGCCCTGCAGCCCCATACTCTCATCAGATACTCAAAACACTCCAAGTGGTGCACATGTTGTCAGCTGATAATCCCTGGTTTAGATTTTCAGACTGCCTTACATAAAATCTACACGCAGCATCATGCACATCCTTAGGCAGCCTCAGTCTATCAGACCTTCCAAATGTCCCTATTTTAGAGGGACAGTCCCTAATTCTGAGCTCTGTCCCTCTGAAGCAGTCATATGTCCCTATTTGCAGAATTTCCTGTTGCCCCACCTATACACCAACCAAACACGCCCACAAATCACCAGATGCACTCACCTTCACGCTCCAACATGCCAATGATCCCACCCACTATCTACCTGTACACCCGCCCATCCTGATACTGCCCCCCCCCCCCCACAAAATGGTGATGGCCCCGCTCAACCTCCTGGGTCCCTAATACTTGTTTTGGGAGGTATGGTCTATAGGTCAAAGGTCTCCCTGTAGTTTGTTCTTATTTTTTTTAATTTAAATAACAGAGAAAATAAACTATTTCCATTTGTCCAAATATTACATTTACAAAATTTGACTACATAATTCAAGAAAGATATCAATCAAAAATGTGGTATGTATTAAAAGCATTGTCTTTGTAAAAACATTGAGTCCTCATTTTTATCTCACTTTGATCTACAGTCAGCCAAAGTTATCATTTCAAATTAATAAGGAAGTGCTTTATACTGCAAAACGTCACTGCTGTAATTCAATTATCTTGGTGTTAAAGCAAAAATGTTATTCTTCCTCTACTCTGAATAGCTAAATTTACCTCAGGCAGTTACTTTGAAAGAAAAAACTGAAAAAGGACATACTTTATGATAGACCATTAGCTTTTTTTCTGAAATCTTTTATTTAAACTAAGAGTATACAAAGCCAACATGCAGCAAAAGCCAACATGTTCAACCCTACATAAAACAGCATCAAAATCTCATTAGAACAGAAAATATTTTGTTTTCCAGAGATCACAAATTAACGGCTAGATCACAAGTTTTGCGTTAGCCTTAAAAAGCAGCGTTGAGAGGTCCCAACGCTGCTTTTTAACGCCCGCTGGTATTACGAGTCCGGCAGGTACAGGTGTACCGCTCACTTTTCTTCCGCAACTCGAGGCTACCGCAAATCCCCTTACGTCAATTGCGTATCCTATCTTTTTAATGGGATTTGCCTAATGCCAGTATTACGAGTCTTGGAAGAAGTGAGCGGTAGACCCTCTCCTGTCAAGACTCCTACCGCATTTGAAAGTCAGTAGTTAAGAGTTTTATGGGCTAACGCCGGAACATAAAGCTCTTAACTAAAGTGCTAAAAAGTACACTAACACCCATAAACTACCTATTAACCCCTAAACCGTGGCCCCCCCACATTGCAAACACTAAATTAAATTTTTTAACCCCTAATCTGCCGACCGGACATCGCCACCACCTACATTATACCTATGAACCCCTAATCTGCTGCCCCTAACATCGCCGACACCTATATTATATTTATTAACCCCTAATCTGCTGCCCCTAACATCGCCGACACCTACATTATATTTGTTAACCCCTAATCTGCCGCCCCAACGTCGCCGACACTTTAATAAATGTATTAACCCCTAAACCGCAGCACTCCCGCCTCGCAAACACTAGTTAAATTTTATTAACCCCTAATCTGCCGTCCCTAACATCGCCGACACCTACTTACATTTATTAACCCCTAATCTGCCGTCCCTAACATCGCCGACACCTACTTACATTTATTAACCCCTAATCTGCCACCCCCAACGTCGCCGCTACTATATTAAAGTTATTAACCCCTAAACCTAAGTCTAACCCTAACCTTAACCCCCCTAACTTAAATATAATTAAATAAATATAAATAAAATTACTATCATTAACTACATTATTCCTATTTAAAACTAAATACTTACCTTTAAAAAACATTATAGCTATTTTAGGATTTATTTTTATTTTACAGGCAACTTTGTATTTATTTTAACTAGGTACAATAGTTATTAAATAGTTATTAACTATTTAATAACTACCTAGCTAAAATAAATACAAATTGACCTGTAAAATAAACCCTAACCTAAGTTACAATTACACCTAACACTACTCTGTAATTAAATTAATTACCTAAACTACCTACAATTAATTACAATTAAATAAAATAAACTAAATTACGAAAAAAAAAACACTAAATTACAGAATTTTTTTTTTTTTTTTTACAAATTTTAAAACTAATTACACCTAATCTAATCCCCCATATAAAATAAAAAAGCCCCCCAAAATAAAAAAATTCCCTACCCTATACTGCGGGGTCTTGCCCCAAAGTAATCAGCTCTTTTACCTGTAATAAAAAAGTACAATACCCCCCCAACCACACACCCCCTACTCTAAAACCCACCCAATCCCCCCTTAAAAAAAATCTAACACTAACCCCCTGAAGATCACCCTACCTTGAGCCGTCTTCACCCAGCCGGGCATAAGTGGTCCTCCATACGGCAGAAGTCTTCATCCGATCGGGGCAGAAGAGGTCCTCCAGACAGCAGAAGTCTTCATCCAGGCGGCATCTTCTATCGTCATCCTTCCGGAGCAGGTCCATCTTCAATCCAGCCGATGTGGAGCATCCTCTTCAAACGAAGTCCTAACGAAGAATGAAGGTTCCTTTAAATGACATCATTCAAGATGGCGTCCCTTGAATTCCGATTGGCTGATAGAATCCTATCAGCCAATCGGAATTAAGGTAGGAAAAATCCTATTGGCTTATGTAATCAGCCAATCGGATTGAAGTTCAATCCGATTGGCTGATCCAATCAGCCAATCGGATTGACCTCACATTCTATTGGCTGTTCCAATAGTTAATAACTATTTAATAACTATTGTACCTAGTTAAAATAAATACAAAGTTGCCTGTAAAATAAAAATAAATCCTAAAATAGCTATAATGTAACTATTAGTTATATTGTAGCTATATTAGGGTTTATTTTATAGGTAAGTATTTAGTTTTAAATAGGAATAATGTAGTTAATGATAGTGATTTTATTTATATTTATTTAAATTATACAGGTAGCCCTCAGTTTACGCCGGGGTTAGGTTCCAGAACGAATGGTTGTAAATCGAAACCGTTGTAAATTGAAACCCAGTTTATAATGTAAGTCAATGGGAAGTGAGGGAGTTAGGTTCCAGGCCCCTCTCAAAATTGTCATAAGTAACACCTAATACATTATTTTTAAAGCTTTGAAATGAAGACTTTAAATGCTAAAGAGCATTATAAACTTAATAAAATCATCACATCACAGAATATATAATTAAACTAAGTTACATAAACAAAAAACATTTGCTAAACAGCATTATAAACCTAATAAAATATTCACACAACACAGACTTTACTTGCATTTTTCTGCAAACAATTCTTTCTATGCATTCCATTCTGGACTGATTTATAGACCGGAAGATCTTGTTCCTATGAAAGCTGCTCGATAGCTCAGGTCTAGTTATACTGATTCATTTTAGCTTGCTTGCTTGCATATCTCTGCTGCAACACTAGCGGACAGCTTCACCTACTGGCTATTTTAATCAATGCACTGCTTCTCAATGCTTTTCAATAGCAGTCACATGAGTGAAAAAAAAGGTTGTTAGGGGTTAATAAATGTAGGTAGGTGTCGGCGATGTTAGGGACGGCAGATTAGGGGTTAATACAATTTAACTAGTGTTTGCGAGGCAGGAGTGCGGCGGTTTAGGGGTTAATACATTTATTAAAGTGGCAGCAGATTAGGGGTTCATAGGTATAATGCAGGTGGCGGCGGTGTCCGCAGCGGCAGATTAGGGGTTAATAGTATAATACAGGTGGCGACGATGTTGGGGCGGCAGATTAGGGGTTAATAAGTGTAAGATTAGGGGTGTTTAGACTCGGGGTTCATGTTAGGGTGTTAGGTGTAGACATATTTTTTATTTTCCCATAGGAAACAATGGGGCTGCGTTAGAAGCTGAACGCTGCTTTTTTGTAGGTGTTATTTTTTTTTTACAGCCAGCTCAGCCCCATTGTTTCCTATGGTGAAATCGTGCACAAGCACGTTTAGCCAGCTTACCGCTGACTCAAGCAATGCTGGTATCGAGGTGAGATGTGGACCTAAATTTGCTCAACGCTCACTTTTCTGCGGCTAACGCAGCCATTCAAAAAACTCGTAATACCAGCGTTGTTTTAAGTGAGCGGTGAAAAAAAAAAAGGCTTGTTAGCACCGCACGGCTCTACCGACAAAACTCGTGATCTAGCCGTAAGTTTTTTTGTGCAATATGCTATAGCATAATGATACAGTAAATTCTGACCTTTGGAAGTCACCAAATCTGTAATATATTGCATATTTTTACCATATGTACAGTCTGTTTATTCTATCTGTCTGTTTATCTCTCTATGATAGATAAAAAAAAAGCAAATTAGCTTATATAGTACATGAACTGGGTAGACCCTATTTCAAAGTGCTTAGAGTTTAGAGGGTAACATGATTTAAATAGTTTTACAAGGAAATTGTGTGCAATAACTACATCTGCAGCTACACAGTGTGCTAGCAGTCATAAAAAAAATCACATGTATCTAAAAAGGGAAAAAAAATCTGTTTAACACACCTAAGGATGACCAAGGCTGCACCAAAGTACCAGCAACAATGTTTTTATTCAAACACTATTCTCAGAACACTTTTAACATCCTATAATATAAAAGGCCAAGTGTGTTTGTCTGAAGCTGTCATGCGCAGTAGAGACAGCACAGGACAAACACACCTGGCCTTAAAGTCTACCTGATCTGCAGCGGCATGGTGGGCGTGGCGGGGTGTGGGCGGTCGTGGCTGGACGTGAGCATGACTGGGTGTGGCCGGGTGCCTTTGCGAGAGAGAGTAAGGAGATAGAAGGGGAGCGAGCAAAAGAGATGGGAAAGAGCTAAATAGAGGGTAATAGAGAGCAAAAGAGAGGTGGGAGAGAGCAAAATAGAGGGGAAAGAGCAAAAGAGAGGGGGAGAGAGAGAGCAAAAGAGAGCGAGAGAGAGAGCAAAAGAGAGGGGGAGAAGGAAGAAAGAGGGGGAGAGAGAGGGGGGAGAGAGAGCAATAGAGAGGGGGGAGAAGGAAGAGAGAGGGGGGAGAAGGAAGAGAGAGAGGGAGAGAGAGGGGGGAGAGAGAGCAATAGAGAGGGGGGAGAAGGAAGAGAGAGGGGGGAGAAGGAAGAGAGAGGGGGAGAGAGCAATAGAGAGGGGGGAGAAGGAAGAGAGAGGGGGAGAGAGAGGGGGGGGGAGATAGAGCAATAGAGTGTGGGGAGAGAGCAAAAGAGCGGGGAGAAGGAATAGAGAGGGGGAGAAGGAAGAGAGAGGGGGAGAGGGGGAGAGAGAGAGCAAAAGAAGTGAGGGGGAGAGAGAGAGCAAAAGAAGTGAGGGGGAGAGAGAGAGCAAAAGAAGAGAGGGTGAAAGAGAGCAATAGAGAGGGGGGAGAGATTAAAAGAGGGGGGAAGAGGGGAGAGAGAGGGCGAGAGAGACAGAGCAAAAGAGAGGGGAAAGAGGGAAGAGAGAGGGGGAGAGAGAGAGCAAAAGAAAGGGAGAGAAGGAAGAGAGAGGGGGAGAGAGCAATAGAGAGGGGGGGGAGATAGAGCAATAGAGAGGGGGAGAGAGCAAAAGAGCGGGGAGAAGGAAGAGAGAGGGGGAGAGAGAGAGCAAAAGAAGAGAGGGGGAGAGAGAGAGCAAAAGAAGAGAGGGTGAAAGAGAGCAATAGAGACGGGGGAGAGATTAAAAGAGGGGGAAGAGGGGAGAGAGAGGGGGGAGAGAGAAGAGAGAGGGGGAGAGAGAGAGCAAAAGAGAGGGAGAGAAGGAAGAGAGAGGGGGAGAGAGAGCAATAGAGAGGGGGGAGAAGGAAGGGAGAGAGAGCAATAGAGAGGGGGGAGAAGGAAGAGAGAGGGGGGGAGAGCAATAGAGAGGGGGAGAGAGAGGGGGAAAGAGCAAAAGAGCGGGGAGAAGGAAGAGAGAGGGGGAGAAGGAAGAGAGAGGGAGAGAGAGAGAGCAAAAGAAGAGAGGGGGAGAGAGAGGGCAAAAGAAGAGAGGGGGAAAGAGAGCAATAGAGAGGGGGGAGAGATTAAAAGAGGGGGGAAGAGGGGAGAGAGAGAGCAAAAGAGAGGCGAGAGAGACAGAGCAAAAGAGGGAAGAGAGAGGGGGAGAGAGAGAGCAAAAGAGAGGGAGAGAAGGAAGAGAGAGGGGGAGAGAGAGCAATAGAGAGGGGGAGAAGGAAGGGAGAGAGAGCAATAGAGAGGGGGGAGAAGGAAGAGAGAGGGGGGGAGAGAGAGCAATAGAGAGGGGGAGAGAGCAAAAGAGGGGGGAGAAGGAAGAGAGAGGGGGAGAGAGAGCAAAATAAGAGAGGGGGAGAGAGAGCAAAAGAGGGGGAAGAGAGAGAGAGAGAGGGGGGAGAGAGAGCAAAAGAGAGGCGAGAGAGACAGAGCAAAAGAGAGGGGGAGAGATAGCAGAAAAGAGAGGGGAAGAGAGAGAGCCAAAAGAGAGGGGGAGAGAGAGCAAAATAGACGGGGGAGAGAGCAAAAGATAGGGGGTAGAGAGGGGGTAGAAAGAGGGGGTAGAGAGGGGTAGAAAGAGGGGGTAGAGAGAGCAATAGAGAGGTGGAGTGAAAGAGCGCAAAAGAGAGGTGGAGTAGAGAGAGTAAAAGAGAGGTGGAGCGAAAGAGCTCAAAAGAGAGGTGGAGTGAGAGAGCGCAAAAGAGAGGGTGAGAGAGCACAAGAGAGGGGGGAGGGAGAGCAAAAGAGAGGGGAGAGAGAACAAAAGAGAGGGGGAGAACACAAATGAGGGGGGAGAGAGAGAGCGCAAAAGAGAGGGGGGGAGAGAGAGAGCGCAAAAGAGGGGGAGAGAGAGCGCAAAAGAGGGGGAGAGAGAGCGCAAAAGAGAAGGGGGAGAGAGAGCGCAAAAAAAGGGGGAGAGAGAGCGCAAAAGAGAGGGGGGGAGAGAGAGCACAAAAGAGAGGGGGAGAGAGAGCGCAGAAGAGAGGGGGAGAGAGAGAGAGCAAAAGAGAAGGGGAGAGAGAGAGCAAAAGAGAGGGGGAGGGGGAGAGCAAAAGAGAGGGGGAAAGAGAGCGCAAAAGAGGGGGAGAGAGTGCAAAAGAGAGGGGGGGAGAGAAAGCTCAAAAGAGATGGGGGAGAGAGAGAGCGCAAAAGAGAGGGGGAGAGAGAGCGCAGAAGAGCGGGGGAGAGAGCGCAAAAGAGAGGGGGAGAGAAAGCTCAAAAGAGATGGGGGAGAGAGAGCGTAAAAGAGAGGGGGAGAGAGAGAGCGCAAAAAAAGGGGGAGAGAGAGCGCAAAAGAGAGGGGGGAGTGAGAGCGCAAAAAAAAGGGGAGAGCGAGAGCGCAAAAGATAGGGGGAGAGAAAACAAAAGAGAGGGGGGAGAGTACAAAAGAGAAGTGGAGCGAGAGAGCGCAACAATGAGGGGGTGAGAGAGAGCGCGCAAAAGAGAGGGGGAGAGACAGAGTGCAAAAGAGAGGGGGAGAGAGCACAAAAGAGAGGGGGAGAGAGAGAGCAAAAGAGAGGGGGAGAGAGAGAGCAAAAGAGAGGGGGAGAGAGAGAGAGCAAAAGAGAGGGGGAGAGAGCGCAAAAGAGAGGGGGGAGAGAAAGCTCAAAAGAGATGGGGGAGAGAGAGCGTAAAAGAGAGGGGGAGAGAGAGAGCGCAAAAAAAGGGGGAGAGAGAGCACAAAAGAGAGGGGGGAGTGAGAGCGCAAAAAAAGGGGAGAGCGAGAGCGCAAAAGATAGGGGGAGAGAAAACAAAAGAGAGGGGGGAGAGCACAAAAGAGAAGTGGAGCGAGAGAGCGCAACAATGAGGGGGGAGAGAGAGCACGCAAAAGAGAGGGGGAGAGAGCACAAAAGAGAGGGGGGGAGAGAGCAAAAGAGAGGGGGGAGAGAGCAAAAGAGAGGGGGAGAGAGCAAAAGAGAGGGGGAGAGAGCAAAAGAGAGGGGGAGAGAGCAAAAGAGAGGGGGAGAGAGCAAAAGAGAGGGGGAGAGAGCAAAAGAGAGGGAGGGAGAGCAAAAGAGAGGGAGGGAGAGCAAAAGAGAGGGGGTAGAGAGAGCAAAAGAGAGGGGGGAGCAAGAGAGCGCAAAAGAGAGGTGGAGCAAGAGAGCGCAAAAATGAGGGGGGAGCGAGCGCAAAAGAGAGGGGGAGAGGGAGCAAAAGAGAGGGGAAAGAGCAAAAAAGAGGGGAGTGAGAGCAAAAGAGAGGGGAGAGAGAGCAAGGGGTGGGACCGATGTACTGCAAAAAATGGCCCGTGTGAACGGGCTTTAGGGCTAGTTCATAATATAAAAACCTTTCACAGAAGCACTCTGCATAATCATAGGAAAATATGCATTTGTTAAGTAAAAGAATCTATTTAGTGTAAAATTATATAGTTGCTTCTTGTGCAATAGACTAACCTTGGCTCATTTTGTATTCTTCTCAACATTGCTTTGCCCCAAGCTTCCGGAAATTTTGGTTTAGGATCATAGTCTCAGTATTTTAATTTATAAAAAGGTCTGTCTATGTATTGTGATGAACTAGCTGTTTGTTATTTCAGCAACCCTGATCCATCAGTTGACATGTGCTGAACTCTTATGTAATATACTCAGAGGTTTAATTGGCTAAGTTCCATTTCCTGATGCATTATGGCCACCTGGTGCATGTCACATGCATATGACGCTTATCAAACAAAATAGTCCATTCTTATGAATGTGGGACTTTCTTGGTTTACACATTACATTTATTTACCACACTTCCAAAAAAAAAATATATATTTTTTTCCAATTTTTTTAAAGACAAACTTTATCGGGAGTTACATAAAATTAGTAAAACACCCTTTATATATTTTATAATATCACACTATTTATTTGGATATTCCAATTATATTAATAAAATGTTTACTGAAATAATAATGCTGAAAGATGTAGGCAGAGTCTTTTAAATCGCAGGTCATTTGTACAAAAGAATGTGCATACTTCCTGCACATTTGAGATTAAAGGGTTTGAAATCTTTTACTTTTGTAATATTAACAAATTCACAATCACATAGTTAAAGTTTTATAGATTAAAACCTAGCAATTCTTACCTTGAAACAAAACTTAAATGTTTAGCAAAATTGTTTTCATTTCATATGTAAACGTCCATAACGATTGCCCATAAATGTAGGCCGTATTTACGCATAATGTATTCCATTCCCACCTCCAATGGCACTGCAGCACTGATCCCCTAATTAAAATATTTACATAATGGCTTCTCCTCAATCTCAGCATGCACAATCTAAATGTGTGGGCATTCGCATGCCCAATAAAATGTTAAAATGCAGTTCTCCATTTTTGTGTTTCGCCTTTAGTGCTCTGGTGTGCCACTCCTATGTCACGCACCTCTTGGTCGGCATCCAGCGAGGTGATGATATCGCGGCAGCTGAAACTCCAGGGATATGCGCATGCATTGCCTAAAGTTAGTGTAAATGTGGGGATGCCATCATAGTTCTACCTAGGTAGAATGCTGTAATTGGACTACATAATGAACCAAAAAAAGTTTGGCAGAATTTATATTTTCAGGTCCAATTTTCAGGAAAATGGTACAAATTGACTAATAGGTGTTATCTGATGACTTGAACAACTAAATATGATGTTTTTAAAAATGTATTATTTTTTGGGAGGGTTTACTATCCCTTTAAGTATTTTAAACATATACGGCGAGATTACGAGTTTTGCGTTAGCCTTAAAAAGCAGCGTTGAGAGGTCCCAACGCTGCTTTTTATCTAACGCTGGTATTACGAGTTTGGCAGGTAGAGGCTTACCGCTCACTTTTCTTCCGCAACTCGAGGCTACTGCAAATCCCCTTACGTCAATTGGGTATCCTATCTTTTTAATGGGATTTGGCTAACGCTGGTATTACAAGTCTCTTGGAGAAAGTGAGCGGTAGAGACTCTACCTCCATGACACCTACCGCATATAAAAGTCAGTAGTTAAGAGTTTAATGGGCGCCGGAACATAAAACTCTTAACTAAAGTGCTACAATGTACACTAACACCCATAAACTACCTATGAACCCCTAAACCAAGGCCCCCCCCCACATCGCAAACACTATAATTAAATTATTTAACCCCTAATCTGCCGACCGGACATCGCCACCACTATAATAAATGTATTAACCCTTAAACCGCCGCACTCCCCCCTAAGTTAAATATAATTTAAATAAATCTAAATAAAATTACTATCATTAAATAATTTAATCCTATTTAAAACTAAATACTGTACTTACCTATAAAATAAAACCTAAGATAGCTACAATATAATTTAATAATTACATTGTAGCTATTTTAGGATTTATATTTATTTTACATGCAACTTTGTATTTATTTTAACTAGGTACAATAGCTATTAAATAGTTAATAACTATTTAATAGCTACCTAGTTAAAATAATTACAAAATTACCTGTAAAATAAATCCTAACCTAAGTTAAAAATACACCTAACACTACACTATCAATAAATTAATTAAATAAATTAACTACAATTATCTTACATAAAATACAAATAAATAAACTAAACTATATTTAAAAAAAACAAACAAACACTAAATTACAAAAAATAAAAAAATATTACAAGAATTTTAATCTAAGCCCCCTGATGAAATAAAAAAGCCCCCCCAAAAAATAAAATTCCCTACCCTAAACTAAATTACAAAGTAATCGGCTCTTTTACCAGCCTTTTACCACCCCTACTCTAAAACCCACCCGATCCCCCCTTAAAAAAAACTATCATTACCCCATTGAAGATCACCCTACCTTGAGCCATGTTCACCCAGCCGGGCACCGATGGGCCAGAAGAGGACATCCAGACCGGCAGACATCTTCATCCAGGCGGCATCTTCTATCATCATCCTTTCCGGAGCAGAGCGGAGCCATCTTCTATCCATCCGACGCGGAGCCATCCTCTTCAATCTAAGTCCTAACGAAGAATGATGGTTCCTTTAAATGACGTCATCCAAGATGGCGTCCCTCGAATTCCAATTGGCTGATAGGATTCTATCAGCCAATCGGAATTAAGTTAGGAAAAATCTGATTGGTTGATTTAATCAGCCAATCGGATTGAAGTTCAATCCGATTGGCTCATTGGATCAGCCAATAGAATGCGAGATCAATTCTATTGGCTGATCCAATCAGCCAATCGGATTGAACTTCAATCCGATTGGCTGATTAAATCAACCAATCAGATTTTTCCTACCTTAATTCTGATTGGGTGAGAGGATTCTATCAGCCAATCGGAATTCGAGGGACGCCATCTTGGATGACGTCATTTAAAGGAACCTTCATTCTTCGTTAGGACTTCGATTGAAGAGGATGGCTCCGCGTCAGATGGATAGAAGATGGCTCCGCTCCACTCCGGAAGGATTGAAGATAGAAGATGCCGCCTGGATGAAGATATCTGCCGGTCCAGATGTCCTCTTCTGGCCCATCGGTGCCCGGCTGGGTGAACACGGCTCAAGGTAGGGTGATCTTCAATGGGGTAGTGTTAGGTTTTTTTAAGGGGGGATCGGGTGGGTTTTAGAGTAGGGGAGTGTGGGTGGTGGGTTGTTTGGGGGGATTACTTTGGGGCAATGCCCCGCAAAAAGCCCTTTTAAGGGCTGGTAAAAGAGCTGATTACTTTGTAATTTAGTTTAGGGTAGGGAATTTTGTTTTTTTGGGGGGCTTTTTTATTTTATTAGGGGGCTTAGATTAGGTGTAATTAGATTAAAATTCTTGTAATATTTTTTTATTTTTTGTAATTTAGTGTTTTCTTTTTTGTTGGTAATATAGTTTAGTTTATTTGTATTTTATGTAAGATAATTGTAGTTTATTTAATTAATTTATTGATAGTGTAGTGTTAGGTGTATTTGTAACTTAGGTTAGGATTTATTTTACAGGTAATTTTGTAATTATTTTAACTAGGTAGCTATTAAATAGTTATTAACTATTTAATAGCTATTGTACCTAGTTAAAATAAATACAAAGTTGCCTGTAAAATAAATATAAATCCTAAACTAGCTACAATGTAATTATTAAATTATATTGTAGCTATCTTAGGGTTTATTTTATAGGTAAGTATTTAGTTTTAAATAGGATTAATTTATTTAATGATAGTAATTTTATTTAGATTTATTTAAATTATATTTAACTTAGGGGGGTGTTAGGGTTAGACTTAGGTTTAGGGGTTAATAACTTTATTATAGTAGCGGTGATGTTGGGGACGGGGCATTAGGGGTTAATAATTGTAGGTAGGTGGCGGCGACGTTGGGGGGGCAGATTAGGTGTTAATAAAATTTACTATAGTGTTTGTGAGGCGCGAGTGCGGCGGTTTAGGGGTTAATACATTTATTATAGTGGCGGGGATGTCCAGTCGGCAGATTAGGGGTTAATAAGTGTAGTTAGGTGGAGGTGACGTTGGGGGCGGCAGATTAGGGGTTAATAAATATAATGTAGGGTTCGGCGATGTTGGGGGCAGTAGATTAGGGGTTCATAGGGATAATGTAGGTGGCGGTGGTGTCTGGAGTGGCAGATTAGGGGTTAATAGTATAATATAGGTGTCGGCGATAGGGGGGACGGCAGATTAGGGGTTAATAAGTGTAAGATTAGGGGTGTTTAGACTCAGGATTCATGTTAGGGTGTTAGGTGCAGACATAACTTTTCTTTCCCCATAGGAAACAATGGGGCTGCGTTAGGAGCTGGACGCTGCTTTTTTGCAGGTGTTAGGTTTTTTTCCAGCCAGCTCAGTCCCATTGTTTCCTATGGGGAAATTGTGCACGAGCACGTTCAGCCAGCTTACCGCTACCGTAAGCAACGCTGGTATTACAGATAGAAGTGGAGCTAAATTTGCTCAACAATCACTTTTCTGAGGCTAACGCAGCCATTCAGAAAACTTGTAATACCGGCGTTGTCTTAAGTGAGCGCTGGAAAAAAAAGCCTAGTTAGCCCCGCAGGTCTTTACCGACAAAACTTGTAATCTAGGCGTTATGTTGTTAACGTACAACAAATCAAGTTTAGATGTAACATTAATAACAAAAGAAAGGACGAGTCTTTACCAGAATGCCATAGTTTAGCTTTCATATAAATATTTAAATGTGATTTGTGCACTACATTGAGAAATTAATAGTGGAGGAACTAAGGTATGTAAGCACAATATATCTCATATTTTGCTGTCATAAACGGAAGTACTTTGTGTGTGCTGTTCAAATCACTACTAATACCATATGATGATATAAAGCAGAGCTTGACAAACCCAGGCACCAGAAGTAGGCCCTAAAGCCGTGTTTTGCAACTGTGAAATACAAATCAAACTGTTATTGGGTTATTATATACTAGGCGATAAGCCTGCCCAGAGGGCAGTCTATGTTTAAAAAATACAAACCCCAAGCTAAAGTTATAAAATCTCCCATCTTGTGGAACTCTTTGCCTCGCCCCACAAGACTCTCGCCTAATTTTGAAAGCTTCAAGCGCTCCCTAAAGACTCTACTGTTCAAGGATGCATACAACCTATGCTAACCTTACTTTATACCAGATCCACTCCTCCATTGCTATCCCCTGAACCCCCTTAGCATGTAAGCCTAAGAGTCCATCTGTTTGTAGATCACCTTCTTAAGAGTGGATTACAACAGTGCAACTCTTGGCAGGGCCCTCTACCCATTTTATCCCTTTAACTGCTTTGTTTTACTCCCCTTTGTTTATAGCACTGCAGAATCTGTTGGCGCTCTACAAATAACCAATAATAATAATAACCTAAGCCCCAAATAGGTACTCACTGTTCCTGAAGTCGGCGGAGAAGGTCTTCTTTCAGACGGATCCATCATCCGGAGTGAAGCCGGCATGGGGCGGAGGTGCGGAGCTGTGTTCCCGAGGCCTGGATCCTCAGCAGTGGTCTTTAGCCATGGCGTTCCTTGGTGGCATGGAGGCTCCTCTTCATACGATTTCCGTCGTAGAATGAAGATTGAATGCAAGTTACCGCAATCAATTTGGGGTACCTTGCATTCCTATTGGCTGAAATTTTGAAATCCGCCAATAGAATTAGAGCTACTGAAATCCTATTGGGGTACCTTGCATTCAATCTTCAGTGTGAGACGGTCGATCGCATGAAGAGGAGCCTCCATGCCGCCGTGGACCGCTGTGCCGAGGACCACCTCCTCTGAGGACCGTTGCTGAGGATCCAGGCATCAGGAACACAGCTCCGCACCTCCGCTCTGCGACGCCTTCAATCTAGAAGATAGAAGATGATGGATCCGTCTGGAAGAAGACCTCCGCCCCGACTTCAGGAACAGTCAGTACCTATTTGGGGCTTAGGTTTAGGCTTTTTTATTTTAGATTTTTGGGTGTGTTTTTTTTTTTTAGATTAGGGTTTTTGAATGCCCTTTTAAGGGCAATACCCATACAAATGCTTCTTTAGAGACAATGGATAGTTTAGTTTTTTTTTAGTGTTTTTTAATTTTGTGGGTTTGGTGGGTGGGGGGTTTACAGTTAGGGGGGGACTTAGTATTTCCATCTTAATATGAGGAGAGTCCATGGCTTCATTCCTTACTTGTGGGAATTCAGAACCTGGCCACCAGGAGGAGGCAAAGACACCCCAGCCAAAGGCTTAAATACCTCCCCCACTCCCCTCATCTCCCAGTCATTCTTTGCCTTTCATCACAGGAGGATGGCGGAGAAGTGTCAGAAGATTCAAAGTAGTCTCTTATAGAGGGTAGTAGTACGGTATGGGACTGGAGTTTTAAGAAGTCTTGTCAGCCTCTCAGCGAGAGCATTGACGGATGTTAGGGTCTGGAGATGCAGGGAGAGTCTTTCTGCAAAACCATCCAGACTCGTATTAACAATTCCTAAGCAATCAGTGTTGACAGGTTTCACTGCCTGCTTCTATCACTCAAGTCCATGTCAGATGTGATGCTACAAGACTGTTACACTTGAGAGGCAGTGTGCGATGATTCTGGTAAGATAGTTTCATTTTATATCATATGATAACGTAAGAAGACAGAGTCACAGTGTGACTCCTTTATCTGTATGGAATTAAAGGGATACTGAACCCAAATATTTTCTTTCATAGTTCAGATAGAGCCTTAAGCAACTTTCTAATTGACTTCTATTATCAATTTTTCTTCGTTCTCTTGATATCTTTATTTGAAAAAGAAGGCATCTAAGCTAAGGAGCCAGCAAATTTGTGATTCAGAACCATGGACAGCATTTGTTTATTGGTGCTGTCCAATCAGTAAGGACAACCCAGGTTGTTCACCAAAAATGGGCCGGCATCTAAACTTAAATTCTTGCTTTTCAAATAAACATACCCAGAGAATGAAGAAAATTTCATAATAGGAGTAAATTAGAAAGTTGCTTATAATTGCATGCTCTATCTGAATAACAAAAGAAAAAATTTGGGTTCAGTGTCCCTTTAAGGGTTAATATCTCCGGAAGGGGATTATTGAACTGGGGGGTGTTTTATATATGAATTGCTTTATTATGTTTTATGCTGTGACATGTGTGAGATGAGTCTCTGGCAGATGTGGAAACATTCAGGTTTTACTTTCGTTTGGATAAACTGTGCAGCCTGTCAGTTTGGCGTGCTTTTCTGCCTGCAGCAGGGGCGGTCCTGCATGGCAATCCATGTGACCGGGTGTGGCCTTATTAACTTCCTCTTTCCTTACCGTGCGGCTTACAGGAGAAGAAGCGGTTTCTCTATGGGGCCTTGGTCATAGGAGGTGGTGAGTGGCCCGGCCATTGGGGGTATAAAGGTGCAATTTACTTTTTCTATAGTCCATTTTAAAAGCGCAATCTATGGAGGACTCTGATGTGTTAGAGGGTACTCCCTCTTTACCAAGATCTAATACCTATTTTTATTGTGAGGAGGCTACGGTATACCCGCCTGCTCAACTATGTTCCACATGCCTTAATAAAGTACTTATATCTAAAAAGAGTAAGGTGTTTAGTACAACTGAGCCGTCCACCTCTGAGGGGTCTCGTCCCGCGAGGTGCGTTCCCTGCAGTCATCTCCGATTAAACATGCAGCTCCCTATTGCACGACTAATCCTCCTTCGGGAGGGGCCCTTTTACCGCCAGACTTTTCTGAACAGTTGCAAATGGCAGTGTCTGCGGCCTTTAGTGCTTTACCTCGCCCTGCTAAGCGCAAGTGAAAGGTTAAATACTGCTATCATTCCCAGGGGTCATCTAACAACTTGCTGGATTTATCTGATACTAGATTATTCGCTGATGAAGATGCCTCTGATACTTCGGAGGATGCTCTTTCTGGGTTGGAATCGGCTGCCTCTAAGCCTCTGGCTGCGGAGGAATCAGACTTTAGATTTAGGATAGAGCACTTACGCTTTCTATTAAAGGAAATGTTGGCTACGTTAGAGGTTCCAGAACCTTACCAGAGGGTTACCAGAGGAACCTTCTATTCCTAAGCTTGATAAGGTTTATGAGGACAGGGTGGTGCCACAAACTTTCCCGGTTCCCGTTAAGATGGCAAATATTATTAAGAATGAATGAATTTCCTTTAAGAAATTGTTCCTGACTCCCAACTAGAGTTGTGGGGGTCTATCTCTAAGGTGGATGGAGCTATCTCCACGCTTGCTAAGCGCACCACTATCCCGCTTGAGGATAGTTCTCTGTTTAAGGAGCCCATAGATAAAAAGCTAGAAACTCTGTTGAGAAAGATGCTTCAGCACACAGGATTTTTATTTTAGCCTGCAGCAGTGGTTGCTGTGGTGGTGGGAGCCGCTATCTATTGGTGTGACTCTCTGTCGAAGATGATCGAGGTGGAAATTCCCCTTGATGAAATCTAGGAAATAATTAAGGGTAGCTAATTTGTTTATTTGCGATGCACATATGCAGATTATTCGCTTGAATGCCAAGACATCAGGCTTTTCTGTTCTAGCCCATAAGACTCTGTGGCTGAAGTCTTGGTCTACTGACATGACTTAAAAATCTAGATTGCTTTCGCTTCCATTTAAGGGGAAGGTTATTTTTGGTCCAGGACTGGACTCTATCATATCCACGGTCACTGAGATCAAGGGTGCCTTTTTACCGCAGGATAAGAAGAACAAACCTAAAGGACAGGGTCCTAATGTTCGTCCCTTTCATTTGGATAAATCCCAATGCCAGCAGCCCTCCGCGAAGCCTGATTAGTCCAAGGGAACTTGGAAACCATCTCAATCTTGGAATAAATTCAAGCAGAGACAAAATCGGCATGAAGGGGCGGCCCCGATCGATCGCTGGATCGTGTTGGGGGCAGACTATCTCCCTTTGTGGAGGCTTGGCTGGGAGATGTGCAAGGCCCTTGGGTTCTGGAGGTCATTGCTCGGAGTTACAGGATAGGTTTCAAATCTCATCCACCCAGAGGCAGATTCCGCTTATCAAACCTGTCTTCAAGGCCAGAAAAATGAGACGCTTTTCTAGGGTGCGTGAGGGATCTCTCCTCCCTAGGAGTGATTGTGCCAGTACCTCTAGCAGAGAGAGGTCTGGGATACTACTCAAACCTTTTTGTGGTCCCAAAGAAGGAGGGTACATTTCGCCCGATTCTAGACCTGAAGTCCTTAAACAAGTTTCTGTTGTTGCCATCGTTCAAGATGGAGCCGATAAGGTCTTTTCTGCCCTTAGTTCAAGAGGGACAGTTCATGACTACGATCGTCTTGAAGGATGCTTACCTTCATGTGACAATACACAAGGATCACTTCAAGTTCTTAAGATTCGCTTTTCTGGACTGCACTTCCAGTTTGTAGCTCATCCTTTTGGTCTGGCTACTGCTCCAAGAGTCTTTACAAAGGTTCTGGGGGCTCTGCTCGCGGTGGCGAGATCCAGAGGTATTGCTGTAGCACCTTATATGGACGACATCCTAGTCCAGGCTCTGTTCTGCCACCTGACAGAAGACCATTCAAGAGCTCTTCTTCAATCTCATGGATGGAAGATAAACTTAGGAAAGAGTTCTCTGGTTCCCAGTACCAGAGTGGAATTCCTGGGCACAATAATAGATTCCATATCCATGAAGATATTCCTTACAGACCAGAGACGTTGCAAAATTACTTCCAATTGTCTTGCCCTCCAGATCTCCTTAAGGCCATCTTTGGCCCGGTGTATGGAGGTGATTGGGCTCATGGTGTCCAGCATAGATATCATTCCATTCATCAGAGAATCGCTCTCTTGGTGGCTCTGTCCAGATCGCCTATCCCAGGGGACATCCTTCTTGAGACCGTCCTGGGAGATTGTGACTACGGACGCAAGTCTATCAGGATGGGGAGCTGTTTGGGGTGCCAGGAAGGCACAGGGCCGGTGGACTCGAGAGGAATCTCTTCTCCCGATCAACATTCTGGAACTTTGAGCGATCTTCAATGCTATGAAGGCTTGGCCTCTTCTGGGTTTGTCCCAATTTATCAGATTTCAATCGGACAACATTACCTTGGTTGCTTACATCAACCATCAGGGGGGAACGAGAAGCTCCCTAGCCATGAGGGAAGTATCGGTGGAATGGTCTCTCCATCCCGAGGTGTTTGCGGAGTTTTGCAACAGATGGGGGACGCCGGAGATAGATCTCATGGCGTCAAGACTCAATACCAAGCTACCCAGATACGGGTCACGGTCCAGGGATCTCCAGGCAGAGCTGATAGATGCCTTAGCAGTGCCCTGGGGGTTCAACCTAGTTTAAATTTTTTCACTGTTACCACTTCTTCCTCGGGTAGTGGTCCGCATCAAAAATGAACAAGCCTCGGCTATTCTAATTGCTCCATCGTTGCCATGAAGGATGTGGTTTGCGGACCTGGTGGGGATGTCATCATCTCCATGGAGGTTACCTTGTCGCAGAGATCTGCTGAAACAGGGTCCCTTTGTTCATCAAAATCTAGATTTTCTGAGGCTGACTGTGTGGAGATAGAACGCTTAATCTTAGCCAAGAGAGTTTTCTGAGAGAGTGATTGATACTCTCATTCAAGCTAGAAAGCCGGTCACCCGTCGCATCTATCATAAGGTTTGGAGGACCTACTTATTCTGGTGTGAAGAACGTGGATTCCCATAGAGCTCGTCTGCGGAAGGAAGCATGAAGTGCTCCACAATCTCCTGGTAGACGGCTGCGTTGACCCTGGACTTAATGAAGCACAGTGGACCAACACCAGCAGATGACATGGCTCCCCAAATCAACACAGACTGTGGAAACTTCACACTGGACTGGGTCCTTGGTTTCCAAATGAGATGCAAAATTTGCTCTCATCAGAAAAGAGGACTTTGGACCACTGAGCAACAGACCAGGTCGCTTGACAAGAGGAATACGACATTTGAAGCCCATGTCCAGGATCCGTCTGTGTGTGGTGTCTCTTGTGAAAGTCCCCAACACTTTTGAATGGCCTTTTCCTGACAATCCTCTCCAGGCTGCGGTCATCCCTGCTGCTTATGCACCTTTTTCTTCCACACTTTTCCCTTCCACATAACTTTCTATTAATGTGCTTTGATACAGCACTTTGGGAACATCCAACTTCTTTTGCAATTAACTTTTGAGGCTTTCCCTCCTTATGGAGGGTGTCAATTATGGTTTTCTGCACAACTGTCAAGTCAGCAGTCTTTCCTATGATTGTGATTCCTACTGAACCAGACTGAGAGACCATTTAAAGGCTCAGGAACCCTTTGCAGGTGTTATGGTTTAATTAGCTGATTAGAGTGGGACACTTTGAGCCTAGAATATTGCACCTTTTCAGAATATTCTAATTTTCTGAGATTGTGGATTTGGGGTTTTCATGAGCTGTAAGCCATAATCATCACAATTATGACAAATCACGGCTTGAACTATCTTGCTTTGCATGTAATGAGTCTATCTCATTTATTAGTTTCACCTTTTAAGTTGCATTAGTGAAATAAAAGAACTTTTGCATGATATTCTAATTTTTCGAGTTTCACCTGTGTGTGTATGTGTATATATGTATGTATGTGTGTATGTATGTATATATATATATATATATATATATATATATATATATATATATATATTAGAACAGACAAGCACTCCAGATTCCTGTAGAAATGCCCGGGGTGCAACAGAGCAACAGAAAGTATGCACAATGTAGTAAAGAGAGTGCACTCACCAGGTCTTGTTTATAGATTTTATTCCATAGATGTGAACGTTTTCAGGGGGTTAGCCCCTTTCTCAGACATAGAAAAAGAGAGATTACCTTACCCCAACACCAAACACCCAGTTATAAGTGAAACCGCCATCACTCACGCTCTCCCGGGTAAGGCGCCACCCCCTGGTGACGTCACCATCCCGGGCAACGCGGGATTACGGTCCTAAAAGAAAAATAGTGGAAAACTACTACTTACTTGAATATATATATATATATATATATATATACATACATATGTATTTTTTGTGTTTATATGTATTTACAGACATATAAACACATAAATACATATGTACACAGACCTAGATGTATTTGTTTATAAGTACATTGGAGCCCTTTGCAATTAAGTAGATGAAAACATGTAAAAACATATTTATGCAATATTCATATTTAATAAAGTGTTATACTGTGTATTTACTGTAAATATTTGACATTTCAATGTTCTGCATATAGCAGAATATGTTCTTAGTATTTTTAAATATATATTCCTATACATATATCTCTATATATCTTTAGCTATATATAATCATATAGATATGTACCAAAAAACATCAGATATATGTAGTAATATTTATTTATGAATCATAGAACATATTCATCAGAATATGCGATCGGGTTTACTTCTATGGGGGAATATGTGAATGAGCGCGTGATAGTCTAACTTCGGCTTTTTGCGCTCTTCAGGTTAGCGCACAAGCAAAATCAGTTTACTATCAACACATGATACGAGCACAAAAAGCTTATTTTTTTCGCAGTAAACGTTCGAACAGGAGCGTTAATTAGTGACCCACTTGTAATTTGTCCCTTAGTTTTTAATGTCCCTTTAAGTGTATCACTTTTCTTTATTCATAACAAGTGATAATCATTTTCTTCAGATCACAAAAAACAGTAAATTTTACAGAAAGGTTCTGGTTTGAGAACACAACAATTAACTCACCACTTGTAATACAAGCGCAAGGGGCATGCTCTGTGCTATCTATTTAAAGTATAGGGCACGCTAAAGAAAATCGACTGCTTTGGTTAACATTTGTAACCATTGTTGGGTAATGCCAGATTGAGTATTATTCTTTGCATGAGGCAGAGTGCAAGATAACGCACCTAAAGCTATTGACCACACTCCACTTGTAACCTACCGCTAAACGTTTTAATAATAGAATATGTAGTAATGAAAAGTTACTTGTCCCTTAGTTGGACCTCTGATTAAATGAGTTACATGGTTTCCCGTGATGGATATGACTGATGGGTAACAAACAAACCATCTGGAGCTTTCAGCTATGGCCAGATCACAACAGATCTACCTTGGAATTAATATTTTGTTCCAGGTACAGAGAAAGCTGAGGATGAAGTTTTGGCAGCCCATGGATGGGGTTGAGTGTTCCCTGGGCATGGCCAGGGCCGCCACTAGAAATTTTGGGGCCCCTGACTTAACCATTGATCAGCCACCCCCACCCCCTTTTGACATGTGCAATTTTTAAACAAATGACTAAAACGTATATGCACTTTATTCTTAAGTGTAGTCAAACTTTGAAATTTGCAAATGTAGTAACACAGAAACACAGACACACTCATACACTGAAACACACACACTCACACATAAGGATTAACATATAGACACTCTAGCAGACACGCAAAGAAACACACAAACACACTCGGACACAGACACCCAAACAGACACTCAGCACTTGTTTACATTGACCTGACAAGTAATGAGGTAGACTACAGTTTTGTCAAAAAAGGAGATTTACAAAACAAAATATGGAGTTCTGATTATCTTTTTGTCAAGGAAGATGTCAACTAAATGATGACAACAGCATGCAGTGACTGAAAGGAAGGGCCCTGAGCTGCCTAAAAAATAATTGAAAGGTTAAATGGTGGATTGGTGACTTCCGGAAAGGTCTCATTAGTCTCAAAGTCTGTAGAAAGATGTGAATAATCAGTAGTAAGGTCAAAATGTCCTAAAAAGGAACAGACAATGGACACATACACAAACTCAAACACAAACTTGCACATACACCCAAGGAAACACTGACAGAGACAGCCTCAGAAAACACACAAAGACATACACAAACTCTCACAGAGACACCCACAGAAAATACACAGGCATACGCACACACCCTCACAGAGACATCCACAGAAAACACAGACATACATACATACACACACCCACCCTCACAGAGACATACAAAGAAAACACACAAAGACATACACACCCACCCTCACAGAGGCATTCATAGAAAATACACAGACATATATACACACACTCTCACAGAGACACCCATAGAAAACGACAAAGACATACGCACACACCCTCACAGACATCCACAGAAAATGCACAAAGACATACACACCCACCCTCACAGAGAGACCCACAGAAAAAAAATACATACACACTCATAGAGACACAAACCAAAGCACAAAGACATAAACACAGACACACTCACAAGAGGTAACATTTCTGCACATTGCATCCCCTAAATCAACAGTGTGTGACATGCATGATAGAAAAATTGCAGAAATTTAGAGATCACTTTTTAAAGAATCATATTTGTATATGTGCAAACAAAAATAATTCTGTGAATTCAAAATTGTACATTAATGATCTGGGTAGATGGCTAGATGAAGGAAAGTACTCTTGAAAGGTTGATATGTGTTTGTTTTTTCCCCCCATTTTCCCCAACCAAGAGCAGCACTTCAAATATGGTGTACAAATGTTCCCATCTGTCATCTGTACTTATGGATTTTGAAAATGCTGTACTCTATATGGTCTTGGTGGAACCATAAGCTGTGGTACTCAGTCTCATACCATTAGATCTGGTTAAATGCAGGATTAAGGCTTGTTTGTATGTATTTCAAAATTAAGTTAGCTGTAGTGTAAACTGAACAGTGTTAAATTAACCTGTCTCATTTCAAACACTGAGCAATCTTAGTCTGAGAGTATAACATTTTATGCAGATGTAAAAATCTTAGATAAAATTCCTCCTTTCATCTGGAAAGTCCTTGCATAAACGGGCAGTAAACTGGAATGTAATTAAAATATATATATTGATTAAAAAAAACCTCATATCTGCCAAAAGGGCACCTACCATTTGTGTATTGAGGAGGAAACATTTATGCATGGCTTAAATATAGAATTTCTACAGCATTGTCAAATAATCATAAATACACTGCTGCATATTATTCTTTTTTTAAATGTGTTTTTATGGACCCCTGGCCCCACCATACCACTACTACCACACTGAAGTTTCAATCTAAAATTGCACAAAGAAATACAAAACATTTACTAAGTAAGTCCTACCTCCTCTGCAAATGAAAGTTATCTTTCATCTGACTCAGACACACACTGTACAAACTTAAGTGCCAAGTCTGTCTCACACTGTGCATAGTGGTTTAGTGCACACTCAGAATTCCTCTCAATTGCTAATGCTTTTCTTTATAACATTTCCCACACTCAATAGCACTCTGCTGTAGTACCCTCTGGTGGCTGCCAAAATGTAAAAAAAAAAATATATATATTTTTTTAAATAAGTTGTTCTTGGCTCATGGCCCCCCCTGGCCCATTGGGCCCCTGACAGGAGTCACCCCCTGATGGCGGCCCTGGGCATGGCTGTGCAATCTGGAGATTTGGCTAGTAATTTCAGGTCAAGGTATAGGTGATCTCTTTAAGATGGGAAGAAAAGATAGCAGGAGAATTGGAAGCTCTAGTAACAGGTCTTTGAAGAAGATTTTTTTTTTTTTTTTACTAACTTTTCTTGCTTGCAGCTTCTTTCTAATTGGGGACAGAGTTTAAACTGAGATTTTTCCCTAGTGAGGAAAAGATAAAAGTAAATAATATAAACTCACATTTCAAGTAGCAGAAATGCACAACTCTTCACTGCAGTATCAGTCTTGAATTAAAAAGAGCTGTTTTTGTTTTCAGTACAACAATTTCTTTATGAAAAATCAGGAGTGCATTTTCAAATTTCATCTTTTTGGGGCAATACATAAAAAAAGCTTTGTATAGCTCCTTAAGTATTTCCTCAGACTGCATAAACTCTATTTCCTTTTGTTAAAGGTTTTAGAGCTGCTAATTATAAAATGTTATCACTTTTACTGAATAAAGCATAGTGAGTGGTTCTCACTTTTATAAATGTTTTAAGTAATTTATTTCTGCTTATGGTTGTTTAATATTTTGGATTGTAATCACTTTAAAGGGATAGGAAAGTCAAAATTAAACTTGCATGATTCAAATAGAGCATGTAATTTTAAATTCACTTTGTGCTTTGTTCTCTGGTATCCCTTGTTGAAAAAGAATACGCACATATGCTACACTAGTGGGAGTTAGCTGCTGATTGGTGCTTGCACACATTTGTCTATTGTCATTGGCTAAGTGTAGTGCAATGCCGTTGCTTTAGCAAAGGATAACAAGAGAATTAAGCAAATTTGATAATAGAAGTAAATTGCAAAGTTGTTTAAAAGTGTGTGTTCTATCTGAATCATGAAATAAAATTTTGGGCCTTCCTGACCCTTTAAATTCAGTATAACAAAAGATATACACAGATTTTTGAGGGACAATAAACACCCGAGGATCTCGCGTCATATCTTAGACAGACACAGACAACTAGGAGGGATAGGAGTCCCTAACTTACACGACTATTATACAGCAGCTCGCTTAGCCCAGACTACGATACTGGGGAGGCGACAGACAAACATATTATGGCCTGCTCTGGAAGCAGAAATGGTGAATCAAGAGACACCAGATGGTATCTTATGGGACAAGGATCTGAGAGAATCTCGAGCTTTATATCAAAATAAAATTACACTGCTTACTAGACAACAATGGATGACTTCCAAACGGATGGGAGGGTTGGTCCCTGTAAACTCACTGACAATACCACTGAAATACATAGTAAACGACGATTTCAAGTGTAGAGTTATGAAATGGGAAAATAAAGGGTTATATAGGGTTGCAGATTTACAACACCAGGGTAAGTTGTTGACATATACTCAACTTCAGCAAAAACTTGAACCCATCCAGCTACATTGGTTCCTGTATCTCCAGACAACGTCAGCCATACGAGACTACCTAGGGACAGAGGGGACACATAACCGACAGACGACTTTAGAGTACCTGTGTGCATCCCTTAATAGACCTAAAAAGGCAATTTCCAGGTTATATATTTCTATTCAGGAGAGTAAGATACAAACAAAAATATCAGTAATGTTACAATGGGAACGAGATCTAGGTAAAGAGATCGAGATAGATAAATGGGATGAAAAGTTTTCTCAGGCTAGTAAAGGACTTATAAGTGCGGATCTTAGGGAGAATGTACTGAAAACTTCTTTTAGATGGTATCTGACCCCAACAAAAACAGCCCATATGGTTAAAGGGAGCAATAATCGATGTTACAGAGGCTGTCAAACGGTAGGTACCTATTTCCACATGTGGTGGGATTGCCCTAAAGTAAGTAATATATGGCAAAAACTATCTAAATTATTGAGCAAGATACTGAATGAACAGATTTCTCTCACCCTAGCACAGGCGTTGCTGCACGAGAAAATAACTAGATTTAATACACACATAAATGTGTTTATCAGGATTCTGTGCACTGTAACGAGAATAACTATAGCAAAATATTGGAAGACAGAAATTTCGTCTTGGGCAGAGGTTTTAGCTAGAATCCGGGTAACGTATTCAATGTATGAGTCAGCAGCAAATGTGCTAGACATGGAACCTTGGTTCCAAAAAGTCTGGTTCTACTGGATAATGGAGACCAATAAGCAGTGACACCTTACAACAAATAAAAAAGGCTTGAGACTGGGGGGTGGAGGAGATATACCCTATATCTAAAAAGGGAGAGAGGGGACATGGCTGACTAGAAGGGATACTTGGGTCTTTGGTAGAAGTACTCTTAGATGAGCAAGCAATCTTTAGACATGAAGAATATAAAATATGCAGTGGTATAATACAACACTATGAATGTTTTTATATTGTTGATTTATTGGTTCGGTTTGTTTATAGATTATATTTTAGATTTTGATAAGTTATGTTGAAACTATTAAGAGAGCACACCCCCCACATTATTCTACTCCCTACGAAGAATAATACTCTAAAGGAGAGCTAAGAAGAGCGGAAACAGGGGGAGAATTTATCAAGAAAAACAACTCCACAGAAGTTTATGAAGAATACAGTTCTGAGAAGTTAAAACCACATTTAAGTGTTGAATTCTTCATATGTGTCAACAAGGGATGAGACATACGAACTGTTAAGAATCTCATATAGTGGGATACCTTCAGAGATGTACACAGTTATGTTAAAGAAATATTGTATTGTGATATCTGATGTACCCTTATCATGGGATGTATGTAAGATCCCTGTACATGGAGGAGATGGAGAGGAGTTAATAAAAATTATTTCAACTAAATTCAGTATAACAGACCATTCTAAGCACTAAGGAATTATTTCTGCTACATAAATTTGGCACTGAAAATCACTAGAAGTGCAATAATTACTGTGGGCACTTATCAAATTATTTAATGAAATTGCATGCCTGTCTGATTTGTATTTTATGTATTTGTCTTTTTAATGTTTCAACATGATCAATTATGGTAGCAATTGAGAAAGAGGACAGCTTTAGACATTTGGTCAATAATTGATTTAAGATTCTTCTATCATAAAGACTATATTTGTGTAACTTCTTTAATATTGCCTGTTCTAATTGTGGATTTTCTTTTGTAGGGTGATAAATGCTGGTAAAAGCACACACAATGAGGATCAGGCGAGCTGTGAGGTCATGTTTGTGAAGAAAAAAACAGGAGCGCAAACTCCAAATAAAACAGCTTCAAACAAACGAAGGGCGTCTCTGCCAAATGGAGAAGGCTTGCAGTTAAAGGACAACCAGGTAATCAATGTGTGTCTATTAAAGGGACATTAGTGGGATTTAAATGCAAAACTGTACATTTCAAATACCAATATATTTCTGGTTGCAAAAATGCTTATATGATTGTCGATAGTGTAAAAACTTTCAATGTGCAAGCAACCTACTACACATGAAGCTGCATATTGTGTGTATATTCATATGATGCACAATACAGTACATTGAGTGTCATATATGGCACTTTACTTTCTTTTAGTAGAAAATACTAAATTGTGCTATTGACATTTCATAACAAAAGGATTTAGAATATTAAATCTTACTGCCAAGATTATAGATTGTTGGGGAAAAAAACTGCAGGTCAGATTAGCAGAGGAGTGCAAAACAGGCAAGTGATATGAATCCTTGACATCGCTGGAGGGCAATTCATGTAGCTTGCATTTTTTGTGCTGATGTTACTGATCTGTGGTTAAAGGGGCATTCCAGCCAAAATTGGAATCCACATGGATGCATTTGTTTTGAATAGAAGCATTTTTGTAATATACATGCATTAGCAAAAATGCTTCTAATAGCAGCTATAGCTGTTTCAAAAGTGTATTTAAGTATGCACCAGCATTTTAAACACTTCACTTGCTCAGAAAGCCTAAGGTGGTTGTACCATCTAGTAATGACTCAATTTGTATAATTGCTGACATGATAAAAAAAAAGCCCCACTGGTGCTCTGATTAGCTGCAGTATTTAAAATACGGATGCACTAAGAATATCTAGCTGTGCTTCACATGCACGTGCAGAGAAAAATGTTAACACTAAAACAGTAATAACTTTTGCTAGAAGCATTTCTGTCAGTGTATAATGCTAATATGTTTCTGTTCAAAGATGTAATTCATCTATGTGCATTTAAATTTTGACCAGAATATCCCTTTAATATATATTGTAAGCTCATTTAGTATAAACTGCTAAGCCAGTTCTGCTAAAACAGTGTAGGTTTTCAACTTGTACTTTGCTATACACTTCCCAAATTGTCACTCATACATACACCTTTTGACCTGTTCCCAAATTTCTCCCCATTATCATATACCTTATCCAGTGTTTTCCACAAAAAATATTGCCAGCTGGATGGCCTCATGAAGTAGCATAGTGGCATTATGAAGTATCTGGGGGAGGGCAGTGTAATATTTCCTTCTATTGGCAGTGAGTGTCCACAAAAACTTAAATAACCTATGGGAATTACTCGACCTGGCTACCAGGAGGAGGCAAAGGCACCGAAACAAAGCAATGAATATCCATCCCACTTCCCTTACCCTCCCAGTAGTTATTTGCCTTGTATCATGGAGTTAGGTAGAGAGAGTGCTCTGTAGAAGAGAATTAATAAATTACGTTTTTAACATGAATTTGACATTCTTTGAGATATAGCCATATAAATCTCTGTAGAGTACTGGCATATTTAATATTGGTTGTTGCTAGGACTCCCACACCTCTTTCCAGTTCCTAAAGCCCTTGTCTAATAATATGGTGTGACTCTCAATAAACTATAGACTTAACATGGGTAAGTTGTCCCCTCTCTCATGGCAACATGTCTAATAGAGAGAAGGTGTTAGTTAATTTCTCTAGTTAACCGGTTGCACTGTGCGCATTCATGCCCCTTTGCCACAGGCTGTGACCTTTCATACTTAGACCGGTAAAAATCTTTAGTGGACGAAGTTACTGTTGAAACTCCTCTAGAGGAGAACCATTAACATATCCAGTCTGTACGGTTGGCAAATGCCTTCATCAGGGATCCCATTCTCCAAATTATCCACATTAATTCAAAAAATTCTAGCTTTGCTATTCTGGCCAGGAAGGCCTTGTGAGTCATGTCTTGGTCGGCGGATACTGTTTCTAAGTCAAGGCTGCTTTCAAGGGCAAGTCTCTGTTCGATCCGGGTCTGGTCTTGATTATAGCTATGGTTAACGGTGGAAAGGGAGCTTTCCTACCGCAAGACAAGAAGTCTAAGTTCTGGAGTCTCTGTTCGATCCGGGTCTGGTCTTGATTATAGCTATGGTTACCGGTGGAAAGGGAGCTTTCCTACCGCAAGACAAGAAGTCTAAGTTCTGGAGTCTCTGTTCGATCCGGGTCTGGTCTTGATTATAGCTATGGTTACAGGTGGAAAGGGAGCTTTCCTACCGCAAGACAAGAAGTCTAAGTTCTGGAGTCGTACAGCGGGACATTTTAGTCCTTTTGCCCAAACGGAAACCAGAGTAGTGCGGAAGCACCTAAGACAGACTCTCCCAGGGCTAAATGGAAGCCCACCAAGGGTGGAACAAGAACAAGCAGCCCAAAAAGGCTTCCCAGGACAATAAGTCAGCATGATGGCATTGCTCACGACCTGGGATCAGGTCGTGTGGGGAGCAAACTATCTCTGTTTTAGAGGGACTGGGCTCAGTCCATCCAGGACCCTTGGGCACTGGACATTGTTTGTCAAGGATACAGAATAAGCTTTCATTCTTGTCTCCCAAGCGACCAATTCCTTCTCTCAAGGGTCTCGGGAAACCCAGTAAAGAAATTGACTTTACTCCACTATGTGGATGACCTCATAGCCATGGGCGTGGTAGTTCCAGTTCCCCCTTCAGAGAGGGGAAAGGGGTTCTACTCCAATCTCTTTGTGGCCCCCAAGAAGGGGGCACATTCTGCCCCATTCTGGATCTGAAGGGCCTTAAGCGGTTCATAAGGGTTCCCACCTTCAAGATGGAAACAATAAGATCCATTCTTCCCCTAGTCCAAGAGGGTTAGTTCATGACTACAATAGATGTGAAGCTTGTGTACCTTCATATCCCGATCCACAGAGACCACTACCATTTCCTGCAGTTTTTCTTCATAGACATTCATTCCATTTGGACTGGCTATGGCACCCCGAGTGTTCACCAAGGTGCTGAGCTCTGCTTTCTGTGGTTCGCTTGCAGTGTATTGCAGTAGCTCCTTACCTGGACGACATTTTGGTTCAGGCTTCATCTTTGCCAGTGGCTCAGGATCACACGGAAAGGTTACTTTCTTGTCTGCAGGCGCACGGATGGAAGGTCAATCTGGAAAACAGTTCCCACATCCTGGCTACGAGGGTAAACTTTCTGGGAATGATCAAAGACTCGATCCATATGGGCATCTATCTCACAGAGCAGTGCAGCTAGAGCTTCAGATGGCATGTCACCTGCTTCAGTCCAATACTCAACCTTCGGTAACAAAATGCATGGAGGTGGTAGGTCTTATGGTTGGGGCTTCGGATACTATACCATTTGTAAACATCCATCTGAGACCACTACAGTGTGTACGCTCAGATAATTGATGATCATTCTGATCTGTCGCAGGTCATCTGCCTGGATGCTCAGATGAGAGTGCCACTTGGTGGCAGTCTCCAACTCCAGTTCTTTTAGGGATGTGTTCCCCTCGCCCCTCGGATGATTGTCACGTCAGATGCGAGTCTGTCCAGCTGGGATGGGGTGGGGTGTGGGGTACTTTAAAAGGAACCTGGTGTCGGGAGGAAGTGTTTCTTCCAATCAATATGCTCGAGTTGAGAGTTATATACTTTCTAGCGTTTCCCCAGCTAGGTTCCTTCAGTTATATATCCGATTCCAATCTGACAACATCGCTACCGTGGCCTACATTATCCATCATGGTGGCACACAGAGCATTTTGGAGATGCAGTAGGTGTTTCAAAACTTGCTGTGGGCAGAGAGACATCAATTTCAAATTACAGCTATCAATATAAAAAGTTAAAGGAAAACGCGCCCAAGAAAAAGGGGGGGGGGGGGGCTTTGCTGTCACTAAAAATATCCCCTCCAAGATAAATCAGGTAAATGGATAAGAAAACAGGAAAAAATAACAGCGCTAATAATTACAGGTCAGGTAAATTTGAGTTAAACCCCAATATATTGGAGTTTAATATAGCTAGTGCTAAATAACATATAGAGGCTAAAGCTATGGTCTATAAAAAACATATACAACCTTTAATAGGGTGAATAATATTATAATGTTAAAAAAGGGGATGTCTCCCCATAAAAACCTTAAAAATGATAACATCATAAAACGTCAATATAGGAGATAATAGCCTATAATGTCCCAAATATGATGACATAGATGGTGACAAGAACAGTTTGATAATACGAATGTTTAGAAAGATACCAATGTATCCATTAGTGAATATAAGTATATTTGGTGAGTCTTAGTACCTGATAAGGATTGAGGTATCTCTTCCCTTTAAAGCCTCTCAGCGGATCACCATGTGAATCAAGGGATTGCTAGATGGAGAAAATAGAATTAAGGTGAATACCTTCTGGTTGATGTGTAAGCTGTTTGTCGGCTAATAACACTGCATCCGGGGCGGGTAATGCCGTTAGCTGTCCTCCTGGACAAGGCTGTTTATTGGTTGGTAACACTGCGTCCGTGCGGGTAATGCCGTTAGCAATCCTCCTCAACAAGGCTGTTTGTTGGCTGGTAACACCGCGTTTGTGCGGGTAATGTCGTTAGCTGTCCTTCTCGACACTGTCTGGATCACGTGACTTGCCATAAGACGTCTCGATCAATGGTCACCGGTGTCAGTGCAGAAGATAACAGATAATAGCGCTATTGTGTATACTTTTGTATAGTGGGTAAAAGTTGCCACTTGTAGTGGTTAGTAAATTGGCAAATGTCTATTGAGTAGATAAGGTGCTGATTCCGTATAAAAGTTCTTGTTCACATACACCTCCCTCAGTTCAAAACTTGGAACTCCCCAGGGTGGGTGTACATTCAAACAATTTAGCAAAGCAAAATAGGACCCAGTCGACAAACTGCCTTGTCGAGGAGGATTGCTAACAGCATTACCTACATGGACGATGTGTTACCAGGCGACAAACAGCCTTTTCGAGGACAGCTATATTAGTGAATATAGTTATATTCACTAATGGATACACTGGTATCTTTCTGAACATTCGTATTATGACACTGTTCTTGTGACCATCTATATCATCATATTTGGGACATTATAGGCCATTATCTCCTATATTGACGTTATATGATGTTATAATTTTTAAGGTTTTTTTATGGGGAGAAGTCCATTTTTTACTATTATAATATTATTCACCCTATTAAAGGTCATATATGTTTTTATAGACCATAGCTTCAGCCTCTATATGTTATTTAGCACTAGCTATATCAAACTCCAATATATTGTGGTTTAACTAAAATCTACCTGACCTGTGCATATTAGCGCTGTTACTTTTTCTTGTTTTCTTATCAAATTACAGCTATCCACATCCAAGGTGTAGAGAATTTGGAAGTGGATTTCCTGAGCAGGCAGACTCTCCACTCAGGGGAATAGTCCCTAAATCAGGAGGTGTTCCTGGAGATGGGGGGGCTCCCGAGATAAATAGATCTGATGACTTCCCGCTTCAATTCCAAGCTCCCGAGATATGAATCGAGGTCCAGGGATCCTCAGGTAGAGCTAGTGGAGAGTCTAGCCGTTCAGTGGAATTTCAACCTAGTGTGCCTGTTTCTACAGATTGTTCTCCTACCCGAGTAATTGCTCGGATCAAGCAGGATGGAATACCAGCTATTCTTATAGCCCCTGTGTGCCCATGCAGAACTTGGTACGTAGACCTATTGAATATGTCTGCTCCTCCTTGGTGGTTGCCTCTTCATCAGTGCCTGCTAACTCAGTGTTGCGACGTCTGATTCGCATGGCTTACAAGGAGGCAGGTCAGGAGCCCCCTTCATGAATCATAGCACATTCTTGTTGTGAGGTATCTGCTTCTTGGGCCTTCAAAAATGAGGCCTAAGTTGAACAGATTTGCAAGACTGCAACTTCCCTACTTTTCCCTCCCGAACACTTGTGAACTTGGGTATTGGTTTCCCACAGGTTATGAATGTTCTCATTGATTTTCACTGCCAATAGAAGGAAAATAATATGCTTACCTGATAATTAATTTCCTTCTTGGCAGTGAGAGTCCACGACCCCACCCTAATGCAAAAATGTGTAGTGGCGGCATTCATCTGCACCTCTGTACCCCTTGTATCTCTCTTCACTTTTCCTTATCCTCAGATTGAACTACTAAGAGGGTAGCGGTAGTAGGAGGGATATTTATTGCTTTGTTTGGGGTGTCTTTGTCTCCTCCTGTGGCCAGGTTGAGTAATTCCCAGAGGTTATGAATGCTGTCGTGGACTCTCACTGCCAAGATGGAAATTAATTTATCAGGTAAGCCTAAATTTTATTTTTCTAATATATATAATTTTCTGCTATCCAAAGCACAAATTAATTGCACAATTTAACATAAATGTATTTAATGATAATTTGTGAAATAGGAATTGAACATTTTTAACATTAGCTAACTTTAGCTTAATACTTGCTAAAATGTTAGCCAGGTGATCAGTAAAATCAGTCATGTGGGGCACACGCTAAAACGTCCTGGGGAGAACACTGCTTACCTTTTTAACCCTTCCTCCAAAACTTTTTTCTTTATTAACCTTTGTTTCTTATGTATTTAGCCTTATTTGTATAGCATTTTACTGTATAATTGAGTGTGCAATAGTAAACAATAATATTAAAATATTATTTTCTCAAAAGTGCCAAAGTATCTCCAATCACTTGAGTCCGAAATATATCGGGAACCCCAGTCCGCTGCAAAGTTGGAGAGACCTAAAATATACTCTGCTTGAACAGAGATATTGCTTTGAAGACATTGATGAACAAAATTTCTTTTTTAAGACACGATGAGTCCACGGATCATCTTAATTACTAATGGGATATTCACCTCCTGGTCAGCAGGAGGAGGCAAAGAGCACCACAGCAGAGCTGTTAAATAGCTCCTTGCTTCCCTCCCACTCCAGTCATTCTCTTTGCCTACGTTAGTGATAGGAAGAGGTAAAGTGAGGTGTTAGATTAGATTCTTCCATCAAGAGTTTATTATTTTTAAAGTTGTGCCAGAGTGTGCTACTTTGTCCTTGGGATGTAGCCGTAGTCCATATCAGTCTCTTCAGTAGAGCTTTTGGTTTCTTTAGAGCAATGGGAACTTGTGGGACATAATTCTCCCATATATTGATGCTGCCCTGTCTCTGGAAAACCTGAGAGATTCTAACTCAGGACTTTCTCTTCATTTCACAGGTCCATGGGAGGGATAGGACCTTTTTAAACCTGGAAACTGCCTTGCTGCCAGGCAGAAGATGAGGTAAGTACTGACTTTATTTCTGGGAAAAAATCTCTGAGAAAGTTTGGGCACTTGATTTTTTTTTTACACAAAGACCTCATTGACATTGGGCTCTTTATTAAGGGGGCTAACAGAATGCATCTCCTAGTTGTTTTAGGGGACACTTGGCAGCTTGGATGCAGGCACTGGGACTGTATGTGATATGTGACTCTCATCTCCCGGCGGTTCATAATAATTCATAGCCGACCAGGAGATTTCATACTGATAGACTAATGTGGAGAGCGTGATCAGTGTGAGGGTGTTTCACTCTTGAGAGTTATTTTACGGACTAAGCAGCTGTCTAAGGAGTAAGACAGGAAGCTGAGCAGTCTTTTATTTTGTTCCCGGTCATCTAACTTAATAATAATGGCGACCAGGAGAGGGATATTGAAACGTCCACGAGGGGCGGGGCTTGTGTGGCACCAATTTGGTTGCGCACACCTTTTTAGTGCTTCCGATTATCGGAAAGAACCCCAGCAGGGGTTATGCTGACTAGTAGATCTAGTGGTTGCGCTTAGACACCTCCTCCCTAGTACTTCCGGTTATCGGAGGGAGCGCAAAAAAGTTATGTCTGAGTGTTATGCTTAGAGACAGCGCTACAACTGTTAGAATTTTAACAGAAGGACTGGCAGGCACCTCAGCAGGGATTATGCTGAAGTGTATAAGAGTTTGCTGTATGTCATGTATTTTCTTAGTATTTTTTTTTACTGCCGTTATAAGTAAAAAGTTTCCACTTTAAATTTTAAAGAGACAGTAGCGGTCTTTTTAAGTGTTTATTTGGATATAATTCAGTTAAGACCTTTATGGGATTAATCATCCATACGTTTGATTGCCCATGTGATCCTACTATGCAAGGGTTATCATCACTAGAGTGGCTCCTTCTGTTTTTAAACAAAGGTGGCCATTTCCCTGTTTTTTCTTTGTACTGAGAATTTTCCTATAGAGATAAGAGGGATTCTCATTAAGTGTTCATAAAATATTACAGTCCGCCCATGCAGTGCCCTGCGCTCCTCACCAACTCCGTCTGGAGTTTTTCTTAGCAAGACATCGCTTTTCTAATAAATCTTTGGCGATATCTGTTGCATTGTCTGGTTTTTCCTTGCCATGTATTTAAACACAAACTATTCTGAATGTTTTATTCCCTGAAGTTTAAAGTGTAAGATATTTCGGTAATAAATAAGGGAAACCTCTCAGACTTCATCTGGGTGGTTCCTTTGTCTGATATTGAAGTGTTTTTTTCTGGTTCACCTCCGTTTGCTACTAAGGAGGTTCTGGTTACCCTGAGGGGCTCCGGTATGACTGGCCCTTCTCTCTATCTCCTATATTTAAAAAAGAGCTTTTTTCCATCTTAGCTAAGAGAACTACTATACCCATAGAGGATAGTTGTGCTTTCAAGAATGTAATGGAGATCAAAAGATTAGTGAGGTTACTCAAGGGGAATGTACACCAGGTCTTACAATGGCAGCCAGATGTGTGCATTGCTACCATCACTAGAGCGGCGGCATATTGGTATGATACTATTAGGACAGAAACTCCCCTGGATGAAATCCAGGATAGGATAAAAGCTCTTAATTTGACTAATTCATTTATTTTGGATGCTTCCCTTCAAGTTATCAATCTGGGAGCAAAGATTTCAGGTTTCTCTGTTCTAGTTTGCAGAGCCTTATGGTTAAGACCTTGGTCTGCGGATGTATCCTCTAAGTCTAAGTTTATTTAGCAATACCTTACAAGGGGGAGGACCTTGTTTGGACCTGGCTTGATGGAAATTATCTACGAGATTACGGGAGGTAATGGTCATCTTCTCCCTCAGGATAAGAGAAACAGCCAAAAGGGGAAGACAGAGTAATTTTCGTTCCTTTTGAAATTTCAAGGGAAATTCCTCCGCTTCCTCCTCCAAGCAGGATCCTTCCTGTAGACCCGATCAGTCTTGGAATAAGGGAAAACAATCCAAGAGCCTGCTATTGAAATCAAAAACAGGCCGGACAGATAGCTCAGCATGCTAAGGCACTGTGGCTGAGCTCCGTAGCAATCCAAGGGTTGCAGGCTCGATCACCGGTGAGGTCCACTGAGCCTTTCATCATTCCGAGGTCGATAAAATGAGCAATGCCTTGAGACCCTAATGAGTAATTAGCTGCACTTTACAAGTACCCAATACATACATGGGTGGCAGGATCTTGTAGGGCAGGCTCCTTCTTCGCGCAGGCTTGGGTTCGAGTTGTTCAGGATCCCTGAGCTATCGAAATAGAGTCATAGGGATAATTAAAAAAAAAAAAAAAGAGTTCAAAAGTTTTCCTCCCAGAGGCAGTTTTCTACTTTCAAGATTATCTGTAGACCAGACAAAAGGAGAGGCATTCTTACTCTGTATCAAGGACCTCTCCGACCTGGGAGTGAGAGTTCCTGTTCTGTTTTTAAAGTCAAATATAGGCACAGTATCAATGAGTAAAGATAGGATAGTGTGTAGTTCATCTTGTTTTTAAACTACTTTTATTACTCAACTTATACCCCTTATAATTATTTTTGCTGCATTAACTGTTGCCTCATGCTACCCCTGACACCTGAAGCTGACGGTTCCTGATATCGGCCAGGAATACAGGGGGGTGACATGATAGCAGCAGTGCAGCAATTGTGGTGTACCTTTAGGTAATATATCTGTGTGGGTAATGATAGGTGATGTTTATCACCTTAGTCATTAATTTTTAAATAAATTCCTTAATAAAGATTATAGGTTTTAATACCAGTATATACATTTATTATTCGCTAGCAGATATTTCATGCTGTTATTTTACAGCTTATTACAAGTGATAGGTGTAAGAGTGCTTAATATCCACTCTATACTCTCCAATTTCCTTTTCCTATTTTTTGAGTTCCTGTTCTGTATCAGGAACAGGGTCTGGGATTTTCTTCCAATCTGTTTGTGATTCCCAAAAAAAAGAGGGAATTTTTTCGGGACAATTTTAGATCTCAAGAGTCTAAACAAATTTCTCAGAATACCGTCCTTCAAGATGGAAACTATTCGTTGAATTCTTCCTTCGATCCAAGAGGGTCAATTTATGACAACAGTGGATTTAAAGGATGCGTACCTACATGTTCCCATTCACAGGGATCACTACAAGTTCTTAAGGGTTGCCTTTCTGGACATATACTTCCAGTTGGTGGCTATTCTCTTTGATCTTGCCGCAGTTCCAAGAATTTTAACAAAAGTTCTGGGTTCGCGATTGGCGGGGCTTTGGTTACGGGGCATTGTAGTGGCCTCCTATCTAGACGACATCTTAGTCCAGGTGCCATCCTTACAACAAGCCAGATCCTACAGGGACTGGGTATTAGCCTTCCTGCTATCTCACGGGTGGAAGGTAAATTTGGAAAAGAGTTTCTTGGTCCCAAATACAAGGGTAAATTTCTTGGGAAGCCAAAAAAGAGTATATAATGAGCGCAGGGTGGAGCCACCAAACTCCTGGAACACCTAGGAGTCCCTATCATAGGTTAAGCAATAAATACAAACATTAGAAACAAGAGCACTACAGCTGAAGGTGGATAAAACAATTAATGAATTATAAAATATGTGAGCAGTGTATAAATAAATACAAACTGATATTAGATATTTTAAAATATATGTGAGCAGTGTATAAATAGATACAGTGTATAAATTGATAGAGTGTCTAGGAAATGTCTAAACAATGAAATAATTGGGCAGTGCCAAGATATAATGAATTGCAATAAAATTGTCAAACCAGTGGTAAAAATGATAAAGAAATTAATCAATGTCCAATCGTATATGCAAATAGGTAAGGCTATACCAAAATTTAATAAAAATGCAACATAAACATTCAATAAAATCAATCTTTATAAAAAAGATAACACTAGCAAAAAACCGACGTCTTCGTTAACTAAGAAAAAAAGGTTGCCACCACATTGAAAAATAGGAGGGATAAAAAACAGTCAATGAATGTCTTATTCTTTAAACAATGTGAATAAATCCGGATAAGTAATTAGTCTGTGAGCACAAACAGCAGGCTTACCCTCAGGCTGTGTTTAGCTCTATTGCCTCTGTGAGTGATAGAGCTAAACTGCCAACAAAAAGGTTGGCGTAACTTGGTGCAAAGAGTTACGCCAACCTTTTTGTTGGCAGTTGGGAAGAATCTTTCTTCTAGGATGGTAACTATGGTGCAGACCTTGTGCTCTATAGACGGTACATTGATGACGTCCTGATAATATGGAGAGGGTCCGAATTAAAACTAAAAAATCTGTTTATAGATATGAACGCCAATGATAGAGGTCTAAAATTTACTTTTGATTACAGTAGGGACAAAGTTGTCTTTTTGGATCTAGAAATTATGGTGATCAATAACTCTTTGGAAACAAAAACTCATTTTAAGGAGGTTGACTCCAACAGTTTTATACACACTAATAGTTGCCACCTCCAACAATGGAAAGATAACATTCCTGTAGGACAAAGTCTGAGGGTAAGGAAAAATTGTTCTAGACTCTCAGACTTTGAGAACCAAATTGGGGTCCTTGTTGAGAAATTCAAAGATAGGGGCTATAATGATGAGGTTGTCAATAAGGCTGTGATAAGGGCAAGAGAAACTGATAGGAAATCTCTCCTCTCATACAAACAAAAGAATATTAAAGAAAATTCAGAAGTAATTGATGTACCCTTCGTCATGGAATATAGTGTAGACCATGGCCTTATGAGAAGGATTCTAAATAAACATTGGGCTATACTTAAAGCAGATTCTGTACTGGTAGAATTACTTCCATGTAAACCTAGAATGATTTTTAGAAAATCTAAAAATTTTAAATCCATTTTGGCACCTAGTGTTCATAATGTAAACAAAAAACAGGGCTCCACTCAAAAGAATTTATATGGAGAGAGGATATCAGGCTTCTTCCCTTGCTACTCCTGTAAGGCTTGCAAACATAGTGATAAAAGACGTACAGTAAGTGTTCATAAGTCAGGAGAAGAAATTACTATTAAAGATTGTATCAGATGTACTACTAAGGGGGTCATTTATGCTCTTAAATGCACGTGTAATTTGGAGAAATGAAAAGAATGATTAGGGACAGAATAAGGGAGCATCTCCTGTGTATTGAGAAGGGAATTGATGACACTAACCTCTACAAGCACTTTAAACAAGTACATAATCGTAGAACCAAGGATTTAAAATATTGAGGAATATTGCAAGTCAAGCAGAATTGGAGGGGTGGCAATATAGAAAAAAATTTAAAACTTAAAGAGGCTGAATACATTTATAGATATGATACGTTATTACCTGCTGGCCTAAATTCTGAGTTGGACATCTCCCCATTTCTAAAGGACTAAAACTTATTGGATTATTTTTTGTCAGTTTATTTTTTAATGAAACCAATGGATTAATGTATAGTATATGTTAAAACCCCCCTTTTTGAAATATAAATTCTGTATCTTGAAACTATCCTTTTATAGACCTTGTCTTCTTCTATCTCATCAATTAATATTCCTATTGATATTTCTCTTGTAAGGTGTATCCAGTCCACGGATCATCCATTACTTGTGGGATATTCTCCTTCCCAACAGGAAGTTGCAAGAGGACACCCACAGCAGAGCTGGTATATAGCTCCTCCCCTAACTGCCATATCCAGTCATTCTCTTGCAACTCTCAACAAAGATGGAGGTAGTAAGAGGAAAGTGGTGAAATATAGTTAGTTTTGTCTTCAATCAAAAGTTTATTATTTTTAAATGGTACCGGAGTTGTACTATTTTATCTCAGGCAGCTTTTAGAAGAAGAATCTGCCTGCGTTTTCTATGATCTTAGCAGAAGTAACTAAGATCCACTGCTGTTCTCTGAGGAGTGAGGTAACTGCAGAGGGAGAATGGCGTGCATGTTATCCTGCAATGAGGTATGTGCAGTTTTAAGTTTTTCTAGGGATGGAATTGCTAGAAAATGCTGCTGATACCGGATTAATGTAAGTTAAGCCTAAATACAGTGATTTAATAGCGGCTAGTATCAGGCTTACTATCAGAGATATATACTTTTATAAATGTGCAATATAAAACGTTTGCTGGCATGTTTAATCGTTTTTATATATGCTTTGGTGATAAAACTTATTGGGGCCTAGTTTTTTCAGTTTCCTGAGGCTTTCCACTGTTGTAGTATGAGTGAGAGGGGCCTATTTTAGCGCTTTTTTGCGCAGTTAAAATTGCAGACAGACATTCAGCTTCCCTCAGCAGTCCCCTGCATGCTATAGGACATCTCTGAAGGGCTCTAAAGGCTTCAAAAGTCATTTTTTGAGGAAGGTAGGGCCACAGCTGAGCTGTGGCAGTTGTTGTGACTGTTTAAAAAACGTTTAATTCGTTTTTTTGATCCGTTTTTTGCATTAGGGGGTTAATCATCCATTTTCAAGTGGGTGCAATGCTCTGCTAACCTATTACATACACTGTAAAAAAAATTGGTTGAATTACTGCCTTTTTTTCACTGTTTTTCAAATTTTGACAAAATTTGTTTCTCTTAAAGGCACAGTACCGTTTTTTATATTTGCCTGTTAACTTGATGTAAAGTATTTTCCAAGCTTGCTAGTCTCATTGCTAGTCTGTATAAACATGTCTGACATAGAGGAAACTCCTTGTTCATTATGTTTAAAAGCCATGGTGGAACCCCATATGAGAATGTGTACTAAATGTATTGATTTCACTTTAAACAATAAAGATCAGCTTTTATCTTTAAAAAACTTATCACCAGAGGATTCTGACGAGGGGGAATTTATGCAGACTAACTCTCCCCACGTGTCAGACCCTTTGACTCCCGCTCAAGGGACTCACGCTCAAATGGTGCCAAGTACATCAAGGACGCCCATAGCGATTACTTTACAAGACATGGCGGCAGTCATGGATAATACACTGTCAGCGGTATTAGCCAGGCTGCCTGAATTTAGAGGAAAGCGTGATAGCTTTGGTGTTAGGCGTAATACAGAGCATACAGACGCTTTACGAGCCATGTCTGATACTGCCTCACAATATGCAGAAGCTGAGGAAGGAGAGCTTCAGTCCACAGGGACTTATGGCAGACGGTCCCTAAGGTGGAGGGAGCAGGTTCTACTTTAGCAAAGCGTACTACTATCCCTGTCGAGGACAGTTGTGCTTTTTCAGATCCTATGGATAAAAAATTAAAGGGTTACCTTAAGAAAATGTTTATTCAACAAGGTTTTATCCTGCAACCCCTTGCATGCATTGCGCCTGTCACTGCTGCTGCGGCGTTCTGGTTTGAGTCTCTGGAAGAGGCTTTACAGACAATGACGAATTAACAAGCTTAGAGCACTTAAGCTAGCTAATTCTTTTGTTTCTGATGCCATTGTTCATTTGACTAAACTAACGGCTAAGAATACTGGATTTGCCATCCAGGCGCGTAGGGCGCTATGGCTTAAATCTTGGTCAGCTGATGTGACTTCAAAGTCTAAACTACTTAACATTCCCTTCAAGGGGCAGACCCTATTCGGGCCTGGTTTGAAGGAAATTATTGCTGACATTACTGGAGGTAAAGGTCATGCCCTTCCTCAGGACAGGTCCAAATCAAGGGCCAAGCAGTCTAATTTTCGTACCTTTCGAAACTCCAATGCAAGTGCTGCATCAACTTCCTCTGCTACAAAAAAAGAGGGAACTTTTGCTCAGTCCAAGATGGCCTGGAAACCTAACCAGTCCTGGAACAAAGGCAAGCAGGCCAAAAAGCCTGCTGCTGCCTCTAAGACAGCATGAAGGAATGGCCCCCTATCCGGTAACGGATCTAGTAGAGGGCAGACTTTCTCTCTTCGCCCAGGTGTTGGCAAGAGATGTTCAGGATCCCTGGGCATTGGAGATTATATCTCAGGGGTATCTTCTGGACTTCAAGGCTTCTCCTCCACAAGGGAGATTTCACCTTTCACGATTATCTGTCAACTAGATAAAGAAAGAGGCATTCTTACACTGTGTGCAAGACCTCCTAGTTATGGGAGTGATCCATCCAGTTCCAAAGGAGGAACAGGGACAGAGATTTTACTCAAATCTGTTTGTGGTTCCCAATAAAGAGGGAACCTTCAGACCAATCTTGGATCTAAAGATCTTAAACAAATTCCTCAGAGTTCCATCATTCAAAATGGAAACTATTTGGACCATCCTACCTATGATCCAGGAGGGTCAATATATGACTACGGTGGATCTAAAGGATGCTTACCTTCACATTCTGATACACAAAGATCATCATCGGTTCCTAAGGTTTGCCTTTCTGGACAGGCATTACCAGTTTGTGGCTTTTCCATTGGGTTAGCTACAGCCCCAAGAATTTTTGCAAAGGTTCTGGGGGCGCTTCTGGCGGTCCTAAGGCCGCGGGGCATAGCAGTGGCCCCTTATCCAGATGACATCCTGATACAGGCGTCAAATTTCCAAATTGCCAAGTCCCATACGGACATAGTTCTGGCATTTCTGAGGTCGCACGGGTGGAAAGTGAACAAGGAAAAGAGTTCTCTATCCCCACTCACAAGAGTCTCCTTCCTAGGGACTCTGATAGATTCTGTAGAAATGAAAATTTACCTGACGGAGTCCAGGATATCAAAACTTCTAAATTCTTGATGTGTTCTCCATTCTATTCCGCGTCCTTCGGTGGCTCAGTGCATGGAGGTAATCGGCTTAATGGTAGCGGCAATGGACATAGTTCCGTTTGCGCGCCTACATCTCAGACCGCTGCAACTATGCATGCTCAGTCAGTGGAATGGGGATTACACAGATTTGTCCCCTCTACTAAATCTGAATCAAGAGACCAGAGATTCTCTTCTCTGGTGGCTATCTCGGGTCCACCTGTCCAAAGGTATGACCTTTTGCAGGCCAGATTGGTCAATTGTAACGACAGATGCCAGCCTTCTAGGTTGGGGTGCAGTCTGGAACTCCCTGAAGGCTCAGGGATCATGGACTCAGGAGGAGAAACTCCTTCCAATAAATATTCTGAAATTGAGAGCGATATTCAATGCTCTTCAAGCTTGGCCTCAGTTATCAACTCTGAGGTTCATCAGATTTCAGTCGGACAACATCACGACTGTGGCTTAGATCATCCATCAAGGGGGAACAAGGAGTTCCCTAGCGATGTTAGAAGTCTCCAAGATGATTCGCTGGACAGAGAGACACTCTTGCCACCTCTCAGCGATCCATATCCCAGGTGTAGAGAACTGGGAGGCGGATTTTCTAAGTCGCCAGACTTTTCATCCGGGGGAGTGGGAACTCCATCCGGAGGTGTTTGCTCAATTGATTCATCGTTGGGGCAAACCAGAACTGGATCTCATGGCGTCTAGCCAGAACGCCAAGCTTCCTTGTTATGGTTCCAGGTCCAGGGACCCAGAAGCGACGCTGATAGATGCTCTAGCAGCGCCTTGGTCTTTCAACCTGGCTTATGTGTTTCCACCGTTTCCTCTGCTCCCTCGACTGATTGCCAAAATCAAGCAGGAGAGAGCATCGGTGATCTTGATAGCACCTGCGTGGCCACACAGGACCTGGTATGCAGACCTAGTGGACATGTCATCCTTTCCACCATGGACTCTGCCTTTGAGACAAGACCTTCTACTACAAGGTCCTTTCAATCATCCAAATCTAATTTTCTGAGACTGACTGCCTGGAGATTGAACGCTTGATTTTATCAAAGTGTGGCTTCTCCGAGTCAGTCATTGATACCCTAATACAGGCAAGAAAGCCTGTCACCAGGAAAATCTACCATAAGATATGGCGTAAATATCTTTATTGGTGTGAATCCAAGAATTACTCATGGAGTAAGGTTAGGATTCCCAGGATATTGTCTTTTCTCCAAGAGGGTTTGGAAAAAGGATTATCAGCTAGTTCTTTAAAGGGACAGATTTCTGCCCAGTCTATTCTTTTGCACAAGCGTCTGGCAGATATTCCAGACGTTCAGGCATTTTGTCAGGCTTTGGTTAGAATCAAGCCTGTGTTTAAACCTGTTGCTCCTCCATGGAGCTTAAACTTGGTTCTTAAAGTTCTTCAAGGGGTTCCGTTTGAACCTCTTCATTCTATAGATATTAAACTTTTATCTTGGAAAGTTCTTTTTTTGATGGCTATTTCCTCGGCTCGTAGAGTCTCCGAGTTATCTGCTTTACAATGTGATTCTCCTTATCTGATCTTCCATGCAGATAAGGTAGTTCTGCGTACAAAACCTGGGTTTTTGCCTAAGGTTGTATCTACTAAGAATATCAATCAAGAGATTGTTGTTCCTTCATTGTGCCCTAATCCTTCTTCAAAGAAGGAACGTCTTTTACATAATCTGGACGTAGTCCGTGCTTTAAAGTTTTACTTACAAGCTACTAAAGATTTTCGTCAAACATCTGCTTTGTTTGTTGTTTACTCTGGACAGAGGAGAGGTCAAAAGGCTTTGGCAACCTCTCTTTCTTTTTGGCTAAGAAGCATAATACGCTTAGCCTATGAGACTGCTGGACAGCAGCCCCCTGAAAGGATTACAGCTCATTCTACTAGAGCTGTGGCTTCCACTTGGGCCTTTAAAAATGAGGCTTCTGTTGAACAGATTTGCAAGGCGGCGACTTGGTCTTCACTTCATACTTTTTCAAAATTCTACAAATTTGATACTTTTGCTTCTTCGGAGGCTATTTTTGGGAGAAAGGTTCTACAGGCAGTGGTACCTTCCGTTTAAGTACCTACCTTGTCCCTCCCTTCATCCGTGTACTTTAGCTTTGGTATTGGTATCCCACAAGTAATGGATGATCCGTGGACTGGATACACCTTACAAGAGAAAACACAATTTATGCTTACCTTATAAATTTATTTCTCTTGTGGTGTATCCAGTCCACGGCCCGCCCTGTCAGTTTAAGGCAGGTCAAAATTTAAATTTAAACTACAGTCACCACTGCACCCTATGGTTTCTCCTTTCTCGGCTTGTTTCGGTCGAATGACTGGATATGGCAGTTAGGGGAGGAGCTATATAGCAGCTCTGCTGTGGGTGTCCTCTTGCAACTTCCTGTTGGGAAGGAGAATATCCCACAGGTAATGGATGATCCATGGACTGGATACACCACAAGAGAAATAAATTTATCAGGTAATCATAAATTGTGTTTTTTAACCAACTTATTTTGTAGTTCTGCAATATTTTCAATGTTTTTAATATAAGTATCACTATTGCACTTTATAAACCTATACTCTAATCACTTTAAGGGACTTATTTGTATTAGTCTAGCTATTAGGAATTCTATATGTATAAACAGAAATTATTTGGTTGCCTTAAATAACATAGGTTTGTCAATACCACCTTTAATACCTTATACCACCTCAAATGTCACTCATTCAATTTGACCAATGAAAATTGGGAAACACCTTTAAAAAGGTGCACATGTTGCAACAAATTTATCTTGAAAAAGCCCTGTATAGGGAGAAACTCGTTGATGTAAGTTGCAACCCACAGACATTATATACTGCTTCTGTAGCTGAAGCTACAACTTTTATTCCATTATTTGGAACTGTGACGCTTGTGAACCCTGATTGAAAAGATTGGAACAATCATCTAAAAAGTCAGCACAATCTAACAAGCCAGCACGACCAAACTCCATATTGGTACTTAGGCATACACTGAGAACTGCCAATTCGGCCTGCAGCGAGGTCATTGACCCTTCTCAATTGGAAGTACTGTCTACTTATTCTACAATCTGCAATCTCCACACACCACCTTCAAAGAGTACCCTGCGTGCTTTCAGGCACTAACGAGCGGATACTCTGTGTTGTGGAGTACGGCAGCCACATTTTCAAGCTGATCCGAAAAAGGACCAATCAGATTGTTCATCCAGGACAGCGCCCATAAAGGTGACGTCATCCCGCTACGGCTGTAATTTCACTCACAGAGGCAATAGAGCTAAACACAGCCTGAGGGGTAAGCCTGCCGTTTGTGCTCACAGACTAATTACTTATCCGGATTTATTCACATTGTTTAAAGAATAAGACATTCATTGACTGTTTTTTTTCCCTCCTATTTTTCAATGTGGTGGCAACCTTTTTTTCTTAGTTAACGGAGACGTCCGTTTTTAGCTAGTGTTAGCTTTTTATAAAGATTGATTTTATTGATTGTTTATGTTGCATTTTTATTAAACTTTGGTATAGCCTTACCTATTTGCATATACGATTGGACATTGATTAATTTCTTTATCTTTTTTACCACTGATTTGACAATTTTATTGCAATTCATTATATCTTGGCACTGCCCAATTATTTCATTGTTTAGACATTTCCTAGACACTCTGTATCAATGTATACACTGTATCTATTTATACACTGCTCACATATATTTTAAAATATCTAATATCAATTTGTATTTATTTATACACTGCTCACATATTTTATAATTCATTGTTTTATCCACCTTCAGCTGTAGCGCTCCTGTTTCTAATGTTTGTATTAAATTTCTTGGGAACCATTATAGATTCCCTATCTATGAAGATTTTTCTGAATGAGGTCAGGAAATCTTAGATTTGCGATACATATCTGGTCCTTCAGTCCCCTCCTCGACCATCAGTGGCTCAGTGCATGGTAATCGGACTGATGGTGATGGCAATGGTCATCATTCCGTTTGCTCAGTTTCTTTTCAGACCTCTGCAGATAAACATGATCAAGCAATGGAGTGGAGATTATGCAGACGTTTCTCTTCGAATGCTTCTCAGAGACAAGGGACTCTCTACTATGGTGGTTATTTCTGGATCATCTCTTCCACGGAACCTGCTTTCGCTGACCATCTTGGGTGACTGTGACAACAGATGCCAGCCTTCTAGGATGGGGAGCAGTCCGGGGCTCTCTAAAGGCTCAGGGAACATGGACTCAGTTAGAGTCTGTTCTGCCCATAAACTTTCTGGAACTAAGAGCGATCTACATTGCTCTTCTGGCATGGCCTTAGTTAGCCTCGGTACAGTTTATCATTGTCCAGTTGGACAACATAACGTTAGTGATTTTCATCAATCATCAGGGAGGAACGTGAAGTTCCTTGGCGATGACAGAGGTATCCGAAATTTTTCAGTGGACGGAGGCCCATTCTCGCTGACTGTCGGCAATCCACATCCCAGGGGTGGTCTACTGGGAGGCGGATTTCCTGAGTAGGCAGACCTTTCATTCGAGGGATTGGGAACTCCGTCCGGAAGTGTTTTCCAGCCTGATTCTCAAGTGGGGTCAGCCGGTTTTAGATCTCATGGCATCGCAACAGAATGCCAAGCTCCCGAGATACGGGTCGAGATCCAGGGACCCCCAGGCTGAGCTGATAGATGCTCTGGCGACCCCTTGGTCTTTCAATCTAGCATACCTGTTCCCTCCGTTTGCTATTTCTTTCTCGAGTAATTGCTCGAATCAAACGCAAAAGAGCCTCGATGATCCTCATAGGCCTGGCATCTCAGGTTTTGGTATGCAGATCTGGTGGAGATGACATCTCTACCACCTTGGAGACTTCCATTGAGGAAAGACCTTTTGATTCCGGGACCCTTCCTTCCACTAATTCTAGTTTTTCTGCAGCTGATTGCTTGAAGATTGACCGCTTAATTTTATCCAAGCGGGGTTTTTCTGACTCGGTCATAGTGACCATGGCTCAGGCTTGTAAGCCTGTTACTAGAAGTATTTTCCATAAGATTTGGCTTAAATATCTATTGTTGTGAATCCGAGGGCTACTCATGGAGTAGAGTTAGGATTCCTAGAATTTTGTCTTTTCTCTAAGAGGGTTTCTAGAAAGGTTTTCCGCCGAGTTCACTAAAGAGACAAATCTCGGCCTTATCTATTGTGTTACACAAACGTCTGGCGGATGTTCCAGATGTACAATCTTTTTGTCAGGCCCTGGTCAGTTCTTTGAGCTTATCTATTTCTTAGATATTAAGTTGTTATCTTGGAAAGTTTTATTTCTTCTGCTCGTAGAGTGTCAGAGCTCTCGGCATTGCAGTGTGAGTCTCCTTATCTTATTTTCTATTCAGATAAGGTAGTTTTACGCACTAAATTAGGATTTCTTCCTAAGGTTGTTTCTGATCGGAACATTACTCAGGAGATTGTTGTTCCTTCTTTGTGTCCTAATCCTTCTTTTCAGAAAAGAATGACTTCTGCACAATTTGGACTTGGTCCGTGCTTTAAGGTTTTATTTACAGGCGACTAAGCACTTTCGTCAGTCTTCTTTGTGTTTTTCTCAGGAAAACATAAGTGACAGAAAGCTACGGCTACTTCTCTTTCTTTTTGGCTGAAGAGTATCATACGTTTTGTATATGAGAATGCTGGACAGCAGCCTCCCGAGAGAGTTACGACTCTTTCCACGAGGGCTGTTGCTGCTTCCTCATGGACATTCAAAAATGAGGCTTCTGTAGAACATATTTGCAAGGCTGCAACTTGATCCTCTCTTCACACTTTTTCAAAGTTCTACAATTTTGGCACTTTTGCCTCGGCTGCGGCCGCTTTTGGGAGAAAGGTTCTTCAAGCAATGGTGCCTTCCGTTTAGGTTCCCTGTCTTGTCCCTCCCGTATCATCTTAGTACTCTATATTGGGTATTGAATCCCATTAGTAATTAAGATTAACCGTGGACTCATCGTGTCTTAAAAAAGAAAAGAAAATGTATGCTTACCTGATAAATTTATTTCTTTTTTGACACAATGAGTCCACGGCCCGCCCTGTTTCTTATAAGACAGGTTGTTGGGTATTTTAAACTTCAGACACCTCTGCACCTTGGCTTTTCCTTTCTCTTCCTAACTTCAGTCGAATGACTGGAGTGGGAGGGAAGGGAGGAGCTATTTAACAGCTCTGCTGTGGTGCTCTTTGCCTCCTCCTGCTGACCAGGAGGTGAATATCCCATTAGTAATTAAGATGATCCGTGGACTCATTGTGTCAAAAAAGAAATACATTTATCAGGTAAGCATAAATTTTCTTTTTTTGTTATATCTGATAATTGTTTGGACTGAGTGCCACCCAAACGATTCAGATATCGAACTGCAGAAATATTGTTCATACATAAAAGAATCAAAATTGGAGATTTCTGCTTGATAAAACTCTTTATAGCAAAATAACTTGCAATCAGTTCTAGGCAATTTATATGCAATTTGCGTTCCAAGGAAGTCTATTTGCCTCCCGTTATCTGGGAACCACTTTGGGCGCCTCAACCCGAATTGCTTGCATCCGATTCTATAACATCTGGAGCTTTTCCGAATATAGCTTTGCCATTCCATGCTTCTATATTGGAAAGCCACCAAATCAATTTTGTCCGAGCATCTTCTGATAAAGAGATTTTGTGAGAAAAACTCTTCCTCAAATAAGAAATTTTTAATCTCTGAAGTGCTCTGTAATAAAGGGGGGCTGGGAAAATTGCCTGAATTGAGGCCAAAAGAAGGCCCACAATACGAGCGAGGGTTCTGAAAGGGAAGAACTTTTTCTTTAGTAAATGAGAAATTTCTTATTTGATTTGGTTCACCTTTTTCAAGGGAAGACTCAAAGTAGAAAGAGAGGTGTCTATTAGAAAGCACAAAAACATTAATTTCTGTGAAGGAATGAAAACCGATTTCTTGAAATTGATAAGAATACCCAGGTTCTTTAAAATATTCATAGTTAGATCCAAATGAGAGAGAAGAAGAGATTGATCTTGATTCATTATAAGGATATCGTCCAGATAAATAATTAGACGAACACCCCTTAATCTCAACCAAGCCACCGCCGGTTTTACATTTTTTGTGAATACCCAAGTCGCTGAAGAGAGTCCAAAGGGGGGACAGGTAAACTGCTAAATTTGATTTTTCCAAAGGAATCTGAGAAAATTGCGATGGGATGGATGAATGGGAAATGTCAAGTAAGCATCTGTAAGGTCTAGTCTTACTAACCAGTCTTTGTCCATAAGGCAATCTCTTAGAAGATGAATCCCTTCCATCTTGAAATGGTTGTAAGACAGGAAGGCATTCAGATTCTTCAGATTTATAACATGTCGAAGTGAACCTTCTTTCTTTCTCACGAAAAACAGGTTGCTGAGAAAATATTTTTTGTATTTTGGGGCCAATTCTATAGCCTGTTTGGAGAGAAGTTGATTTATTTCTGTGTCTAAGAGATTTGAATCTGTTTTTTGAAAAAATGATTGGATTTGGAGGATGGGATTGGAAAGGAGAAGAAATAAAATCTAGAAGGAGACCTGAGACAGTCTGAATGACCCAAATGTCTGAAGTTATAGCTTTCCAATGTTTTATGAAAAGGGGCAAACGTCCCCCAACTTGTGTGGGAACAAAATTGTGTTGAGTGAATATAGAGAACTTACCTGAGATGGGTCTTGGACGGGATCTAGCCCTGGAGAATCTTGGGTTCCATGGTCGACTTGATGGGAAGAAGTTTGTAAGGGAGGGGGTTGGAGGAGGGAAGGTTTGAAACTGAGGTCTGTTTAAAAAATATGGACGGCCAGGAAAACGACCTTGTCCTTTCCCAGCCCAGTCAAAAACCCGATTGTAAGAAGGATAAAATACTTTCTTAGTAGTGGTTTTAACCTTATTTAAAGAGTTAAAGGTATTGACATAAGTATTTAGCTCCTTTAAGCCTAAATCTCCAAATAATAAACTCTCAGCCTGGGGACCCATTTCTGTAAGGGGCAAAGTCTGAAATTTTTTTATCTATTCTGCGAGAGATAATCCTTCTATGTTGTGTAGATAAGGCTGTATTAGCATCCCCTAATAAATAAATGGACCTCTGGATCCACTGTCTCATAATATATGGGTCAATTAAAACTTTGTTGACAATGGCTTCTTTTGTAAGCTCAAACATCTTGGTGATAGGACCCAGAGTGTCTAGAAACCTGTCTTGACATGCTTTTAGAAACTTATCAGGACCTTTCTTAATATTAAAGTTTTTTGTACTCACAAATTTGATAATATTAGCATCCACTTCTGGGGTAGCAGAGGATTTATGTGGCAATTCAGGTCTGGGGCATTCAGCCCTAAGGGTAGGTCTAGCTTTGGCCAATAACAATTTTCTTAAGTAGTGATCTAAGAATCTGGCCAGGGTCTCCAATTAGAGGTGCGAGGATGTTGTAAATCCTCAGGGTCTAGGTATTCTTCACCTTCATTATCAATAAGTCTCTTTTTAGATTTTTTACAGAATTTCTGATTTTTTTTTCTTTTTAGGGGTATAAATCAGATGAGCTGTCTGACAATTCTTGAGTATAAATAGATTGCCATGAGTTATTATCATCATTAGGAATACTGGAGTCCGAAAACTCAGATGCAGATATTAAATCTGCCTTCCTTTTATTTGCTTTTTTAGATGGAGTAGCATCTTCAGATTCTGACTCAGAAACAATGTTGTTCTTTTTTATTCAAGATTTAAAGGGACAGTCTAGGCCAAAACAAACTTTCATGATTCAGATAGGGCATGTAATTTTAAACAATTTTCCAATTTACTTTTCTTTCATGTAATTAACAAGAGTCCATGAGCTAGTGACGTATGGGATATACATTCCTACCAGGAGGGGCAAAGTTTCCCAAACCTTAAAATGCCTATAAATACACCCCTCACCACACCCACAAATCAGTTTTACAAACTTTGCCTCCGATGGAGGTGGTGAAGTAAGTTTGTGCTAGATTCTACGTTGATATGCGCTCCGCAGCAAGTTGGAGCCCGGTTTTCCTCTCAGCGTGCAGTGAATGTCAGAGGGATGTGAGGAGAGTATTGCCTATTGAATGCAGTGATCTCCTTCTACGGGGTCTATTTCATAAGGTTCTCTGTTATCGGTCGTAGAGATTCATCTCTTACCTCCCTTTTCAGATCGACGATATACTCTTATATTTACCATTTCCTCTACTGATTCTCGTTTCAGTACTGGTTTGGCTTTCTACAAACATGTAGATGAGTGTCCTGGGGTAAGTAAGTCTTATTTTCTGTGACACTCTAAGCTATGGTTGGGCACTTTATTTATAAAGTTCTAAATATATGTATTCAAACATTTATTTGCCTTGACTCAGAATGTTCAACTTTCCTTATTTCCAGACAGTCAGTTTCATATTTGGGATTATGCTTTAATTATCATATTTTTCTTACCTCAAAAAAATTTGACTTTTTTCCCTGTGGGCTGTTAGGCTCGCGGGGGCTGAAAATGCTTCATTTTATTGCGTCATTCTTGGCGCGGACTTTTTTGGCGCAAAAATTCATTTCCGTTTCCGGCGTCATACGTGTCGCCGGAAGTTGCGTCATTTTTTTGACGTTATTTTGCGCCAAAAATGTCGGCGTTCCGGATGTGGCGTCATTTTTGGCGCCAAAAGCATTTAGGCGCCAAATAATGTGGGCGTCTTATTTGGCGCCAAAAAAATATGGGCGTCGCTTTTGTCTCCACATTATTTCAGTCTCATTTTTCATTTGCTTCTGGTTGCTAGAAGCTTGATGTTTGGCATTTTTTTCCCATTCCTGAAACTGTCTTATAAGGAATTTGATCTATTTTGCTTTATATGTTGTTTTTTCTCTTACATATTGCAAGATGTCTCACGTTGCATCTGAGCCAGAAGATACTACAGGAAAACCTCTGCCTGCTGGATCTACCAAAGCTAAGTGTATCTGCTGTAAACTTTTGGTAGCTATTCCTCCAGCTGTTGTTTGTATTAAATGTCATGACAAACTTGTTAATGCAGATAATATTTCCTTTAGTGATGTACCATTGCCTGTTGCAGTTCCCTCAACATCTAAGGTGCAGAATGTTCCTGATAACATAAGAGATTTTGTTTCTGAATCCATAAAGAAGGCTTTGTCTGTTATTTCTCCTTCTAGTAAACGTAAAAAGTCTTTTAAATCTTCTCTCTCTACAGATGAATTTTTAAATGAACACCATCATTCTGATTCTTTGGACTCTTCTGGTTCAGAGGATTCTGTCTCAGAGATTGATGCTGATAAATCTTCATATTTATTTAAGATGGAATTTATTCGCTCTTTACTTAAAGAAGTACTAATTGCTTTAGAAATAGAGGATTCTAGTCCTCTTGATACTAATTCTATTCGTTTGGATAAGGTTTTTAAAGCTCCTGCGGTTATTCCAGAAGTCTTTCCTGTTCCTAATGCTATTTCTGCAGTAATTGCTAAGGAATGGGATAGATTGGGTAATTCATTTACTCCTTCTAAACGTTTTAAGCAATTATATCCTGTTCCGCCTGACAGATTAGAATTTTGGGACAAAATCCCTAAAGTTGATGGGGCTATTTCTACCCTTGCTAAACGTACTACCATTCCTACATCAGATGGTACCTCGTTTAAGGATCCTTTAGATAGAAAAATTGAATCTTTTCTAAGAAAAGCTTATCTATGTTCAGGTAATCTTCTTAGACCTGCTATATCATTGGCTGATGTTGCTGCAGCTTCAACTTTTTGGTTGGAAACTCTAGCGCAACAAGTAACAAATCGTGATTCTCATGATATTATTATTCTTCTCCAGCATGCTAATAATTTCATCTGTGATGCCATTTTTGATATTATTAGAGTTGATGTTAGATTTATGTCTCTGGCTATCTTAGCCAGAAGAGCTTTATGGCTTAAGACTTGGAATGCTGATATGGCTTCTAAATCAACTCTACTTTCCATTTCTTTCCAGGGAAACAAATTATTTGGTTCTCAGTTGGATTCTATTATTTCAACTGTTACTGGTGGGAAAGGAACTTTTTTACCACAGGATAAAAAGTCTAAAGGTAAAAACAGGGCTAACAATCGTTTTCGTTCCTTTCGTTTCAACAAAGAACAAAAGCCTGATCCTTCGTCCTCAGGAGCAGTTTCAGTTTGGAAACCATCCCCAGTCTGGAATAAATCCAAGCCTGCTAGAAAGGCAAAGCCTGCTTCTAAGTTCACATGAAGGTACGGCCCTCATTCCAGTTCAGCTGGTAGGGGGCAGGTTACGTTTTTTCAAAGAAATTTGGATCAGTTCTGTTCACAATCTTTGGATTCAGAACATTGTTTCAGAAGGGTACAGAATTGGTTTCAAGATGAGACCTCCTGCAAAGAGATTTTTTCTTTCCCATGTCCCAGTAAATCCAGTGAAAGCTCAAGCATTTCTGAATTGTGTTTCAGATCTAGAGTTGGCTGGAGTAATTATGCCAGTTCCAGTTCCGGAACAGGGGATGGGGTTTTATTCAAATCTCTTCATTGTACCAAAGAAGGAGAATTCCTTCAGACCAGTTCTGGATCTAAAATTATTGAATCGTTATGTAAGGATACCAACGTTCAAGATGGTAACTGTAAGGACTATATTGCCTTTTGTTCAGCAAGGGAATTATATGTCCACAATAGATTTACAGGATGCATATCTGCATATTCCGATTCATCCAGATCATTATCAGTTCCTGAGATTCTCTTTTCTAGACAAGCATTACCAATTTGTGGCTCTACCGTTTGGCCTTGCTACAGCTCCAAGAATTTTCACAAAGATTCTCGGTGCCCTTCTGTCTGTAATCAGAGAACAGGGTATTGTGGTATTTCCTTATTTGGACGATATCTTGGTACTTGCTCCGTCTTTACATTTAGCAGAGTCTCATACGAATCGACTTGTGTTGTTTCTTCAAGATCATGGTTGGAGGATCAATTTACCAAAAAGTTCTTTGATTCCTCAAACAAGGGTAACCTTTCTGGGTTTCCAGATAGATTCAGTGTCCATGACTTTGTCTTTAACAGACAAGAGACGTCTAAAATTGATTACAGCCTGTCGAAACCTTCAGTCTCAATCATTCCCTTCGGTAGCCTTATGCATGGAAATTCTAGGTCTTATGACTGCTGCATCGGACGCGATCCCCTTTGCTCGTTTTCACATGCGACCTCTTCAGCTCTGTATGCTGAACCAATGGTGCAGGGATTACACGAAGATATATCAATTAATATCTTTAAAACCGATTGTTCGGCACTCTCTGACGTGGTGGACAGATCACCATCGTTTAATTCAGGGGGCTTCTTTTGTTCTTCCGACCTGGACTGTAATTTCAACAGATGCAAGTCTCACAGGTTGGGGAGCTGTGTGGGGATCTCTGACGGCACAAGGAGTTTGGGAATCTCAGGAGGTGAGATTACCGATCAATATCTTGGAACTCCGTGCAGTTTTCAGAGCTCTTCAGTTTTGGCCTCTTCTGAAGAGAGAATCGTTCATTTGTTTTCAGACAGACAATGTCACAACTGTGGCATACATCAATCATCAAGGAGGGACTCACAGTCCTCTGGCTATGAAAGAAGTATCTCGAATTTTGGTTTGGGCGGAATCCAGCTCCTGTCTAATCTCTGCGGTTCATATCCCAGGTGTAGACAATTGGGAAGCGGATTATCTCAGTCGCCAAACGTTGCATCCGGGCGAATGGTCTCTTCACCCAGAGGTATTTCTTCAGATTGTTCAAATGTGGGGGCTCCCAGAGATAGATCTGATGGCCTCTCATCTAAACAAGAAACTTCCCAGGTATCTGTCCAGATCCCGGGATCCTCAGGCGGAGGCAGTGGATGCATTATCACTTCCTTGGAAGTATCATCCTGCCTATATCTTTCCGCCTCTAGTTCTTCTTCCAAGAGTATTCTCCAAGATTCTGAGGGAATGCTCGTTTGTTCTGCTAATAGCTCCGGCATGGCCTCACAGGTTTTGGTATGCGGATCTTGTCCGGATGGCATCTTGCCAACCATGGACTCTTCCGTTAAGACCAGACCTTCTGTCTCAAGGTCCTTTTTTCCATCCGGATCTGAAATCCTTAAATTTAAAGGTATGGAGATTGAACGCTTGATTCTTGGTCATAGAGGTTTCTCTGACTCCGTGATTAATACTATGTTACAGGCTCGTAAATCTGTATCTCGAGAGATATATTATAGAGTCTGGAAGACTTATATTTCTTGGTGTCTTTCTCATAATTTTTCTTGGCATTCTTTTAGAATACCGAGAATTTTACAGTTTCTTCAGGATGGTTTAGATAAGGGTTTGTCCGCGAGTTCTTTGAAAGGACAAATCTCCGCTCTTTCTGTTCTTTTTCACAGAAAGATTGCTATTCTTCCTGATATTCATTGTTTTGTACAAGCTTTGGTTCGTATAAAACCTGTCATTAAGTCAATTTCTCCTCCATGGAGTTTGAATTTGGTTTTGGGAGCTCTTCAAGCTCCTCCGTTTGAACCTATGCATTCATTGGACGTTAAATTACTTTCTTGGAAAGTTTTGTTCCTTTTGGCCATCTCTTCTGCTAGAAGAGTTTCTGAATTATCTGCTCTTTCGTGTGAGTCTCCTTTTCTGATTTTTCATCAGGATAAGGCGGTGTTGCGAACTTCTTTTGAATTTTTACCTAAAGTTGTGAATTCCAACAACATTAGTAGAGAAATTGTGGTTCCTTCTTTATGTCCTAATCCTAAGAATTCTAAGGAGAAATCATTACATTCTTTGGATGTTGTTAGAGCTTTGAAATATTATGTTGAAGCTACGAAATCTTTCCGTAAGACTTCTAGTCTATTTGTTATCTTTTCCGGTTCTAGGAAAGGCCAGAAAGCTTCTGCCATTTCTTTGGCATCTTGGTTGAAATCTTTAATTCATCTTGCCTATGTTGAGTCGGGTAAAATTCCGCCTCAAAGAATTACAGCTCATTCTACTAGGTCAGTTTCTACTTCCTGGGCGTTTAGGAATGAAGCTTCGGTTGACCAGATCTGCAAAGCAGCAACTTGGTCCTCTTTGCATACTTTTACTAAATTCTACCATTTTGATGTATTTTCTTCTTCTGAAGCAGTTTTTGGTAGAAAAGTTCTTCAGGCAGCGGTTTCAGTTTGAATCTTCTGCTTATGTTTTTTGTTAAACTTTATTTTGGGTGTGGATTATTTTCAGCAGGAATTGGCTGTCTTTATTTTATCCCTCCCTCTCTAGTGACTCTTGTGTGGAAAGATCCACATCTTGGGTAGTCATTATCCCATACGTCACTAGCTCATGGACTCTTGTTAATTACATGAAAGAAAACATAATTTATGTAAGAACTTACCTGATAAATTCATTTCTTTCATATTAACAAGAGTCCATGAGGCCCACCCTTTTTTGTGGTGGTTATGATTTTTTTTGTATAAAGCACAATTATTCCAATTCCTTATTTTATATGCTTCGCACTTTTTTTCTTATCACCCCACTTCTTGGCTATTCGTTAAACTGATTTGTGGGTGTGGTGAGGGGTGTATTTATAGGCATTTTAAGGTTTGGGAAACTTTGCCCCTCCTGGTAGGAATGTATATCCCATACGTCACTAGCTCATGGACTCTTGTTAATATGAAAGAAATGAATTTATCAGGTAAGTTCTTACATAAATTATGTTTTATCACCAATTTTGCTTTGTTCTCTTGGTATTCTTAGTTGAAAGCTAAACCTAGGAGGTTCATATGCTAATTTCTTAGACCTTGAAGCCCACCTCTTTCAGATTGCATTTTAACAGTTTTTCACCACTAGAGGGTGTTAGTTCACGTATTTCATATAGATAACACTGTGCTCGTGCACGAGAAGTTATCTGGGAGCAGGCACTGATTGGCTAGACTGCAAGTCTGTCAAAAGAACTGAAAAAAGGGGCAGTTTGCAGAGGCTTAGATACAAGATAATCACAGAGGTTAAAAGTATATTATTATAACTGTGTTTGTTATGCAAAACTGGGAAATGGGTAATAAAGGGATTATCTATCTTTTAAAACAATAAAAATTCTGGTGTAGACTGTCCCTTTAACTCTGTCTGGGGTATCAAGACTGAAAACTCCTTTCTTAATTTTCTTTTGTAATAATACATTTTTTTATCTCTTAGTTAAATGTTTTTTTCTTAATTTTAGCTTTCTTAGGAGAAAAAGTATTCTCAATGACAGTGTTAGAAACTGTCTGGGATTTATTCCTGTAATCTTTAATAGTATTATCCACATTGCCTGTAAAAGACCCCTCAGAAAAGGAATCTGAATCTTCAACAAACATTTGAAATTTAAGTAGTTCAAATGTTAAATAAATATGTATATGAGAGGTAAATGGCAATAAACGATATAGTAGAAATTCAAGCAACTACTACGTAAATTCCCCCCCCTCCCCCAAAAAAATAATACCAGACTATTTAACCCTTTCGTGACCGGGTTATAAAGATGTAGACAAATTGAAATCAGGCGATCGTGCAAACGATTGCTAGATTTCAATTATGGGATTGGGTCTGGGGGGCGTCCCTATGATGCTAGGAACACCCTCCAGACCACGATCAAATCCTGCAAGCGCAATAGGCTTCAGGACAGCCGTTGGCTACGACGTTGTATTCCGTCATAAAGGCTTCAAAGCCCAGTGCCATTGTGATGGAATACAACGGCATAACGGCGTGAAAAGATTAAAAGGTTAATAACACTAACGTTAAATATAACAGTTGAAAATAACATTAACTAAATGTAGCAACAGTAACAAGTTTAGCCAAACAGAGAGATATTGAAATAGTAGCAAAACCGCTCTGAGGAGAATCAGTGTGACAGGGAGAGAGGGCGGGAATGCAAAGACGTCACAGCTGAGTGTAAAATGGAGGCGTCACCACAGGGGGCGTGGCCACACAGGTAAACAGAAAATGGAGAATGGACTAGCATAAACAAGTAAGAAAAGAAGTTAAAGCACAAAGGGAATGAAAATATAGCAAAACGAAGCCCAGGGAAGCTTCAACAATAAGGAAATGGGTTTGGAAAGAGAAAAACGTATAGTGAAAAAAAACGGACCAAAATATAACTTTTTGCAATAAAAGAAATAACAGAAATTATATAAGAAATGTCACAATGTTAAGAAAAACAATATAAAATAAAAAAAATGAAAGAAAATTCTTTATTTCAATAATGAAAAAACCAACAAGAAAAATAATGTTATGATACTTATCTTTTTGAGAGCAGCAAAGTGAAAAGAGGCAGTTGGAATATTATTGGGACTGTTTATACTAGAATGAACTTTTCTGATTGGTCTGCCCTGGATCACACCATTCAGAGTTGTTTCTCATTTGGTTACCATATTCATTTCTGTTATTTCTATGTTAAATTTTTAATTTGTATTATGTTACTTTGAATGGCTGTTGAGCAGTAAAGGAAAAGGCTTATGCAAAATAGGAGTCTCTGTCCTTGTAATAAAATTCACATTTTAGGTTTTTAGGCATATTCTACAGTAATCTATCTAAATTTTGTTCAAACTTGTTTATAAGGAATATAGATTGTTTGTTTGTTTTTTCTTTTTAAAGGAAGCCGATGGAATTGCTTTCCAGTATTGGGCACTATTTGATGGTCACGCTGGAGCTGGGGCTGCTGTTGTGGCATCCAAACTGCTTCAACACCGCATTACTGAGCAGCTGCAGGATATAGTTGATATTCTGAAAAACTCTGCAGTTTTGCCACCTACATGTTTAGGGGAGGATCCAGAAGTCACTTCATCTAATAGTAGGACACTAACTAGGGCAGCTTCACTGCGTGGGGCAGTTGGTGCTCCAGGTTCACCCAGCACACCACAATCTCGGTTCTTCACAGAGAAAAAGATCCCTCATGAGTGTCTTGTTATTGGAGCCATTGAAAATGCCTTTAAGGAAATGGTAAGTACAACATTATTCGCTGGATTTGAGCCTACACTGACTTTTTGGCATTGCATTTTTATGTCTCTTTTTGTACTTCAGGATTTGAAGCGAGAGTAATGCATAAAACACATTTACAGAAGCTTGTGTGTGTGTATACAGTGCAAAGAGCTGTCTATAGAAAAAACCTGGAGATGAGAATAGCCTTTCTCTTACTTGGTGTATTCAGTCCACGGATTCATCCTTACTTGTGGGATATTCTCAATCCCTACAGGAAGTGGCAAAGAGAGCACACAGCAAAGCTGTCCATATAGCTCCCCTCAGGCTCCGCCCCCCCCAGTCATTCTCTTTGCCGTTCTAACAAGTAGCATCTCCACGGGGGTGGTAAAGAGTATGTGGTGTTAGATTTGTAGTTTTATTTCTTCAATCAAGAGTTTGTTATTTTAAAATAGTGCCGGTTTGTACTATTTACTCTGAGGCAGAACAGTGATGAAGATTTCTGCTGAGAGGAATATGATTTTAGCACCAGTAACTAAAATCCATTGCTGTTCCCACGCAGGACTGTTGAATACCAGAGAACTTCAGTTGGGGGGAACAGTTTGCAGGCTTAACTGCTTAAGGTATGCTCAGTCATTTTTTTTCTAACAAGACCTGGTAATGCTAGAAGACTGATAGAAATCCCCATGTGGAAAGGTAAGCCATTTTCTGAGACTCATTATAGAATTATGGCTTAGTTTACAGGGCTTAAATCACAGGTGGACACTGTTATGGGTAAAATCAATTATTTTTTTAATATAATCTGATGTTTGCACAAGTGTTTATCATGTTTGGAACACTTTTTAGGGGTTTTATACGCCTGGCATAATTTTAGACACCTATTTAGGCTTAGGAAGGCCTCACAGCTCTGGAGTGAAGAGGGAGAGGGCCTAATTTTCGCGCCTCAGTTGCACAGTTCTTTTACAAGATAAGCTTCATGCAGCTTCACATGTAGAGTCCAGAGACTGCAGGAGGACTACAGGGAGGCTTATTTTTGTTCCACAACTAATCCCCAAGGAAGGTAGTGTGTTAAACTGGTGGCCAGCTACAATTTGCTCCGGTTTGGGCAATAAGGGGTTAATTGGCTTGAAACTTGGTGTGCAATATTTTCAAAGCATTAGGATCATATGGTGTAAATTTCATAAAGATCGGATGTTTTTTTGAGATTTGGTAAAAAAGTGTGTGCTGTTTATTATTTAAATGCACAGTAACGTTTTTTCAAAAAGTGTATTTTTCTGTATTTGAGTGCTATCTAAGTCTGTCTAACATGTCTGAGCCTACTGATAGACCTTGTTCTATGTGTTTAAAAGCCATGGCGGTACCCCCATTGCATTTGTGTTTAAAGTGTGCTAAAGTATCTAAACATTTTAATGACTATGCAGTGACACTTAAAAATGTAGCCCAAGATGATTCTTTGACGGAAGGTAATGAGGATAGTCCTCCTTCCTCTCCCCATGTGTCGACACCAGTTACGCCCGCGCAAGTGTTGCCTAGTACCTCTAGCGCATTGTGCCCTATTACATTACAACAATTAGCAGCAGTCATGGATAATTCCCTTGCGGCATTTCTATCCAAACTGCCAGTTTTTCCAAAAAAGCGTGATGGCTCAGTTTTAAGAACAAAGGATGAGCAATCAGAAGCTTTGGATGATTTATCTGTAGTACCCTCACAACACTCAGAAGTAGCAGTGAGGGACGGTCTGTCTGAGGGAGAAATTTCTGACACAGGAAAAAGTTTCTCAGCAGGCAGAGTCAGATTCCTTAGCGTTTAAATTTAAGCTGGAACACCTCCGCGTCCTGCTCAAGGAGGTTTTAGCTACGCTGGATGATTGTGACCCCATGGTGGTCCCTGAAAAATTGTGTAAAATGGACAGGTTTTTAGAGGTCCCTGTATACACTGAGGCATTTCCGATCCCAAAGAAGGTGGCGGATATTGTGACTAAGGAGTGGGAGAGACCAGGTGTACCCTTTGTTCCCCCACCTATCTTTAAGAAAATGTTCCCCATAAATGACCCCAGGCGGGACGGTCCCCAAGGTAGAGGGGCTGTTTCAACACAGGACAGTTGTGCTTTCAAAGATCCTATGGATAAAAAATTGGAAGGTTTGCTGAAGAAAGATTTTGTTCAGCAAGGTTTTCTTCTTCAACCAATTGCCTGCATTATTCCGGTAACTACTGCAGCGGCTTTTTGGTTCGAGGCCCTGGAGGAGTCGCTCCAGAGGGAGACTTCATATGATAAGGTCATGGATAGAATTCATGCTCTAAAGCTGGCTAATTCTTTTATCACTGATGCCGCTCTCCAATTAGCTAAGCTAGCGGCGAAAAACTCAGGTTTTGCCATCATGGCGCGAAGAGCGCTTTGGCTCAAATCGTGGTCGGCTGATGTGTCGTCCAAAACGAAACTGTTAAATATTTCCTTCAAGGGGAAAGCCCTATTTGGCCCAGAGCCGAAAGAAATTATTTCAGATATCACTGGGGGCAAGGGCCATGCCCTGCCACAAGATAGGCCGTTTAAGGCCAAAATCAAGGCTAATTTTTGCTCCTTTCGCAACTTCAGGAGCGGACCTGCCACAACCTCTGCTGCCGCAAAGCAAGATAACGCTTCCCAGCCCAAAGCAACTTGGAAACCCCTGCAGGGCTGGAATAAGGGTAAACAGGCCAAGAAGCCTGCTCCTGCTACCAGGACAGCATGAAGGGGTAGCCCCCGATCCGGGATCGGATCGAGTAGGGGGCAGACTTTCTCTCTTCGCTCAGGCTTGGGCAAGAGATGTTCCAGATCCCTGGGCATTAGAAATAGTTGCTCAGGGGTACCTTCTAGAATTCATGGATTCTCCCCCAAGGGGAAGGTTCCACATTTCTTATTCGTCTTCAGACCAAATAAAGAAACAGGAGTTCTTACGCTGTGTAGAAGATCTGCTAAAGATGGGAGTGATACACCCAGTTCCAATTGTAGAACAAGGTCTGGGCTTTTACTCAAACCTGTTTGTAATTCCCAAAAAGGAGGGAATTTTCAGGCCAATCCTGGATCTAAAAATTCTAAACAAATTCCTCAAAGATGGAAACCATTCGGACAATCTTGCCGTTGACCCAGGAGGGTCAATATATGACTACCGTGGATATAAAGGATGCGTATCTACATATTCCTATCCACAAAGATCACCATCAGTTCCTAAGGTTCGCCTTCCTGGGCAAACAGCTAGGGTCCCTTCTAGCGGTACTAAGACCGCGGGGCATTGCAGTAGCACCTTACCTAGACGACATATTAATACAGGCGTCGTCCTTTCACAGAGCCAAGGCTCATACGGACATCGTTCTGGCCTTCTAAGGTCTCACGGGTGGAAGGTGAACGTAGAAAAGAGTTCTCTGTCCCCGCTCACAAGGGTTCCCTTCCTGGGAACACTAATAGACTCGGTAGAAATGAAAATCTTTCTGACAGAGGTCAGGAAGTCAAAACTGCTGAATACTTGCCGAGTTCTTCATTCCATTCCTCGGCCTTCCGTGGCTCAGTGCATGGAAGTAATTGGTTTAATGGTTGCGGCAATGGACGTAGTCCCTTTTGCCCGAATTCATCTCAGACCACTGCAGCTGTGCATGCTCAAACAGTGGAATGGAGATTACGTAGATTTGTCTCCTCAAGTACAAATGGACCAGAAAACCAGAGACTCTCTTCTCTGGTGGTTGTCTCAAGATCACCTGTCTCAGGGAATGAGTTTCCGCAGACCGGAGTGGATCATTGTCACGACCGAGGCCAGTCTGTTAGGCTGGGGTGCGGTCTGGAACTCCCTGAAGGCTCAGGGACTATGTTCTCGGGAAGAATCTCTTCTTCCGATAAACATTTTGGAGTTGAGAGCGATATTCAATACGCTCCAGGTGTGGCCTCAACTAGCGGAGGCCAAATTCATCAGATTTCAGTCGGACAACATCACGACTGTAGCGCACATCAATCATCAGGGAGGAACAAAAAGTTCCCTAGCGATGAAGGAAGTATCCAAGATCATCAAATGGGCGGAGGATCACTCCTGCCATCTTTCTGCAATTCACATCCCAGGGGTAGACAACTGAGAGGCGGTTTTTCTAAGTCGTCAGACTTTCCATCCGGGGGAGTGGGAACTCCACCCGGAGGTTTTTGCTCAGCTAACTCAGCTATGGGGCATTCCAGAATTGGATCTGATGGCGTCCCGTCAGAACACCAAACTTCCCCTTTACGGATCCAGATCCGGGGATCCCAAGGCGGCATTGATGGATGCATTAATAGCGCCTTGGTCGTTCAGTCTAGCTTATGTCTTTCCACCGTTTCCTCATCTCTTTCGGCTAGTAGCCAGAATCAAACAGGAGAAGGCTTCGGTAATTCTGATAGCGTCTGCGTGGCCACGCAGGACTTGGTATGCAGACCTAGTGGACATGTCATTGGTCCCACCATGGAAACTGCCATCGAGGCAGGATCTTCTAATTCAAGGTCCTTTCAAGCATCCAAATCTAGTTTTCTCTGAATCAGTTATAGACACTCTGATACAGGCCAGAAAGCCTGTCACCAGGAAAATTTACCATAAGATATGGCGGAAATATCTTTGTTGGTGTGAATCCAAGGGTTACTCGTGGAGTAAGATTAGGATTCCAAGGATATGGTCTTTTCTCCAAGAAGGATTGGAGAAGGGTCTGTCAACTAGTTCCTTAAAGGGACAGATATCTGCTCTGTCTATTCTGTTACATAAGCGTCTAGCTGCTGTACCAGACGTTCAGGTGTTTGCACAGGCCCTAGTCACAATCAAGCCTGTTTACAAGCCTGTGGCTCCTCTATGGAGTCTAAATTTAGTTTTTTCAGTTCTTCAAGGGGTTCCGTTTGAACCTTTGCATTCCATAGATATTAAGTTTTTATCTTGGAAAGTTTTGTTTTTAGTAGCCATTTCTTCTGCTCGAAGAGTTTCTGAATTGTCTGCTTTGCAGTGTAATTCACCCTATCTGGTGTTCCATGCAGATAAGGTTGTTTTGCGCACCTAACCTGGTTTCCTTCAAAAAGTGGTTTCTAATAAGAATATTAACCAGGAAATCATTGTTCCTTCTCTGTGTCCTAATCCAGTTTCTAAGAAGGACCAACTTTTACACAATCTTGACGTGGTTCGTGCTTTAAAATTCTATTTAAAAGCAACTAAAGATTTCAGACAAACATCATCCTTGTTTGTTGTCTATTCTGGTAAGAGGAGAGGTCAGAAAGCGTCTGCTACCTCTCTTTCCTTTTGGCTGAAAAGCATCATCCGTTTGGCTTATGAGACTGCGGGACAGCAGCCTCCTGAACGAATTACAGCTCATTCCACTAGAGCTGTGGCTTCCACATGGGCTTTCAAGAATGAGGCTTCTGTTGAACAGATTTGTAAGGCAGTGACTTGGTCTCACTGCATACATTTGCCAAATTTTACAAATTCAATACTTTTGCTTCTTCGGAGGCTATTTTTGGGAGAAAGGTTTTGCAAGCAGTGGTGCCTTCCGTTTAGGTTACCTGACTTGTTCCCTCCCTTTCAACCGTGTCCTATTGCTTTGGTATTGGTATCCCACAAGTAAGGATGAATCCGTGGACTGAATACACCAAGTAAGAGAAAACAGAATTTATGCTTACCTGATAAATTACTTTCTCTTACGATGTATTCAGTCCACGGCCCGCCCTGACATTTAAGTCAGGTTCAAATTTAATTTATAATAACTACAGTCACCACTGCACCCTATGGTTCTCCTTTTTCTCCTAACCGTTGGTCGAATGACTGTGGGGGGGGCGGAGCCTGAGGGGAGCTATATGGACAGCTTTGCTGTGTGCTCTCTTTGCCACTTCCTGTAGGGATTGAGAATATCTCACAAGTAAGGATGAATCTGTGGACTGAATACACCGTAAGAGAAAGTAATTTATCAGGTAAGCATAAATTCTGTTTTTCTTTGGTAGAATTTTCCACTTTCTGTTTGATTAATCTATGTAGTTTATAAGGTGGCCCTTACTTTACCTTACCTTAATTTACTTATATTATCTAATTTGCTTCATTCTCTTTATATTATTTGCTGAAAAGCATATCTAGATAGGCTCAGTAGCTGCTGATTGGTGGCTGCACATAGATACCTTGTGTAATTGGCTCACCCATGTGCATTGATATTTCTTCAGCAAAGGATATCTAAAGAATGAAGCAAATTAGATAATAGAAGTAAATTGAAATGTTGTTCAAAATTGTATTCTCTAACGGATTCATGAAAGAAAAATGTTGGGTTTAGTGTCCCTTTAACTGCTGACACAGGATAAATAATGACACAAATAGAGGGAATAGACTTCTATAAAAAAAAATTGTTATGCTCTATGACTATTTAGCATCTGTAAAATAACATACTAATACATATGTGATATGTGAGTATTTAAAGTCAGCTATAGTAAGTAATTCCTTCTCACGGCTCTCTGAGGCTATGGATTCTGCATGAGCATGTTCTTATGAGTCTTTTGGCTTTTATAACCTGAAAGGACTCTTGACTGGGAGTTAGCTGGCACGGCATGTAAAGAGACACCAAATGTTGTGCTAAAAGGTTCTTTAGACACAGATTTTGTAGAATAAACACATTGCAAAGAGCGTAGATAAAGGGCTTTATTGAAATGCACAGTTTTTTATGTTTATTATCCCTTTTATGCTACTGCCATGGTGAAAGCCAATGGGGCTGCCTTACGTATGGCACTGTCCCTGGGGATAGACTCATGCACACACTTCCCATAAGGGCTGTTATTGTGCGTCTGCACTACTTAAATATAGTTATATGCTTCATATAGCAAACAGGGCAAACTTCCTCCAACAAACTGTTAAAGAATAATTTCTCATCTTGTTCAGAATTCAATTCAGACACCTTTCTGATGTAACAACTGTTACCTACCATCACCTTGTGTATAATTAGTTACGTTTTGTATTCCCTAGAAAGCAAATAACTGTCAGAATTGAAAAGTTGAAAAAAAAAATGTAGTGATGAATGCAATAGAACATAATCTTTGTCTTAAAGAGACATTAAAATGCAAAACAAGCATGCACTATTATGATAGAGCATTTTATTATTGCACTGTTGCCTGCAAAGGGGGTAAATACATAGTTAAAGTAAAGTAAATCCTAACGTTTTACAAACGCTAGGATTGACTTTTGAAACAAATAAAGGGGACTTTCATTCATGAAATATAAGATTCTTCATGTAGAGAGCTCCATTATTTGTTTCAACCGATCGCCGTTCTTAGCTGCTACAGCACCCCACGGCTAAAAAAATTTTGCTAAGAGGTGACGTTTTTACCTCTTAGCCAATAGCCGTGCGGTAAATCCGGCTTGGCGCCCATGGGAGCCGGATTTACCGCACGACTATTGGCTAAGAGGTGAAAACGTCACCTCTTAGCAAAAAATTTTTAGCCGTGGGCTGCTGTAGCAGCTAAGAACGGCAATCAGTTAAAACAAATAAAGGAGCTTTCTACATGAAGAATTTTATACTTCATGAATGAAAGTCCCCTTTATTTGTTTCAAAAGTCAATCCTAGCATTTGTAAAACGCTAGGATTTACTTTCACTTTAAAGTTACCTCAATGCATTAATGCACTACTGAGACCTAGTTGAACACATCTGGTGAGCCAGTGACAAGATGCTTATGTTTGTAGCCCTCAGTTACCAACTACGTCCATGTAGTGCATTGTTGCTCTTGAGCCGACCTAGGTATGCCTTTCAACAAAGGATACCAAGAGAAAAAAATAAATTTGGTAATGTAAGTAAATTGAAAAGTCTATTAAAATGACATGCTCTGTCTGAATCATGAAAGTGTAGTATTGACTTTCATGTTCCTTTTAAACCAGATATATGAAAGAGAGAAGCGCTCAACCAGAGAATAACATAATAGCATGTTCTGCGGTTATTTACCACCACAGGTTCAGTTTCTTTTAGCCCAAAACATGCCTTTTGCAGAGAAGAACTTTCCTGCTCCCACTTTAACAGGACTGTGCATCTCTGCAATACCAAACAACCCCTGGCCCAAACAAGATAGTAAAGGAACAATCTTATGAGTAAATAAATATGCTACATCGTTGGAGCATCTAATATTTGCATTACTACTGCTGCCAATTCTTGCTCTTTTTTTTTTTTGCATGAAAACTGAAAAGGCCTCTTTTTTGATTCAACATAATAACACAAGCAGCTTTTCAGCTCGCTCTTGCACCCACAAATAAATATTTTTTACAAGCAATATTTGTCAAAGATTAAAAGTGAGAATATAGTGACTGAGCAATTGTGCCAAGTATACCCATCATGCTAGGATACAAATGGCATTTAGATGGCTTAGCAGTGGTGAGGATGGAAGCGGATTGCTATAAGTTAACCTCACACATGTAAATTAGTATTTCCCTAAAACTGTGAACAAAGGGGTTAATGTAAAAGCCCTTTACTGTTATTTTAAGAGCTGTGAAAGGGCTATTTATCTGCTACTTTCAAGTGACTTCATAGTTTTTGTATTAAAAACAGGTATTTTACACACAAAGAGGCCTTTTTGGGACAAATTTTGTTGTAAGGTGCTTGCGGCTGTGGGCTTTTAACGCACAAATCCATTTTGCATTGCGATCACTTGAGAAACTCAACGACCGATTCGGGCATAAATTGAAAATCCATTTCAGAAACAAATTACTTATAGATAGTAATTAACCTTTCAGTTATTAGTTGGGGAAAATGTTTTTTTTTTTTAAATATATTCTTATTGATAAGCAGATGGAATTTACAACTTATAGTTACACATTTCAGAATTACACATCACTGCAATGAGATGAAAATTATCTATCAAAGTCACAAATGATCCAATCAACAGGAATACAACAGTAAATAAACTAGCCCATATGTGCAATTACAAGCCTGCAATTGTAATGTAAACAGAACACATAGATAACACTGTACCATTAAGTCAAGCTGAACAAGCTCATATTAGTCTGCTTAACATGCAAAGTAAAGTCCAAATAAAATTTTAATAATACTAATAGAATGCCAAACAAAAACAAACAAAACTGTGCTAGTAACTAATGAGGTCCCACATCATAGAGGCACCAAAAATCGATCTTACTAAATAAAAAACTAAACCAGCTTGACTAGCAGTGTTTCGCAGATCTCAAGCTGTAGTTCTACTATGTGTTTAACTCACTCAAATCAGCGTAATGTTCCGCCAAGGACCAGCTGTGCTCTGCGTGTTAAAAAGATAGAGGTGCAAGGTCGCTAGTCTTTAAATGACATGCTCTAACAAATTAGAGCATGCAATTTTTTGACTATACTGACACTTTAAGGAATCAAATACTTCACTAGTAAGAATAAAAATCCCATTCTAACATTCTATGCATTGTACTAGAAGGGGATTCCATTATGAGCGCTGAAGGGGACTAATACCAGAGTTTGATAACCTCAGAAGTACTAAAGCATCCCAATTAACTAGGCAAACAGGGAAGTAAAGTTGGATAACTAAAATATGTCAAAAAGGTAGAATACACAACCACAGTAGTAATATAAGTAAACTGTAGTGCATTTACAGTACTAGATTATCCCTCCTATAAATATTGTAAACAATGGGTAGCTAGGCGTAAATACCAATGGATAGCTAGGTGTAAACTCCAATGGGTAACTAGGCTTACATTCCAATGGATAGCTAGGCGTAACCGCCAATAGGTAGCTAGGCATAAATACCAAGGGATAGCTAGGCGTAAAATCCAATGGGTAGCTAGGTGTAAATACCAATGGATAGCTAGGCTTAAACTCCAATGGGTAGCTAGGCTTAAAGGGACAGTCAACACCAGAATTTTTGATATTACCAATTCCCCAGTTTTTGATATTGATATTACCAATTCCCCAGTTTTGCATAACCAACACAGTTATAATTATACACCTTTTACCTCTTATCTTTGCCCCCTTATTTCAGTTCTTTTGACAGATTTGCATTTTAGCCAATCAGAGCTGTCTCCATGATAAATTCACGTGCATGAGCTCAATGTTATCTATATGAAAAACGTGAACTAATGCCCTTTAGTGGGGAAAAACTATCAAAATGCCTTTAGATTAGAGGCGGCCTTCAAGATCTAAGAAATTAGCATATGAACCTCTTAGGTTTTGTTTTAAACTAAGAATACCAAGAGAACAAAGCAAAATTGGTGATAAAAAGTAAATTGGAAAGTTATTTAAAATTATATGCCTTATTTGAAACATGAAAGTTTTTTTGGACTTTACTGTCCCTTTAAACTCTAATGGGTAGCTAGGCTTACATTCCAATGGGTAGCTAGGCTTAAACTCCAATGGATAACTAGGCTTAAACTCCAATGGATAACTAGGCTTAAACTCCAATGGATAACTAGGCTTAAACTCCAATGGATAACTAGGCTTAAACTCCAATGGGTAGCTAGGCTTAAACTCCAATGGGTAGCTAGGCTTAAAAAAAAGAATGAGTGTCATTTACATACATAAATATAAGATAACTGAAAGCTAATACTATGGTTAATAGACCATGCAATCTAAGGCAATGAAAATCCTCAAACTTTATTGTAAGAAACTGGACATGTTGTGTTATGCTTAGTATCATATAATAAATCTAATCAAGTTCTTTGCACGTATAGTTAAAGGTCTGCAGGATTATCTTATAATGGGCTCAACTCAGTAATACCAGCACGCATAAATGTGCGCTGGTATTACAAGGGAAGATGCGTTCACATTGCACAGAAGCATTGTGCTCACGAGAGTGTGCTTCCATAGGTTCCAATAGGAGCTTCGTTCTCATGCTGTGTCTCTAGCACAGCGAAGGGGGTAAGTCGCGCAGTGTATATAAATATATACATACTGTATATATTTATGTGTTAATATGTGTATATACAAATATTAACACATAAATATATATGTATATAAGCATATACATATATATTTACTGGGAACACACAGTCTCTATGGACAGAAAAAAAAAACGGTACTGAAAAGTGCCTTTACGTTGCGAACATCCCACACCCGCCAAATTTAGCCCCAAAAACTGCTTAGTGCAAGTTTTTTTTTATTTTTAAAAAAAGGCTACATTTTTTTTTTAAAAAGGACCTCACATGTTATTTTGCGGGCAATGGGGGGACATTTAAAAGCTTGAGGTAGCAATAAACAACCACTTGTAATGGCTGCTTATTTATTGTGTGCACGTAAACGGCGAATTTGCCTGTTTGCGGGCATGCAATAAATTAGCGCTCCACTTGTAATGTAGCCCAATATGTACTATTTAGTTTTTGGCTAGTACAAAAAATATTATTGTACAGAGGTGACTTTTTATCAAACTTGATCCACCATAATGTAGGCACCCTGAGACTGAGCACAATAGATTTAGCCGTACCCATGGATGGATGATTGTTGCCATCTGTAGTTTTCATTCCACTTGGCGGCTCTGCCTGTAGAACCAAAGTTGTCACTCTCCATTGTATACAACACAGTACGCTGGTTACGTTCATCTGCTCTCCACCAATCCACTCAGCAGGGCCATCAGTTCCACATGCCATTTCTGTCTCCAGCACTCTTACAAGCTTATCTCCAAGCTACTGCAGTTGTCTCTCCAATGCTCCATCCTAATCTCACAAACACTGTTTGCAGCTGTCACCATTTTAGTAACTTCTATAGGGGTTATGTACGTCCAGCAAATACCTTCAAGTGCTCTCTGCCACACTTAGGGCTAGATTACAAGTGTCGCACTAACTGTTGTGCACAAGCGAAAAGGAGTTTATTGCGGCTCTTTGCCCGCATCGGAAGTGGCGCGCATATTACAAGTCGAAATTAAACACTTTTGCGCAAGCGGCATTGAATTTAACACATCGGGGCAGTGTAACTTCAGAGCTCTGGTTAACTGTTACGCTCGACTATAATGTTGCACAAAACACAAAATTTTATTTAAAAGTACAGTTACAATCATAATAACACTATCTAATAAAAATTATTTAATAAAGTTTGCAATAAAAAGTTATAAGGGCTCAAACATATGAGGTCATGGGTATTAGAAGAATAAAATAAGGACTGTAAAGGGCTTTAACATAGAGATGCATACATATACATGTCTACATATGTGTGTGTGTGTATATATATATATATATATATATATATAACACAGTTGTATGCAAAGGTTGAGGCACCCCTGACAATTTCCATGATTTTCATTTATAAATAATTGGGTGTTTGGATCAGGAATTTTATTTTGATCTATCAAATAACTGAAGGACACAGTAATATTTCAGTAGTGAAATTAGGTTTATTGGATTAACAGAAAATGTGCAATATGCATCAAAATGATATTAGAAAGGTGCATAAATTTGGGCACCCTTGTCATTTTGTTGATTTTGAATACCTGTAACTACCTAGCACTGATTAATTGGAACATACAATTGGTTTGGTCTGCAATATTCATATTTAACAAAGTGTTTAACTGTGTATTTACTGTAAATATTTCACATTCTAATTTTCTTCACATAGGAGAATATGTTCTTAGTATTTTTACTTAGTTGGTTAAACGCAATCGGGTTTGTGTGTGAGTAAGGGTGTTAATTTCCTCCCCCCCCCCCCCCCCCCGCCGCGCTTTTCTTGCTCAATTGAATTATGTAGAGGAATACGATAACACTGTGGCAATATTCAAAGTTTGGCTTTTTGCGCAAGTCTGGTTAGCACTTTTGTGAGAAAACGTTTTACTTTCAACATGTGATACGCACGCTACACGATGGGCACAAAAAGCTTGCTTTCAGCGGTAGCGATAAATAGCACTCCACTCGTAATCTAGCCCTTAATGGGTACAGAAGTTGAAAATACAAGAAAAGAGTTGTGAAAGCATTTTTATATGCTTAACCGGATAACCAGACAGGTAAATTGAATACTGATTCCTCTTAACGTCTGGCCTGCTAAGAGCTGCAATGTTCTGGAACAATGGAGAAGGTAAGTTCAATAACACTGGGCAATCAGGCAATTCAGCACTAAGTGACAACTGTTATTGACCTCCTCCCTTTCTTCTTCTGAGTTCTCACTTTTTTTATTTTATTTATTTATTAGAGATAAATATAGCACATACATGAAAAAGATACGATCTTTACCAAGCAACAAAATACACGACATATCCATATATTCGTGAACTCTAATAGAGCTCATAAAAAGAAAAAGACCAGAACCATCTTATCTTGATAAATAGTATGTTACTTATTCAAATTCTAACCAATACCTATAGTTTATCTTGCCGTACTGAAAAAGAAAAGCCACTTTGTCTTCATGGTTAGTGAGATACTTCTACAATACATATCACTTATCTTATCGCATTGTGTGGGGGACCAATATCAATCGGGATAGTCTGTTAAGACAGGAGGAAGGGAGGGGAGGAGAAAAAAAACCCACAGAACCCACCGCGCCCCTCTTACCCGTCCCCCAGCTCCCCCCTCCCCCCATCACATACCTCAACCCTTGTGAACATAAAAAATTATTTTATACCGCCACCATTTCTGAAAGATCCTCTAAGCATCTCAATTCTCCCCTCAGTCTAGATACTAATATTAGTTCAGTTTGAGCAATTGGTTTTAAGATTTGTTTTTGTAACGAAATCTCTAAATTTTCCATATAAAACTTTTTGAGGAACCTATCTAGTCTATTTGCACAATCTATCTTAACATTGTATTGCTCAATAAAACCCTGTTTTATTAATCTATTCTTCAATTGTGGGATGGTAGGAGCAGTCCTAACTGTCCATAGATCCAGAATACATTTACAAAGCTTGTAATACAATTGTTGCAAGGAGAGGTTGAATTTCAACATTCACTCTATCCCGGCGTAAGAAACAAATCTGGGTAATCTCTAATCCAACATCAATTTTAAAACACTGTTTAATCCAATATCGAGTTTTTTCCAAAAACATTTTATCTTTGAATGTTAAAAAATGATGCGAAAGTTTGCATTTTCCCAACAACATTTCACGCAAGCATTAATACAACTTGGATTCCATTATGATAGTCTATGCGGTGTTATATAATCACTATGCAGCATCCTCATTTGCGATTCTCTAAGAGACATAGAAAGAGTTGCTTTTTTCACAATATTCAGACTATCCATAATCCAGGCAAGGCCCTAGGTCCTCCACATCATCCATGCCCCATCTAACCAGTATTTCATCCATTACTTCCAGTTCTGCCTTATGATTCAAAAATTGATATATTCTTGATAGAGAAAAAGAACCTGCCAAAAAAGTTAAAGATCGGGGTCTCCCAAAACTGACCATCTTTTTCTATCAAGCTAGAAACATAATCTCACTCTAACAGTAAAGTCTAAATGATATTTTCATGGTTTAATCAGAGCATTCAATTAATGTATTAAACCTTGGTAGACTCAGAGGTGTGCAACTGTATGGCAACAGTACTTGCAACAAAGTTTTACATTGCTATAAACATTGTTGCAGACACCGCTGCCATGGAGTACATCGTTCCAATGAGCTTACCTACAGTAGGTTTATTCTTCAACAATGAATACTAAGAGAATTAATCAAATGTTGATAATAGAAGTAAATTGTAAAAATGCTTCTTGTAAAATCTATCACTGTTATTAGTGGGAGCTTTTACTGTGCATGTGAATTATATTTAAATGTACTTCATAAAAAAAAAAATCTGCTCAGAGAGTGTACAGTGACTTGGTATCATGTAAAGTTAGTAATTGCCAACGCAATACAAGGCACCATCAGAAAGTTGGTACATGAAGCATATTTGCATATGCACAGCAAGTGAAACAGTGATAACTCTTACTGGAAGCATTTTTGTTAATATTACAAAAATGCTTCTTATTAACAGTGAAAAGTATTAGTGTACATTTGAGTTCTGGCTGGAGTGTCTCTTTAAAAACATTTTCTTTCCGGTTAGCTGTGGGCCTGTCTATAGCATTGAAATCTATCATTTATATAAGAGATTAAAGCTGGGAATACATATTGTATGTGGTTGCACAGCTTAAGCATTTTCCTGCTACATTACAACAGATGGTAGCGTCTGATAGGCTGTGCAGCCTAGATTGTCAAAAAAAGTACTTTACTGTCCCTATTATAGTGTGTAGTCTGAAAAGAGGAAAGTTCCCAATGCCTCCACGTGTATGTTAACTGATGCTTTTATCCATGTTATTATAGACATTATTGAATGGCTGTCTATTTGCCATTGGTGTCAAGGTTTCTTACATGATTGGTGTTCATGGAGGTGTGAAACATTTGGGTAGTGATGATTAAAACTAGAAGAATAAATGACGTTTTTTATCTTATTTTCAGAAACCCTAAGGTGAATTACAGACATAATGGTACAGTACATGTAGGGGAAATAACTAGACTTATTGTTAACATAAACATTCTTTCATTGTTTAACTCTGTATTAATGACGCAAAGGTCTTAAACATTTTGATTTTATTTCTAATAACTGACTTGAGATATCACAAACTTATAGAATTTTTTTCTTTTTTGTTGTTGTTATATTCACCAGTAGGTGTCACTGTTGGATTTAGAAAATACAGCATTCCAGATTTGAAGTCTGTTAAAAATAAATTAGAAATATGTTGGAATATTGAGCACAGTATCACGCAAATCTGTTTTGTGGACTTTTGAATGTCACTTCAGAACCATTTTCTTTTAGTTATTGCCATGCTAGAATGAAATGATTGCTGATACATCCTTAGAGCTATTTTTAGTAATGAAACACCACCATCTACTTTTAACAATTGTAAGCCTAATAAAGCAGGTTACTATTTCTACTGTATTGATGTCTTTGCTTAGTCCGTTTTATGTACAGTTTTTCTTTTTTTCATGTCCACAGTACTATGGAATTTGGAACCACTTTACAAATAATTTATAATATTGCATATTTTCTCTCTCCCTTAATAAAGTAACTATTGGATTTCCAACTTCTACACAAATATTTTAATAATTCCAATTATTTTGTGTATCTCTGCCTCTCTATCTGTTTAAATATTCATGATAGCCAAAAAAATGACATGCTCTAATCCATTAAAGCATGTAATTTTAATTAATTTAATTTAATTTTTGTCGACCATGCAATGGGGTTAAAGACACAGTAGAAATCATGCTCGGGACTCAGTGCTCTGCTGGTCCCGAGAGGAGAAGGCCGCAGATCCAATCACCAGCGCTAGTTGCACATCTATGACTAGCGCTGCTAATTGGATCAGTGGTTCCATTCAGGACCAGCAGTGCACTGCAAGTCGCGAGCAGTATTTCTACTTTGTGTTTAACCCCACTGCAGGGTTTATAAACACAGTGCTGCAGGGTCGATAGAGCAAATAATTTTAAAACTAACAGATTAGAGAGTGTAATATTTGGATTATACTGGCTCGTTCACTATCTGATTTATCAGAAGCATTTATACGGCAGGAGCGACATAAAGATGCTGCCTCTCCTGGCTTGGTCACATCAGGAGCGCGATCCGATATACAGCGCAGGTTTCGGCACAAGCGTGGAAACCTGCATCGCCCGTAGTTTCAGCTCGCAACTCAAGCTATCTTATATACGGCGCCGTCAGATGCTAAAGTGCCGTAAGTCTGACAAACTAGCGATGTCCAGAAATCTGCGTAAGTACAAATTTCTGGAGTCGCCAGTGACTTACGGCACTTTAGAAACTGCCGCCGCATAAAAAAACTGACTAAGTTATAAAATCACCCGTTTCTGTCTAACACGCCTCCCAAACATAGCCCGACACGTATACCCCTCTATCCGCAATCCCCCCTCTCACTCCTAACAATAAATATATTGACCCCTAAACCGCCGCTCCTGGACCCCGCCGCCAGCTACATATGTCTTACCCTCTAATCTGACCCCCCTACACCAACGCCAGCTACATTAAAAGTTTTACCCCCTAATGTGAGCCCCCTACCCCGCCGCCACCTACATTAACTATATTACCCCCTAATATGATCCCCCTACACCGCCGCCACCTATTTAAACTATATTACCCCCTAATATGATCCCCCTACACCGCCGCCACCTATTTAAACTATATTACCCCCTAATATGATCCCCCTACACCGCCGCCACATATTTAAACTATATTAACCCCTAATATGATCCCCCTACATCGCCGCCACCTATTTAAACTATATTAACCCCTAATGTGAGCCCCCTACACCACCGCCACCTATATTATATGTACTACCCCCTAATCTGACCCCCTTACACCGCCGCCACCTATATTAAAATTATTAACCCCTAATCTAATCCCCCTATAGCGCCGCCCCTATATTAAATTTATTAACCCCTAAAATACTAAAATTTCCCTACCACTAAACCTAAGTCTAACCCTACAAATTGCCCTGAAAAGGGCCTTTTGCGTGGCATTGCCCCAAAGTAACCAGCTCTATTACCCGCCCTTAAAATGACCTTTTGCCGGGCATTGCCCCAAAGTAACCAGCTCTATTACCAGCCCTTAAAAGGGCCTTTTGCGGGGCATTGTCCCAAAGTAATCAGCTCTTTTACCTGTAATCTAATCCCCCTACACCGCCGCCACCTATATTAAATATATTAACCCCTAATCTAATCCCCCTACACCGCCGCCACCTATATTAAATATATTAACCCCTAATCTGACCCCCCCTACACCGCCGCCACCTATATTAACTATATTAACCCTAATTATATTAATATATATAGTTATTATATATATATATATATTATTAATATAGTTAATAATTAATATAGTTATTATATTATATATTAACTATATTAACCCTATCTAACTCTAACACCCCTAACTTAATTATTATTAAAATAAATCTAAATAATAATAATAATATTAACTAAATTATTCCTATTTAAATCTAAATACTTAACTATAAAATAAACCCTAAGATAGCTACAATATATTTAATAATTACATTGTAGCTATTTTAGGCTTTATATTTATTTTACAGGTAACTTGGTATTTATTTTAACTAGGTACAATAGCTATTAAATAGTTATTAACTATTTAATAGCTACCTAGTTAAAATAATTACCATATTACCTGTAAAATAAATCCTAACCTAAGTTACAAATACACCTACACTATCAATAAATTAAATAAACTACAAATATCTAAACTAAAATACTAATTAAATACACTAAACTAAATTATAAAAAAAAACCCCCACTAAATTACAAAAAAATAAAAAAAAGATTACAAGAATTTTAAGCTAATTACACCTAATCTAAGCCCCCTAATAAAATAACAAAGCCCCCAAAATAAAAAAATGCCTACCCTAATCTAAATTAAAAAAGTAATCAGCTCTATTACCAGCCCTTAAAAGGGCCTTTTGTGGGGCATTGCCCCAAAGTAATCATCTCTTTTACCTGTAAAAAAAAAAAGAACAACCCCCGCATTACAACCCACCACCCACATACCCCTACTCTAACCCACCCAATCCCCCCTTAAAAAAAACCTAAGTCTAACCCCCAAGTGCTCCTTACCTGTCCTGAAGACCGGCGGAGAAGGTCCTGTTCCAGGCGGAGAAGTATTCTTCCAGGAGGCGACCTCTTCTTCCAGGATCCAGCCGGCGCGGAGCGGAGGATTTGAAGACCGATGACCGCGGAGCTGAAGACCATCCATCTGGAACTGAAGACCGGCGACGCTGGAACTGAAGACCGGAGCCGGAGCATGGAAGATCATCTTCATACGATCGCCGCCATACACTGAATAGGAATTCAAGGTACGCGATTAAAAATGGCGTCCCTTGAATTCCTATTTGCTGATCTGAGCCTTCAAATTCAAATCAGCCAATCGGATGTGAGCTACTTTAATTCTATTTGCTGATTTGAATAGCCAATAGAATAAGAGCTACTGTAATTATATTGGCTGATTAGAATAGCCAATAGAATTACAGTAGCTCTTATTCTATTGGCTATTCAAATCAGCCAATAGAATTAAAGTAGCTTGCATCCGATTGGCTGATTTAAATTTGAAGGCTCAAATCAGCCAATAGGAATTCAAGGGATGCCATTTTTAATCACGTACCTTGAATTCCTATTCAGTGTACAGCGGCGATCGTATGAAGAGGATCCTCCACACTCCGGCTCCGGTCTTCAGTTCCAGCGTCGCCGATCTTCAGTTCCAGCATCGCCGGTCGTCAGTTCCAGGTGGACGGTCTTCAGCTCCGCGGTCATCGGTCTTCAACTCCTCCGCTTTGCGCCGGCTGGATCCTGGAAGAAGAAGAGGTCGCCTCCTGAAAGAAGACTTCTCCTCCTGGAACAGGACCTTCTCCGACGGTCTTCAGGACAGGTAAGGCGCACTTGGGTGTTAGACTTTGGTTTTTTTAAGGAGGGATTGGGTGGGTTAGAGTAGGGGTATGTGGGTGGTGGGGGGGGGGGTTGTTCTTTTTTTTTACAGGTAAAAGAGCTGATTACTTTGGGGCAATGCCCCACAAAAGGCCCTTTTAAAGGCTGGTAATAGGGCTGATTAATTTTTGTAATTTAGATTAGGGTAGGGAAATTTTTTTATTTTGGGGGGGCTTTGTTATTTTATTAGGGGGCTTAGATTAGGTGCAATTAGCTTAAAATTCTTGTAATTTTTTTTTATTTTTTGTAATTTAGTTTAGTGTATTTAATTGTATTTTAGTTTAGATATTTGTAGTTTATTTAATTTATTGATAGTGTAGGTGTATTTGTAACTTAGGTTAGGATATATTTTACAGGTAATTTGGTAATTATTTTAACTAGGTAGCTATTAAATAGTTATTAACTATTTAATAGCTATTGTACCTAGTTAAAATAAATACCAAGTTACCTGTAAAATAAATATACACCCTAAAATAGCTACAATGTAATTATTAATTATATTGTAGCTATCTTAGGGTTTATTTTATAGGTAAGTATTTATTTTTAAATAGGAATAATTTAGTTAATATTATTAATATTATTTAGATTTATTTTAATAATAATTAAGTTATTGGTGTTAGATAGGGTTAATATAGTTAATATATATAATATAATAACTATATTAACTATATAAACCCTAATATAATTAGGGTTAATATAGTTAATATAGGTGGCGGCGATGTAGGGGGGTCAGATTAGGGGTTAATATATTTAATATAGGTGGCGGCGGTGTAGGGGGATTAAATTAGGGGGTAATACATTTATTATAGGTGGTGGCGGTGTAGGGGGATTAGATTACAGGTAAAAGAGCTGATTACTTTGGGGCAATGTCCCGCAAAAGGCCCTTTTAAGGGCTGGTAATAGAGCTGGTTACTTTGGGGCAATGCCACGCAAAAAGCCCTTTTCAGGGCTATTTGTAATTTAGTTTAGGGTAGGGACATTTTAGTATTTTAGGGGGTAATACATTTATTATAGGTGGCGGCGGTGTAGGGGGATTAGATTAGGGGTTAATACATTTAATATAGGTGGCAGTGGTGTAGGGGGATTAGATTAGGGGGTAATATAGTTAAAATAGGTGGCGGCGGTGTAGGGGGCTCACATTAGGGGGTAATAATTTTTATATAGATGGGGGCGGTGTAGGGTGCTCACATTAGGGGGTAATAAGTTTAATATAGATGGCGGCGGTGTAGGGGGATTACATTAGGGGTTAATAATTTTAATGTAGGTGGCGGCGGTGTAGGGGGATCACATTAGGGGGTTAGACATTTAATGTAGGTGGCGGCGGGTTCCGGGAGCGGCGGTTTAGGGGTTAAACACTTTATTAGGGATGCGGCAGGGGATCGCAGTTGACAGGTAGATAGACATTGCGCATGCGTTAGGTGTTAGGTTTTATTTTGCAGCCAGTTTAGGGAGTTACGGGGCTCCAATACACAGCGTAAGGCTTACTACGCCTGTATTTTGTGGCGAGGTGAAAATGGAGTAAGATTTCTCCATTTTCGCCACGTAAGTCCTTACGCTGTTTATTGGATACCAAACTGCGCTGGTTTGGCATACCTGTCTATGGGCCAAAAAACTACGGCCGAAATATACGAGCGTAACTTTTAGGTTATGCTGTATATAGGATAACAAACCAGCACATATCGGATCGGGCCCCTAGTGTCTGATTAAGCAGATAGGCAGTATGAAGGCTCTTAACCTGTGGAACTTAGAGTGACATATCGCGCTATAGCTGTGATATGTTGGTGACTAATTCATGGTAAATGTATCATCCTCTAGAAATAAATAGTGTTGAAATGTTTTGATAAAGGAATGTGCAACATCCCTGGCACAAAAAAAAGACATTTAAGGTTTTACATTGTAAACAGCAAATAATCTTTTTTTTTTTCTTTTCAAATGCTGGGTCTCATAGATATCTAATGCCCGACGTGAAAATGTCACTTATCTCGCTAGATAGTTGCTGAAGGGATAACAAGCAGTGTGCAAATTCTTTTTTGTGTTTGTTTCAGTCAAGTACAAGTGTTGTCCCTCATAATTTATAGAATTAACATTTTTTATTAAAAAAATAGGATTGCTTGGACGTCATTTGTACACATTTTAACAAAGAGAGTTGCTTTTTTAAATGTTTATTTTTTTAAACTAAGCAATGTTTCTTTGCTCCAGTCCTTTATTTTTATTTATTTGTGGAGACCGGTTCTATATTACAGAGATATATATATATATATATATATATATATATATACACAAAGTCAAAGAAGGGATTGCATCATCATACTGTTAGTAAGAGCCACGGTGCGCTGCAAATATTCCTCCAAATAGTATCCAAACAGCAGGCACTCACTGGACTTTATTGTAAAATATAAATACTTTATTGCATCAAGTTAAAACCGACAAACATTTCGGCACTGCATTGTGCCTTTGTCAATGTCAAAAGAAATACACAATAGCACACAACCAGAGTGCAACTCCACACCCCAGAACAAATCTCTATATACATATTAAAAACAACATATATATACTTATCAATCACTCTCGAATTTGCCGCCAAACCTCCGTATTGCACTCCAGGAGGTGCACTACTGACGTCACGCTGACACGCTAATCGTGCCTAGCGTGATGACGCATGGCACGACGTTGCCATAGCGACGTCTAAGCGTCCGGCGGTGGAGAAATGGGGAATACCCGATGCTACTGTGCGCATGACAGGAAAAAGTTATAGTGTTTAGAAGAAATGTTGCTAACGGCAACCAATAAACACAATAGTCAGCGAGATCACAGACTCACCGGGTAATCCCTGGCTGGAGGCAGCAGTACTTAAAATCATTTAGACCATGGTACACAATACTGACAGGGTAGTGAATACATGGACTAAGGACAACACTAGCCGGGCAAATAAACGTGTATATCGCATTATTAGCATATTACTATTAGACCAATAGTGTAAAAAATACACATATATGGAAATGTTGCTACACCTGCAGCCCAGAGTTATCCTGTTTAAGTGTCATCCTAGTCCACCCATAGAGAACCACTATTAAAATGAATACACATTGTAGAGCCCTAACCTACTTCAGGCAACTTGGAGTATGGTAGAATGTATATGTCAAATAAGCGGACACCCTCTGCTACGATACTTGGAAGACATAGATACTAAAGATCTGTAGTGTTTAATAGAAAGGGCTAAAATCCAGGGTGGTATATATACATACATACACAGTCATGGCCAAAAATATTGGCACCCCTACATTTCTTTCAGATAATGCACCACTTTGCCCCAAGAATCCATGAGCTAGTGACGTATGGCATATACAATTCTACCAGGAGGGGCAAAGTTTCCCAAACCTCAAAATGCCTACAAATACACCCCTCACCACACCCACAATTCAGTTTTACAAACTTTGCCTCCTATGGAGGTGGTGATACAAGTTTGTGCTAATATTTCTACGTTGACATGCGCTTCTCAGCATTTTTGAAGCCCGATTCTTCTCAGAGTACAGCGAATGTCAGAGGGATGTGAAGGGAGTATCACCTATTGAATGCAATGATTTCCCTAACGAGGGTGTATTTCATAGGCTCTCTGTTATCGGTCGTAGAGATTCATCTCCTACCTCCCTTTTCAGATCGACGATATACTCTCATATACAATTACCTCTACTGATAACTGTTTCAGTACTGGTTTGGTTATCTGCTATATGTGGATGGGTGTTTTTTTGGTAAGTATGTTTTTTATTAGTTAAGACACCCCAGCTATGGTCTGGCACTTTATGCATGTATATAAAGTTCTAAATATATGTATTGTACTTATATTTGCCATGAGTGAGGTTCATGTATTTCCTTGTGGAGAATGTCATATTTGGGAAATTAAACATATTAAGAAATATTTTTTTCTTACCTGGGGTTTAGTCTTTTTTAAATGACTACTTTTACTCTTTCAAATTGCGGGCAGCATTAGGCCTGTGGGGGTGCCAAATCCTAAACTTTATTGCGTCATTCTTGGCGCGATATTTTTTTTGGCGCGAAAAGTACGTCCGTTGACGCAAGTTCGTCACTTCCGGCGTTGTAGTTGACGCGGAAGTCTTACACACGGTTGCGTCGTTAGTAGCGCAAGTGTGTCATTTCTGGATTTTGTTGCCGCCAAAAAATTTTCTCTCACGTTGTGCGTCATATATGCCGCCAAATTTTTCAGTAGTTTTATACCCCATTGCTGTTTGCCTCTTGCCTTTCTCTATGTCAGATGGCTATGCTGTTTGCATTTTTTTTCCCATTCCTGAAACTGTCATATAAGGAAATTGATAATTTTGCTTTATATGTTGTTTTTTCTTTTACATTTTGCAAGATGTCTCAATCTGATCCTGCCTCAGAAGTATCTGTTGGAACGTTGCTGCCTGACATTGGTTCTACCAAAGCTAAGTGCATTTGTTGTAAAATTGTGGAAATTATATCTCCGAATGTCATTTGTAATAGTTGTCATGATAAACTTTTACATGCAGAGAATGTATCCATCAGTAATAGTGCATTGCCAGTTACAGTTCCTTCAACTTCTAATGTACATGATATACCTATGAATTTTAAAGAATTTGTTACTGATTCTATTCAGAAGGCTTTGTCTGCATTTCCGCCTTCTAATAAAGGTAAAAGGTCTTTAAAAACTTCTCATAAAGTTGATGAAATTTCAAATGACCGGCAAAATAATGATTTATCCTCCTCTGATGAGGATCTATCTGATTCAGAAGATCCTTCCTCAGATATTGACACTGAGAAATCTACTTATTTGTTTAAAATAGAGTATATTCGTTCTTTGTTACTCCAGAGGTTTTTCCTATTCCTGATGCTATTTCTGATATGATTTCTAAGGAATGGAATAAGCCAGGTACTCCTTTTATTCCTTCTTCAAGGTTTAAAAAATTGTATCCTTTACCAGCAATTTCAATAGAGTTTTGGGAAAAAATCCCCAAAGTTGATGGGGCTATTTCTACTCTTGCTAAACGTACTACTATTCCTATGGAAGACAGTACTTCTTTTAAAGATCCTTTAGATAGGAAACTTGAATCCTATCTAAGGAAAGCCTATTTATATTCAGGTCATCTTCTCAGGCCTGCAATTTCTTTGGCTGATGTTGCGGATGCATCAACTTTTTGGTTGGAGAATTTAGCGCAACAAGAATTAGATTCTGACATATCTAGCATTGTTCGTTTACTGCAACATGCTAATCATTTTATTTGTGATGCCATTTTTGATATTATCAAAATTGATGTTAGATCCATGTCTTTAGCTATTTTAGCTAGAAGAGCTTTGTGGTTTAAATCTTGGAATGCTGATATGACATCTAAATCTAGATTATTATCTCTTTCTTTCCAAGGTAATAATATATTTGGTTCTCAGTTGGATTCTATTATTTCAACTGTTACTGGAGGAAAAGGGTTTTTTCTGCCTCAGGATAAAAAACCTTAGGGTAAATACAAGGCTTCTCACCGTTTTCGTTTCTTTCCTCAAAATAAGGAACAAAAATCTAATCCTTCCCCCAAGGAATCTGCTTCCAATTGGAAGCCTTCCTCTAATTGGAATAAATCCAAGCCATTTAAGAAACCAAAGTCAGCCCCTAAGTCCGCATGAAGGTGCGGCCCTCATTCCAGCTCAGCTGGTAGGGGGCAGATTAAGGTTTTTCTAGGATTTTTGGATAAATTCTGTCCAAAATCAATGGATTCAGAGCATTGTCTCTCTAGGGTATCGAACAGGATTCAGAGTAAGACCTCCTGGGGTTTTATTCAAATCTATTCATTGTCCCAAAGAAGGAAAATTCATTCAAACCAACTGGATCTGAAAATTTTGAATCGCGATGTAAGAGTAGCAACTTTCAAGATGGTGACTATAAGGACTATTCTGCCTTTTGTTCAGCAAGGACATTATATGTCTACAATAGACTTGCAGGATGCATACCTTCATATTCCGATTCATCCAGAACATTATCAGTTCCTGAGATTCTCCATTACCAATTTGTTGCTCTTCCATTTGGCCTAACAACAGCTCCAAGAATCTTTTCAAAGGTTCTAGGTGCCCTACTCTCTGTATTCAGAGAGCAGGGTATTGCGGTGCTTCCTTATTTGGACGATATCTTAGCTCAGTCTTTACGTTCTGCAGGATCTCACACAAATCAACTAGTGTTGTTTCTTCAAAAACATGGTTGGAGGATAAATTTACCAAAAAGTTTCTTGATTCCTCAGACAAGGGTCACCTTTTTAGGTTTCCAGATAGATTCAGTGTCCATGACTCAGTCTCTAACAGACAAGAGATGTTTCAAATTGGTTGCAGCCTGTCGGCACCTTCAGTCTCAGTCATTCCCTTCAGTGGCTATGTGCATGGAAGTTTTAGGCCTCATGACTGCAGCATCGGACGCGATTCCTTTTGCTCATTTTCACATGAGACATCTCCAGCTTTGCATGTTGAATCAATGGTGCAGGGATTATACAAAGATATCACAGTTAATATCCTTAAATCCCAATATTTTACACTCTCTGACGTGGTGGTTAAATCACCAGCGTTTAGTTCAAGGGGCTTCCTTTGTTCTGCCAACCTGGACTGTGATCACTACAGACGCAAGTCTTTCAGGTTGGGGAGCTGTTTGGGGATCTCTGACAGCACAAGGGGTTTGGAAATCTCAAGAGGCGAGATTACCAATCAATATTTTAGAACTCCGTGCAATTCTCAGAGCTCTTCAGTTTTGGCCTCTGTTGAAGAGAGAACCGTTCATTTGCTTTCAGACAGACAATATCACAACTGTGGCATATGTCAATCATCAGGGTGGGACTCACAGTCCCCAAGCAATGAAAGAAGTATCTCAGATACTTGCTTGGGCGGAATCTGGCTCCTGTCTAATCTCTGCAGTACATATCCCAGGTGTAGACAATTGGGAAGCAGATTATCTCAGCCATCAGACTTTACATCCAGGGGAGTGTCCTCTCCATCCAGATGTGTTTTCTCAGATTGTTCAGATGTGGGGTCTTCCAGAGATAGATCTCATAGCCTCTCATCTAAACAAGAAACTTCCCAGATACCTATCCAGGTCCAGGGATGTTCAGGCACAACCTTGGCCACTTCCATTAAGGCCGGACCTTCTGTCTCAAGGTCCGTTTTTCCATCAGGATCTCAAATCATTAAATTTGAAGGTATGGAAATTGAACGCTTAGTACTAAGTCATAGAGGTTTCTCTGACTCAGTAATTAATACTATGTTACAAGCTCATAAATCTGTCTCTAGAAAGATTTATTATCGAGTTTGGAAAACCTACATTTCCTGGTGTTCTCATAAATTTTCTTGGCATTCTTTTAGAATTCCTAGAATTTTACAGTTTCTTCAGGATGGTTTAGATAAGAGTTTGTCTGCAAGTTCCTTGAAGGGACAAATCTCTGCCCTTTCTGTTTTATTTCATAGAAAGATTGCTAAACTTCCTGATATCAAAAAGGCATTCACTGGTCTTCGTAAAAAAATATAACTTTTATTTCAGGTCATCAGTAAAACAACATAACGTTTCGGTGTAGTCCAACACCTTCGTCAAATGTCATGCAAAAAACAAGCCTCCAAAATAATTCCAATCAAACACACATGTGTGTTTGAAATAAAAGTTATATTTTTTTACAAAGACCAGTGTAACTGCTGCACCAGAACATGTCTTCTTTTGCACCCTGGCAGTTGCATAAGCTTGTAAGACTGTGCAAGAGATATCAATGTGGTACTCAATACACATCACTACATACAAACTCCAACAGTTTAAGAGATAAACAGGTGTGGTGATTGAGCTGCTTCTTGATAGGTCAGAGAAAGTTTAAAAGGAAGGTGTGTGTTCAGTTAAGAATATGGTTGAGGAAACAGCCAGCACGGCTGAGAAACACGTAGTAAATTCTATTAAGAAGGGAGTGCTATAACTCCATGTTTTTATAATGTTGCAACTTTTATTAAACGTTTTTTAAGTTTAAATTGCATTTTTTTACATAATTTAAACCCCCACCTTTCAGCAAGCAGAGAGTCGCTGACTCCACATCTGGGAACATTGAGCTGGGACACTGGGAGATCCTTGCAAGCACTACTTAGCACAATCAGGTGTTGCTACACTTGTGAGTGCCACCTTGATATTATATATATATATATATATATATATATATATATATATATATATATATATATATATATATATATATATATATATTGATTTACAAGTGTAACTGTGCTGCACCAGAAGGCGCCTTCTTTTCTTTTGTATAATTTTTTAATAGATTGGCTTATGTGCACAAAGAAGAGCAGCCTGGGAGTGGAATGAACATTTCAATGCACATCTTGGATTGGCCCTAGAGGCTACAGTGGACTTGGTACCATTGTGTGCGCCCCTCCCCAATATCCCATTTGTTGTTTGGGATTATCTGTTTTATCCCAATAACCATCAATTTCTTATACCTCTCTACTGGGATTTTGGACCACTCTTCTTTCAACAACTGCTCCAGGTCTCTCAGATTGGAAGGCTTCCCTTTCCTAACTGCTTTTTTGAGATCTCTCACTATGGGATTAAGATCATTGCTGGCCAGTTCAGTACTCTCCAGTGCTTTGTCTTAAACCATTTATGGGTGCTTTTTGATGTGTGCTTTGGGTCATTGTCCTGCTGTAAGACCCATGACCTCTGAATGAGGTCATGGGTCTTTCTGACACTGGGCCCTACATTGCACCACAGAATTCTTTGGTAGTCTTCAGATTTCATAATGCCATGCACACAGTCAAGACATCCAGTGCCTGAAGCAGCAAAGCAACCCCAAAACATCAGTGATCCTCCACCATGTTTGACTGCATGGACTGTATTCTTTTCTTTAAAAGGCTAATTTATCTTACTGAAAACAGTACAATGATGGGCTTTACCAAAAAGCAGTAATTTTGTTTCGTCTGTCCACAGCACATTCTCCCAAAAGGATTTTGGCTTCCTTATGTACATCAAACTCCAATCTGGCTTTTTTATGTTTCTGTGTCAGAAGTGGGGTCCTCCTGTGTCTCCTACCCTAGCTTCCCTTTTCATTTAGATGGCGACGTATAGTGCAAGCTGACACATTTGTACCCTGTGCCTGAAGGTCAGCTTGAATTTGTCTGGAGGTTGATTGATGTTCTTTATCCACCATTCGAACAATCCTTTGTTGCAATATTTGATAAATGTTTCTCTTTTGTCCACGTCCAGGGAGATTAGTAACAGTGCCATGGGCTGTAAACTTCTTGACAATGTTGTGCAAAGTGGACACAGGAACATTAAGATCTCTGGAGATGGACTTGTAACCTTGATATTGTCCATTCTTTTATGCAAATTTTGTTCTCATATCTTCAGACAGTTCTTTGCTGCTCTTTCTCTTCTCCATGCTCAGTGTGGCACACAGAGACACACAACAGAAAGTTTGAGTCAATATTTTACCATTTTAACTGTTTGCCGGTGTGATTTCTATATTGTCAGCACCTGTTAATTGATACAGGTGAATTTAATTACAAATTACAGGAGCATCACAAACTTGGAATGCAATTATTTCTTACAATTTTGAGAAGGTACCAATAATTTTGCCCAGTCCATTTTTAGAGTTTTGCATGGAATGTGTCAGATTTGGCTTTTTTCGCTCCACTTTTTTGTGTCATACCAATACAAACAAAAGAAATAAACATGAGAATGCCTAAACATTTGTAATTGCAACAATTCTCTGGACGAATTGGTGCATTATCTGACAGAAATGCAGGGGTGCCAATATTTTTGGCCATGTCTATATACAGGTAGCCCTCAGTTTAAGGCATGATTAGGTTCCAGAAGGAATGGTTGTAAATCGAAACCATTGTAAATTGAAAGCCAGTTTATAATGTAAGTCAATAGGAAGTGAGGGAGTTAGGTTCCAAACCCCTCTCAAAATTGTAAAAAGTAACACCTAATACATTATTTTTAAAGATTTGAAATGAAGACTTTAAATGCTAAACAGCATTATAAACAGTATCAAATAATTACACAACACATAATATATAATTAAACTAAGTAAAATTAACAAAAAGATTTGCTAAACTGCATTATAAACCTTATGAAATAATCACACAACACAGACTTTACTTTCATTTTTTTGCAAACAGTTCTTTCTATGCATTCCAATCTGGACTGATTTATAGACAGGAAGATCTTGTTCCTATGAAAGCTGCTCGATAGCTCATGTCTAGCTAGAATAATTAATTCCAGCCTGTTTCTGTGCTTGGCTTTGCATATCTTTGCTCCAACACAAGCGGACAGCTCCACCTACTGGCTATTTTAATCAATGCAATGCTTCTCAATGCTTTTCAATAGCAGTCACATGACTGAAGAAAAGGCAGCCAAAGGCAGCCAAAAGAATCCACCTGGATTCTGAAAAAAAACAAGAAAACACAATCGCCCGCACGAAACAATGAAAAAACACGTAACCGCCCTCAAGAAATAAAAAAAAACCTAACCGCCCGCAAGAAGTATAACAAAAAAAACCTAACCTCCCGCACAAAGTATTAACAAACACTGAAACCACCAACCCCACATTGCAAAACAATAAAGTGATTAACCCCCAATCCGCAAATAACATAATTAAAATATTAACCTGTAAACCGCCAACCCCCCACATCGCAATAAACCTAATTAACCTATTAACCCCTAAACCACCAACCCCCACAACGCAAATAACTAATTTAATTACTATGCCCCCTAACCTAACACCCCTAAAGTAACCCCAGTACTAAGTTACGCTTAAATAAAACCTTACATTAAATTACAAAAAAATAATTTAAAAGTAGAAAAAATAAAACTATAAAATTACAGAAACTAATAAACAAAATTATCAAAAATAAAATTAAACCTAACCCCTATGAAAATAAAAACTCCCCCTAATCTAAACTAAACTACCAATAGCCCTTTTAAAGGGCCTTTTGTAGGGCATTGCCCTAAATTAAACAGCTCTTTTACATTTAAAAAATACTAAGTAAAAAAAAAAAACACCCCCCAAAATAAAAAAAACCCTAAACTACCCATTGCCCTTAAAGTGGCATTTGTATGGGCATTGCACTTAAAAGGACATTAAACTCTTTTACTGCCCTTAAAAGGGCAATCAGCTCTTTTACAGCCCATTAAATCCCTAATTAAAAAAATAAAAAATCCTAACTCTAAGCCCTAAATAGGTACTCACCGTTCCTGAAGTCCGGCGTAGAAGGTCTTCTTCCAGGAGGCTCCATCATCTTCTATATTAATCCGTAGCGAAGGCGGCACGGAACGGAGGTGTGGAGCTGGCTTCGCCGATGCACGGATCCTCAGCGGTGGCATAGTTTTAGGATTATTTTTTATTTTTAAGATTAGGGATTTAATGGGCTGTAAAAGAGCTGATTGCATATCATACCTATGCATTGTGATCACACTCGTGGCTAGTGGCAGACACTGCACTAATTGGCTTAAATGCAAGTCAATAGATAATAACTAAAAGTCATGTGATTAGGGGTGGTAAGAAGATCCTTAGATACAAGTTAGTCACAGAAGTAAAAAGTGTATAAATATAACAGTGTTAGTTTTGCAAAACTGGGGAATGGGTATTAAAGGGATTGTCTATCTTTTTAAACAACAAAAATTCTGGTGTTGACTGTCCCTTTAAGTAAAAGAGCTGTTTAACTTAGGGCAAAGCCCTACAAAAGGCCCTCTTAAGGGCTATTGGTAGTTTAGTATTAGATTAGGGGGTGTTTTTATTTTGGAGGGGATATTTTATTTTATAGGGGTATTAGTTTAGGCTTAATTTTTTTATTTTGGGTAGCTTTGTTTATTTTTTTCTGTAATTTTACTTTTTTTATTTTTTGTTTGTATTTTTCAAACATAGACTGCCCTCTGGGCAGGCTTAAATATATATATATATATATATATATATATATATATATACACACACATACACATACACACACACACACACACACACATATATATATATATATATATATATATATATATACACATACATACATACAGTATATATAATGATATAAAAAAAAACTTCATCAAATGCTTAAGATTTAAAAACAAGGAAAGTCTTTACTAAAATATATGGAAAAACAGAATACTATATTACTACCGGTTTGGCGCATATAGCATATTTTATGAGTTTTAGTAGATGCCCTGCTTGTCCTATTTCTTATCAGTTATTTGTAGACCTCCATCAGATTCCACAGTGCCATAAAGATAGGTATGATATGCAAGGCAGCATTTATGTGAGACAAATGAGTAGAGAAGCCAATCTGGAGAAGTCCTGTAAATTGGAATGTGAAGTGGTAAAATAGAAGGAGAGAAGCAGGTCATGGCCAGATTGAAGGGAACGGGAGGGAGAGTATCTGGAGATGAGGTCTGAGATATTGGGGGAGCAGTGTTATTAAGGTCAGAGGCAGCATTTTGTGTTTTAATTTGGAGGTTAGAGGAAGCCAGTGAAGGGATTGGCAGAGAGGTGAGCAGATGAGGAGCGACATGTAAGGAAGATCAGCCTGGCAGAGGTATTCATTATAGCTGGAAAACCCTCCGTGTATTACTAGGGGAGGTATTAGCGGCTCTGAATGATTGTAACACAGTTGCAATACCAGAGAAAATGTGTAGGTTGGATAGATATTTTGCGGTACCGGCGAGTACTGATGTTTTTCCTATACCTAAGAGACTTACTGAAATTGTTACTAAGGAGTGGGATAGACCCGGTGTGCCGTTCTCACCCCCTCCGATATTTAGAAAAATGTTTCCAATAGACGCCACCACACGGGACTTATGGCAAACGGTCCCTAAGGTGGAGGGAGCAGTTTCTACTTTAGCTAAGCGTACCACTATCCCGGTGGAGGATAGCTGTGCTTTTTCAGATCCAATGGATAAAAAATTAGAGGGTTACCTTAAGAAAATGTTTGTTCAACAAGGTTTTATATTACAACCTCTTGCTTGTATTGCGCCTGTCACGGCTGCAGCAGCATTTTGGTTTGAGTCTCTGGAAGAGACACTTCAATCATCTACACTAGATGAGATTACTCACAAACTTAAAGCCCTTAAGTTAGCTAACTCATTTATTTCAGATGCCGTAGTACATTTAACTAAACTTACGGCTAAGAATTCCGGATTCGCCATTCAGGCACGCAGAGCACTGTGGCTAAAATCCTGGTCAGCTGATGTTACTTCTAAATCTAAATTGCTTAATATACCTTTCAAAGGGCAGACCTTATTCGGGCCCGGGTTGAAAGAGATTATCGCTGACATTACAGGAGGTAAAGGCCATGCCCTGCCTCAGGACAAAGCCAAAGCTAAGGCTAGACAGTCTAATTTTCGTTCCTTTCGTAATTTCAAAGCAGGAGCAGCATCAACTTCCTCTGCACCAAAACAGGAAGGAGCTGTTGCTCGCTACAGACAAGGCTGGAAACCTAACCAGTCCTGGAACAAGGGCAAGCAGGCCAGGAAACCTGCTGCTGCCCCTAAGACAGCATGAATCGAGGGCCCCCGATCCGGGACCGGATCTAGTGGGGGGCAGACTTTCTCTCTTCGCCCAGGCTTGGGCAAGAGATGTTCAGGATCCCTGGGCGTTAGAGATCATATCTCAGGGATACCTTCTGGACTTCAAATCCTCTCCCCCAAGAGGGAGATTTCATCTGTCAAGGTTGTCAACAAACCAAACAAAGAAGGAAGCGTTTCTACGCTGCGTACAAGATCTTTTATTAATGGGAGTGATCCATCCAGTTCCGCGGTCGGAACAAGGACAAGGGTTTTACTCAAATCTGTTTGTAGTTCCCAAGAAAGAGGGAACTTTCAGGCCAATCTTGGATTTAAAGATCCTAAACAAATTCCTAAGAGTTCCATCGTTCAAGATGGAAACTATTCGAACAATTTTGCCTATGATCCAAGAGGGTCAGTACATGACCACAGTGGATTTAAAGGATGCTTACCTTCACATACCGATTCACAGAAATCATTACCGGTATCTAAGGTTTGCCTTTCTAGACAGGCATTACCAGTTTGTAGCTCTTCCATTCGGATTGGCTACGGCTCCAAGAATCTTCACAAAGGTTCTGGGTACTCTTCTGGCGGTACTAAGACCGCGAGGAATTTCGGTAGCTCCGTACCTAGACGACATTCTGATACAAGCTTCAAGCTTTCAAACTGCCAAGTCTCATACAGAGTTAGTACTGGCATTTCTAAGGTCGCATGGATGGAAGGTGAACGAAAAGAAGAGTTCTCTCTTTCCACTCACAAGAGTTCCCTTCTTGGGGACTCTGATAGATTCTGTAGAAATGAAGATTTACCTGACAGAAGACAGGTTAACAAAGCTTCAAAATGCATGCCGTGTCCTTCATTCCATTCAACACCCGTCAGTAGCTCAATGCATGGAGGTGATCGGATTAATGGTAGCGGCAATGGACATAGTCCCCTTTGCACGCCTACATCTCAGACCGCTGCAATTGTGCATGCTAAGTCAGTGGAATGGGGATTACTCAGATTTGTCCCCCACTCTGAATCTGAATCAAGAGACCAGAAATTCTCTTCTATGGTGGCTTTATCGGCCACATCTGTCCAGGGGGATGCCATTCAGCAGGCCAGACTGGACAATTGTAACAACAGACGCCAGCCTACTAGGTTGGGGCGCTGTCTGGAATTCTCTGAAGGCTCAGGGACTATGGAATCAGGAGGAGAGTCTCCTTCCAATAAACATTCTGGAATTGAGAGCAGTTCTCAATGCCCTTCTGGCTTGGCCCCAGTTAACAACTCGGGGGTTCATCAGGTTTCAGTCGGACAACATCACGACTGTAGCTTACATCAACCATCAGGGAGGGACAAGAAGCTCCCTAGCAATGATGGAAGTATCAAAGATAATTCGCTGGGCAGAGTCTCACTCTTGCCACCTGTCTGCAATCCACATCCCGGGAGTGGAGAACTGGGAGGCGGATTTCTTAAGTCGTCAGACTTTTCATCCGGGGGAGTGGGAACTTCATCCGGAGGTCTTTGCCCAGATACTTCGACGTTGGGGCAAACCAGAGATAGATCTCATGGCGTCTCGTCAGAACGCCAAGCTTCCTCGCTACGGGTCCAGATCCAGGGATCCGGGAGCGGTTCTGATAGATGCTTTGACAGCACCTTGGACCTTCGGGATGGCTTATGTGTTTCCACCCTTCCCGATGCTTCCTCGATTGATTGCCAGAATCAAACAGGAGAGAGCATCAGTGATTCTAATAGCACCTGCATGGCCACGCAGGACTTGGTATGCAGATCTAGTGGACATGTCATCCTGTCCGCCTTGGTCTCTACCTCTGAAACAGGACCTTCTGATCCAGGGTCCATTCAAACATCAAAATCTAACTTCTCTGAAGCTGACTGCTTGGAAATTGAACGCTTGATTTTATCAAAACGTGGGTTTTCTGAGCCAGTTATTGATACCTTAATACAGGCTAGGAAGCCTGTTACCAGAAGGCTTTACCATAAAATATGGCGTAAATACTTATATTGGTGCGAATCCAAGAGTTACTCATGGAGTAAGGTTAGGATTCCAAGGATATTGTCTTTTCTACAAGAAGGTTTAGAAAAGGGTTTATCCGCTAGTTCCTTAAAGGGACAGATTTCAGCTCTGTCCATTCTTTTACACAAACGTCTGTCAGAAGTTCCGGACGTTCAAGCTTTTTGTCAGGCTTTAGCTAGGATCAAGCCTGTGTTTAAAACTGTTGCTCCGCCATGGAGTTTGAACTTAGTTCTTAATGTTTTACAGGGTGTTCCGTTTGAACCCCTTCATTCCATTGATATCAAGTTGTTATCTTGGAAAGTTCTATTTTTAATGGCTATTTCCTCGGCTCGAAGAGTCTCTGAGTTATCTGCCTTACATTGTGATTCTCCTTATCTGATTTTTCATTCAGACAAGGTAGTTCTGCGTACTAAACCTGGGTTCCTACCTAAGGTGGTCACTAACAGGAATATCAATCAAGAGATTGTTGTTCCATCTTTGTGTCCTAATCCTTCCTCGAAGAAGGAACGTCTGCTACACAATCTAGATGTAGTCCGTGCCCTGAAATTTTATCTACAGGCAACTAAGGATTTTCGTCAAACGTCTTCCCTGTTTGTCGTTTATTCTGGCCAGAGGAGAGGTCAAAAAGCTTTGGCTACCTCTCTCTCTTTTTGGCTTCGTAGCATAATACGATTAGCATATGAGACTGCTGGACAGCAGCCTCCTGAAAGAATTACAGCTCATTCTACTAGAGCTGTGGCTTCCACTTGGGCCTTTAAGAATGAGGCTTCTGTTGAACAGATTTGCAAGGCTGCAACTTGGTCTTCTCTTCATACTTTTTCCAAATTTTACAAATTTGACACTTTTTCTTCTTCGGGGGCTGTTTTTGGGAGAAAGGTTCTTCAGGCAGTGGTTCCCTCCGTATAAAGAGCCTGCCTGTCCCTCCCGTCATCCGTGTACTTTTGCTTTGGTATTGGTATCCCAGAAGTAATGATGACCCGTGGACTGACCACACTTAACAGGAGAAAACAAAATTTATGCTTACCTGATAAATTCATTTCTCCTGTAGTGTGGTCAGTCCACGGCCCGCCCTGTTTTTTATGGCAGGCTAAAAAAAATTTGGATTATACTCCAGTCACCACTACACCCTTGGGCTTCTCCTTTCTCGTTGGTCCTTTGGTCGAATGACTGGAGGTGACGTAGGGGGGAGGAGCTATATAGCAGCTCTGCTGGGTGAATCCTCTTGCACTTCCTGTAGGGGAGGAGATAATATCCCAGAAGTAATGATGACCCGTGGACTGACCACACTACAGGAGAAATGAATTTATCAGGTAAGCATAAATTTTGTTTTTTAGAATGATTAAGGGCAGAATAATAGGAGTTCAATATGAATTTGCAGTGAAGAAATTCAGCTGAACGTCGATTTCCTCCAATGTTACTCAGCAGTGCAGTAACATCTGCGTAGGTAGTGTGTCAAAGTAGTATGCCAGGGCTGAGGGTGAGTGCGTGATTTTCGAGCTATAGTAAAAGGTGCCAAGTTGTCAAGGAACGATGTAAGAGTGGAGTTATAGTGATATTTTGTTAAAGGGACATAAAACACTAAATACATGCTAGATAGAATGATGTGCTCAAAGAAAAGATTAGTCCATGAGTAACATGTAGATGTATTTTTTAAAGTTTCATTAGTTGTTTAAAATGTGACAAAATAAGTGTAAAGTTTTAGTGTCTATAAAACACTGGGAGCTGCCATGTTGTAACTTGTGTTACCTTCTCTGCTGTGGCCAATTAGGGTCAGTTATAAATAGGTCACTAGAGTGTGCAGCCAATGGTTGTGCTGGATTTAACAGTGTTCTGCACTTCCATTTCTAACAGGAACTGAAAAGCTCACAATTTCAGAATGGAATTACAGGCAAAGAGCACAAAATAAATAATAAAAGTATATTGCAGAGTTGTTTTATTATATACAATTTATCATTTTATATTACCATCTCAAAGTGTTTAATGTCCCTTTAAGGATAGGAGGAGATGGAAGAGAGCAGAGGGTTTGAAAGTTATTGCTGATCTAGTGACTTTTAATGCTTCTGTGAAATTTGGTGTGAGGGCTAGAAAGAGGAAGAGTAGTAGGGAGTGCTATGATGTTGCAAGTGAGGAGATGGTGGTCAAAAAAAGAAAAAGGGGCAGAAAGATTGTCAACAGGGAGGTTAAAGTCCGAAAGAATGAGGGCAGGGAGGAGCCAGATGGGCAATATATAACCGCAACTCAGAGAAAATAAGAGAATTGTGAGTTTCGAAGGAAGAAAATGTGAGGGAAGAGTTGGGTTGTATTCGTTGAAAGTTGCAATGAGAGGAATGTAAAATACCTACACTACCTCCATGCCTGTTTTCGGATCTAGGGTGCGGCAGAAGTGGAGACCCCCATGTCAAAATGCAGCAGGGGAGGCTGTGTCAGAAGGAGAGAGACAGATTATTTGTAAGAGTCAGAAGGTTGAGGGAATGGGTGATGAAGAGGATGGTGATAGTAGTGAGCTTTTCGCAAACAGAGCGAGAGTTTGAGTGCTCTAGAAAAGGGGATGTTGGCTTTAGATACAAAAGAAACTTGGGTAAGTTTTCTAGGTCTATGGAAAGGCACACAGAGAAGTGGGTGAGTATCCCCAGCAGCTGGTATAAGCAACAGGGAGAGTGACATAAGATGAGATACAGATTTTCAATATTACAAGTGTGTTTGGGATGTGGTGCAGGAAGGAGGGCAAGAGTTTAGGAATGTGTGATGTTCAAGAGCAAAAGTGAGGTAAGGATAAAAGACATGGGGCAATGAATAATACAGGTGTTGAGGGGGAAGGAGTAAATTAAAAATACAGTTAATTGTATAAACAAGAGGTAGCAAAAAGGGAACCAGTGAAACACACCAAACACAATATTACAAAAGTACTTGCCTAGTCTTGTCCTTTGCTGACTCCTTGTTCAATTTTTTTTTATAATTCTTTTGCCTAATTTTTAATGCCTCACTTATAAATTCTCAGTTAATTAGTTACTGGTACATATTTATTACAAATGCCTGATAAAGCATACCTAGTATCCTTGCTTAGCCTAAGGGAACCACTTGCATAAGAAATGTTATCTGTGAACTTAACTCAGAAGCGTTTTTGCAAATTATAGCATATTGATAAAATGCTTCTAGTCAAGTTTAAAATGTGCTACTGGGTATTTAGAAATTTGCTTTTATGTTTCTTTAACATCTTGACTGAAGAAAGAGACTTTTATGGTTATTCTTTCTGCAACTTGTTGGCTTTTACATTTGTTTTCCCTTTTCAGGATCTTCAGATTGAACAAGAAAGAAGTTCTTATAATATATCCGGTGGCTGCACAGCACTTGTTGTGGTATATTTGTTGGGGAAGCTCTATGTAGCTAATGCTGGTGATAGTAGGTAAGCAAATCTAAATAATGTATAAGTTTTCATGAGAAAATATGTTGCAATATTGAAGGTAAAATACATAGCGCTACATTACGAGTGGCACGCAAGCTATAAGGGGTTTATCACGAGTGTTTGCCCGCATCGGAAGTAGCACATGTATTACAAGTCGATAGTAAATGCGGTTGCTCGAGCGCTATTGAATTTATGTGTCTGGTTAGCGCGACTTCAGAGCTCTGGTTAACTGTTACGTTTGAATCAAAAGTTGCACAAAAAACATTAAACATTAAGTACAGTTGCAATCTTAATAACACCATCTAATAAAAAATATTATAAAAAAAAAAATTACATTAAAAAGTTAAAAAAAAAAAAAAAAAAGGACTGCAAAGGGCATTAACAGAGAGATACATACATATACATGTCTAAATATGTATATGTATGTGTTTGTGTTTTATATATGTTTATATGTGTGTACATATGTATTTATATATGTATTTACAGACATATATACACATATAAACACATAAATACATATGTACACAGAAATAGACATATTTAAGTGCAATGGAGCCCTTTGCAGTCAAGTAGCTGAAAACATGAAGGAAAAAATACATGTATGCTATATTCATATTTAATAAAGTGTTTCACTATGTATTTACTGCAAATATTGCACATTCCAATGTTCTTCACATATGTTCTAAGTATTTTTAAATAGATATTCTTATATATATATATATATATATATATATATGTATATATATGTGTGTGTCTGTGTATCTATACCTATATATAATTTTTTATATATATATATATACATACAGTATATATAGAGGTATAGATAAATAGGGGCATATTTATCAAGCTCCGATTGAAGCTTGATGCCCCGTGTTTCTGGCGAGCCTGCAGACTCGCCAGAAACAGCAGTTATGAAGCAACGGTCGCAAAGACCGCTGCTCCATAACCTGTCCGCCTGCTCTGAGCAGGCGGACAGACATCGCCGGAAATCAACCCGATCGAGTACGATCGGGTTGATTGACACCCCCAAGCTGGCAGCCCATTGGCCGTGAGTCTGCAGGCGACAGCGTTGCACCAGCAGCTCTTGTGAGTTGCTGGTGCAATGCTGAATACGGCAAGCTTATTGCTCGCCGTATTCAGCGAGGTCTGTCCGACAGACCTTGATAAATTGAGGCCAATGTGTACCAAAAGAAACATCAAATAGATAGAAATATGTATTTATGAATAAATAGAACATTGGAATGTGAAATATTCATATTTCATGTCAGGTTATCGCACTTGAGAAAATGCGATTGGTTTGTGCATGAGTAAGGGTGATAGTTCTTTCTGTGCGCACAAGCAAAACTTTCAACTTGTAATATGCACTGTACCTGACACGCACAGAAAGCTTACTTCTAGCCGAGTTAGCGCATGAGCAGGATTAATAAATAGCACTCGATTTGTAATCTATCCCATATTCAGTTTAAAACAGAGCCTTCTACTAAAAATAAGAGGCCTAAATATAACACATTTAGGGCTAGATTTCTAGTGGACCTCTATTTAGTGTTTACGCTTGAGCATAAACTTTGCTAGATGGAAGCTTTTAATGCGCAAGACCGTGTTTACTTTTTTCCCCATAGAAGTCAAAGGAGAGTACAGAAGAAAAAAAAAACCTACTTCACATTCATATTCCAATGTTCTTCACATACAGACTGATATAGATATCTATTTTACATTAACATTATCACATATTTATAGAAATATATATTTAATTATAAAAATGTCATTTTTTCTATGTTAAAGTGAATGTCAATTTTGATGCTAAAGTGCCCGGTTTTTAAAAATTTGATTAAAAACAGGGGCACTTTATTTCATAAAAATTTACATTTCACTCCTGTTGAGAAAAAAACTTACCTTTTAATCTTCACAGCGGCTCCAGCTTCCTCCGCCCGTCGCAAAGCCTCTTCCTGGGTCTAAAATGAAGAATCCGGATTCCTCCAATCACGGCGTTGAATCAGACACTGATTCCCCTGGGGGGTAAGCCGTGATTGGAGGATGACCTATCCATCATAGCTGACATCAGAAATGGCTCGCAACGACCGGAGGAAGCTGGAGCTGCTGTGAAGATTAAAAGGTAAGTTTTTTTTTTACAACAGGAATGAAATGTAAATTTTGATGAATTAAAGTGCCCCTGTTTTTAATCGAACTTTTAAAAACCGGGCACTTTAGCATCAAAATTGACATTCACTTTACGAATGTAGGAATGTAAAATATGCGTAACCCACATCAGGGTTTGCGATTTAGGTCTAACAGGGTGTTGGGTTAGTGCACATGTAGAATTGCTAACTTCAATGCGTGTCATTGAAATATTAAATATAAAAAATGTAATAAAAATTATTATATATACTTTAAAAATTCTAAATAATCCATAGAATATATCTAAATTTTTACAGTAGGTATAATAATTTTTTAAAAAATGTTTTTTATATTTTTGGCCAGATTACAAGTGCATTGCTAAATATCACTTTCATGAAAGCGATATTAGCGCTCCACTGTGTAATACTAGCGCATGCTAATGTGCACTGGTTTTACAAGTTCACAGCAATACGAACACGACCTTGCGTTTGCATTGCTGAAAAGGATTGCACGCTTCCATAGGCTCCTTCAGTGCAGCGAAGGGGGTAAGTAGTGCAGCAATGGCAGCAATTTTAAATATATATGATTATATAGATATATATTTATGTGTTAATATGTGTAGTGAGTAAAAAATGTACTTTAACAAGAATTTAGAGTATTTTTTCAGTCTTTATTGCCTGCTGGCAGTTCGGGTCTCACTGGTACTTACCTTGGTTTACGCTTCATGTACTTCAGTATCCCCTTCTCCCTAAATATCATTGTACTTCAGCATAGCTGAATGTTATCATATAATGCATGAGATTGCATTTTTGTCTATGTATTTCATACATTAGTAGATGTATTGTTAAAACATTGCAAATCTACTTGTAAGGTACATTCCAGCTAAAATTGGAACCCACATGAATGCATTTCAGTGTTGAATATAAGCATTTTTGTAATACACATGTGTTAGCAAAATGCTTCTCATTTAGGGTATAGCTGTTTCAAAAGTGTATATAAGTATGCACCGTGCACCAGCATTTTAAATACAACACTCGCTCAGGGAGCGTATGGTGCTTTTACCATCTGATTATGACTCAATTTGTTTATTGCTGACGTGATACAAAGCCCACTGGTGCTCTGAGCAGCTGCAGTATTTAAAATGCTGGTGCACTAACAATATCTAGCTATGCTTCACGTGCATGTGCACGTGCAGAGAAAAATGTTAACATTAAAACAGTGATAACTTTTAGTAGAAGCAATTTTGCCAAAACCTGTATATTGCAAATATGTTTCTATTCAAAGATGTAATTCATCTATGTGCATTTACATTTTGACCGGAATGCCCCTTTAAATTCTATCCATAAATATATCCATTTAATTTGTAATAATTTACATGTGTTTATCCTGGGAAATACAACATTGTATGCACAATTGGTATGCTTGATTACTAGAGCTAAACTGATTTATTGTGGTTTTAATCTTTTGTGACCTTATTAAACTTGTTTTTCCTAAAAGCCATAAAGGTCATCCTTGTATTTATGACAATAAATTATGTATGAAATTCATTGCAAAGAAAAAAAATGTGACTAGGATGTAAGGAGTATGTTTTGCATCTCAGAAGCTGTCTCCGCTGTGTCCTCTCACCACTACCACAGAAAAAAACAACTTATCAAAATAGAATGTTTAGTTGTCATTATTGCTGAATAGCTTTCTTTTCTGTTGGTGCTGTCTAGTGTGTTTTAAATCTGTTGACACAAATGTAAAACATACATAAAATGTTTATGTTGGAAAAACACCTAAAACATGCAAGTAATATACCCAAATGATGTTGCGTCTTGCAAAAAAAGCAAATATCTAAAGGGATATTAAACCCACAATTTTTCTTTCAGGATTCAGGTAGAGCATGTGATTGTAAACAACTTTCTAATTTACTTCTATTAACAATTTTCTTTGTTCTCTTGGTGTCTTTTGTTGAAAAGCGGGGTGCGTAATGTTTAGGAGCCGGTCCATTTCTGGAGCACTAATTAGCATCAGTTTTGCAAGAATGTTATCCATTTGCAAAAGCACTAGATAGGAGCACTATTTCATGCCATATAGTGTTCCAGATGCCTCTTCAACACAGAATATCATGGGAATTAAACAAATTTGATGATCACATTAGTTTATGAAGCTTTAAAGGGACAGTCTTGTCAAAATTAAACTTTCATGATTCAGATAGGGAATGCAATTTTAAACAACTTTCCAATTCACTTTTATAATCAAATTTGCTTTGTTCTCTTGGTATTCTTTGTTGAAAGCTAAACCTAGGTAGACTAGAGGGCGTTAGTTCATGTGTGCCATACAGATAACGTTCTGACCACGCCCTTAGAGTTACAAATGATAGGGCACTAAGTGGCTAAATGCATGTCTGTCAAAAGAACTGAAATTAGGGGGCAGTCTGCAAAGGCTTAGATACAAGGCAATCACAGAGGTAAAAAGTGTACTGTATTAATACAACTGTGTTGGCTGTGCAAAACTGGAGAATAGGTAATAAAGGGATTATCTATCTTTTTAAACAACAACAATTCTGGAGTAGACTGTCCCTTTAACTGTTTATGGCTACATACACAGTAGATTCTTATAATATAAAATGCAATGTTAACATTTGTTTTTAGGGAAAGTAACACTTTCAATCAATATCAAATTTGAACTATTTCTCCAACATTTAACTTTAAAGGGAAACTAAACCCCAAAAAATTATTTCATGATTCAGATAGAGAATGCAATTTTAAATAATATTCCAATTTACTTCTATTATCTAATTTGTTTCATTCTTTAGATATCCTTTTTTAAAGAAATAGCAATGCACATGGGTGAGCCAATCACACAAGGCATCTGTGTGCAGCCACCATTCAGCAGCTACTGAGCCTATCTAGATATGCTTTTCAGCAAAGGATATCAAGAGAATTAAGCAAATTGGACAATAGAAGTAAATTAGTAAGTTGTTTAAAATTAAATGCTCTTGCTAAATCATGAATGAAAAAATGTGGGTTTTATGACCCTTTAATTTAGAATGAATAAGTGCAGCCAACATTCATTATTGTAAAGGGATATAAAAGTGCAAAAAGAGTGTAAGAGCATTTTATTATTGCAGGGTAGATATTTTATTTTCAAGCAACATTGAGCCAGTGACAAAAGGTACATGTTCATAGCAACCAATCACCATAGCATTTTTATTTGTGAATAATTTCTGGCTGCAAATTGTGCGCCTAATATATAAATTTATTGAAATGCTGTTTATGGGACTTTACGAGGGTAGCGGAATGTGCGCCCCAAGTAGACATTAAGGCGAACACTTGTATAATAACAGAATATTTTCTCCCCCATTATCGTCTTACCTACTTATTTGTGCACAATAAATAAATCAACATTGTTGCTTTCACACTGGGTAGTTACATCTGTTTATCTTGAACTATCAATGTGACAGCTAGTCCCACGTAGGCACGTTGGCTGGGTTATACAGCTATAAGATACCCCATATGTTTTGTTATTTTGGCTGCAAAATGTGTGCCAAGTCTATTAGTTAATTCTTATCCATTTTTGGGTACTTAAGTGGGGCATCTAAACGTAAGTCCAACGATACATCAAGAAGAATACTAGCATATCTATATACTATTTTATAATCGCGTATATAGCAAGGCAACAAATTAGCTCTACGCAGTGCCAGACATTTTAAATATATACTCCATGGATTGTGGTAGTCAAATGTGCACTGAGATTTAATAATACACTTCCCCTTTAACCCAAGCATTTAACTTGAGCCTCCGGAGGACACTTAGACTGCACACACTCTTCCTGCCAGATAACACGTATCCAATTACTGCCACATATATATTTCGAATAGGTGACAGTATGAACATTAGGATCAGCATTATGTTGCTATAATTGAGACAAACCAATATATATGAAAGTGGTGCCCTCCTCTCCTGGGAGACATATACTTACCAATTGCCACAATCACATTGAATACTGGGACACACACCAATTGTGGGATAAACTAGGGGTTTACCGTACCTTTGAATATTTGCAATTTTCATTGTATTATTGTTACAGCAGTTTAATGACCAGAGCAGTAGGCACCATACTGTCTGTTTTGTGGTTTTAACAACCACTTTTTTTTTTATTATTTTTTGTTTTTTTTTAAAAGTTATGTTTTAACTCTTTCCCCTTTTCTGGGGGCTCATGTGTCATATTTTCTGATCCACTTGTAATTATAAAAGCAGTGTTGCGAGTGCTTTTAGATGCACTCTTTTGCAAGTATTCTCTGCTTGTTTTCCTTCAAATTGAATTTGTGTACAGCACCCCTCTTCCTAAAACACATTAATATATGTATAACTGAATAAATTCTAGAAATCATTAATGAATAAGGGGAAGCAACACTAGTAGTGCCATCAGGTTTATTCCTTTTCAGAAAGGTTTAATTTTGACCTTCATGTCCCTTTAACAAATTAAACAATTACCCCAATCCTTTTGTAGACTAAATCGAAACCTTCATGATCAGTCAAATGCTGCAATATAAACAGAACTGATCCTGCAAAATGCTTGATGACAGTGGTCCTCACTTGGCATCACTTGTTTCTTTGTTTGTTATATCTGAGGATCTTTGCTAACAACTTAAACACCTTTACATTGTAATATAATTGCAATAAAAACCTTTGCAAAATAGTTTTCTTATTCAGTTTTGAAATTCTGAGAACTAGAAGTTCACAAAGGAGGGTTCTCAAGACTAACCCTTGTCAGGTCCAGAAGAACTTACATGGGTGCACTATGGGCCAGGCTAAGAAGAAGCTCAGGGTTAGCACAGTTCAGGTTGTACGGCGTTCTATTGTTGGTCGACTGTCTGAAGTGAGGTCTGTGGTTAGTGCTACTATGGAGACTGGATGTGCTAAAGTAAGAATGGTGGATATCTGTGCTGACATTACATCTGGATCTGACCATGGGACCTGTGCTAAGGATATAGCTCTTTGTAATATTAACATTGGTTGCCTTTAGGCAGAATTAGCACCAAAAGATGCACAGGAAGTTTTACAAGGCCTATGCCTGTGTTATTCTATGCTTGGTTATTCGGTCATGAAGTGCCTGGCATTTCTTCTCCTGCTTTGTATACCATAGTTTATCTGGATTCTGCTACCTAAGTGTTGTATGTCTTGTACTGATAACCATTACTGACTTTTGGAACTAGTTATTGGATTATATACATGCTTGCTCCCTGTGCTTTGTCGTTTGACTCCCTGTCTGCCAGTACCCAGTTTTTATTAATTTTTTATGTATTTATTTCTTCCCCTCCCCGTGATTGTTAAATAGGCCCCACTCCAATTCCCCCTTTTTCTATAGTGTAGTGTATCATCCCATCCATCCCTCTTAAACTGAACAATTCAAATGCCAAACACTCTTCCAAATAACACAAACATTGTTGTACTTCAAAGTAAACTAAATTACCTGTGAATTCTTTAAATCTACAGCCACTTTCCACAATCACGCTTAAAAGTAGAGAATCATGCTTTATTGCACAATAACAGGCTATGTTCCTACAATTTCAGTAATTTGTCATGGAGTGTGTTTGTGTGAAGTGTGTCTGTCTGTCTGACCCTGACTGACTATGTGTCTGTCTGTTCCTGCCTTAGCTTGATGCTATCTGAAAAGAAAAGAAACACATTTTTTTAAGGTAAAAAAATACGTTTATATTATTAATAAGTTTATAACAATTTTTATATAAAGTATGATACAGTGAATATTTGGAGCTGAAAAAGTGGGCTACTAAATTTCATGGGACCACTATTTCTTGGAAAAAAATTTCAACCCCTGTATATGTGTATATAAGAGTATACATTTGTATTTATGTGTATATATGTATGCACATACTTATGTACACATATAAACACATAAATATACACATATTTAGACATATATATATATATATATATATATATATATATATATATATATATATATATATACATACACAGTCTTATGCAAAAGTTTAGGCACCCCTGACAATTTCCATGATTTTCATTTATAAATAATTGGTTGTTTGGATCAGCAATTTCATTTTGATCTATCAAATAACTGAAGGACACAGTAATATTTCAGTAGTGAAATGAGGTTTATTGGATTAACAGAAAACCGGGTTCCTCCGCTCGGTTTCGGTGAACGCCTAGACTCCAGTCTTTCTTCAGCTGCGGCTGCACCTCTTTTTTTTACAAACGCTAGGATTTACTATTAAAACAAATAAAGGGCACTTTCATTCATGAAGTATAAGATACTTCATGTAGAAAGCTCCTTTATTTGATTCAATCGATCGCCGTTTTTAGCTGCTTCGGCAGCCCACGGCTAAAAAAATTTGGCTAAGAGGTGACGTTTTCACATCTTAGCCAATAGCCGTGCGGTAAATCCGGCTTGGCGCCCATGGTAGCCGGACTTACCGCACTGCTATTGGCTAAGAGGTGAAAACGTCACCTCTTAGCCAAAAAATTTTAAGCCGTGCTCTGCTGTAGGAGCTAAGAGCGGCGATCGATTGAATCAAATAAAGCTAGGATTTACTTTCACTTTAAGTGTGTACGGTCGCGCGTTGCCTAGATTTAATGGGACTGCATGCGAATTACAGGAACTCACACCTGGAGGACTCTGATATGGGAGTTCACAAAGCTCACTCATCCCATTCCTCTGGGCTGAGTTATTGTCTAACCTAACTTGTTTCTGGCTCCAGATCTCAAATATACTTACCTGATGCCTGTGTATGCTCACATTGCTCCTGAGAACAAGCATACTTACCTTGAACCTGTGAATGCTCACCTGGCTCCAGAGATCAAACATACTTACCTTGTACTTATCCGGTATCCCTTGACAGTCTCACCAACAGTACCCGCTGGGTCTCCTGTGCCTGCTGAGAAACCTGTGTCTACCATACCAGTGACAGCCTTCCTCAAACCAGCTGTGCCTTCTGTACCTATCTGATATCCTGTGACAGTCTCACTGACAGTAGCCACTGGCTATTCTGTTCCTGCTGAGAAACCTCTGTCTGCTTTCCTCTCACTAGCTGTGTCTGCTGTACCTATCGGGTATCCTATGACGTCACCCTTTACTGTTCAATTTAAACACCAGTATCTATTGAACTTAGTTACGGCAAACTATTAAACGTATTCTGAACCTCGCATTGGACTTTAGTGTTTTGCATAGGCCTGTGTTAAATCTTCAATCTGAACTACCAACTGTTTTTATCAATCAGTTAAGATTTCAAAAAGACTTTCATTGTTCTGTGTAGCTGTTCCTGCATTCTGAGTTCCACACACCCTAACCCCCTCACAGTGATACTCTATTTTAAAGGGACAGTCAACACCAGAATTTTTGTTGTTTAAAAAGAAAGGTAATCCCTTTATTACCCATTCCCCAGTTTTGCATATCCAACACAGTTATAATAATACACATTTTACCTCTGTAATTACCTTGTATCTAAGCCTCTACAGACTGCCCCCTTATTTCAGTTCTTTTGACAGGCATGCAGTTTAGCCAATCAGTGCTCACTCCTGGGTCACTTTACGTGCATGAGCTCAATGTTATCTATATGAAACATGTGAACTAATGCCCTCTAGTGGTCAAAATGTATTCAGATTAAAGGCAGTCTTCAAGGTCTAAGAAATTAGCATATGAACCTCCTATGTTTAGCTTTCAACTAAGAATACCAAGAGAACATAGCAAAATTGGTGATAAAAGTAAATTGGGAAGTTGTTTAAAATTGCATGCCCTATTTAAATCATGAAAGTTTTTTTTGGACTTGACTGTCCCTTTAATGTGTTTTTTTTTATGTGTTTTTTGCAACTTTTTTAATCCTTTCACTTTACTTCAGGTCTCAAGTTGCACTAAATATTCTAGAGCTTGTGCTCAAAAGAAAACTATAACTTTGAACTTGTAATACCAGCAAATTTGCCCGGTTGCAATATCCATTGAAAGTAATGGTTGCACTCTAGCAAGTCTGCTGCGTTTTCTTCCAAGCAATTTACTAAGGACTTGTAAGTTGTGCTTATGGATATTGGTCATCGTACAAGCTATCATTAGCGTTCCACTTGTAATCTATTCCTAAATCTTTTTCAGTATGTATATATTTCTATTTAACAAGATTTAGTCTATATTTAATTTCTGGTACAAATTCTAAAGCTTATGTTTGTGTGTTTGTCTCCAAATGTTATTTCTTAACTAATTGTACATAAAATACATTCTTCTGTGTAATGTCTTCTAAGTATAGTCTCACACTGCATATCTACACAAATTGTATACACACTGGAAGCAATGCAATAAAGGTAGGGATATCCTCTTTGGCCATGATAAAGTTGTTTGATAAACAGTATTCACAGGCCACACAATTGAGAGTTAGGGTGAACATTTTCAGAGATGTTTAGGCAGCATTGATATCCAATTCTACAATTATTGAAGTTATTTGCCTCATAGAATTCAAAAAGGTTCTCATAAAAGATTATTTGTCTTAAATATTATTTTGAATGGGTGTATGTGCATATGTATATACTGTATATATCCTATATAATAAAAGGCCAAGTGTGTTTGTCCGAAGCTGTCATGCGCAGTAGAGACAGCACGAGGACAAACACACCTTGCCTTTGAGTCCCTAGCTGACTGAAGATCTGCGCTGCGGCAGAAGTGGGCGTGACCGGGGCGTGGCTGGGCGTGCCAGGCGTGAATGGTCGTGAAGGGGCGTGGTCGGGCGATAGATGGAAGATGGGAGAGAGATAGAGAGAGGGGGGAGAGAGATAGAGAGGGGGGAGAGAAATAGAGAGGGGGGAGAGAGACAGCAAAAGAGATGGGGGAGAGAGACAGCAAAAGAAAGGGGGAAGAGAGACAGCAAAAGAGAGAAGGGGAGAGAGACAGCAAAAGAGAGGGGGGAGAGAGACGGCAAAAGAGAGAAGGGGAGAGAGACAGCAAAAGCGAGGGGGAGAGAGACAGCAAAAGAGAGAGGGGGAGAGAGACAGCAAAAGAGAAAGGGAGAGAGAGCGCAAAAGAGAGGGGGAAGAGCGCAAAAGAGAGTGGGGAGAGTGCAAAAGAGAGGGGGTAAGAGAGAATGCAAAAGAGGGGGGGGAAGAGCGCAAAAGAGAGGGGGGAAGAGCGCAAAAGAGAGGGGGATAGAGACAGCAAAAGAAAGAAGGGGAGAGAGATCACAAAAGAGAGGGGGGAAGAGAGAGCGCAAAAGAGGGGGGGGGGAAGCGCAAAAGAGAGGGTGGAGAGAGAGTGCAAAAGAGAGGGTGGAGAGAGCCCAAAAGAGAGGGGTGGAGAGAGAGAGCGCAAAAGAGAGGGGGAGAGAGAGCGCAAAAGAGAGGGGGAGAGAGAGCGCAAAAGATAAAGGCTCATGTTCAAGCCAAAACGTCATGGTCACTTTTTTTACTTCGACATAATAAAGGCTTGGTTTGCATTACCTGCGAGTGCCTGTGTGAAATTACCAGTGAGCGAGGTACCCGGCCTCTGTGATTTCACAGTGGATGTATCATATTACATATAGTACACCGGGTGGTTGTTTATAAGAAGGTGTGTGCCAATCTAAGCAGGAATATTTATATAGATAGATATAGAAGGAGTTGCCCCCATCCCCTTTTGTAGCTATAAAATCTGCAATTTTTCTATGTGGAGTGTGTATGTGGGAACTTGTGCCAAGTAATCTAAAGTAGAATTTGTGAAGCCAGGCAGTGATTTTAGATGGAATAAATAAAATAAAAGTGGCGCTACAATAGCTTTAAAAGGACACTCAGGTTAAATTAAATTTTCATGATTCAGATACGGCATGTAATTTTAAACAACTTTCCAATTTACATTCATTAAAAAAAATGTGCACAGTCTTTTATATTTACAATTTTTGAGTCACCAGATCCTACTGAGCATGTGCAAGAATTCACAGACTATACGTATATGCATTTGTGATTGGCTGATTGCTATCACATGGTATAAGGGGAGTGGAAATATAAATAACTTTAAAATTTGTTATTAAAAAATCTACTACTCATTTGAAGTTCAGACTAAGTGCTATTGCATTGTCTTGTTATCTTGCATTTGTTGATTATGCAAATCTAATGTGTTGACTGGTCCTTTAAGTATTAAAAACTATGGGTAAAGAGAATACCAAGGATCTGATGATAAGGGGATAAACGTCAACTATAAAGTACAATGGGATGTTAAATACTAATATTCTTACATAAACCAATATAGAGTAATGTATAAAAATAAATAATATTCAAATGGAAAACAATAAGAAAATGTCTATAAAAAATATTTACTGATAATGCATAGGAATTAACATAATAATAACAATAATCAATTTAATACTTGATAAAAAAAACAGCAACAAATTAATACGGATATAAAATGGCTTCTATAAAAAGGCTTCTATTAATAAAATAATAATCAATAGAGTATATATATATCGACAAGATCATGAATGGATTTGGATATACAATTCATATATGAAGAGAGAGCCCAGATTTTAAAAGGTCTTAATTGGCATATAGCATATCCTTTTTGGATTCAACAATTTATTCCAATAAGTCAGTGTGGATAATTTTCAGTGTGGATAATAATCTTTTAAAATCAATAGGCGTATAAAGTCAGTAGGCGTATAAAATTATCTTTAGCTGTGCCTATACTTAAAGGTAGCAGTCTTTATGCGACAGTGGATAACAATTCCGGGATATCTCTTTAAAATTGTGTTGCAGTGATCAAGTAAAACAGTAGTGGCCAGCCACTATTAAAACTTTTAGAGTTCCCGCTGTAGATTGGTTGGAGCACAATTTAATATAAACGGAACTTACTTGTCAGATCTATACCTTAGGTGGATGTTTGTGTAGCCTGCTATGCAGGTAATCTCACCCTTCAGCGTCCACGATTGGGATCTGACAGGCTTCTGATGTCTGTGCTCTGTAACGAAGGCAGTTGTTGGTCCCGGTTCTTTTTCAGACTTGCGCAAGTCACCGTGGGAAACCGGTGTATTTCTCCTGTGCAATTTTCCTGCTCTTAGTACTTAGGTGTACGCAGGAAGCGGTCGGCTATTCATAAGCAACTTGCAAACCTCCCGGTTTGATGAAGGATCTTTCTCTGATTAAGAACAAAGGAAAAAAACCTTGACACAGCTTTTTTAACACAGCTATCCTGGAATTGTTATCCACTGTCGCATAAAGAGTATAAGTATAGTCACAGCTAAAGATAATTTTATACGTCTACTGACTTTATACGCCTATTGATTTTAGTTGACGTTTATCCCCTTATCATCAGATCCTTGGTATTCTCTTTACCCATAGTTTTTAATACTTAAAGGGCCACTAAACCCAAAATCTTTCTTTCATGATTCAGATAGAGAATAGAAATTTAAACAACATTACAATTTACTTCCATTATTTATTTTGCTTCATTTTTTAAATATCCTTAGTTGAAGAAAAAGCAATGCGCATGGTGAGCCAATCACACGAGGCTTCTATGTGCAGCAACCAATCAGCAGCTAGTGAGCATATCTAGATATGCTTTTCATCAAAGAATATAAAGAGAATAAATCAAATTAGATAATATAAATAAATTAGTAAGATGTTTAAAATTGAATTCTCTTTCTAAATCATAAAAGAAAAAATGTGGGTGGCATGTCCCTTTAAAGCTATTGTATTGCCACTTTTATTTTATTTATTCTTTTCATTCACTTGTAAGCAGGAGGAGGTTATTATAAAAGAGGCCTAAGTATTTTCAGTCCAGCGCTATATACTCAATACTCATACTAGTGATTTTAGATGATAAGGTCTGGCTCCCAATCAGTGTTCCATTTTATCCAAAATTATATCTTCATGTGCCTTGCTTTGTGATCAGGGGCACAGTCATGCTGGAACAGGAAAATAACGTTTCCAGACTGTTGCCACATAATTGGAAGCACCCAATTGTCTAAAATGTCCTTGTATCCTGTAACACTTAGATGATCCTTCAATGGAACTATGGGGCCTAGCCCAGACCCTAAAAAATAGCCCCAGACCATTATCCCTCCTAAAACAAACTTTAAAGTAGGCACTTCACATACTGGTAGGTAAATTTCTCTGGGCATCCGCCACACCCAGATTGTTCCATCAGACTGCCAGATAGTGAATTGTGATTCATCACTACAGATAACATTTCCACTGCTCCAGAGTCCAGTGGTGGCGTGCTTGACACCCTTCTAGGTGCTTGGCATTGCTTTGCTCAGCCATGAAAACCCATTTTATGAAGCTCCTGGCACGCAGTTCGTCTGCTGATGTTGCTTCGAGAGGTAGTTTAGAACTCTAGTGAGTAATGAAATAGATAAAAGGCTAATTTTATGTGCTACATGCTTCAGTTTCTTTGGTCTACCACTTCGTGGCTGTGCTGTTACTGCACTTTGGCGCTTTCACTTCTTAATAATAGCACTTACAGTTGACTTAGGCAGGTCTAATAGGGCATACATTTCATAAACTGACTTGTGGCAAAGGTGGCATCCTATGACAGTGCCACGTATAAAGTCACTGAGCTCTACCAATGTTTTGTCTATGGAGATTTCATGGCTATGTGCTGAATTGTATGCACCTGTTAGCCATGGGTGTGGCTGTAACAACCAAACTCAATAAGTAGTAAATGTCTCCACATAGTTTTAGCCATATGTTGCATATTTGCAAACACATACATAATTTACATATGGCAACATTGCTATATCATCACTTTAATCCAAAGTGTTCACAGGAAGTTTCCCCCCCCCAAAATCCATGCACAAGCAACATAGAAATATACACCAAGGGGAAATTCCTGTGGAATATTAAAATCAACATCTTGTTACTATTTCTGCCTAGCAGGGATGCCAATATTCTCAGAAACAGTTCATGTTTAGTAAAATGCTGATTCAGTGAGCAGATAATTATTATCACATGTAATTTTCCTTCCTGGAGGCAGCTGTAACCTCTGATTATGCTTTAGTATTTCATAGATTCTAAGGATTGATTTTAAACAAATATACAACTTAGAAGTAGCGTCAGAAGCATGATATGAGTCACAATTTGTAATTATTGTTAACACAGGTTAATAAAAAAAACTGTCAGCATGGAAAGATATTAGGCAAAATCAGCTGTCAAGTTAAAGGGGTATGATACCTATTTTTTTTTTTTTGTCTTTCATGATTCAGATAGAGCATGACAACTTTTAAACAACTGTCTAATTTACTTCTATTATTACATTTTTTTTTTTTTTTTTTTTTAAATAGCAGGGAGGTAATTTCATAATTAGAAACAAGCGGCACAAGAGTGTATAAAAAGGGAAGTTAAAACTAGGTGGGTAACCGAGCTCTGCATCTTGCTGTGAAACCATGCAATGCAATCCTCTCTGGTATCCAAGAAAATTAATTGTTAAGCAGGCATGAAAACAAGCGACTTACCATGCCGACCAAATCCATGAAGAATTAGGCATTTTGGGTGTTGGAACAGAGACTAAATGAAGCCTATGAAAGCTGGGAAATTCCTGAAAATAAATATTTTTTGAGTTTGAGTGAAGGCTTCAGTTCCACACGGGGTAAAAATTCTAAGTGTGTTCTATTAGAATTGATTGTATTGCTTAGTAAAACTTTATCCAAATCAAATTATGGACATTTGAAAACCTCCAGGTTAGCTTCTAAACTATATTTCCATTACTTGTACAATTGTTATTATTTTTATTATTCTTAAAGGAGCATGAAAGCCCAATTTTTCACACGATTCAGATAGAACATATGATTTTAAGCAGCTATCCAATTTACTTCTATTATAAAATTTGCTTTGTTCTCTTGGTAACCTTTGTTGAAGGAGCAACAATGCACTATTGGGAGCTAGCTAAAAGCCAATGACAAGAGGTAAATATGTGCAGCTACCAATCGGCAGCTTCTGAGCCTACCTAGGTATACTTTTCAACAAAGAATATAAAGAGTACAAAACCAATTGGATAATAGAAAAAAAATTACACGCTCTATCTGAATCATGAAAGAAAAAAAAATGGGTTTCATGTCTCTTTAATGTGATCCATAAAATATTACATTGATTCCTTTATCCCAGATATTTTATAACTACTTCCTTGTTTGTACACAGAATCCGTGATCAAATACTCCCTTAAAGAAAAAGCAGGACAAAACTGTATTTTTACATTATCCATTTTATATTACAGCTCACTGGTTTCAATGGAAAAGTAAAGTCTTTATTTGTTTTACTATGTGCAACCCAACCTGCATAACTAAATTGTAAATGGTGTGTGGGTGGGCTTTTTACTTAATTGATCTTTTTGGGAAAAGTTTAATTTAATTAGTGTTGCTCTGTTTTATACATTTGACTGATGGAGCATGATGACTGAAACACATCTGAATATGGGATTTAAATAATTGTTCTTTTACAGTTTACAGCCAGAACAGTACAAAGGTTTTGCAGGAAGAGTAATCAAAAGAGAGGCCTTTTTAAAATTGTTTGTAAACTTCCAACTTTTGTAGCAGCATTAAAATCTGGTTCATAGAGTAGATTGTGTTAAATTGTCATGAGAATTAATAGTATTCCATGCACCAGTAAACTACACAAAGCTGGTAAAATAAATCATCAAACTATGTTGTTTTCTTTTGCTTTTCATTTTTAGTTTAATAGGACATGAAAGTCAAAATCAGACTTTGATGTTTCAGGTAGAACATGCAATACTGAGAGACTTTTCAGTTTCTTTCTGTCCTTAAATTTGCTTTGTTCTTTTGATATCCTATGTTAAAATATTATACCTAGGTAGGCTTAGGAGTGGTAATGCACCATTGTAATTATTGGCTACTAGAGCTTTCTAGAAATGTTGAAGCCATGTAAAACAAAAATCGGGGGGTGTAGTCCAGAACAATGTAAAAAATGCTGAGTGTCGTGCTCTTACTCATTGAGTTGTTGGGAACATAAAATTTATAGTGTATAAAAGTATTATGTTTGAAATAATAGTACAGCTTATTCTGTAAATAACTAAATTTGCTTTTTAAAACTTTATTTTTTGTTACAAATGGAACTGTTTGACCTATAAGAAACCTCTTTTGCCAGTACATGAGAACAGACAACCATCCCCCCCACCCAAACAATGAAAAACCAAAGAAACTATCAACACAACCAAACTAAGAACATTCTTTTAACCTTCCTAGTGTACTGATTCATAGTACCAAACAGAGAAAAATTAATTTCCATTAAGGAGACATTGCAGACCCTTAGCAAAAGTCCTGTAGGGGTGTTTAGGAGGTCCCCTTAGTCCTGTTTTATTAGAAGTGCCTATTTTATGGGAAGCCATGGGATGAGGAACACAACCCTAACTATTAAGCTGGTAGCCAGGAGTGCTTCCTCTCTCAGCACCAGAGAACTGTAGGTCTCTCTTAGTTTTCTCATAGGGAAGCATTGGCCAGTGCTTCCCTATGAAAAGAATCTGATTAGGTAACCAATCACAGAAGAATATATTGCTCTGGCAAGAGCTTGATTAACTTTTTCTGATTTCATGTGTCATTCTATCTATAATTAAAGGCATTGTGTTTATTTTGGAGGCAGTTATTTGACACACTTGCTTACTTGAAGATGCTGGTGGTAGAGAATCCCTTTGTGATGTTGCAGCTGTTACAGAAGGTGCAGAGAGAGTGTTTCTGGAATGGGAACATTGGAGAGAAAAGCTACTTAAACTTTCATTGCTATGGTCCTCCTGATTTAGTTCCATTAGGTATTTTTTCATGTATTTTATACCTCTGTCATGCAAGGATGTGTTTTGTCATCCTTGTAGCACTGGGAAAAGCCCATTTCATTTGACAGTACAGGTAACCCTCAGTTTAGGTTCCAGAAGGAATAGTTGTAAATTGAAACCGTTTTAAATTGAAACCCAGTTTATAATGTAAGTCAATGGGAAGTGAGAGAGTTAGGTTCCAGGCCCCTCTCAAAATTGTCATAAGTAACACCTAATACATTATTTTTAACGCTTTGAAATGAAGACTTTAAATGCTAAACAGCATTATAAACCTAAAAAAATAACACAACACAGAATATATAATTAAACTAAGTTAAACAAACCAAAACATTTGCTAAACAGCATTATAAATCTAATAAAATAATCACACAACACAGACTTCACTTGCATTTTTCTGCAAACAGTTCTTTCTATGCATTCCAATCTGGACTGATTTTTAAACAGGAAGACCTTGTTCCTTTGAAATCTGCTCGATAGCTCAGGTCTGATTAAACTGATTAAATTCAGCTTGCTTGGCTTTGCTGCAACACAAGCAGACAGCTCCACCTACTGGCTATTTTATTAAATGCACTGCTTCTCAATGCTTTTCAATAGCAGTCACATGACTGGAAAAAAAGGTTGTTATTCTGAAACGATGTAAATTGAACCGTTGTAAACTGTATTTGAAAATTGCAGTTTCCTTCTAAGAAGAAATTGCACCGTGGAAATGTTTCCAAACGCTGGATGTTGGTCTCCTTATTTTACTGATACCATGAAAAGAAAAATCAGTGGCCAGATTACAGGTAAACACTATGCTGAGATGGGGAGCAGAACATTAGTAGGAATCAAGTCATCATTTATATAAAGGTTATGCAGATAAACTAATGCTGTTAAATTATGGTTACATTTTCAGAATGCAGAGGAATTTAAACTCTTACCGTTAAACAGAGGACAGAAATATCTCAATCAACTAAAGTAACTTGATTTGAGACCACAAGCAAAATAAACTGACATTTTTTTCCCTGCAGTGCCCCTAGAGACAGAATTGCATACTTCTTTTATTTGAAAAATGTATTTACCATATTTTCTCAGTAATTGAATTGTATTCCAGGATTTGCTTGTCTTCAAGGTACAGGATTTGCAATTATTTGAGACTTTACATAAAGTCTCATAAGTCTTTCATAAAAGTCTTCATCTTCTGTAATTTTTATAACTAATATTGAAGGTTTCACTATATGAACACCGTGTCATAAACATACGATTTATCATTGTAAAAGAACATTTCGTATCCCCCCCCCCCAAAAAAAAAAAAAAACCCATCTCTAGTGGCTACACACATGAGTTTCTAGCTAGCTCCCAGTAGTGAATTGGAGCTGAACCTTTGTACACATTGAATGCAAGCATTAGTGCATTAATGTTTTATGGTCAAAGTTTGTAAGAGAAAGTACAACTCTTTGGGTAGAGTATATGACTGGCACTATGACCCAGAGGGGGCCAGACATAGCAACGCTTCCGGTAGACTTAGATGCCATGGCCGTAATTCAGCTTGGAGTATGAGTATCTCAGATTCCTCTGATGCATCTCTGGGGTAACCCGATTTGGATCCAGGTGCAGGTGGACTAAAACATCACATTAACTGCAAGTGGCATGAAGAAAATGGGTCATCACGCTGGCATTGGCATCAACTCAAGATAGTGTGGTAAATATATCAGGATCTGACATCTCTAATGATGAACTTTTAGTGTTGTAGAAGGGCTTGTCATTTTGCCCTAAAAAGGACTGAATTTATTTCAATTTAATTAAGACTTATTTATATTTCTCCAACATAGGTGTGTCCGGTCCACGGCGTCATCCTTACTTGTGGGATATTCTCTTCCCCAACAGGAAATGGCAAAGAGCCCAGCAAAGCTGGTCACATGATCCCTCCTAGGCTCCGCCTTCCCCAGTCATTCTCTTTGCCGTTGTACAGGCAACATCTCCACGGAGATGGCTTAGAGTTTTTTGGTGTTTAACTGTAGTTTTTATTCTTCAATCAAGAGTTTGTTATTTTAAAATAGTGCTGGTATGTACTATTTACTCTGAAACAGAAAAGTGATGAAGATTTCTGTTTGTAAGAGGAAAATGATTTTAGCAACCGTTACTAAAATCGATGGCTGTTTCCACACAGGACTGTTGAGAGGAATTAACTTCAGTTGGGGGAAACAGTGAGCAGACTTTTGCTGCTTGAGGTATGACACATTTCTAACAAGACGATGTAATGCTGGAAGCTGTCATTTTCCCTATGGGATCCGGTAAGCCATTTTTATTACATAAGAATAAAGGGCTTCACAAGGGCTTTTAAGACTGGTAGACATTTTCTGGGCTAAAACGATTGATATATAAGCATTTTTAATACTTCATAGCTTTGAGGAATTATTTTTTTCTTGGGAATTATGTAAAATAACCGGCAGGCACTGTATTGGACACCTTATTCTCTAGGGGCTTTCCCTAATCATAGGCAGAGCCTCATTTTCGCGCCTCTATTGCGCACTTGTTTTTGGGAAGCATGACATGCAGATGCATGTGTGAGGAGCTCTGATACATAGAAAAGGCTTTCTGAAGGCGTCATTTGGTATCGTATTCCCCTTTGGGCTTGGTTGGGTCTCAGCAAAGCAGATACCAGGGACTGTATAGGGGTTAAATATAAAAACGGCTCCGGTTCCGTTATTTTAAGAGTTAAAGCTTTCAAATTTGGTGTGCAATACTTTTAAGGCTTTAAGACACTGTGGTGAAATTTTGGTGAATTTTGAACAATTCTTTCATACTTTTTCACATTTGCAGTAATAAAGTGTGTTCAGTTTAAAATTTAAAGTGACAGTAACGGTTTTATTTTAAAACGTTTTTTGTACTTTGTTATCAAGTTTATGCCTGTTTAACATGTCTGAACTACCAGATAGACTGTGTTCTGTATGTGGGGAAGTCAAGGTTCCTTCTCATTTAAATAGATGTGATTTATGTGACACAAAATTTAGAGAAAATGATGCCCAAGATGATTCCTCAAGTGAGGGGAGTAAGCATGGTACTGCATCATCCCCTCCTTCGTCTACGCCAGTCTTGCCCACACAGGAGGCCCCTAGTACATCTAGTGCGCCAATACTCCTTACTATGCAACAATTAACGGCTGTAATGGATAATTCTATCAAAAACATTTTAGCCAAAATGCCCACTTATCAGCGAAAGCGCGACTGCTCTGTTTTAGAAAATACGGAAGAGCATGAGGACGCTGATGATATTGGTTCTGAAGTGCCCCTACACCAGTCTGAGGGGGCCAGGGAGGTTTTGTCTGAGGGAGAAATTTCAGATTCAGGGAAAATTTCTCAACAAGCTGAACCTGATGTGATTACATTCAAATTTAAATTGGAACATCTCCGCGCTCTGCTTAAGGAGGTGTTATCTACTCTGGATGATTGTGAGAATTTGGTCATTCCAGAGAAATTATGTAAGATGGACAAGTTCCTAGAGGTCCCGGGGCCCCCCGAAGCTTTTCCTATACCCAAGCGGGTGGCGGATATTGTAAACAAAGAATGGGAAAGGCCCGGCATACCTTTCGTCCCTCCCCCTATATTCAAGAAATTGTTTCCTATGGTCGACCCCAGAAAGGACTTATGGCAGACAGTCCCCAAGGTCGAGGGGGCGGTTTCTACTCTAAACAAACGCACCACTATACCCATAGAAGATAGTTGTGCTTTCAAAGATCCTATGGATAAAAAATTAGAGGGTTTGCTTAAAAATATGTTTGTTCAGCAAGGTTACCTTCTACAACCAATTTCATGCATTGTTCCTGTCACTACAGCAGCGTGTTTCTGGTTCGATGAACTAGAAAAGGCGCTCAATAAAGATTCTTCTTATGAGGAGATTTTGGACAGAATTCATGCTCTCAAATTGGCTAACTCTTTCACCTTAGACGCCACTTTGCAATTGGCTAGATTAGCGGCGAAAAATTCTGGGTTTGCTATTGTGGCGCGCAGAGCGCTTTGGCTAAAATCTTGGTCAGCGGATGCATCTTCCAAGAATAAATTGCTTAACATCCCTTTCAAGGGGAAAACGCTGTTTGGCCCTGACTTGAAAGAGATTATTTCTGATATCACTGGGGGTAAGGGCCACGCCCTTCCTCAGGATAGGTCTTTCAAGGCTAAAAATAAACCAAATTTTCGTCCCTTTCGCAGAAACGGACCAGCCACAAGTGCTACATCCTCTAAGCAAGAGGGTAATACTTCTCAAGCCAAGCCAGCCTGGAGGCCAATGCAAGGCTGGAACAAAGGTAAGCAGGCCAAGAAACCTGCCACTGCTACCAAGACAGCATGAGATGTTGGCCCCCGATCCGGGACCGGATCTGGTGGGGGGCAGACTCTCTCTCTTCGCTCAGGCTTGGGCAAGAGATGTTCTGGATCCTTGGGCGCTGGAAATAGTCTCCCAAGGTTATCTTCTGGAATTCAAGGGGCTTCCCCCAAGGGGGAGGTTCCACAGGTCTCAATTGTCTTCAGACCACATAAAAAAACAGGCATTCTTACATTGTGTAGAAGACCTGTTAAAAATGGGAGTGATTCATCCTGTTCCATTAGGAGAACAAGGGATGGGGTTCTACTCCAATCTGTTCATAGTTCCCAAAAAAGAGGGAACATTCAGACCAATCTTAGATCTCAAGATCCTAAACAAGTTTCTCAAGGTTCCATCGTTCAAAATGGAAACCATTCGAACAATTCTTCCTTCCATCCAGGAAGGTCAATTCATGACCACGGTGGATTTAAAGGATGCGTATCTACATATTCCTATCCACAAGGAACATCATCGGTTCCTAAGGTTCGCCTTTCTGGACAAGCATTACCAGTTTGTGGCACTTCCGTTCGGATTAGCCACTGCTCCAAGAATTTTCACAAAGGTACTGGGGTCCCTTCTAGCGGTGCTAAGACCAAGGGGCATTGCAGTAGTACCTTACTTGGACGACATTCTAATTCAAGCGTCGTCCCTTCCACAAGCAAAGGCTCACACGGACATCGTCCTGGCCTTTCTCAGATCTCACGGGTGGAAAGTGAACGTAGAAAAAAGTTCTCTATCTCCGTCAACAAAAGTTCCCTTCTTGGGAACAATAATAGACTCCTTAGAAATGAGGATTTTTCTGACAGAGGCCAGAAAATCAAAACTTCTAAACTCTTGTCAAGTACTTCATTCTGTTCCTCTTCCTTCCATAGCGCAGTGCATGGAAGTAATAGGTTTGATGGTCGCGGCAATGGACATAGTTCCTTTTGCGCGAATTCATCTGAGACCATTACAACTGTGCATGCTCAGTCAGTGGAATGGGGATTATACAGACTTGTCTCCGACGATACAAGTAGATCAGAGGACCAGAGATTCACTCCGTTGGTGGCTGTCCCTGGACAACCTGTCACAGGGGATGAGCTTCCGCAGACCAGAGTGGGTCATTGTCACGACCGACGCCAGTCTGGTGGGCTGGGGCGCGGTCCGGGGACTCCTGAAAGCTCAGGGTCTTTGGTCTCGGGAAGAATCTCTTCTCCCGATAAATATTCTGGAACTAAGAGCGATATTCAATGCTCTCAAGGCTTGGCCTCAGCTAGCAAAGGCCAAATTCATACGGTTTCAATCGGACAACATGACGACTGTTGCGTACATCAACCATCAGGGGGGAACAAGGAGTTCCCTGGCGATGGAAGAAGTGACCAAAATCATTCAATGGGCGGAGTCTCACTCCTGCCACTTGTCTGCAATCCACATTCCAGGAGTGGAAAATTGGGAAGCGGATTTTCTGAGTCGTCAGTCATTTCATCCGGGGGAGTGGGAACTCCATCCGGAAATCTTTGCCCAAATTACTCAGTTGTGGGGCATTCCAGACATGGATCTGATGGCCTCTCGTCAGAACTTCAAGGTTCCTTGCTACGGGTCCAGATCCAGGGATCCCAAGGCGACTCTAGTAGATGCACTAGTAGCACCTTGGACCTTCAAACTAGCGTATGTATTCCCACCGTTTCCTCTCATCCCCAGGCTGGTAGCCAGGATCTATCAGGAGAGGTCATCGTTGATCTTGATAGCTCCTGCGTGGCCACGCAGGACTTGGTATGCAGACCTGGTGAATATGTCATCGGCTCCACCATGGAAGCTACCTTTGAGACGGGACCTTCTTGTTCAAGGTCCGTTCGAACATCCGAATCTGGTCTCACTCCAACTGACTGCTTGGAGATTGAACGCTTGATTTTATCAAAGCGAGGGTTCTCAGATTCTGTCATTGATACTCTTGTTCAGGCCAGAAAGCCTGTAACTAGAAAAATCTACCATAAAATATGGAAAAGATATATCTGTTGGTGTGAATCTAAAGGATTCCCTTGGGACAAGATAAAAATTCCTAAGATTCTATCCTTTCTTCAAGAAGGTTTGGAGAAAGGATTATCTGCAAGTTCTTTGAAGGGACAGATTTCTGCTTTGTCCGTGTTACTTCACAAAAAGCTGGCGGCTGTGCCAGATGTTCAAGCTTTTGTTCAGGCTCTGGTTAGAATCAAGCCTGTTTACAAACCTTTGACTCCTCCTTGGAGTCTCAATTTAGTTCTTTCAGTTCTTCAGGGGGTTCCGTTTGAACCCTTACATTCCGTTGATATTAAGTTATTATCTTGGAAAGTTTTGTTTTTGGTTGCAATTTCTTCTGCTAGAAGAGTTTCAGAGTTATCTGCTCTGCAGTGTTCTCCTCCTTATCTGGTGTTCCATGCAGATAAGGTGGTTTTGCGTACTAAACCTGGTTTTCTTCCGAAGGTTGTTTCTAACAAAAACATTAACCAGGAGATAGTTGTACCTTCTTTGTGTCCGAATCCAGTTTCAAAGAAGGAACGTTTGTTGCACAATTTGGATGTAGTTCGTGCTCTAAAATTCTATTTAGATGCTACAAAGGATTTTAGACAAACATCTTCCTTGTTTGTTGTTTATTCTGGTAAAAGGAGAGGTCAAAAAGCAACTTCTACCTCTCTCTCTTTTTGGCTTAAAAGCATCATCAGATTGGCTTACGAGACTGCCGGACGGCAGCCTCCTGAAAGAATCACAGCTCATTCCACTAGGGCCGTGGCTTCCACATGGGCCTTCAAGAACGAGGCTTCTGTTGATCAGATATGTAAGGCAGCGACTTGGTCTTCACTGCACACTTTTACTAAATTTTACAAATTTGATACTTTTGCTTCTTCTGAGGCTATTTTTGGGAGAAAGGTTTTGCAAGCCGTGGTGCCTTCCATCTAGGTGACCTGATTTGCTCCCTCCCTTCATCCGTGTCCTAAAGCTTTGGTATTGGTTCCCACAAGTAAGGATGACGCTGTGGACCGGACACACCTATGTTGGAGAAAACAGAATTTATGTTTACCTGATAAATTACTTTCTCCAACGGTGTGTCCGGTCCACGGCCCGCCCTGGTTTTTTAATCAGGTCTGATAATTTATTTTCTTTAACTACAGTCACCACGGTATCATATGATTTCTCCTATGCAAATATTCCTCCTTTACGTCGGTCGAATGACTGGGGAAGGCGGAGCCTAGGAGGGATCATGTGAACAGCTTTGCTGGGCTCTTTGCCATTTCCTGTTGGGGAAGAGAATATCCCACAAGTAAGGATGACGCCGTGGACCGGACACACCGTTGGAGAAAGTAATTTATCAGGTAAACATAAATTCTGTTTTTTCCATAATCTTAGATTGAAAACTATTACAACAGATAATGTTTCTTAAAGTGATGGCAATAAATGTGTTTCTCTTGTTAAGTGTATTCAGTCCACGGGTCATCCATTACTTATGGGATATATTCCCCTCCCAACAGGAAGTTGCAAGAGGATCACCCAAGCAGAGCTGCCATATAGCTCCTCCCCTCACATGTCATACCCAGTCATTCTCTTGCAACTGACATAGTAGGAAGGTGTGAGAGGAGTGTGGAATTTTTATACTTAATTATTTCTTCAATCAAAAGTTTGTTATTTTAAATGGCACCGGAGCGTGCTGTTTTTTTCTCTCAGGCAGTATTTAAAAGAAGAATCTGCCTGCGTTTTCTATGATCTTAGCAGAAGTAACTAAGATCCACTGGCTGTTCTCGCACATTCTGAGGAGTGGGGTAACTTCAGAAAGGGAATGGCATGCGGGGTCCCCTGCAGATGAGGTATGTGCAGTAAAATATTTTTCTAAGGAATGGAATTGACTAAGAAAATACTGCTGATACCGATGTAATGTAAGTACAGCCTTAAATGCAGTAGCGACTGGTATCAGGCTGATGAATGTATGTACAATAAGTAATTTTCTAAGGAATGGAATTTGACTAAGAAAATACTGTTAATACTGAAGTAATGTATGAGCCTTAACTGCAGTAGAAACGACTGGTAGCAGGCTTATTATTAACACTACCTAACTTTTAAAGTGCATGTTTAAAACGTTTACTGGCATGTTATTCGTTTTTTGTGAGGTACTTTGGTGATAAATCTTTTGGGGCATGATTTTCCACATGGCTGTCGTTTATTTCTGCATAGAAACGGTTATCTGAGGTTTCCCACTGTTGTAATATGAGTGGGAGGGGCCTATTTCTCCAACATAGGTGTGTCCGGTCCACGGCGTCATCCTTACTTGTGGGATATTCTCTTCCCCAACAGGAAATGGCAAAGAGCCCAGCAAAGCTGGTCACATGATCCCTCCTAGGCTCCGCCTACCCCAGTCATTCTCTTTGCCGTTGTACAGGCAACATCTCCACGGAGATGGCTTAGAGTTTTTTAGTGTTTAACTGTAGTTTTTATTATTCAATCAAGAGTTTGTTATTTTGAAATAGTGCTGGTATGTACTATTTACTCAGAAACAGAAAAGAGATGAAGATTTCTGTTTGTATGAGGAAAATGATTTTAGCAACCGTAACTAAAATCCATGGCTGTTCCACACAGGACTGTTGAGAGCAATTAACTTCAGTTGGGGGAACAGTGTGCAGTCTCTTGCTGCTTGAGGTATGACACATTCTAACAAGACGATGTAATGCTGGAAGCTGTCATTTTCCCTATGGGATCCGGTAAGCCATGTTTATTACGATCATAAATAAGGGCTTCACAAGGGCTTATTAAGACTGTAGACTGTTTCTGGGCTAAATCGATTCATTATTAACATATATTTAGCCTTGAGGAATCATTTTATCTGGGTATTTTGATATAATAATATCGGCAGGCACTGTATTAGACACCTTATTCCTTAGGGGCTTTCCCAAAGCTTAAGCAGAGCCTCATTTTCGCGCCGGTGTGGCGCACTTGTTTTTGAGAGGCATGGCATGCAGTCGCATGTGAGAGGAGCTCTGATACTTAGAAAAGACTTTCTGAAGGCGTCATTTGGTATCGTATTCCCCTTTGGGCTTGGTTGGGTCTCAGCAAAGCAGATACCAGGGACTGTAAAGGGGTTAAGGTTTAAAACGGCTCCGGTTCCGTTATTTTAAGGGTTAAAGCTTCCAAATTTGGGGTGCAATACTTTTAAGGCTTTAAGACACTGTGGTGAAAATTTGGTGAATTTTGAACAATTCCTTCATGTTTTTTCGCAATTGCAGTAATAAAGTGTGTTCAGTTTAAAATTTAAAGTGACAGTAACGGTTTTATTTTAAAACGTTTTTGTACTTTGTTATCAAGTTTATGCCTGTTTAACATGTCTGAACTACCAGATAGACTGTGTTCTGAATGTGGGGAAGCCAGAATTCCTATTCATTTAAATAAATGTGATTTATGTGATAATGACAATGATGCCCAAGATGATTCCTCAAGTGAGGGGAGTAAGCATGGTACTGCATCATTCCCTCCTTCGTCTACACGAGTCTTGCCCACTCAGGAGGCCCCTAGTACATCTAGCGCGCCAATACTCCTTACTATGCAACAATTAACGGCTGTAATGGATAATTCTGTCAAAAACATTTTAGCCAAAATGAACCCTTGTCAGCGTAAGCGTGGCTGCTCTGTTTTAGATACTGAAGAGCATGACGACGCTGATATTCATATCTCTGAAGGGCCCCTAACCCAGTCTGATGGGGCCAGGGAGGTTTTGTCTGAGGGAGAAATTACTGATTCAGGGAACATTTCTCAACAGGCTGAACCTGATGTGATTGCATTTAAATTTAAGTTGGAACATCTCCGCATTCTGCTTAAGGAGGTATTATCCACTCTGGATGATTGTGAAAAGTTGGTCATCCCAGAGAAACTATGTAAAATGGACAAGTTCCTAGAGGTGCCGGGGCTCCCAGAAGCTTTTCCTATACCCAAGCGGGTGGCGGACATTGTTAATAAAGAATGGGAAAGGCCCGGTATTCCTTTCGTCCCTCCCCCCATATTTAAAAAATTGTTTCCTATGGTCGACCCCAGAAAGGACTTATGGCAGACAGTCCCCAAGGTCGAGGGAGCGGTTTCCACTTTAAACAAACGCACCACTATACCCATAGAGGATAGTTGTGCTTTCAAAGATCCTATGGATAAAAAATTAGAAGGTTTGCTTAAAAAGATGTTTGTTCAGCAGGGTTACCTTCTACAACCAATTTCATGCATTGTCCCTGTCGCTACAGCCGCATGTTTCTGGTTCGATGAGCTGATAAAGACGCTCGATAGTGATTCTCCTCCTTATGAGGAGATTATGGACAGAATCAATGCTCTCAAATTGGCTAATTCTTTCACCCTAGACGCCACTTTGCAATTGGCTAGGTTAGCGGCTAAGAATTCTGGGTTTGCTATTGTGGCGCGCAGAGCGCTTTGGTTGAAATCTTGGTCGGCTGATGCGTCTTCCAAGAACAAGCTACTAAACATTCCTTTCAAGGGGAAAACGCTGTTTGGCCCTGACTTGAAAGAGATCATCTCTGATATCACTGGGGGTAAGGGCCACGCCCTTCCTCAGGATCGGCCTTTCAAGGCAAAAAATAGACCTAATTTTCGTCCCTTTCGTAAAAACGGACCAGCCCAAAGTGCTACGTCCTCTAAGTAAGAGGGTAATACTTCTCAAGCCAAGCCAGCTTGGAGACCAATGCAAGGCTGGAACAAGGGAAAGCAGGCCAAGAAACCTGCCACTGCTACTAAGACAGCATGAAATGTTGGCCCCCGATCCGGGACCGGATCTGGTGGGGGGCAGACTCTCTCTCTTCGCTCAGGCTTGGGCAAGAGATGTTCTGGATCCTTGGGCGCTAGAAATAGTCTCCCAAGGTTATCTTCTGGAATTCAAGGGACTTCCCCCAAGGGGGAGGTTCCACAGGTCTCAGTTGTCTTCAGACCACATAAAAAGACAGGCGTTCTTACATTGTGTAGAAGACCTGTTAAAAATGGGAGTGATTCATCCTGTTCCATTAAGAGAACAAGGGATGGGGTTCTACTCCAATCTGTTCATAGTTCCCAAAAAAGAGGGAACGTTCAGACCAATCTTAGATCTCAAGATCTTAAACAAGTTTCTCAAGGTTCCATCGTTCAAGATGGAAACCATTCGAACTATTCTTCCTTCCATCCAGGAAGGTCAATTCATGACCACGGTGGATTTAAAGGATGCGTATCTACATATTCCTATCCACAAGGAACATCATTGGTTCCTAAGGTTCGCATTCCTGGACAAACATTACCAGTTCGTGGCGCTTCCTTTCGGATTAGCCACTGCTCCAAGGATTTTCACAAAGGTACTAGGGTCCCTTCTAGCTGTGCTACGACCAAGGGGCGTTGCGGTAGTACCTTACTTGGACGACATTCTGATTCAAGCGTCGTCCCTTCCTCAAGCAAAGGCTCACACGGACATCGTCCTGGCCTTTCTCAGATCTCACGGATGGAAAGTGAACGTGGAAAAGAGTTCTCTATCCCCGTCAACAAGGGTTCCCTTCTTGGGAACAATTATAGACTCCTTAGAAATGAGGATTTTTCTGACAGAGGTCAGAAAAACAAAACTTCTAGACTCTTGTCGGATACTTCATTCCGTTCCTCTTCCTTCCATAGCTCAGTGCATGGAAGTGATCGGGTTGATGGTAGCAGCAATGGACATAGTTCCTTTTGCGCGCATTCATCTAAGACCATTACAACTGTGCATGCTCAGTCAGTGGAATGGGGACTATACAGACTTGTCTCCGAAGATACAAGTAAATCAGAGGACCAGAGACTCACTCCGTTGGTGGCTGTCCCTGGACAACCTGTCACAAGGGATGACATTCCGCAGACCAGAGTGGGTCATTGTCACGACCGACGCCAGTCTGATGGGCTGGGGCGCGGTCTGGGGATCCCTGAAAGCTCAGGGTCTTTGGTCTCGGGAAGAATCTCTTCTACCGATAAATATTCTGGAACTGAGAGCGATATTCAATGCTCTCAAGGCTTGGCCTCAGCTAGCGAGGACCAAGTTCATACGGTTTCAATCAGACAACATGACAACTGTTGCGTACATCAACCATCAGGGGGGAACAAGGAGTTCCCTAGCGATGGAAGAAGTGACCAAAATCATTCTATGGGCGGAGTCTCACTCCTGCCACCTGTCTGCTATCCACATCCCAGGAGTGGAAAATTGGGAAGCGGATTTTCTGAGTCGTCGGACATTGCATCCGGGGGAGTGGGAACTCCATCCGGAAATCTTTGCCCAAGTCACTCACCTGTGGGGCATTCCAGACATGGATCTGATGGCCTCTCGTCAGAACTTCAAAGTTCCTTGCTACGGGGCCAGATCCAGGGATCCCAAGGCGGCTCTAGTGGATGCACTAGTAGCACCTTGGACCTTCAAACTAGCTTATGTGTTCCCGCCATTTCCTCTCATCCCCAGGCTGGTAGCCAGGATCAATCAGGAGAGGGCGTCGGTGATCTTGATAGCTCCTGCGTGGCCACGCAGGGCTTGGTATGCAGATCTGGTGAATATGTCATCGGCTCCACCTTGGAAGCTACCTTTGAGACGAGACCTTCTTGTTCAGGGTCCGTTCGAACATCCGAATCTGGTTTCACTCCAGCTGACTGCTTGGAGATTGAACGCTTGATCTTATCGAAGCGAGGATTCTCAGATTCTGTTATCGATACTCTTGTTCAGGCCAGAAAGCCTGTAACTAGAAAGATTTACCACAAAATTTGGAAAAAATATATCTGTTGGTGTGAATCTAAAGGATTCCCTTGGGACAAGGTTAAGATTCCTAGGATTCTATCCTTCCTTCAAGAAGGATTGGAAAAAGGATTATCTGCAAGTTCCCTGAAGGGACAGATTTCTGCCTTGTCGGTGTTACTTCACAAAAAGCTGGCAGCTGTGCCAGATGTTCAAGCCTTTGTTCAGGCTCTGGTTAGAATCAAGCCTGTTTACAAACCTTTGACTCCTCCTTGGAGTCTCAATTTAGTTCTTTCAGTTCTTCAGGGGGTTCCGTTTGAACCCTTACATTCCGTTGATATTAAGTTATTATCTTGGAAAGTTTTGTTTTTAGTTGCAATTTCTTCTGCTAGAAGAGTTTCAGAATTATCTGCTCTGCAGTGTTCTCCTCCTTATCTGGTGTTCCATGCAGATAAGGTGGATTTACGTACCAAACCTGGTTTTCTTCCAAAAGTTGTTTCTAACAAAAACATTAACCAGGAGATTATCGTTCCTTCTCTGTGTCCGAAACCAGTTTCAAAGAAGGAACGTTTGTTGCACAATTTGGATGTTGTTCGCGCTCTAAAATTCTATTTAGAGGCTACAAAGGATTTTAGACAAACATCTTCCTTGTTTGTTGTTTATTCAGGTAAAAGGAGAGGTCAAAAAGCAACTTCTACCTCTCTCTCTTTTTGGATTAAAAGCATCATCAGATTGGCTTACGAGACTGCCGGACGGCAGCCTCCCGAAAGAATCACAGCTCATTCCACTAGGGCTGTGGCTTCCACATGGGCCTTCAAGAACGAGGCTTCTGTTGATCAGATATGTAGGGCAGCGACTTGGTCTTCACTGCACACTTTTACCAAATTTTACAAGTTTGATACTTTTGCTTCTTCTGAGGCTATTTTTGGGAGAAAGGTTTTGCAAGCCGTGGTGCCTTCCATTTAGGTGACCTGATTTGCTCCCTCCCTTCATCCGTGTCCTAAAGCTTTGGTATTGGTTCCCACAAGTAAGGATGACGCCGTGGACCGGACACACCTATGTTGGAGAAAACAGAATTTATGTTTACCTGATAAATTACTTTCTCCAACGGTGTGTCCGGTCCACGGCCCGCCCTGGTTTTTTAATCAGGTCTGATAATTTATTTTCTTTAACTACAGTCACCACGGTACCATATGGTTTCTCCTATGCAAATATTCCTCCTTAACGTCGGTCGAATGACTGGGGTAGGCGGAGCCTAGGAGGGATCATGTGACCAGCTTTGCTGGGCTCTTTGCCATTTCCTGTTGGGGAAGAGAATATCCCACAAGTAAGGATGACGCCGTGGACCGGACACACCGTTGGAGAAAGTAATTTATCAGGTAAACATAAATTCTGTTTTTAGCGTTTTTTTGCGCAGTAAAAATTCAGTTACAGTCTTCCTGCTTCTTCCTCCTTGATCCAGGACGTCTCTAGAGAGCTCAGGGGTCTTCAAAATTCATTTTGAGGGAGGTAATCAGTCACAGCAGACCTGTGACAGTGTGTTTGACTGTGATAAAAACGTTAATTGTTAAATTGATTATCCGTTTTTGGGTATTAAGGGGTTAATCATCCATTTGCTAGTGGGTGCAATGCTTTGCTAACTTAACACATTTACTGTGAAAATTTGGTTGCTATAACTGATTTGGTTCATTGTTATTTCAACTGTGACGATTTTTTGTGCTTCTTAAAGGTGCAGTAGCGTTGTTTATATTGCTTGTAAACTTATTTGAAAGGATTTTCCAAGCTTGCTAGTCTCATTGCTAGTCTGTTTAAACATGTCTGACACAGATGAATCTGTTTGTTCACTATGTTTGAAGGCCAATGTGGAGCCCCATAGAAATATGTGTACTAAATGTATTGATGTCACTTTGAATAAAAGTCAATTTTTATCTGTAAAGAAATTATCACCAGACAACGAGGGGGAAGTTATGCCGACTAACTCTCCTCATGTGTCAGTACCTTCGCCTCCCGCTCAGGAGGCGCGTGATATTGTGGCGCCAAGTACATCAGAGAGGCCCATACAAATCACTTTGCAAGACATGGCTGCTGTTATGACAGAGGTATTATCTAAATTGCCAGAATTAAGAGGCAAGCGCGATAGCTCTGGGTTAAGGACAGAGCGCGCTGATGATGTGAGAGCCATGTCCGATACTGCGTCACAATTTGCAGAACATGAGGACGGAGAGCTTCATTCTGTGGGTGACGGATCTGATCCAGGGAGACCGGATTCAGAGATTTCTAATTTTAAATTTAAGCTTGAGAACCTCCGTGTATTGCTAGGGGAGGTATTAGCGGCTCTGAATGATTGTAACACGTTTGCAATTCCAGAGAAAATATGTAGGTTGGATAGATACTTTGCGGTACCGGTGTGTACTGACGTTTTTCCTATACCTAAAAGGCTTACAGAAATTATTAGCAAGGAGTGGGATAGACCCGGTGTGCCCTTTTCCCCTCCTCCGATATTTAGAAAAATGTTTCCAATAGACGCCACCACACGAGACTTATGGCAGACGGTCCCTAAGGTGGAGGGAGCAGTTTCTACTTTAGCTAAACGTACCACTATCCTGGTGGAGGATAGTTGTGCTTTTTCGGATCCAATGGATAAAAAATTAAAAGGCATTGCGCCTGTCACTGCTGCTGCGGCATTCTGGTTTGAGTCTCTGGAAGAGGCCATTCGCACAGCTCCATTGGATGAGCTAATGCATTTGCTTCTGATGCCGTTGTACATTTAACCAAATTAACGGCTAAGAACTCAGGATTCGCTATCCAGGCGCGCAGAGCGCTATGGCTTAAATCCTGGTCAGCTGACGTGAATTCTAAATCTAAATTGCTTAATATTCCTTTCAAGGGGCAGACCTTATTCGGGCCCGGCTTGAAAGAAATTATTGCTGACATTACTGGAGGTAAGGGTCATACTCTTCCTCAGGACAGGGCCAAATCAACGGCCAAACAGTCTAATTTTCGTGCCTTTCGTAACTTCAAGGCAGGAGCAGCATCAACTTCCTCCGCTCCAAAACAGGAAGGAACTGTTGCTCATTACAGACAGGGCTGGAAAGCTAACCAGCCCTGGAACAAGGGCAAACAGGCCAGAAAGCCTACTTCTGCCCCTAAGACAGCATGAAGAGAGGGCCCCCTATCCGGAAACGGATCTAGTGGGGGGCAGACTTTCTCTCTTCGCCCAGGCTTGGGCAAGAGATGTCCAGGATCCCTGGGCGTTGGAGATCATATCTCAGGGATATCTTCTGGACTTCAAAGCTTCTCCTCCACAAGGGAGATTTCATCTTTCAAGGTTATCAGCAAACCAAAGAAAGAAAGAGGCATTTCTACGCTGTGTACAAGACCTCTTAGTAATGGGGGTGATCCACCCAGTTCCGCGGACGGAACAAGGGCAAGGGTTTTACTCAAATCTGTTTGTGGTTCCCAAGAAAGAGGGAACCTTCAGACCAATCTTGGACCTAAAAATCTTAAACAAATTCCTAAGAGTTCCATCATTCAAAATGGAAACTATTCGAACCATCCTACCCATGATCCAAGAGGGTCAATACATGACCACAGTAGACTTAAAGGATGCCTACCTTCATATACCGATTCACAAAGATCATTATCGGTACCTAAGATTTGCCTTTCTAGACAGGCATTACCAGTTTGTAGCTCTTCCCTTCGGGTTAGCTACGGCCCCGAGAATTTTTACAAAGGTTCTGGGCTCACTTCTAGCGGTGCTCAGACCGCGAGGCATAGCGGTGGCTCCGTACCTAGACGACATTCTGATACAAGCATCAAGTTTTCAAATTGCCAAGTCTCATACAGAGATAGTTCTGGCATTTCTGAGGTCGCATGGGTTGAAGGTGAACGTGGAAAAGAGTTCTCTATCACCACTCACAAGAGTCTCCTTCCTAGGGACTCTGATAGATTCTGTAGAAATGAAAATTTACCTGACGGAGGCCAGGTTATCAAAACTTTTAAATGCTTGCCGTGCCCTTCATTCCATTCCACGCCCGTCAGTAGCTCAGTGCATGGAAGTAATCGGCTTAATGGTAGCGGTGATGGACATAGTACCATTTGCGCGCCTGCATCTCAGACCTCTGCAATTATGCATGCTAAGTCAGTGGTATGGGGATTACTCAGATTTATCCCCTCTACTAAATCTGGATCAAGAGACCAGAGATTCTCTTCTCTGGTGGCTTTCTCGGGTTCATCTGTCCAAGGGGATGACCTTTCTTTCTTTTTGCTACCTCGACTGATTGCCAAGATCAAACAGGAGAGAGCATCGGTGATTCTGATAGCGCCTGCGTGGCCACGCAGGACCTGATTTGCAGACCTAGTGGACATGTCGTCCTGTCCACCATGGTCTCTACCTCTGAGGCAGGACCTTCTAATACAAGGTCCTTTCAACCATCCAAATCTAATTTCTCTGAGGCTGACTGCATGGAGATTGAATGCTTGATCCTATCAAAGCGTGGCTTCTCGGAGTCAGTTATTGATACCTTAATACAGGCACGGAAGCCTGTTACCAGAAAGATTTACCATAAGATATGGCGTAAATATTTATAATGGTGCGAATCCAAGGGTTACTCATGGAGTAAGGTTAGGATTCCTAGGATATTGTCCTTTCTACAAGAGGGTTTAGAAAAGGGCTTATCTGCTAGTTCGTTAAAGGGACAGATTTCTGCTCTGTCTATTCTCTTACACAAACGTCTGGCAGAAGTTCCAGACGTCCAGGCTTTTTGTCAGGCTTTGGCTAGGATTAAGCCTGTGTTTAAGACGGTTGCTCCTCCGTGGAGCTTAAACTTGGTTCTTAAAGTTCTTCAAGGGGTTCCGTTTGAACCCCTTCATTCCATTGATATTAAGCTTTTATCTTGGAAAGTTCTGTTTTTGAAGGCTATTTCCTCGGCTCGAAGAGTCTCTGAGTTATCGGCCTTACATTGTGATTCTCCTTATCTGATTTTCCATTCAGACAAGGTAGTTCTGCGTACAAAACCTGGGTTTTTACCTAAAGTAGTTTCTAACAGGAATATCAATCAGGAGATTGTTGTTCCATCATTATGTCCTAATCCTTCGACTTTTGCATAATCTGGACGTAGTCCGTGCCCTGAAGTTCTATTTACAGGCAACTAAAGATTTTCGTCAAACTTCTTCCCTGTTTGTCGTGTACTCTGGTCAGAGGAGAGGTCAAAAAGCTTCGGCAACCTCTCTCTCTTTTTGGCTTCGTAGCATAATACGTTTAGCCTATGAGACTGCTGGACAGCAGCCTCCTGAAAGGATTACAACTCATTCCACTAGAGCTGTGGCTTCCACCTGGGCCTTTAAGAATGAGGCCTCTGTTAAACAGATTTTCAAGGCTGCAACTTGGTCTTCGCTTCACACTTTTTCAAAATTTTACAAATTTGACACTTTTGCTTCTTCAGAGGCTGTTTTTGGGAGAAAGGTTCTACAGACAGTGGTTCCTGCCTTGTCCCTCCCATCATCCGTGTACTTTGGCTTTGGTATTGGTATCCCATAAGTAATGGATGACCCGTGGACTGAATACACTTAACAAGAGAAAACATAATTTATGCTTACCTGATAAATTTATTTCTCTTGTAGTGTATTCAGTCCACGGCCCGCCCTGTCTTTTTAAGGCAGATCTAAATTTTAATTAAAACTCCAGTCACCACTGCACCCTATGGTTTCTCCTTTCTTGTCTTGTTTCGGTCGAATGACTGGATATCACATGTGAGGGGAGGAGCTATATGGCAGCTCTGCTTGGGTGATCCTCTTGCAACTTCCTGTTGGGAGGGGAATATATCCCATAAGTAATGGATGACCCGTGGACTGAATACACTACAAGAGAAATAAATTTATCAGATAAGCATAAATTATGTTTTTTGCAGCAATTAGGTTACGTAGCACAGTGCCTTGCCAAATTATTGATCAAAAATCTTAATGTTGATTGATGTTAAGCATAGCACAAGTCACAATATCAATATTGCGACTGTGCTAACTTTAGAGTTGTATTACAAGTGGAAAGTAAATGCAACCTCTCAAGCGCAAATTAAATTTGCACTCGTCTGGTTAGCGAGACTGAAGACCTTGTATAAGAGGCTAGGGGTTAAAAAAAAAAAAGTTGAAGACACTAAAACACCTTATTAAAAAATCATGCTGCAGTACAAGATTGCTTACATTGTAGGTGTATCATACAGTTTTGTAAAGAATATTAAGAAAAATATAGATTGTGGCGATGATTTGAACCCAAAAGGGAAGTTCGCTTGTGGTCGACATTGAGTTACTACACCAAGAACGCACAGAAGAATTCAAGATATCTGCTGTCAAAATAGAAACTGCCTGTCAGAGTCTTTACAGAACTATGTGATACAATTCTGCCGAGGGCTCTGCACCAAATTCCAAGAAGCAGCAGCACTCCAAGTCTCTTTCCAGAATTTTTTTTCAAACTCCATAGTAAAAAACAGATGACGTTTCTGGAGTTGCCCCTTAAAGGGACATAATACTCATATGCTAAATCACTTGAAACTGATGCAGTATAACTATAAAAAGCTGACAATAAAATATCACCTGAGCATCTCTATGTAAAAAAAGGAAGATATTTTACCTCACAATTTCTTCAGCTCAGCAGAGAAAGTTCTGTGTAAAATGTTATACTCAGCTGCAGCCCAGCTGTAGGTAAAAAAAAATGAAGAAATGAACAGCAGCCAATCAGCATCAGCAGTGCTGAGGTCATGAAGTCTTTTACTGTGATCTCATGAGATTTGACTTAACTCTCATGAGATTTCATTGTAAACTTCCTTACACTGAATAGGGAAATAACATGAGAGTGCACGAGGCTCATCCCTTCGGCTGTCCCGGGACAGACATACTGATATTCTGCTTAGAAATCCTTTACAATGGGATGTGGCTACTGAGGAACTTTTGAGGTAAAATATCTTCCTTTTTTACCTAGAGATGTTCAGGTGATATTTTCAGCTTTTTACAGCTATGCTGCCTCACTTTCAAGCGCTTCAACATTTTGGTATCATGGCCCTTTAATGCCTCCCCCGGACAACCAATTGTAACCAGTTTTTGGTCTATTTTCACCATTGCTTCTATTTTATTAGATTAGATTTTGCAGCCTTATGTAGAGTAGAGTTATCAAATTCCTTCATTATGGATACTGGTGACTTTTTGCAGAAAATTGGTTCTCTAAATTTACCATCTCACACATTTATTCTATTTAGTCTTGATGTAGACAACTTTTATACTTGTGGCTGAATATTAATGTGTTAAGAGAAATTAGGAAAAAACGTAGGGTATTTAAATTATTCAAATAAAATAGTACAGACTCAAAATTCCATATTTATAAGGAATGTAACAAAGCATGCAAAAAAGCAATCAAATTATCCAAAATTGAAAATGAAAAATGAATTGCAAAGGATTCTAAATCTAACCCTAAAAGATTCTTTAAGTACATAAATAGCAAAAAATCGAAGAAAGACAATATAGGTACATTAAAATGCGGGGAGGGTAGCATGATTAACAGTGACAGGGAGAAGGCTGAGATACTAAACCAGTTTTTTTCTTCAGTATACACAAGAGAGGAACCATTGGATGATACTTTGGAACAAAATAGAACATGCCAGCCCATACCATTAATTGGGTTATGTATAGAGGATATCAGGAACAAATTGGATAATATTAAGGTAAATAAAACTCCAGGCCCAGATGGAATACACGCAAGGGTGTTGAGGGAACTTAGCACTGTTATAGACAAACCTCTACTCTTAATTTTTCAAGACTCATTATCCTCAGGCATGGTACCCAAGGATTGGCGTAAGCTGATGTGGTGCCACTCTTCAAAAAGAGAAGTAGGAAAGATCCAGGAAGCTATAGACCAGTTAGTCTGACATCAATAGTGGGGAAGATATTTGAAGGGATTATAAGGGATTATATTGATGAGCATATTCGTGTAAACAAGATTATGAGTTCTAATCAGCATGGTTTTATGAGAAATAGATCATGTCAAACTAATCTAATTAGATTATATGAGGAACTAAGTAAAAATATAGATAAAGGGGAATCAGTTGATGTGATATACTTAGATTTTGCAAAGGCGTTTGATACAGTGCCACATGAGAGATTAATGCACAAAATTAATGGACCGGGAATAGCTGAAAATGTTAGTTTGTGGATAAATAACTGGATTAAAGATAGGGAGCAATGAGTAGTAGTAAATGGATCCTACTCAAAGTGGACAAAGGTAATCAGTGGAGTACCCCAGGGATCAGTGCTGGGCCCTATTCTTTTTAATATTTTTATAAATGACTTGGAGCTAGGATTAAATAGCGACATCTCTATTTTTGCAGATGATACTAAATTAAGTAAGATCATTAGGTCAGAGCAGGATGAACTTTCGTTACAAAGGGACCTGCAAAAATTAGAAGTATGGGCAGGTAAATGGAAAATGAGATTTAATACAGGAAAATGCAAGGTTCTACGTTTTGGAAGTAAACATAAGCAGGCAACGTATTATTTAAACAGGACAAGACTTAGCCAAACACAGGAGGAAAGGGATTTGGGAGTAGTAATAGATAACAAGCTAAAGATGGGTGTGCAATGCAGGGCAGCAGCTTCAAAGGCTAATAAGATACTAGCATGTATTAAAAGAGGAATTGACTCAAGGGAGGAAAGCATAATTCTGTCACTATATAAAGCCCTGGTAAGACCTCACCTTGAGTATGGAGTGTAGTTCTGGGGACCGATCGCAAAAAAAAAGATATTGCAGAACTAGAAAAAGTTCAGAGAAGGGCCACAAAGCTAATAAGGGGATTAGATAATTTTTCCTATGAGGAGAGGCTAGCCAAACTCGGTCTGTTTTCCTTAGAAAAAAGGTGCTTAAGAGGTGATATGATTACTTTATATAAATATATTCAAGGCCCATATACAGAGATGGCAGAAGCGCTGTTTATTCCAAGAAAATTGTTTGTGACCAGAAGTCACAATTTAAGGTTGGAGGAAAGGAGATTTAATCTCCTGCAACGGAAACGTTTTTTCACTGTAAGAGCAATACAATTTTGGAACGCATTACCAAAGGAGGTAGTGAATGTCAATACCCTAGATACATTTAAAAATTATTTGGATACATTTCTGTCTATAAGCAAAATTCATGGATATGATTGCTAGTATTAAATGGGTCACCTTTTAGTGGGATTATTTAAGTTTAACTGGAGCTTTTTGTATATATTTTAAATTTGTATAGGTTGAACTCAATGGACTTCGGTCTTTTTTCAACCTCATCTACTATGTTACTATGTTACATGATAGTAGGATGGTCACTGTGAAGGAGGTTTTGAGTAGAAAGAAAAGGTAGGTTAAAGGGAGGCGCTGGAAGCCAAAGATATCAACACTAAAATATTTTAAACATATCAAAATTTAATAAAACATATATACAACTATTGAATTTATAAAGAGGGACGTCTCCCTAGGGTAAATGTAAAATTCACAACACAGAATTTTATACTGCTTAAATAGTTAATATATCATATATACAAATTAGAAACAAAAAATAAAACCAAGGAGATATACACTTCTAAAAACAAAGCATCCTATTGTGGGAGGCAAAAAGAACTGTATGGAAATCGCTTAATAGCGTATACTTCTAATAGTGACTATGATTGCCACAAAAGAAAACAAAGTCTCTATTTATCGATGAAAAATGTTATTAATGCTGTTGGTTATTCTCACTCAGAGATGAAAATTAGTCTTTTATAGATGATATAGTTCCCGTGGAAATGAAATTATAACCACCAAGCTGCCAATACCAAATGAACGTTTATAAGGAGGATTAAACATAGGTCCTTACGGATGAGCACGCAGGGATAGGTGGGCAATGTGGTGGGTATCCAAAACTTCTTCCAGCCACAGATCCCAAGGATGTAATATATCAATCAAACACCAAAGTTCCAATATATTTCATAACCCGGGTGTCCTTGGGATCTGTGGCTGGAAGAAGTTTTGGATACCCACCACATTGCCCACCTATCCCTGCGTGCACAGCACTAAGTGCAGGGCTCATCCGTGAGGACCTATACTACAGCAGTCGGAAGCAGCGTAGGAACCGGCCTTTTTTCCTAACCGGAACATCTTTTGGTGACGTCAGACGCCGAAAATCTTCAGTCGGACCCGCTCGAGGAGAAATACCGAGCGAGGGGTATAACTTCATCCCATTAAGAAGGTTTTGGGTAAAGTACTCTATATATATATATATATATATATATATATATATATATATATATATATAGATATGTGTAAGGAATACAGTACTACTTATGCCAAAGAGAATGATAATCTATACCAACTAATAAAGAAAGATTTATTATTTGAAGGACAAGAGGTATATGTTTAATCCTCCTTATAAACGTTCATTTGGTATTGGCAGCTTGGTGGTTATAATTTCATTTCCACGGGAACTATATCATCTATAAAAGACTAATTTTCATCTCTGAGTGAGAATAACCAACAGCATTAATAACATTTTTCATTGATAAATAGAGACTTTGTTTCTTTTTGTGGCAATCATAGTCACTATTAGAAGTATACGCTATTAAGCGATTTCCATACAGTTCTTTTTGCCTCTCACAATAGGATGCTTTGTTTTTAGAAGTGTATATCCTTGGTTTTATTTTTCGTTTCAAATTTGTATATATGATATATTAACTATTTAAGCAGTATAAAATTCTGTGTTGTGAATTTTACATTTACCCTAGGGAGACGTCCCTCTTTATAAATTCAATAGTTGTATATATGTTTTATTAAATATTGATATGTTTAAACATTTTTAGTGTTGATATCTTTGGCTTCCAGCGCCTCCCTTTAACCTACCTTTTCTTTCTATTCTAATTTATGAGACAATTATTAGGGATATTGTTTATTAAGGGGGTGTTTGATATCTAGCGCACCTTAATATATATATTTTTTAAAGGAGGTTTTGAGCTCAGACGGTCCTTCTAATTCAGTTCAGATTTATTTTATTTTACAGCTGTTAGAAATAATCTTGTATTGTAATTATTTTCTTTTTCAAGATGATTATTATTTACAAATTCAAGGGACAGACATGGGCTCCAACATCTCCCATAATTATGCCAATATTTTTCTGAATGTTTACAAAAATAAATTTGTGTCCTCAAATAAGTTATTTATACAATATGGCGACACTTGGTGACGTTATATTGAAGACTTCTTTGGCATGGCTGGGTGACGTTGGAGCCCTGGTTGAGTTTGTTAAGGATTTAAACATGACAACCAACAATATTAAATGTAAATTAACATTGAGTGAAGGAAATTTTGAGTTTTTGGATACTAAAATGATTAAAAATGATGATTCACTTAAAGTTGATTTATTTAGGAAAAATACAGACCCTAATAGCCTGTTTTGCTTAGATTGTGCCCATCCACACCCTCTCTTATAAGGCCATTTCCTGTAGTAATTTTTTTAGAGTGCTCAGGATTGTATTAGGTGAGAGTTTAATAGAGACAAGGTTAAGAGAGATGAGGAATCGTTTTGTGGAGTGAGACTATCAGTTATCTCTGATTGAAAAAAATTGTTTTATCTATCCCTAGGGAAACATCGATTGGTAGAAAGAAAAATGAGAAAATAAATCAGCCAGCTTTTAGCTTTTGTTTTAGAATATAATTCTCAAAGTAGGGAAATTCAGCGTATTATTAGAAAGCATGGGTGGATATTATCAACATGCAATCCTGACATTCCATAGTTTTAAAACATTCCCACGCTAACCTCTAAACAGGGTGTTAACCTTAAGGAAAAGTTCATCAGAGACGATATTGGCTCATATAAGACATATAGGCTATATTACTTCATGGAGTAAAATTAGTTTCCTTTGTTTAGAATATTCCTGTTGTGGTAATTTGGTAAAGGGCGCTCAATGTTATCCCCTTACAGATAAAAAATATTCCATTAAGGGCTATTTCATCTGTCAATCCATCTACACACTTAAATGTTCCTGCGGGCATATTGTGAAAACAACTAGATGCATACGGTATAGGATTGTTGAACATAAAAGTAGCATTAGGATAAAAAATTATATGGCTCTTGTGGCTAATTTTTTTCTTGAAGCAGGGCCCGCAGTGAGTCAGCTGTTTTTTCAGATCATCGATATTATCCCAAAGCTAAAAAGAGAAGGTAATAGAGAGCTAATTTTAAAACAACGGGAATCATTTTGGATTTTAGAGCTTAGTACTTTAGAATCTTTAGGGATGAATACAGATTGGGACTTGTAAGTCTTTCTTTAAGTATATTTAGGCATTGATAATCTGAATATAGCACTTAAGGACCAGTCAACACAGTAGATTTGCATAATCAACGAATGCAAGATAACAAGACAATACAATAGCACTTAGGGCTAGATTTATTATAGCTGAGGCATACAATCACGCCCCCTGCCCGCGCACAGCCAATCACGCGCGGGCAGGAGCTGTCAATCTCCTCGGTCGGACTCGACCCAGGAGATTGAATTTCGCCAGTTTAGAGGTGGCGAAGAGCTTAGGGAAGCAGCGGTCTGGTGACAGCTGCTTGATAAATCACGGCGAGCAAGTTCTTGTGAGAACTTGCTGCCGTAGGGGCTTGATAAATCTAGCCCTTAGTCTGAACTTCAAATGAGGAGTAGATTTTTTTTCTGACAATTTTAAAAGTTATGTCTTTTTCCACTCCCCCTGTACCATGTGACAGCCATCAGCCATTCACAAATGCATACACACTTATTCTTGCACATGCTCAGTAGGACCTGGTGACTCAAATTTTAAATATAAAAATACTGTGCACATTTTTTTAATGAAAGTAAATTGGAAAGTTGTTTAAAATGGCATATTCTATCTGAATAATGGAAGTTTAATTTTGATTGAGTGTCCCTTTAGGTATTGCAAAAAGTTTAGTATCAATAGAACACACTATCTGAAGTAGAAGTTATTAAAGAGTTAATGTTTGGAGAAAGTTTGCTGCCATCTAGTGGTATTGATGTATATTTTGAGCGTTTGTAACAGTTTGATACGTAGCATGATTAAGGGAGCAATCCTGAAATATTGCTACGATGTTTTGATGTGTTGATTTAAATAAATTGACTTTTTTTTTCTGCTGCCACTATCTGAATTTCATTTGGAAGTTATATTTTGGGGGTCTGGAGTATTGACCCTTGGTGATGTGCAGTCTCACCTAGAGTGCTGGACTGGTTTATATATTTGTGCATTAATGGTCTAACAAATTGCTGTATTTTTATGTTCCTTTAATGTCAATTTAAAAGGATGTTGTAATGGAAAAATAAAATGCTCTAATTGGTTGGAGCTTTTTTGTATTGTAACTCTAGTGTTTATCGTGAACCCCTGCACTCCCCCCACAGTGCATTGTAGCTTTTGAGAAGGTCATGGTCAGTAAGTCAATTAGGAACAGCATATGCATTTAGACATCAATAGCTGGGCGTGTCCTGCTCAGGAGCTACCATGTGTTGTGGTTCACAAATGGGATTTTAGCTATTTATTTAACTGTTGCAGGAGTTTAACAAATTCTTTGTTGAATGTCCCTTTCAGAAACAGAGCATTTTCATACCAACCATCAAAATCAATACTTAAAGGAACATTAAATGCAAATTTTTTCTTTCATTATTAAGACAGAAAATAAAATTGTAAACAACATTCAAATGTACTTCTATTATTTAATTTGCTTTAGATATCCGTTGTTGAAGAAATAGCAATGCACATCGGTTAGCCAATCACACGAGGCATCTATGTGCAGCCACCAATCAGCCGCTTCTGAGCCTATCTAGATATGCTTTTCAGCAAAGAATATGAAGAGAAGGAAGCAAATTAGGGAATATAAGTAAATTAGAAAGTTGTTTAAAATTGCACGCTCTTTCTAAATAATGAGAAAAGAAAATTGAGTTTCATGTACCTTTAATTAGTTTGGAGGATTGGACAGTTTTCATTGATCAAGTTGTGTCTGCTGATTTCAATATGTATTGTTTTTTATTGTTATACACCAATCCATGAATCCACTCACAATATGCACTTTCAAAGACTTACAATCATTAACACAGAGCAATTTGGAAACTATCTTTTATTTCCCTTGTGCCTCAAATAATGAACAATGTGAATGGGAAATGTTAATTTAAAGTTCAGCCAAATGTTTAAATATAGATTTTTGAGTGACCTTATATTTATCATGTTATTATCTCAGTAATGCATGATGTCTAAAAATCATACACCTCCACATGTTTATGTCTCTTCATTTTGAAGCAGAATTAGTTAATCTAAGAGGGATAAAATAAATGTTTATATTAACACATGAAGAGAAGAAATTCAGTGGTAGATGTGAAAAAAGGAAAGTCTATGGAACAGGCTAAAATGTGAAGGTGGATGCAAAAGACCTAAGCAAAATTACTCGTACAAACCACCAAAAGCAGGTTTTACAATCAGTATATAGAAAAAGGGAGCGCCAACCATAGGTTAACTTTAATGTGATTAAAAATACATTTATTAATATACATACATATTAGGGTACCCTATATATATATATATATATATATATATATATATATATATATATATATATATATATATATATAAACAGTATAGGTTAGCCCTCAAAAAAGAACATAATCAATATATACGTGATATTAGTGTAGTAATTCCAAGTGATATAACTTGATAAAAAATGTCCCAAGTGATGATAATAGTCTTTAAATATCCTTGTGGAGTGTTCTAAGTGTAAAAAATCCTATATCCTGTGTATCCAAGTGAAATCCTAGTGTGGATGAGAAAATATCCAAAGTTCTAAACGTCAAAAATAATGAAAAATATATCAAAGATATAAAAAAATAAAAAAATATATAAATAAATAAATATAAATAAAATAATAATTAAAAAAAAAAATAATTAAAAATATATGTGATATGATCCAATAAAGTTCATAATAATCCAATGAGATCCAGTGAAGGTAGTACCTGTGAAAAAAGAAATCACATAGTGCAATAACGCAAATAAAAATATAAACTGAATTGAAAATAGGCTTACCCTATCTTTAGACTCAAGCAGTGACCTCTAGTGACGTGTATATCGATGTGTTTCGGCCCCACACTGGGCCTTTCTCAAGATGTCAACTGCTGATAGTAATATGGCTTAAATAGCCTTTAAGGACCAATCCTAGTGGGCGTAGTTTCCCGCCTCAATTTGCCATTACATATATCATAACAACCATATCTTGCCCTTAAACAAAATGGTGGCCTTGTTTTCCTGCCACCAGTTCACTTCCGATATCGGACAGAGAGCCGATTTTCCCTCATGATTGGTTTCAGTGTTATAATAGCAAACCTTCATAATATATAAACCCCATTTCTAATAAATATAATACAAGGTTCTGGAGCTTTAATCCATATTCAATGTTATGTTCTATAACAAATCATCACGTGATGATTACGTCACTTCCAGGTGACGTGTCACTTGCGGTTTTGCCAGATTATGCGTCACTTCCGGTTTCGGCTGTTCCGGGTGACGCATCACTTCTGGTGTACCAGATTACGTGTCACTTCCAGTTTTGGCTGTTTGGTCATAGCCGATTGAATTCTGGGATTTGTAGTTGTAATAAGCAAATAATTAGGGATGTTATTACTAAACCTATTAGTGGGCAATTTACTAATATATATATATATATATTTAAAGTTAATAATTGCTAATGGTATGCTCGAGTCTAAAATCATATAAATTTCTAATATAAATAAGGTGAATTCTAATATTAGTGATTATTAATGAGAGGTAATACTTTATATGTACCTATAACACAATAAATATTGGGTATACGATATTATAATTTGATATGGCAGTGTTTCAATTATAGAAACAATACAATGAGATACAATTATAGAAGTGGTACATTGAAAAATTGATACTATTTAAAAACTGATACAATAAAACCTGATACAATAAAAAATAATAAAAACCACATGTAATTTATAAATGTAGATATCGTTAAAAATAGATATTGTTAAAAAATAGATGTCATAAAGGATATATCATTATAAAAATAGTTATAAATGACATTATAAGCAATAACCACCAAATGAGCGAATAAAAATAGATGATATTATAACAACGGATAACTTTAAAAATTAATATAAAAATGAATATAAATATATCATTATAAAGACGGCTATCATTATAAATACAGCTATCATTGTAAGCGAATATTTGTTCTGGAAGAAGTATCTTCATAAAAAGTATCTTCATAAAAACACTTTTATAAAAGACAATACAGCATTAAAAATATATTGATTAAAATACACTTAGTGAAATGTAAAATGAACTGTGGGGGGGTATATTAAGTTGCTCAGTTAAAAGGTGATTTAGCTAAAAAGATGGAAAACTTCAAAATCAGCGTTTAGGCCCTCGGATATATACTGTCTATATAGAAAATCCATTTGGCCTCAGCTTGTAGTAATTTTTTACCATAATCTCCCCCTCTCCATTGCTTTGATACTTTACATAGAGCCATATATTCGAGACTTGTATTTTTGCCCCCATGTTTGTCTTGAAAATGTTTGTATAGTGGGACATTGTCTCTATTGTGTTTAATTGCCAATAGGTGTTCCCTAATCCGGTCTTTGACACCCCGTGTTGTCTGTCCAACATATTGGAGGCCACAACCACATTCTGTCAGGTAAATTACCCCTTTGTCCTGACAACGAATGATATAATTGATCTTAAAAACCTTATTGTTAATATTTGATTTAAATGTGTCACCCTTGACACCATGCTGGCAAGCTTTACACCATCCACAGGGGAAAAAAACCTTTTAGTCTCTCCCCTTTGATATTAGTCTCAAATAGTTTATTTTCTGATTTTTGTAGAATTGGTGCTAGCATTGTCTTGAGGTTTTCAGAGTTACGGTAGATAAATTTAGGGACATTACTTAGTTTTTCACCTATTATATTATCTTGTTTCAATAGATACAAATGGTTCTTAACTATACGTTCAATTAAAATATGATTTTTACTGTATTTTGTTATCAGAGGAACAACAATCTCATTTTCATTCTCACTTAGTTTATTCTTATTTCTGTTTTTATTGACCAAAAGAGATTCTCTGTCTATCGTGTTGACAGTTTTAATGGTATTTTCCAACACATCTTCTGAATATCCTCTTTCTAAAAATCTATTTTTTCAAAAGACTTGACTGTTCCAACCATTTTTCTGCCTTAGAACAATTTTTCTTAACTCTTAATAATTGTCCCTTTGGTATATTAGATTTCCAAGTGAGGTGATGGCAGCTTGATTGGTGAATATAATTATTACAGTCTACTTTTTTAAAAAAGGTTGAGGTTTCAATTTTACCATTTTCCATCTCTATAAAAAGGTCTAAAAACGTTATATTAGTATGGCTTAATTTATAGGTTACCTTGAGGTTTTGTTCGTTTCTGTTCATCACCTTTATGGTGAATTTCAAGTCATCCTCTGTACCTTGCCATATTATAAAAATATCATCAATATATCGATGATAGAGGACCAGATCCGTGCTGGCTGGGCCGGAGTCCCAAAAAATGGTCTCCCATTTGCCCATATTTAAATTCGCATAGCTAGGTGCAAATCGGGTCCCCGTTGACATACCGCATAATTGTTTATAAAACTTATTATCAAAATTAAAATAATTGTTCCTCTGCCATTGTATTATATTTATTAAGAAAATATTACACAGCCTCAATCCCTTCTTTATGGGGTATACTCGTATAGAGGGACGTTACATCACAAGTTACTAAAATATATTTTTTATCCCAAGTCATTCCATTTAGTATATTCAGCAACTGTGTTGAGTCCTTAAGGTATTAGGGTAAAGTGCTAACATATTTCTGTAAGTTTTTATAAATATATTGTGATAAATTACTTGTTATGGAACCAATTCCCAAAATTATTGGTCTGCCTGGGGGATTGAGTGTTTTTTGTATCTTCTGCAGATAGATTGATGTGTTTTATGTATCTTCGGCAGATAAGTTTTACAATCAGGATTGACCAGGTTTGAGAATACAATTTTAAAAAAATTCTAATTTACTTCAGTTATCAAATTTGTGCCGTTCTCATGTTATTTCATTGTTGAAGATATTTCTAGATATATAGGGCTAGATTACAAATAGAGCGCTAATTAAGTGTGGGCCCGTAAACTGGCAAATTCGCTCATTTAAGGGCGCACATTAAATAACCAGCCATTACCAGGGGCTGGTTAATGCTACCGCAATTTATGCTCCAAAAATTAACCAGAGGTCAGACATCTGGTTAATTTAAAAATTGTCCGCCCAAAAAGTGTTTTCTTGCTTTTTTTTTTTTCAAAGAGCTTAATTGGAAAGAGGTACTAAAAAATAAACAAAGAACAACAAAATGCAAGATGCCTTACAACACATATCAAGACAAGCAAAGATGTCGGGAGATCCTGAATAAATGACAAGTACCTTTATAGTTCAGCCCACGAGTATGAATCCTCCGCTGCGTGAGCAAAAGTCTTAAGTATAAAGTCTTGTAATTACTTAACTTTAAAGAGTTAGTGCAAATTTTGTTGTTTTCCTTTTTTCTCCTTTTTTTATTCAATTCTCTTTCTGAACTATTTTCTGTTACTCTTTTCTAATTTTGTCTATTTAACTGTTTATAACATAATACAATAATAAAACTTATTAACCAAACATTCACAATTCAGCTTAAACTTTAATATGTGTCTGTATTCTTTTACCCTTAAAAAGAATAACCATGTACTATTCCACTTTCAATACAGTCAGGTAAAGGGTTTATTAAAGGGTAAGGAAGGTGGCCTTTAGAAGTCCAAATTTTTATTCCAGTTGAAAAGGTGGAAGGACAGGTAAAAAAAAAAAAGTATGAGGGTGGGGAGGGCGGGGTTAGGTGGGACTGGTGGGAAGAAGGGGGGGGGGGGATGACTGATTGTCCAGTTTTGTCTTAGTAAAGGATTTTACCTTCAGCCGAATATGATTAAGAATTTGAAACTAAATTTTCATTATTTAAAGGAGGGCAAGAATTCTATCTTCACCGATAGCATCCCATTGTTCCCATATGAGGAAAAATAGGTCTCCATAGACTTAAACTATGTGATTTGGTTTATCAGGCCTTGCTAGTGCGGGGGATTATATTTTTTCCAATTTTTGGCAGTTGTGAGCTTAGCTCCCATCAAAATGATAATGAGAAGGCACTGTTTTGGCAAGGTCTGTTTTTGGAGATTGAGATGGGGAGAGTGACTTCAGAGGGCAGGTCCCCTACCAAGTTAAGGAGTTGACATAATTTAAGCAGTTTGGACCAGAAAGGTTTAATGACAGGGCAAGAACACCAAATGTGTTGGGAATCTCCAGCTTGTGAGCAACCCCTACAGCACAGTGGGGAACAGGCAGGAAACATTTTGTGTAGCCTGAATGGTGCAAAGTGCCATCTAGTGAGAAGTTTATAGTAAAGTTCATAAAGTGTTGTGCAATGAACAGCTTGTTTGGTATGGGCTATAGCATCTCTCCAGCTTTTCTCAGGGAATGTCATGTTCCAATCTTTTTCCCAGGCTTGAATATATTTGTTTTTCTTCTACAAGATACGAGTCCACGGATTCATCCTTTACTTGTGGGATATTATCCTCCTGCTAACAGGAAGTGGCAAAGAGCACCACAGCAGAGCTGTCTATATAGCTCCTCCCTTGACTCCACCCCCCAGTCATTCTCTTTGCCTATACTAAGTAATAGGAAGGGTAAAGTGAAAGAGGTGATAAAATGATAGTTTTTATTTTCTTCAAGCAAGACTTTTTTATTTTAAATGGTACCGGTGAGTGCTATTTTTTCCCAGGCAGCAGATGGATGAAGATTTCTGCCTGGAGACTGATGATCTTAGCAGTTGTCACTAAGATCCAGATTAGCTCCCACAGAATGGCTGAGGAGATCTTAAGAAACTTCAGTGTGAGGAACGTTTTTCATGCTACAAGCATTGAGGTATGTTCAGTCATTTTTTCTTTGGAGAGACTGTGTTATTTCAGAACTGGCTGACAGTATTCCCATAAGGGAAGGGGTAAGCAGTAATCCTAATGTGAAAGAGAAGGGTATTACTGGGACCTGTATGTTGGGCTGAAAAAATGGTTGACACTGATGACATAATGTTTGTTGGGCAAACGATTTTATGTTTGGAGGACAATTAACGTTTTTGTGTGTGCAGCAAATGTTTTTGTTTTTGATGGCAATGAGGGCGCACATGGCTTTCTTTTAGACCTGGGTATATGGAAACCCACATGGCTAAGTTTTAGACCGCTTCATAGTGGTTTTTGCAAGGCAGTGAGACATCGATGTAGATGGGCGGGGCCTAATTTCGCGCCTCAGTTGCGCAGTTGAATTCCCCATGCAAGCAGCAAGCTCCAGCTCCGGTGGGCCTCAAAGGAAAGATTTGGCCTAATCGAAGTGTTAGAGTGATTTTACAGACCCCTGAGGGCAGTTAGGCGCCACAGCAGAGCTGTGGTGAGGTGCAGGGGGTTATTTGGTTAATTTCATAACGTTTTTTTGAACGTTTTTGTCCATTAAGGGTTAAGTATTCCTTTCTTGTGGTGCAATCTTAGCTGGCAAGATAAGACACATATATACTAAAATTGGGATAATTTTATCATTTTAGAGCAGTTTTGGAAAATTTGTACGCTTTTTTTCTCTTAAAGACGCAGTACCGTTTTTCAGAATGTTATTTTTTTCACTAAAAAAAGTGTTTTCAAGCCTGTTTGTGGTCATTACTAGCCTGTTTTAACATGTCTGAAATTGAGGAAAGCCAATGTTCCATGTGTTTTGAAGCCATTGTGGAACCCCCACTTCAAATGTGTCCCTCATGTACTGAAAGGGCCTTACATGGCAAAGTGTAACATATTTTAGCTGATAAAAGTATGTCTCAGGATGATTTTCAGTCAGAAGAGAATCAGGTTATGCCATCTACTTCTCCCCAAGTGTCACAACCTTTAACGCCCGCCCAAGAGACGCCTAGTACTTCTAGCGTGTCTAATTATTTCACCCTGCAAGCTATGGCTGCAGTTATGTCTACTACCCTTACAGAGGTATTATCTAAACTGACAGGTTTACAGGGTAAGCGCAGCAGGTCAGGTATTAGAGTAAATACTGAGCCCTCTGATGCTTTAATGGCCATCTCCGATGTACCCTCACAGTGTTCTGATTTGGGGGTGGCGGAATTGCTGTCTGAGGGAGAGCTTTCTGATTCAGGAAACATGTTTCCTCAAACAGACTCAGATGTGACGGCCTTTAAGTTTAAGCTTGAACACCTCCGCTTATTACTCAGGGAGGTCTTAGCGGCTCTGGATGAATGTGACCCTATTGTCATCCCACCAGAGAAATTGTGTAAAATGGATAAATATCTAGAGGTCCCTACTTACACTTATGTTTTTCCAGTCCCTAGAAGAATTTCGGACATTGTTACTAAGGAATGGGATAGACCAGGCATTCCGTTCTCTCCCCCTCCTACTTTTAAGAAAATGTTTCCCATATCTGACACCATTCGGGATTCGTGGCAGACGGTCCCTAAGGTGAAGGGAGCTATTTCTACCCTGGCTAAGCGTACAACTATACCTTTTGAGGACAGTTGTGCTTTCAAAGATCCTATGGATAAAAAATTAGAGGGTCTTCTAAAGAAATTGTTTATTCATCAGGGTTTTCTTCTATAACCTATAGCGTGCATTTGTCCAGTAATTACTGCAGCAGCTTTTTGGTTTGAGGCTCTAGAGGAGTCTCTTAAGGTTGAGACCCCATTAGATGATATTTTGGATATAATTAAGGCTCTCAAGCTAGCTAATTCTTTTATTACAGATGCCGCTTTCCAAATTGCTAAATTAGCAGCAAAGAATGCAGGCTTTGCCATTTTAGCGCGTAGAGCGTTATGGCTTAAGTCTTGGTCTGCTGATGTGTCATCTAAATCCAAGTTTTTAGCTATTCCCTTTAAGGATAAGACCCTATTCTGCCTGAACTAAAGGAGAACATTTCTCACATTATTGGAGGTAAAGGTCATACCCTTCCTCAGGACAAGACGGTTAAAATGAGGACCAAACAGAATAATTTTCGTTCCTTTCGAAACTTTAAAGGTGGTTCCTCTACTTCCTCCTCCGCCACCAAGCAGGAGGGTAACTTTGCACAATCCAAGTCAGTCTGGAGACCTAACCAGACCTGGAATAAAGGTAAACAGGCCAAGAAGCCCGCTGCTGCTACCAAGACAGCATGAAGGGGCAGCCCCCAATCCGGGACCGGATCTAGTAGGGGGCAGACTTTCTCTCTTCGCTCAGGCTTGGGCAAGAGACATTCAGGATTCCTGGACATTAGAAATTGTAACCCAGGGGTATCGTCTAGAATTCAAGGATTCTCTCCCAAGAGGGAGATTTCATCTTTCACGTTTGTCTGTAGACCAGACAAAAAGAGAGGCGTTCTTACACTGTGTAGAAGACCTATATATCATGGGTGTAATTTGCCCAGTTCCAAAATTAGAACAAGGGCAGGGGTTTTACTCCAATCTGTTCGTAGTTCCCAAAAAAGAGGGAACCTTCAGATCGATTTTAGATCTCAAAGTCTAAACAATTTTCTCAGAGTCCCATCGTTCAAGATGGAGACCATACAAACAATTTTATCAATGATCCAGGAGGGTCAATATATAACCACCGTGGATTTGAAGGATGCGTATCTTCACATTCCTTTCCACAAAGACCATCACCAGTTCCTCAGGTTTGCCTTCCTGGACAATCATTACCAGTTTTTGGCCCTTCCTTTCGGGTTGGCCACAGCTCCCAGAATCTTCACAAAGGTGCTAGGGTCTCTTCTGGCGGTTCTAAGGCCGCGGGGCATAGCAGTGGTGCCCTATCTGGATGACATTTTGATTCAGATGTCAACTTACCATCTAGCCAAATCTCACACGGACATCGTGTTGGCTTTCTCTTTACATTTTTTATTGAGGTTGTAAGAGAAAAAAAATTCAGCCTACATGAGATACCATAAAACATAAGTAACACAATCTATATTTCACAAATAATTTTAGAGTAATGAAAAATTAAGCAGTGATTCTCAATGAGTAGGCGCTTTGAACCTCTATTTTATTTTATTTTCTTGGATGTGTTCCTCTATCCATACTAAGGGTTACTCTTGAACCCAACATAACATATATGATCTAGGAGAGGAAATTGGCTTTGGGAATGGTCACTTTTGGGCCTATTTAAATAATAGCAAGTTAGCAACTGAAATGGAGTAGTAGAAAATGTAGTACAGTAGAGAGAGAATTGGGGAAATCAATAGGCAGGAGCTGTTCTAGATAAGGGAGGGAAGGGGGGGGGGGAGAAGAATTGGGCCCTCGTTAGAGATATGCGTTATTTGGAGGAGAAGGGGTAGGAGAGAAGAGAGGAGAATTATTAGGGTGGTCACTACAGGATAGGATATTTAGGGAGAGTAATATTCTAACCGGGGTCTAGACCTGGACTCTAGGTATTGACTAAGCTTGTAAATGCTAAGTAGTGAGAATGTATGGGCTAGGGGCTAGTTGGGTACTACAATGATTTATGCTAGGGAGGTGATAAGTAGAGTGGGTTCTAATGAATTGTAGTTTAAGTGGATCAAATAGTATGGATAATGCGAAAGAACTCTTAAGGCTAAAAAGATACAATCACCTTATATTAGGGGTGCAACTGCTTACTACTCGGCTAGGGTAGGCTGGGACAAGCATTATTATGTTATGGATAACAATTAGAGGAAAATGGTGGGTAAATTTAGTTAAGGCCAAAGGCGGAGTACCCAACCCTTCAATTAGGCTTTAGGGATTATACTATCTAATCAGGCTCTAAAAGAGCAATGCAGAGCTCAGTAGTGAATGGGACATATGAAGATATTAAGCTATTGTGTTCATATCTCTTTAAGGAGTTATATAGTGCATACTCCAGGTTCACATATGTATCCTGGGCCTATTTAATATTGGTTCTAAGGCGTCTGGAGGCTATTAAGTGACTGCAGTCTTGAGTCCTTTGGACTATCTATACCCATAAAGGGTGACCTAGTGATATAAGCCTGAGAGTTAGAGACTGACTCATTTGTACCTGATTAGTAATAGTGAGCGCCCATGAAACACGAACTGTGAAAGTAAGTCTTCCCTTAGCCCATTGTGAAAAAATCTATATGGTGTAGGCTCCAGTAATGAAATGAGTCAGCAGGTGCCTCTATGTAAAATCGCTAATGGATAGTTACAGTGGTGATAAGCATATATCAGAGTGTGAACACATTATACAAGAACTCTCTAACTACCACTACAAACCCAGAATATACAGGGGAATTAAACTAGAGTGTACACTGTACTCTGGTTTTCAGAGTATATACATTAAAGAAACGTAAAGTATTAAACAATAATCATAAAGTCACTGGCGTGCAGACCTAAAATATCGCCACTTGGAGTGTTCACATTTAACCTACTCCTGAGCTGGACAAGTCTGTAAAGTCCCTTGCCTCGTCTGTGTAAAGACAGGTAGCTGTGAAAAAATCTCGGGGGGACCTTGGCACGGTAAAACCATAACTTACCATAAATTTTTGGGAGAAAAGTTCTTCAAGCAGTGGTGACTTCTGTTTAGGTATCTGTCTTGTCCCTCCCATTCATCCGTGTCCTGTAGCTTTGGTATTGTATCCCACAAGTAAAGGATGAATCCGTGGACTCGTCGTATCTTGTAGAAGAAAAGGAAATTTATGCTTACCTGATAAATTGATTTCCTCTACGATATGACAAGTCCACGGCCCTCCCTATCAATTTAAGACAGATTATATTTTTGTGTTTAAAACTTCAGTCACCTCTGCACCTTTTAGTTTCTCCTTTTTCTTCCTATACCTTCGGTCGAATGACTGGGGGGTGGAGTCAAGGGAGGAGCTATATAGACAGCTCTGCTGTGGTGATCTTTACCACTTCCTGTTAGCAGGAGGATAATATCCCACAAGTAAAGGATGAATCCGTGGACTCGTCGTATCGTAGAAGAAATCAATTTATCAGGTAAGCATAAATTTCCTTTTTGTAGGTTTTGGGAATTTAGTAGAAAACTAATAGTGGTGGGATAGAGGGGACACAAGTTGTGTTTCAGGTGTTAGGCGTGTTTCCCATGTTGAAAGGGGTCTCAGGGGGGAGTCCAGGAAATCCCAGGATTTCATTAGGGAGCGATGTCTTAAAATATCAAAGTGTAATGTAGCCGGTATAGGGGTTTTAGCAAGAAAACGGTCATGAGTCAGAAGAAATGTCTCTTGAAAAAAGTCTGTAATATAAAGATTAGGCAATCTTGTCCTCACCATATGGTTTATAGCTGGGAGGCTATATAATAGTCCCCGGATGGAATGGATTGGGGAGAGATGTGGGGAGATTTGAGTTTGGTGATATAGGGTTTGCCATTGATCCCTACACTGAACAATGATCTTATTGTGGAGTGGGATGGCAGGAGTACAGTGGGGAGGAATCCAAATAAGGTCTATCAGTTGCATGTGGGCAAGAAGTGAAGCTTGTTCAATTTAGAACCATCTAGGATGTGCCTGAGAGATGCCCCACAATGAGATGTGGGTGAGCATTGCAGCTTCATGATACAAATGAACATTAGGAAGTTTCAACCCTCCAGAGAGAAGGGGACATTGTAACAGTACAGCTGCTATTCTCGGGCGTTTGCCGTTCCATATATATCTGTTGATTAAAGCCTGGAATTTGTTAAGCAAGGCTACTGGGATTTTAAAAGGTAGACACCTAAAGAGGTAGGTGAGTCTTGGCAGTTGCATAATTTTGACAGCTGCTATTCTGCCAAACCAGGAGATCTCATCATATCTCCTGGAACTCAGGTCTTGTTGGAACTTAGCCAGTAGTTGGGTAAAGTTCCTATCTATAATTTCCCTGAAGTTATGGGATAAAAATACTCCCTGGTCACTTATCTAAATCGTATGTAATCTTACAGAATGATATAGAAAATCTCCCTAGATATATTGGCAAAATTGGCGAAAGGAACTAGATGTAAGGATAGATGCAAAAAGAAGTTTTGGTCCCAAGTCTTTGTGAAAATAGAGAAGAGTTTAAAACATAATCTTAATAACTTTTTATCTGCTATTCTAAATAATTTAGACTGCAAAATTGACAAACCAAGATTATTTGCCTATCAAACAATGTTTAACGGAGCAAAAAACATAATCTTAAAAAAATAGAGAATGCCTAATGTGACAGACCCTTCTGTCAGGACTGAAAGAGTTAACTGTGTTTAGCTTTAAGAATCTAATTTCTAAAGACAGGTTTTCTGGCCTCAGCTATTGTGTGCTATAATTACATTTAAGTAATAAACAGGCCATTGTTTAATCACCCTCAAAGAGCAGACGCTAGGTGATAAGACAAGCCAAATGTGTTTAAGTTGTTATCTGCCTAAGTAAAGTATTTGAGTAATGTAATTCTACTGTTTCATAAAAGGGCGTCTTCCCCTTTTTATCTAAATGTACAAGAGTCTTCCAACCCCCCCATCTGGGGTCAAACCTGTATAAATACTAGGCATCTAGCCTTTAATAAATGTTACTCTGTTTTAAACCTGAAATGTGGAGCTTGGTCTCATGTTTGCAGGGAAACTGATCAAGGTTGTGAAGTGCTGATTCTGTATGCAGGACATTGTTCATCTGGTATAAACCCTTGGTACACTGTTGGTACCGTAACATTGGTGGCAAGCGACGGGAGAATCCTTATCGCCCAGAAGAGCAACTACACAAGCCAGTAACCTCAGGAAGAGGGGGATTATTACAATACTGACTAAGATGGAAAGAGTACCAGGGACAGAAGGAACCAATGGGCCCAGCATATCAGACAGAACCCCTGAAGAAGCAAGCTTTGATCGGGCGGTTAAAATAAGACTGGCATATTATGGCCCCAACCCATCTGCCGAAATTATCGACCGGGTCATAGCAGCTGTGGAGGCCAACCTACTTCGCCAAAGCGGCGCTGCAGCAGCCCAAGTCACAGCAACCCCAGTGGAAAAGGGAAAAGTAAATTTTGCAGCTTTTAAAAACTTCCTGGAAACAGAAGGAGAGATTGATGGGTACCTTGCGGATTTTGAGAGACAATGTGCACTACACCAGGTACCCGCAGAGGACTGGGTCACGATATTATCTGGAAAATTATCCGGCCGGGCCAGTGAGGCTTTTCGGGCCATTCCAGATGAGGAAGTCGGGGATTATAATACTGTAAAAGAGGCTCTGCTCTCCAGGTATGCGGTTACACCGGAGGCATACCGGAGACGGTTCAGAGACACTGTTAAATTGGCTGGCGATTCCTACGTTGAGTGGGCATGTAAGGTGCACCGCACAGCATCGCACTGGATGGCGGGGTGCCAAGCCGTGTCTGGGGAAGAGGTGCTGCAGCTATTCCTGTTGGAACATTGCTTTGACAAGTTATCAGCAGGAGTTAGAGAGTGGGTTCGGGACCGTAAACCCTCCACCCTGCATGAAGCTGCTCGCTTGGCAGATGAGTATACGGATGCCCGCAAACTGGACACTGCTACCACTAAGCCCCCTGCTAAAGTGGAGTACAGACCCCCGGCCACCCCAGCAGCTGCCATTTACCAACCCCCGGTGCACCGCTATGCCACACAGCCTCCGGTCACGAACTACCCTCAGACAGCCCGGTTCACCTCACGGGATTACTCCCAGCCTATCCGGTGCTTTGGATGTAAGCAAATCGGACACAAAAGGTCGGAGTGTCCCCTCAACACGGCCAACCAAGCACAGTCCTGGAGGAGACCCGCCGGCGGAATCCCACGTAACCCTCAGCCTGCTGCCCACTGCGTAGAGGATCAAGAGTGTTGGGCCATCCTACATGAAGCAGACCCCGTACAAGCTGTCCATCGGGATAACCGGCAACAGCACCGGCAACTGGTTAAAGTAAATGGGAAGGAGGTCAGTGGTCTACGGGATACTGGTGCTACCATGACCTTGCTCCAAAAGAACTTGGTGTCCGAGAACCAGCACACTGGAGACACTGTGGCTGTGAGGGTGGCAGGGGGCACTGTGTTCCGCCTACCTGTTGCCCGGGTACATTTGGATTGGGGAGTGGGTGCTAGACATGTGAATGTGGGGGTCATGAAGGATTTACCAGCTGATGTTCTCCTTGGAAATGACTTGGCCCCCCTTGTTTCGGCCTACGCTCCCATGGGTCCCGCTGATGTTAACCCTGTGACTACCCGTGCTCAGATCCGTGCAGCAGAGACTGACCCCCCTGCTGCTAAGCCCCAGGACGCTGAGCTCAGTAAATCTCTATCCGCTATTGATACGTGGAAGTCCCGTTACAATGCGCTGATGAAGGAGAAGAGTCACGTAGAGAATGAAATGGTCACGTTAAATAATCATGTAACAGTGCTAGCAGGAGAGAAGAGGAGTGCAGAGGAAAAAGCACGTTTAGAACAGGAATCTCTGCTAGACAGGCTGCACCGACAGACTGCAGAAAACACCAGCTTGAGAGTGGAACATGAAACATTAAAGACAAACTTAGTGACACTGGAGGAGAAGCTGACGCTGGCTCATAGTGAGGTGCAGCAACTCAAGGGCACCCTATGTCAGTATGAAGGGATTGTGGATACCTATAAAGAGCAGGTACAGAAAACTCGTAAAGAAGCTGATGAGATTTTGAAGGACTGTTTAGCCCTAGTCTGGGCACTGAGGAAGTTGAACCCTTGTTTGTATGGACAGGAATTCTCTCTCATAACGGGAATACAAATGGATTGTCCCAGCAAACTGACATGCCTACCACCCCTTAGTCCGGTCATCCCCAGGTTGACCCGCAAAAGGGTCAAGCCGGGTCTGCCGGAGTGTTCCACAAGGGGGGAGCTATGTGACAGACCCTTCTGTCAGGACTGAAAGAGTTAACTGTGTTTAGCTTTAAGAATCTAATTTCTAAAGACAGGTTTTCTGGCCTCAGCTATTGTGTGCTATAATTACATTTAAGTAATAAACAGGCCATTGTTTAATCACCCTCAGAGAGCAGACGCTAGGTGATAAGACAAGCCAAATGTGTTTAAGTTGTTATCTGCCTAAGTAAAGTATTTGAGTAATGTAATTCTACTGTTTCATAAAAGGGCGTCTTCCCCTTTTTATCTAAATGTACAAGAGTCTTCCAACCCCTCCATCTGGGGTCAAACCTGTATAAATACTAGGCATCTAGCCTTTAATAAATGTTACTCTGTTTTAAACCTGAAATGTGGAGCTTGGTCTCATGTTTGCAGGGAAACTGATCAAGGTTGTGAAGTGCTGATTCTGTATGCAGGACATTGTTCATCTGGTATTAACCCTTGGTACACTGTTGGTACCGTAACACCTAACATCCCCACAAAGGAAGAATGGGTCATCAAGGTTAATGAATATATTCTAAATGAAGAATATTATTTCTTTAAAAATGGAAATATAGAGAAGTACCTAGAGGCAAAGGAAATTTGGGAGAATAGCTTAAAGTAGATTTATCTTTCCGAAAAGAGCTATGCCATATCTTTAAATTCATCTTAAGAAGGCACGGAGGAGAGGAATTGCCTCTACTTCATGACATTAAGAGAGCAAAATAAAATAGTAGTTGAATCGGAAATGTGTGTTATTGTACTTTTTTGTTTCTTAATTTTATAGTTTTTTATTGAGGTTTTGCGAAAATTGTAACATACAATGATAGCTATGCAGTTTTAATGATAACAATTCAATGTAACAAACAGAAAAAAACAAGACAAAGGAAAACGTTGAATGACAAAAACAGAATTTATGCTTACCTGATAAATTACTTTCTCTTGCGGTGTATCCAGTCCACGGCTTCATCCTTTACTTGTCGGATATTCTCCTTCCCTACAGGAAGTGGCAAAGAGAGCACACAGCAGAGCTGTCCATATAGCTCCTCCTCTAGCTCCGCCCCCCAGTCATTCGACCGAAGGTTAGGAGAAAAAGGAGAAACCATAGGGTGCAGTGGTGACTGTAGTTTAAACAAAACAAAAAAAAAAATAATAATTTACCTGACTTAATTGCCAGGGCGGGCCGTGGACTGGATACACCGCAAGAGAAAGTAATTTATCAGGTAAGCATAAATTCTGTTTTCTCTTGCAAGGTGTATCCAGTCCACGGCTTCATCCTTTACTTGTGGGATACCAATACCAAAGTAGAATTAGGATGCCATCTAGATAAGGCGCTACTGCTATGCCCCGCGGTCTTAGCACCGCCAGAAGGGAACCTAGCACCTTTGTGAAAATTCTGGGAGCAGTGGCCAAACCGAAGGGAAGAGCCACAAACTGGTAATGCTTGTCCAGAAAAGCGAACCTGAGAAACTGGTGATGATCTTTGTGGATAGGGATATGTAGGTACGCATCCTTTAAATCCACGGTAGTCATATATTGACCTTCCTGGATCATTGGTAAGATCGTTCCAATGGTCTCCATCTTGAATGATGGGACTCTGAGGAATTTGTTTAGAATTTTTAGATCCAGGATTGGTCTGAAAGTTCCCTCTTTTTTGGGAACCACAAACAGGTTTGAGTAAAAACCCGTTCCTTGTTCTGCAATTGGAACTGAACATATCACTCCCATCGTGAGTAGATCTTCTACACAGCGTAAGAACGCCTCTTTCTTTGTCTGGTCTGAAGACAGACGAGAAATGTGAAACCTTCCCCTTGGCGGGGAGTCCTTGAATTCTAGAAGATATCCCTGGGTAACAATCTCTACCGCCCAGGGATCGTGAACATCTCTTGCCCAAGCCTGAGCAAAGAGAGAGAGTCCGCCCCCTACCAGATCCGGTCCCGGATCGGGGGCTACCCCTTCATGCTGTCTTGGTAGCAGCTGCAGGCTTTTTGGCCTGTTTACCCTTGTTCCAGCCCTGGTAAGGCTTCCAGGTTGCCTTGGGCTGTGAAGCGTTACCCTCTTGCTTTGCAGCTGTAGAGGCTGAAGCCGGACCGCTCCTGAAGTTACGAAAGGAATGAAAATTAGCTTTGTTTCTAGCCTTAAAGGGCTTGTCCCGAGGAAGAGCATGGCCCTTTCCCCCGGTGATTTCTGAAATAATCTCTTTCAATTCTGGCCCGAAAAGGGTCTTCCCCTTGAAAGGGATATTTAACAATTTAGATTTTGACGACACATCGGCCGACCATGACTTGAGCCAAAGCGCTCTGCGCGCCATAATGGCGAAACCTGAATTTTTTGCCGCTAACTTAGCTAATTGCAAGGCGGCATCCGTGATAAAAGAATTAGCCAGCTTTAGAGCCTTAATTCTATCCATAATTTCGTCGTATGAGGTCTCTGTCTGGAGCGACTCCTCCAGCGCCTCAAACCAGAAAGCCGCTGCAGTAGTTACCGGAATAATGCAGGCAATAGGTTGGAGAAGGAAACCTTGTTGAACAAAAATTTTCTTAAGTAAACCTTCTAATTTTTAGAGAAGAGTTTAAAACATCATAATCTTAATAACTTTTTATCTGCTATTCTAAATAATTTAGACTGCAAAATTGACAAACCAAGATTATTTGCCTATCAAACAATGTTTAACGGAGCAAAAAACATAATCTTAAAAAAATAGAGAATGCCTAACATCCCCACAAAGGAAGAATGGGTCATCAAGGTTAATGAATATATACTAAATGAAGAATATTATTTCTTTAAAAATGGCAATATAGAGAAGTACCTAGAGGCAAAGGAAATTTGGGAGAATAGCTTAAAGTAGATTTCTCCAACATAGGTGTGTCCGGTCCACGGCGTCATCCTTACTTGTGGGATATTCTCCTCCCCAACAGGAAATGGCAAAGAGCCCAGCAAAGCTGGTCACATGATCCCTCCTAGGCTCCGCCTTCCCCAGTCATTCTCTTTGCCGTTGTACAGGCAACATCTCCACGGAGATGGCTTAGAGTTTTTTGGTGTTTAAATGTAGTTTTTATTCTTCAATCAAGAGTTTGTTATTTTAAAATAGTGCTGGTATGTACTATTTACTCTGAAACAGAAAAGAGATGAAGATTTCTGTTTGTAAGAGGAAAATGATTTTAGCAACTAAAATCGATGGCTGTTTCCACACAGGACTGTTGAGAGGAATTAACTTCAGTTGGGGGAAACAGTAAGCAGACTTTTGCTGCTTGAGGTATGACACATTTCTAACAAGACTTGGTAATGCTGGAAGCTGTCATTTTCCCTATGGGATCCGGTAAGCCATTTTTATTAAATATGAATAAAGGGCTTCACAAGGGCTTTAAAGACTGGTAGACATTTTTCTGGGCTAAAACGATTGATATATAAGCATTTTTAATACTTCATAGTTTTGAGGAGTTATTTTATTCTTGGGAATTATGTAAAAAAACCGGCAGGCACTGTATTGGACACCTTTTTCACTGGGGGCCTTCTCTAATCATAGGCAGAGCCTCATTTTCGCGCCTCTATTGCGCAGTTGTTTTTGGGAAGCAAGACATGCAGATGCATGTGTGAGGAGCTCAGATACATAGAAAAAGCTTACTGAAGGCGTCATTTGGTATCGTATTCCCCTTTGGGCTTGGTTGGGTCTCAGCAAAGCAGATACCAGGGACTGTATAGGGGTTAAATATAAAAACGGCTCCGGTTCCGTTATTTTAAGAGTTAAAGCTTTCAAATTTGGTGTGCAATACTTTTAAGGCTTTAAGACACTGTGGTGAAATTTTGGTGAATTTTGAACAATTCCTTCATACGTTTTCACATTTTCAGTAATAAAGTGTGTTCAGTTTAAAATTTAAAGTGACAGTAACGATTTTATTTTAAAACGTTTTTTGTACTTTGTTATCAAGTTTATGCCTGTTTAACATGTCTGAACTATCAGATAGACTATGTTCTGTATGTGGGGAAGCCAAGGTTCCTTCTCATTTAAATAGATGTGATTTATGTGACACAAAATTTAGAGAAAATGATGCCCAAGATGATTCCTCAAGTGAGGGGAGTAAGCATGGTACTGCATCATCCCCTCCTTCGTCTACGCCAGTCTTGCCCACACAGGAGGCCCCTAGTACATCTAGTGCGCCAATACTCCTTACTATGCAACAATTAACGGCTGTAATGGATAATTCTATCAAAAACATTTTAGCCAAAATGCCCACTTATCAGCGAAAGCGCGACTGCTCTGTTTTAGAAAATACTGAAGAGCATGAGGACGCTGATGATATTGGTTCTGAAGTGCCCCTACACCAGTCTGAGGGGGCCAGGGAGGTTTTGTCTGAGGGAGAAATTTCAGATTCAGGGAAAATTTCTCAACAAGCTGAACCTGATGTGATTACATTCAAATTTAAATTGGAACATCTCCGCACTCTGCTTAAGGAGGTGTTATCTACTCTGGATGATTGTGAGAATTTGGTCATTCCAGAGAAATTATGTAAGATGGACAAGTTCCTAGAGGTCCCAGGGCCCCCCGAAGCTTTTCCTATACCCAAGCGGGTGGCGGACATTGTAAACAAAGAATGGGAAAGGCCCGGCATACCTTTTGTCCCTCCCCCTATATTTAAGAAATTGTTTCCTATGGTCGACCCCAGAAAGGACTTATGGCAGACAGTCCCCAAGGTCGAGGGGGCGGTTTCTACTCTAAACAAACGCACTACTATCCCTATAGAAGATAGTTGTGCTTTCAAAGATCCTATGGATAAAAAATTAGAGGGTTTGCTTAAAAAGATGTTTGTTCAGCAAGGTTACCTTCTACAACCAATTTCATGCATGGTTCCTGTCACTACAGCAGCGTGTTTCTGGTTCGATGAACTAGAAAAGTCGCTCAATAAAGATTCTTCTTATGAGGAGATTATGGACAGAATTCATGCTCTCAAATTGGCTAACTCTTTTACTTTAGACGCCACTTTGCAATTGGCTAGATTAGCGGCGAAAAATTCAGGGTTTGCTATTGTGGCGCGCAGAGCGCTTTGGCTAAAATCTTGGTCAGCGGATGCGTCTTCCAAGAACAAATTGCTTAACATACCTTTCAAGGGGAAAACGCTGTTTGGCCCTGACTTGAAAGAGATTATTTCTGATATCACTGGGGGTAAGGGTCACGCCCTTCCTCAGGATAGGTCTTTCAAGGCTAAAAATAAACCAAATTTTCGTCCCTTTCGCAGAAACGGACCAGCCCCAAGTGCTACATCCTCTAAGCAAGAGGGTAATACTTCTCAAACCAAGCCAGCCTGGAGGCCAATGCAAGGCTGGAACAAAGGTAAGCAGGCCAAGAAACCTGCCACTGCTACCAAGACAGCATGAGATGTTGGCCCCCGATCCGGGACCGGATCTGGTGGGGGGCAGACTTTCTCTCTTCGCTCAGGCTTGGGCAAGAGATGTTCTGGATCCTTGGGCGCTAGAAATAGTCTCCCAAGGTTATCTTCTGGAATTCAAGGAGCTTCCCCCAAGGGGGAGGTTCCACAGGTCTCAATTGTCTTCAGACCACATAAAAAGACAGGCATTCTTACATTGTGTAGAAGACCTGTTAAAAATGGGAGTGATTCATCCTGTTCCATTAGGAGAACAAGGGATGGGATTCTACTCCAATCTGTTCATAGTTCCCAAAAAAGAGGGAACATTCAGACCAATCTTAGATCTCAAGATCCTAAACAAGTTTCTCAAGGTTCCATCGTTCAAAATGGAAACCATTCGGACAATTCTTCCTTCCATCCAGGAAGGTCAATTCATGACCACGGTGGATTTAAAGGATGCGTATCTACATATTCCTATCCACAAGGAACATCATCGGTTCCTAAGGTTCGCCTTTCTGGACAAGCATTACCAGTTTGTGGCACTTCCATTCGGATTAGCCACTGCTCCAAGAATTTTCACAAAGGTACTAGGGTCCCTTCTAGCGGTGCTACGACCACGGGGCATTGCAGTAGTACCTTACTTGGACGTCATACTGATTCAAGCGTCGTCCCTACCACAAGCAAAGGCTCATACGGACATTGTCCTGGCCTTTCTCAGATCTCACGGGTGGAAAGTGAACGTAGAAAAAAGTTCTCTATCTCCGTCAACAAGAGTTCCCTTCTTGGGAACAATAATAGACTCCTTAGAAATGAGGATTTTTCTGACAGAGGCCAGAAAATCAAAACTTCTAAGCTCTTGTCAAGTACTTCATTCTGTTCCTCTTCCTTCCATAGCGCAGTGCATGGAAGTAATAGGTTTGATGGTCGCGGCAATGGACATAGTTCCTTTTGCGCGAATTCATCTGAGACCATTACAACTGTGCATGCTCAGGCAGTGGAATGGGGATTATACAGACTTGTCTCCGACGATACAAGTAGATCAGAGGACCAGAGATTCACTCCGTTGGTGGCTGACCCTGGACAACCTGTCACAGGGGATGAGCTTCCGCAGACCAGAGTGGGTCATTGTCACGACTGACGCCAGTCTGGTGGGCTGGGGCGCGGTCTGGGAACTCCTGAAAGCTCAGGGTCTTTGGTCTCGGGAAGAATCTCTTCTCCCGATAAATATTCTGGAACTGAGAGCGATATTCAATGCTCTCAAGGCTTGGCCTCAGCTAGCAAAGGCCAAATTCATACGGTTTCAATCAGACAACATGACGACTGTTGCGTATATCAACCATCAGGGGGGAACAAGGAGTTCCCTGGCGATGGAAGAAGTGACCAAAATCATTCAATGGGCGGAGACTCACTCCTGCCACTTGTCTGCAATCCACATCCCAGGAGTGGAAAATTGGGAAGCGGATTTTCTGAGTCGTCAGACATTTCATCCGGGGGAGTGGGAACTCCATCCGGAAATCTTTGCCCAAATTACTCAATTGTGGGGCATTCCAGACATGGATCTGATGGCCTCTCGTCAGAACTTCAAGGTTCCTTGCTACGGGTCCAGATCCAGGGATCCCAAGGCGACTCTAGTAGATGCACTAGTAGCACCTTGGACCTTCAACCTAGCTTATGTATTCCCACCGTTTCCTCTCATCCCCAGGCTGGTAGCCAGGATCAATCAGGAGAGGGCATCAGTGATCTTGATAGCTCCTGCGTGGCCACGCAGGACTTGGTATGCAGACCTGGTGAATATGTCATCGGCTCCACCATGGAAGCTACCTTTGAGACAGGACCTTCTTGTTCAAGGTCCGTTCGTACATCCGAATCTGGCCTCACTCCAACTGACTGCTTGGAGATTGAACGCTTGATTTTATCAAAGCGAGGGTTCTCAGATTCTGTCATTGATACTCTTGTTCAGGCCAGAAAGCCTGTAACTAGAAAAATCTACCATAAAATATGGAAAAAATATATCTGTTGGTGTGAATCTAAAGGATTCCCATGGAACAAGATAAAAATTCCTAAGATTCTATCCTTTCTTCAAGAAGGTTTGGAGAAAGGATTATCTGCAAGTTCTTTGAAGGGACAGATTTCTGCTTTATCTGTTTTACTTCACAAAAAGCTGGCGGCTGTGCCAGATGTTCAAGCTTTTGTTCAGGCTCTGGTTAGAATCAAGCCTGTTTACAAACCTTTGACTCCTCCTTGGAGTCTCAATTTAGTTCTTTCAGTTCTTCAGGGGGTTCCGTTTGAACCCTTACATTCCGTAGATATTAAGTTATTATCTTGGAAAGTTTTGTTTTTGGTTGCAATTTCTTCTGCTAGAAGAGTTTCAGAGTTATCTGCTCTGCAGTGTTCTCCTCCTTATCTGGTGTTCCATGCAGATAAGGTGGTTTTGCGTACTAAACCTGGTTTTCTTCCGAAAGTTGTTTCTAACAAAAACATTAACCAGGAGATAGTCGTGCCTTCTTTGTGTCCGAATCCAGTTTCAAAGAAGGAACGTTTGTTGCACAATTTGGATGTAGTTCGTGCTCTAAAATTCTATTTAGATGCTACAAAGGATTTCAGACAAACATCTTCCTTGTTTGTTGTTTATTCTGGTAAAAGGAGAGGTCAAAAAGCAACTTCTTCCTCTCTCTCTTTTTGGCTTAAAAGCATCATCAGATTGGCTTATGAGACTGCCGGACGGCAGCCTCCTGAAAGAATCACAGCTCATTCCACTAGGGCCGTGGCTTCCACATGGGCCTTCAAGAACGAGGCTTCTGTTGATCAGATTTGTAAGGCAGCGACTTGGTCTTCACTGCACACTTTTACTAAATTTTACAAATTTGATACTTTTGCTTCTTCTGAGGCTATTTTTGGGAGAAAGGTTTTGCAAGCCGTGGTGCCTTCCATCTAGGTGACCTGATTTGCTCCCTCCCATCATCCGTGTCCTAAAGCTTTGGTATTGGTTCCCACAAGTAAGGATGACGCCGTGGACCGGACACACCTATGTTGGAGAAAACAGAATTTATGTTTACCTGATAAATTACTTTCTCCAACGGTGTGTCCGGTCCACGGCCCGCCCTGGTTTTTTAATCAGGTCTGATAATTTATTTTCTTTAACTACAGTCACCACGGTATCATATGATTTCTCCTATGCAAATATTCCTCCTTTACGTCGGTCGAATGACTGGGGAAGGCGGAGCCTAGGAGGGATCATGTGACCAGCTTTGCTGGGCTCTTTGCCATTTCCTGTTGGGGAGGAGAATATCCCACAAGTAAGGATGACGCCGTGGACCGGACACACCGTTGGAGAAAGTAATTTATCAGGTAAACATAAATTCTGTTTTATCTTTCCGAAAAGAGCTATGCCATATCTTTAAATTCATCTTAAGAAGGCACGGAGGAGAGGAATTGCCTCTACTTCATGACATTAAGAGAGCAAAATAAAATAGTAGTCGAATCGGAAATGTGTGTTATTGTACTTTTTTGTTTCTTAATTTTATAGTTTTTTATTGAGGTTTTGCGAAAATTGTAACATACAATGATAGCTATGCAGTTGTAATGATAACAATTCAATGTAACAAACAGAAAAAAACAAGACAAAGGAAAACGTTGAATGACAAAAACAGAATTCATGCTTACCTGATAAATTACTTTCTCTTGCGGTGTATCCAGTCCACGGCTTCATCCTTTACTTGTCGGATATTCTCCTTCCCTACAGGAAGTGGCAAAGAGAGCACACAGCAGAGCTGTCCATATAGCTCCTCCTCTAGCTCCGCCCCCAGTCATTCGACCGAAGGTTAGGAGAAAAAGGAGAAACCATAGGGTGCAGTGGTGACTGTAGTTTAAACAAAAAAAAAAAGCATAAATTCTGTTTTCTCTTGCAAGGTGTATCCAGTCCACGGCTTCATCCTTTACTTGTGGGATACCAATACCAAAGTAGAATTAGGATGTCGTCTAGATGAGGCGCTACTGCTATGCCCCGCGGTCTTAGCACCGCCAGAAGGGAACCTAGCACCTTTGTGAAAATTCTGGGAGCAGTGGCCAAACCGAAGGGAAGAGCCACAAACTGGTAATGCTTGTCCAGAAAAGCGAACCTGAGAAACTGGTGATGATCTTTGTGGATAGGGATATGTAGGTACGCATCCTTTAAATCCACGGTAGTCATATATTGACCTTCCTGGATCATTGGTAAGATCGTTCGAATGGTCTCCATCTTGAATGATGGGACTCTGAGGAATTTGTTTAGAATTTTTAGATCCAGGATTGGTCTGAAAGTTCCCTCTTTTTTGGGAACCACAAACAGGTTTGAGTAAAAGCCCGTTCCTTGTTCTGCAATTGGAACTGAACATATCACTCCCATCGTGAGTAGATCTTCTACACAGCGTAAGAACGCCTCTTTCTTTGTCTGGTCTGAAGACAGACGAGAAATGTGAAACCTTCCCCTTGGCGGGGAGTCCTTGAATTCTAGAAGATATCCCTGGGTAACAATCTCTACCGCCCAGGGATCGTGAACATCTCTTGCCCAAGCCTGAGCAAAGAGAGAGAGTCCGCCCCCTACCAGATCCGGTCCCGGATCGGGGGCTACCCCTTCATGCTGTCTTGGTAGCAGCTGCAGGCTTTTTGGCCTGTTTACCCTTGTTCCAGCCCTGGTAAGGCTTGGGCTGTGAAGCGTTACCCTCTTGCTTTGCAGCTGTAGAGGCTGAAGCCGGACCGCTCCTGAAGTTACGAAAGGAATGAAAATTAGCTTTGTTTCTAGCCTTAAAGGGCTTGTCCTGAGGAAGAGCATGGCCCTTTCCCCCGGTGAATTCTGAAATAATTTCTTTCAATTCTGGCCCGAAAAGGGTCTTCCCCTTGAAAGGGATATTTAACAATTTAGATTTTGACGACACATCGGCCGACCATGACTTGAGCCAAAGCGCTCTGCGCGCCATAATGGCGAAACCTGAATTTTTTGCCGCTAACTTAGCTAATTGCAAGGTGGCATCCGTGATAAAAGAATTAGCCAGCTTTAGAGCCTTAATTCTATCCATAATTTCGTCGTATGAGGTCTCTGTCTGGAGCGACTCCTCCAGCGCCTCAAACCAGAAAGCCGCTGCAGTAGTTACCGGAATAATGCAGGCAATAGGTTGGAGAAGGAAACCTTGTTGAACAAAAATTTTCTTAAGTAAACCTTCTAATTTTTTATCCATCGGATCTTTAAAAGCACAACTGTCTTCAATTGGTATGGTTGTGTGCTTAGCAAGAGAAGAAACAGCCCCCTCAACCTTAGGGACCGTCTGCCACGAGTCCCGCCTGGGGTCATTTATGGGGAACATTTTCTTAAAAATAGGGGGGGGGGGGACAAAAGGGACACCTGGTCTATCCCACTCCCTAGTAACAATATCCGCAACCCTTTTAGGGATTGGAAACGCATCAGTGTATACAGGGACCTCTAGGTACTTGTCCATTTTACACAATTTCTCTGGGACCAGCGTAGGGTCACAATCATCCAGAGTGGCTAATACCTCCCTGAGCAATACGCGGAGCTGTTCCAGTTTAAATTTAAACGCTAATGAATCTGATTCTGCCCGCTGAGAAACCTTTCCAGAGTCAGAAATTTTTCCTTCAGTCATCAAATCCCTCACCTCCACTTCAGAGTGTTGTGAGGGCACATCAGATAAACCTCCCAAAGCTTCTGACTGCTCATAATCTGTTCTTAAAACAGAGCTATCACGCTTTGTAGGAAAAACTGGCAGTTTGGATAGAAATGTCGCAAGGGAATTATCCATGACTGTCGCTAATTGTTGTAATGTAATAGGGGCAGACGCACTAGAGGTACTAGGCATCGCTTGCGCGGGCGTAACTGGTGGCGACACATGGGGAGAGGAAGGCGGATTATCCTCGTTACCTTCTGTCAAAGAATCATCTAGGGCTACATTTTTAAGTGACACAATATGATCTTTAAAGTGTATAGACACATTAGTGCACTTGGAACACTATTGCAGAGGGAGTTCCACCATGGCTTCTAAACACATAGAGCAAGACCTCTCTTTAGTGTCAGACATGTTTAACAGACTAGTATTATTCACAAGCAGGCTTGGAAACACTTTATTCAAATAAAATTTACAATTTGAAAAAAAACGTTACTGTGCCTTTAAGAAATAAAAAGCGCACACAATTTTACTAAACCGTGAAAAATGATCCAATCTCTCTGAAATTTTTACCGCATGAGCCTAATGCGTTGAAATGATTGCACGACAATTTTCAGCCCAATTAACCCCTTAATGCCCAAACCGGAGCAACCTAAAGCTGACAACTGGTTAATAAACTACAGCACCTTGCCACAGCTTACTGCTGTGGCCCTACCTGCCCCTGGGTATTAGTTCTGTGGAAGTCCTCAAGCAGTCTTTGGACCCTCCACGTGAAGCTGCATGAACTGTCTGCAAATATTAACTGCGCAACTGAGGCGTGAAATTTAGGCCCCCTCCACTCCGGAGTTGTGGGGCCTTCAAAATCCCAAATAGGTGACTAAACATATGCCATGTGGAAGAAAACCCCATAATAACACACCAAAGTGCATAAAAAATGTCTATAACGAGTATTTTTCCCAATTAAATAATCGATTGCCCTGTAACAGTGTCCACCAATCTATTGAGCCCTGTTAAGTAAGCCTTCCTTCTATACTGAGTCTCAGAACATGGCTTACCTTCCCCACATGGGGATTCTTGTCAGTCTATTAGCATTAACTGAGTCTTGACTAGAAAAAGATGTCTGAACATACCATAAGCCTGCAAACTGTTCCCCCCAACTGAAGTTTTCTGGTACTCCTCAGTCCTGTGTGGGAACAGCAATGGATTTTAGTTACAACATGCTAAAATCATTTTCCTCTCAGCAGAATTTTTCATCACATTTCTGCTACAGAGTAAATAGTACAAACCGGTACCATTTAAAAATAACAAACTCTTGATTGAAGATGTAAATCTACAAATCTAACACCACATTCACTTTACCCTTCCGCAGAGTGGCCCTGATGTCAGAGCCGGCAAAGAGAATGACTGGGGGCGGAGCTAGATGGGGAGCTATATGGACAGCTCTGCTGTGTGCTCTCTTTGCCACTTCCTGTAGGGAAGGAGAATATCCCACAAGTAAAGGATGAAGCCGTGGACTGGATACACCTTGCAAGAGAAATATAGGCTTTACAAACCTCCATTTTTCAAAGACAATGGCTCATGGTAATGGATATTTATCTGGAAGCTTTACAGTGACTTTGTTATAAGAATTAAAGGCTTGTGATAGCCACAATGTTGGCTACTTATGGACCCTAATAAAAAGGGGTATTTGTCAGTGGGTAAACACCGCTCAGAAAGGTATAACTGAGATTGGCTGCTATTACTAAGATGGTGATAATGATTTAGTTTGAGAGGGGCACTTCCTATATAGAAAAGAAAACAAAAAATGTGTGCAATCAAATGCGCATGGATTTATGTTACATTTGGGAGGGAGGGGTTATCTTATATACTGTACTATAGGTTGATGTGATGTACTCTAATCATGAAATGAGCAATATGTAAAAGGAGGTGCTACAAAAGCTCTAAGTGCTAAAAACTATGAGACTAAGGAAACTAAATGGTGGTTGTAATATGTGTGTTTAGTTTAGCATGAACTCATTACGATAAAAGGTGCAATTGGTCACTGCTGTGATAATTTAAATAGAATCTCAGATTATATCAACGTTTAAAAATGAGAGGCGTGGAAGTAGAATTATATAAAAAAGTTTTATTGATTTGACATCATAAAAAGCATAAACATATAAATAAGAATACATATATTATTAAAAACAGTAATCAAACTTATTGTGCACTAGGGTGAATATGGGACCCAAAAAATACATATACAATTAAGATTTTTTATTGCAGTTTTAAGGCAAAATATAAGATGAGAGAGCCCAGATTTTTAACAAAGATAGAACTCAACTATTGCGTATATTGCAGTTCTTAGTATACTTTTAGATCATCAAGGGTTATTGTTCAGCCAAAAAATGATCTGTCAAATTGTTTAAAAAATTGGCGATCTCTAAATAATGTATAAAGTATCCTTTTGAAGCAGCAATGTGATAGCAATAAATAGCAATAGTAGCAAAAAATAATCCTTATATAAAGGGTTAATGTTCTTTCCAAAATATCCTTTTGTTCAGGCAAAAGAACTAGGCGAAATAGTAGTGGCCAGCCACTCTTTAACTCTAAGTTGTTCCGCTCTGGGGAGAGTGTCAGAGCACAATATAACAGTATGAAGACAGTTCAGATCAATCCGTACCTTTAGGTGAGTGTTTGTTAAGCCTGCTATGCAGGTAATCTCACCCTTCTCTGTATGCGGCTGGTTTCTGAATGGCTTCCATCGTTGGTGCTTCCGCTGACAATGGTAACTGATACCGGTTTATTCAAACTTGCGCAAGTTGCCGTAGGGGACCGGTTAACCCTTCCTGCACTTAATACTTGGATGTACGCAGGGGGCAATCAGATCTCCAGGATTGTTACTTGACACTCACGGATGGTAAGTGTTCGCCTCGGTGAGATGGAAACAAGGAGGTAAATCTCTCTCAGTGGATACTCCTTACACAGCTTCTACGCGTTTCACCCTAATTGCAGGCTTTTTTTTTCCTAATTGCAACTGCTAGGGGCTCTCTATAGAGAGAGAAAACAGAAGGGGGTGAGGGAGCATCCCTGTCTGGTTCCGTTTCTGTTGTTAATCGTGGTGGAGCAAAAACCTACCCCTCGAACCATGGCTGTAGGAAAAGAGTAAACTGCCAGGACTGCTGTGATAAACTTGTCTGGGAATCAGAATGTGTGGAGAGTGGCAAACATATATTCCCACCTCACCCTGTCAAACGCCTTCTCAGCATCTATTGACAGGGTAAGGAGCTGTACACCCATAGCAGAGACCTCTGTAAAGATATTTGAAAGGCTTCTAGTGTTATCAGGCCCCTGTCTCCCAAGTATAAACCCCACCTGGTCGGGGTGTATTAGAGTAGATAGAATATGATTTAAACGGGGGGACCATATTTTAGCATACATTTTGACGTCTACATGTATCAGAGATATGGGCCTATAGCTTTTGCATAAGGAGTGATCTTTGCCTTCCTTGGGTAGAGTGAATATGGTAGCTTCAAGGAATTCAGGTCTTAAAGTGCCCTCAGAAAAGGTGGAGCAATAAAACCTCAGGTTTTGTAAAAAAAGGTTAGTGAACACATCTGGGCCTAGGGCTTTATTCAATTTTGAGAGAGGTGATTGCATGGCCTAATTCCTCTGGGGTGAGGGGATTCGAGAGGCTATGGGCTTCATCCTGGCTCAGAGTTGGCAGGGATAGGGAAGCTAAGAAGTGTTGTATTTGTGAAGAGGGAAACTTGTTTTCTTGCTTTTTATTATTAAAAATAAAGAGCATTTTCTCCAACATAGGTGTGTCCGGTCCACGGCGTCATCCTTACTTGTGGGATATTCTCTTCCCCAACAGGAAATGGCAAAGAGCCCAGCAAAGCTGGTCACATGATCCCTCCTAGGCTCCGCCTACCCCAGTCATTCTCTTTGCCGTTGTACAGGCAACATCTCCACGGAGATGGCTTAGAGTTTTTTAGTGTTTAACTGTAGTTTTTATTATTCAATCAAGAGTTTGTTATTTTAAAATAGTGCTGGTATGTACTATTTACTCAGAAACAGAAAAGAGATGAAGATTTCTGTTTGTATGAGGAAAATGATTTTAGCACCGTAACTAAAATCCATGGCTGTTCCACACAGGACTGTTGAGAGCAATTAACTTCAGTTGGGGGAACAGTGTGCAGTCTCTTACTGCTTGAGGTATGACACATTCTAACAAGACGATGTAATGCTGGAAGCTGTCATTTTCCCTATGGGATCCGGTAAGCCATGTTTATTAAGATAGTAAATAAGGGCTTCACAAGGGCTTATTAAGACTGTAGACTTTTTCTGGGCTAAATCGATTCATTATTAACACATATTTAGCCTTGAGGAATCATTTATTCTGGGTATTTTGATATGATTATATCGGCAGGCACTGTTTTAGACACCTTATTCTTTAGGGGCTTTCCCTAATCATAGTCAGAGCCTCATTTTCGCGCCGGTATGGCGCACTTGTTTTTGAGGACAGCATGGCATGCAGCTGCATGTGTGTGGAGCTCTGATACATAGAAAAGTCTTTCTGAAGGCATCATTTGGTATCGTATTCCCCTTTGGGCTTGGTTGGGTCTCAGCAAAGCAGATTCCAGGGACTGTAAAGGGGTTAAATATAAAAACGGCTCCGGTTCCGTTATTTTAAGGGTTAAAGCTTCCAAATTTGGTGTGCAATACTTTTAAGGCTTTAAGACACTGTGGTGAAATTTTGGTGAATTTTGAACAATTCCTTCATACTTTTTCGCAATTGCAGTAATAAAGTGTGTTTAGTTTAAAATTTAAAGTGACAGTAACGGTTTTATTTTAAAACGTTTTTTGTGCTTTGTTATCAAGTTTATGCCTGTTTAACATGTCTGAACTACCAGATAGATTGTGTTCTGACTGTGGGGAAACCAAGGTTCCTTCTCATTTAACTATATGTATTTTATGTCATAAAAAAATTTAGTAAAAATGATGCCCAAGATGATTCCTCAAGTGAGGGGAGTAAGCATGGTACTGCATCATCCCCTCCTTCGTCTACACCAGTCTTGCCCATACAGGAGGCCCCTAGTACATCTAGTGCGCCAATACTCCTTACTATGCAACATTTAACGGCTGTAATGGATAATTCTATCAAAAACATTTTAGCCAATATGCCCACTTATCAGCGAAAGCGCGACTGCTCTGTTTTAGAAAATTCTGTAGAGCATGAGAACGCTGATGATATGGTTTCTGAAGGGCCCCTACACCAGTCTGAGGGGGCCAGGGAGGTTTTGTCTGAGGGAGAAATTTCAGATTCAGGAAACATTTCTCAACAAGCTGAACCTGATGTGATTACTTTTAAATTTAAGTTGGAACATCTCCGCGCTCTGCTTAAGGAGGTGTTATCCAATTTGGATGATTGTGATTATCTGGTCATTCCAGAACCACTATGTAAAATGGAAAGGTTCTTAGAGGCCCCGGGGCCCCCCGAAGCTTTTCCTATATCCAAGCGGGTGGCGTACATTGTTAGTAAAGAATGGGACAGGCCCGGTATACCTTTAGTACCTCCCCCCATATTTATAAAATTGTTGTCCTATAGTCGACCCCAGAAAGGACTGATGGCAGACAGTCCCCAAGGTCGAGGGGGCGGTTTCTACTCTACACAAGCGCGCCACTATACCCATAGAAGATAGTTGTGCTTTCCAAGATCCTATGGATAAAAAATTAGAAGGTCTGCTAAAGATGTTTGTTCAGCAAGGTTCCCTTCTACAACCAATTGCATGCATTGTCCCTGTCACTGCAGCCGCGTGTTTCTAGTTTGATGAGCTAGGAAAGGCGATTATTAGTAATTCTTCTTCTTATGAGGAGATTATGGACAGAATTCGTGCTCTTAAATTGGCTAATTCTTTCACCCTAGACGCCACCTTGCAATTGGCTAGGTTAGCGGCGAAAAAATTCTGGGTTTGCTATTGTGGCGCAGAGCGCTTTGGTTAAAATCTTGGGCAGCGGATGCGTCTTCCAAGAACAAATTGCTTGACATTCCTTTCAAGGGGAAAACACTCTTTGGCCCTGACTTGAAAGAGATTATCTCTGATATCACTGGGGGCAAGGGCCACGCCCTTCCTCAGGATAGGTCTTTTCAAGACCAAAAATAAACCTAAGTTTCGTCCCTTTCGCAGAACCGGATCAGCCCCAAGGGCTACGTCCTCTAAGCAGGAAGGTAATACTTCTCAAGCCAATCCAGCCTGGAGACCTATGCAAGGCTGGAACAAAGGAAAGCAGGCCAGGAAACCTGCCACTGCTACCAAGACAGCATGAAATGCGGGCCCCCGATCCGGGACCGGATCTGGTGGGGGGCAGACTCTCTCTCTTCGCTCAGGCTTGGGCAAGAGATGTTCTGGATCCTTGGGCGCTAGAAATAGTCTCCCAAGGTTATTCTCTGGAGTTCAAGGGGCTTCCTCCAAGGGGGAGGTTCCACAGGTCTCAGTTGTCTTCAGACCACATAAGAAGACAGGCATTCTTACATTGGGTAGAAGACCTGCTAAAAATGGGAGTGATTCATCCTGTTCCATTAGGAGAACAAGGGATGGGGTTCTACTCCAATCTGTTCATAGTTCCCAAAAAAGAGCGAACGTTCAGACCAATCTTAGATCTCAAGATCTTGAACAAGTTTCTCAAGGTTCCATCGTTCAAGATGGAAACCATTCGAACACTTCTTCCTTCCATCCAGGAAGGTCAATTCATGACCAAGGTGGATTTCAAGGATGCGTATCTACATATTCCTATCCACAAGGAACATCATCGGTTCCTAAGGTTTGCATTCCTGGACAAGCATTTCCAGTTCGTGGCGTTTTCTTTCGGATTAGCCACTGCTCCTAGGATTTTCTCATAGGTACTAGGGTCCCTTCTGGCGGTGCTAAGACCAAGGGGCATTGCTGTAGTACCTTACTTGGACGACATTCTGATTCGAGCGTCGTCCCTTCCTCAAGTAAAGGCTCACACGGACATTGTCCTGGCCTTTCTCAGATCTCACGGATGGAAAGTGAACGTGGAAAAGAGTTCTCTATCTCCGTCAACGAGGGTTCCCTTCTTGGGAACTATAATAGACTCCTTAGAAATGAGGATTTTTCTGACAGAAGCCAGAAAAACAAAACTTCTAGACTCTTGTCGGATACTTCATTCCGTTCCTCTTCCTTCCATAGCGCAGTGCATGGAAGTGATAGGTTTGATGGTAGCGGCAATGGACATAGTTCCTTTTGTGCGCATTCATCTAAGACCATTACAACTGTTCATGCTCAGTCAGTGGAATGGGGACTATTCAGACTTGTCTCCGAAGATACAAGTAAATCAGAGGACCAGAGACTCATTCCGTTGGTGGCTGTCCCTGGACAACCTGTCACAAGGGATGACCTTCCGCAGACCAGAGTGGGTCATTGTCACGACCGACGCCAGTCTGATGGGCTGGGGCGCGGTCTGGGGATCCCTGAAAGCTCAGGGTCTTTGGTCTCGGGTAGAATCTCTTCTACCGATAAATATTCTGGAACTGAGAGCGATATTCAATGCTCTCAAAGCTTGGCCTCAGCTAGCGAGGGCCAAGTTCATACATCAAACATCAGGGGGGAACAAGGAGTTCCCTAGCGATGGAAGAAGTGACCAAAATCATTCTATGGGCGGAGTCTCACTCCTGCCACCTGTCTGCTATCCACATCCCAGGAGTGGAAAATTGGGAAGCGGATTTTCTGAGTCGTCAGACATTGCATCCGGGGGAGTGGGAACTCCATCCGGAAATCTTTGCCCAAGTCACTCAACCGTGGGGCATTCCAGACATGGATCTGATGGCCTCTCGTCAGAACTTCAGAGTTCCTTACTACGGGTACAGATCCTGGGATCCCAAGGCGGCTCTAGTGGATGCACTAGTAGCACCTTGGACCTTCAAACTAGCTTATGTGTTCCCGCCGTTTCCTCTCATCCCCAGGCTGGTAGCCAGGATCAATCAGGAGAGGGCGTCGGTGATTTTGATAGCTCCTGCGTGGCCACGCAGGACTTGGTATGCAGATCTGGTGAATATGTCATCGGCTCCACCATGGAAGCTACCTTTGAGAGACCTTCTTGTTCTAGGTCCGTTCGACCCACTCCAGCTGACTGCTTGGAGATTGAACGCTTGATCTTATCAAAGCGAGGGTTCTCAGATTCTGTTATTAATACTCTTGTTCAGGCCTGAAAGCCTGTAACCAGAAAAATTACCACATAATTTGGTATATCTGTTGGTGTGAATCTGCAGGATTCCCTTGGGACAAGGTTAAGATTCCTAAGAGTCTATCCTTCCTTCGAGAAGGATTGGAAAAAGGATTATCTGCAAGTTCCTTGATGGGACAGATTTCTGCCTTGTCTGTGTTACTTCACAAAAAGCTGGCAGCTGTGCCAGATGTTCTAGCCTTTGTTCAGGCTCTGGTTAGAATCAAGCCTGTTTACAAAATTTTGACTCCTCCTTGGAGTCTCAACCTAGTTCTTTCAGTTCTTCAGGGGGTTCCGTTTGAACCCTTACATTCCGTTGATATTAAGTTATTATCTTGGAAAGTTTTGTTTTTGGTTGCAATTTCTTCTGCTAGAAGAGTTTCAGAATTATCTGCTCTGCAGTGTTCTTCTCCTTATCTGGTGTTCCATGCAGATAAGGTGGTTTTGCGTACTAAACCTGGTTTTCTTCCAAAAGTTGTTTCTAACAAAAACATTAACCAGGAGATAGTTGTGCCTTCTTTGTGTCCTAATCCAGTTTCAAAGAAGGAACGTTTGTTGCACAACTTGGATGTAGTTCGTGCTCTCAAATTTTACTTAGCAGCTACTAAGGATTTCAGACAAACTTTGTCTTTGTTTGTTGTTTATTCTGGTAAACGGAGAGGTCAAAAAGCAACTTCTACCTCTCTCTCCTTCTGGATTAAAAGCATTATCCGATTGGCTTATGAGACTGCCGGACGGCAGCCTCCTGAAAGAATCACAGCTCACTCCACTAGGGCTGTGGCTTCCACATGGGCCTTCAAGAACGAGGCTTCTGTTGATCAGATATGTAAGGCAGCGACTTGGTCTTCACTGCACACTTTTTCTAAATTTTACAAATTTGATACTTTTGCTTCTTCTGAGGCTATTTTTGGGAGAAAGGTTTTGCAAGCCGTGGTGCCTTCCATTTAGGTGACCTGATTTGCTCCCTCCCTTCATCCGTGTCCTAAAGCTTTGGTATTGGTTCCCACAAGTAAGGATGACGCCGTGGACCGGACACACCTATGTTGGAGAAAACAGAATTTATGTTTACCTGATAAATTACTTTCTCCAACGGTGTGTCCGGTCCACGGCCCGCCCTGGTTTTTTTTTTTTTTTATAAATTTCTTTTATTGGGTATCCAAAACAAAACAGAGTATACGTATACATACAATGGTCAATACAGGCATAAATGTTGAGATTTTACATGTGAAAATTTTACATCGTAATGACTCATTTAACAAGAGGAAAAAGTTTTGGATTCCTTTTAATAAATTTCTATGTAAAACAATAAATCAGACTGAGAACATAAAAGAAGGAGGAAAAAAAAAAAAAAAAAAGGGAAAAAGAAAAGGAAAAAAGAGAAATCTAGAATGTAATCCTGACGAGTTGATTATGTAGTGTGAGCGCGCACTACCCCTCAGAGAGCCCATATAGTTTAATAACTATTGGTGACCCGTGAGACTCTTTGTAACTAACCTCTTCTTTGTCTGCACCTTAGCCTCTCCTTTCAGGTTATACTACCTCTGTGGTACCAATGCCATGTCTCAGTGTCAACCCTTGAATCTGTGTTTTATGTAACCCTCCCACATCTCCTTCAGCTGAGCATATATCTCCATGCATTTTATTCGCATGTAGTGATATTCTTCCATTTTTAAGATGTCATTACACTTATGTATCCATTGTGTTAAGTCTGGGGTGTTTCTCGATTTCCATTTCTGGGCTATTAGGTTTTTCATGCTGTTACTTAAAATACACAACATTTTTCTTTGTGCTGTCGTGAAGTTTTTAGGTATACATAAGAATAACCATATTTTAGGGTCTGGTGGAATTGTTTTTTCTAGTATCTTGGAAGCTTCGGTGGCTATACTTTCCCATATTGGTGATATATTGTTACAAGACCACCATATGTGTGACATTGTACCCCTCTCCATTTCACAGCGCCAGCAAGTGTTGGTTCTTGTATGAAATAGCTTTTGAATCCTGACAGGTGTCATATACCACCTGTGGAGTATTTTGAGATTTAATTCTGTTAATTTGGCTGACACTGATGACTTAGCTATATTGTGGAAGACTCTCTTAGCCTCGCCTTGGTTAATATCAAGACCTAGTTCGTCATTCCATCTCTCCAAGTAATATGGGTTGTGACCCCAAGGTTGTGTCTGCAAAATTTTGTATAATATGGAAAGGGAATGGCCTATTGGTTTTGACGATGTGCACATGTTTTCGAATTGAGTTAGGGGTCTAATTAGGTTTCTCCTATCGCTGTGTTTAGAGATAAAGGAGATACATTGCTGATGAAATAGCCAGTCCCTAAACATCTGAAGGCCCTCCTCTACTAGTTTATCCCTTGTGTAAAATGCCTGTTCATTGCCTAGTTGGCGTACCTGCAGTGTTCTGCTTGTCATACTAGTTCTGTAGCGGGAGCAGCGAGACCCAGGGGTAAAGTCTTTGTTTTCACTAAGAGGGGTCAATGGGGAGTATCTAGAAGACACATGTGGGAATCTTAATAGGATATTACTCCAAATTTTAAAGGTCTCAGAGGTCAATGTGTGAAACTGATGGTCCCCACCTGTACCGCCCAAGCCAGCCCAACATTGGGATCCCAAATGGTTAAAGTCTGATATTTCATGCTCCAGCTGTACCCAGGCCTTATTTTGAAAGTTATAGTGCCAGTCTAGTATTCGTTGTAGAAAGGTTGCGTATCTGTATTTCACTAAGTCGGGGACTCCCAGCCCGCCACTCAATAATGGTGTACACATAATATTTTTGTTTATTCTGGCCGTTTTTTTGTCCCAAACAAATTCTAGGATTTTTGACTGCAGGGATGAAAGAAAATTAGTAGGGAGTGGGATAGGTAGGGCTTGCAAGACATATAATATGCGGGGCAGGACATTCATTTTAAATATGTTAATTCTCCCCATCCAGGAAGTTTGTAAGGATCTCCAGGAGGATAGATCTGCTATTAAGCGTCTTTGTAAAGGGATGTAGTTAGTGTTGAATAAGTCTTGTGTGTTTTTTGTAAGCTGAATCCCCAAATATTTTAGTGATTTTTCCTGCCATCGGAAAGGACAGGTGTTTTTTAGTTGAGTAAGGTGGGCCTGATCGAGGGAAATATTAAGTATTTCTGATTTTGATTTATTAATTAGAAAATTGGAGGCGAGCTGAAAATCCCTCAGGTGTTGTAGCACATGTGGTAGTGAAGTGAGTGGATTGGTGAGGGTAAATAATATGTCGTCAGCGTACAACATGATTTTATAGTTTCTTTCTTTAATTCTGACTCCCTCTATGTCTACATCATTCCTAATTTTAACCGCCAGAGCTTCAACCGCACACGCAAACAGTAGGGGGGACAGGGGGCACCCCTGTCTCGTACCGTTGCTTATTTGGAAGGGCTGAGACAATACCCCATTCACCTGGACCCTAGCCGATGGGGAAGAATATAATGCCATAATTTTCGATATAAAAGGGGACCCAATTCCAAATTTTTCTAATATTGACCGCAAAAATTTCCACCGGACGCGGTCGAAGGCTTTCTCCGCGTCCGTGGAAATCAATACTAGTGGGATATTTTGTGATGTCGCGTAATCTATAAGGTCAATGGCTCTTACCGTATTGTCCCTTGCCTCTCTGCCAATAACAAAGCCTACTTGGTCCATATCAATTATCTGGGGAATGACAGGGTTCAGTCTGTTGGCCAGCAATTTAGCATATATTTTTATATCATTATTTAATAAGGATATAGGTCTAAAATTTTCCACTCTATCTGTATTTCTACCCGGTTTGGGGAGCACCACTATATTTGCAGTTAGGGATTCCTCTAGAAAAGGGTTCTTTTCCGAAATGGATTGAAATAATTCTAATAATTGGGGGGATAATATATCAGTAAATTTTTTATAGTAGTAGGTTGTAAAGCCATCAGGGCCAGGTGCTTTCTCATTAGGGAGATCTTTAATTATGCATTTTATTTCCTTTAGTGTGAAAGGTTCGTTAAGGCGGGATCTTTCCTCTTCCCCTATATTTGATAGCATTAGTTGATCTATAAATGTGTGGGCGTTATCCGGGGAGGGTTCCTGCAGGTTATATAATTTCTCATAATAAGCGCGAAAAGCTTCAGCAATATGTGCAGATGAGGTGCTCTCCCCCCCCCCTATGGTCTTTTATTTTCATTATAAAGGATTTATTAGTTTTGCGTTTCAGCTTCCTTGCGAAAAGCCTGCTACATTTGTTGTTACCCTCATAAGACATTTGTTTTAATTTAAGAGCGGATACCTTACACTCTTTGTCGATAATCATATTAAGCTTTCCTCTATAATCCAGCAAGCTGTCTAGTGTTTGTGTATCATTTGGGTCTTGTTTATGAGCTTTCTCCAGTTCCTCAATCTTATTCAAAACCGACTCAAAATATGTTCTTTGCTGTTTAATTTGGTGTGCTTTTATACTCATAAGTTCCCCCCTAAGGACCGCTTTATGGGCTCCCCATCGGTGTTTAATGTCAATATCTGAATTGGAATTAAACTGGAAGAACTCCTCCAGAGCTTTTTCTATTTTTACTGTGTATGTAGGGTCGTCAAGGAGTCTGTCGTCCAATTTCCATAGGTAGCTAGTACCCTCCCTGGTATCCCAATGCATTCTGCAGCGGACCATTGAGTGGTCAGTCCATGATGTGGGGAGTATCCTACAGTTCTCAACCATAGCTAGGCTAGTAACATCCGTGAGGATGTAATCTATCCTGGAATATCTAACATGGGGGTGAGAATAGAATGTGTAATCCTTCACTGTTCTGTTAAGTATTCTCCATGTGTCGTGTAGGGCTAGATCTCTAAGGTTTTTTTTTAGCTTATTAATGATTGCGTGTGCAGTAGAGGATGTCCCTGAGGAGTTATCCATTGTGGGGTCCAATGTACAATTGAGGTCTCCACATACTATCAAGGTGCCCCTCGCTGCGTCTAGTATGGCGTTAGATAGGGTTTTAAAAAATGTGTCTTGTGATGTGTTTGGGGCGTAAGCGCTGACCAATGTTACTTGTTTATGAAACAACTTGCCCACTAGAATTAGGTATCTCCCTGAGACATCCTTTATGCACTTGTGGGCTTGGAATGCTATACCCTTCCTAAACAGTATGCCAACCCCACACTTTTTGGTGTTGTTGGAAGCGTAATAAGAATCTCCGAATTTGTATTTAAACGTCTGGGGTTCTCTATTCTTTAAGAAGTGCGTTTCTTGTATAAAGACCACGTCACCCTTCCTTTCTTTAAAATCTCTCATAGCTACATGTCTCTTAGATGGACTATTGAGGCCCTTAGCGTTAATGGAAATGAAGGTGATTCCCTTCTGCTTATTTATTGATACCATTTATTATATTGTGTTGAGAGCACCCATAGTCACCCGGAGTTCCTGTCAGGTTAATGTGTGTATGGTAAGCCCCCCAAGTTGTCATGCGCCCCCCGTTGGTCTGGAATTTGTAATTTTTGTACGTCAGTCTATAAAAATCTAAAAAACTAACAAGAACATATAATAATTTTGTAAAAACAACCATTAAACAGTGAACTGTTTGAACAAAGTAATAATTCAGTGCAAGAAAAAAGGTAAAGAAGGAGGAATGCTAAACAACAACATCTCCCTCTCATGTGAATGTACTTCCCAACCACCCAACAGGCCACACAACATTTCACATAACCAGCATGTTTAGGCAAAACGTTTAACTCTTCCCATCCCCACAGAGGTAAATTGCATATACATTGTTTTTTTAAAAGAAAATAATTTTTTTTTTTTTTTTTTTTTTTTTTTTTTTTTGAAAATTGAACACAATCTCACCCATCAATGTTCCGCTTCATGTCTCTTGGATGGTAGAACTCATGGCATTTTTGTTGATAGGGTCATTTCTGTCCTTTTTTCGTTTGCCATAGCTCACTAGCTGCCATCGATTTCTTCCCTGAAGTGAGCTCTGATCCGATTGCTCCTCAAGATCAATGCTCCCCTGGGTATCAAAGTCCGGGGGAGTGTTGAAGGTTATGTTTAGTCCCTTAGAAAGAGTCCCTAGGTCGTGTGGTTCTTTATAGGTAAAGGACTTGCCGTCGAATGAAACAACCAAGCTGAAGGGGTACCCCCAACGATATTTAATCTTTTTGTCCCTGAGCGCTCTAGTTATAAAAGCAATGTCCCTTCTCCTCTGTAGCGTGTTGGGGCTCAGGTCCAAATAGATTTGTAGGTTGTGATCCATGTATGATATGTCTCTTAGTTGGCGGGCAGCAGTCCATACCTCCTCTTTATCTTTGTATCGTAGGAACCTCAGTATCACGTCTCTCGGAGGGGCTTTGTCTGGTGGGGGAGGTCTGAGGGCCCTGTGGACCCTATCTAATTCCACATTTGGAGCTTGCTGATCTTTCTTCAGATGGCGAAATAGATCTTGGACATAAGTTTCCAACTCGGTATTAGTGATTTTCTCTGGTATACCGCGGATCCTTAGATTATTTCTACGGTTTCTATTGTCCATATCATCTAGTCTGTCCTGTAGTGCGGACATTTTAGCTTCATGTATGTTAGCTTGTGTTATAATTGAATCAGTCAGGGTATTCAGTGTCTCCTGTGTCCCCTCTATATCCTCCAGTCTAAGCCCAATCTCAGAAACCTCTTTTCTTATAGTTGAAAGCTCCGATTTGATTAAGTTCTTTAAGGAATCAAAGTCTGTTTTTGAAGGGAGATTGGCAATATCAGATTTTAGTTGATTCATTAGCTCCACTGGAACCACTTGTTGTTGAATGTTGTCTGTATGAGACTGTGTGCTGCTCCCTGTGTCTCTTTGCTCCGTATTAGTCGTGTCATTGGTGCAGAAAAAGTTGCTCACAGACACAGGCAGCGTTGCTTGTTTATTAGCTTTATCCATTTTTGGGCCCTTTCTTGTTGCCATTGCGGTCGAAGAATAAAACTTCCTTTATCACTCTTGGGAGTACACTGTTCCCCTTCGCCAGTTTTAATAAACACCAGCAGACCGGAACACCAGAGAAATGAGGATATGAGACTGTTTATTTTCCTTCCTTGTATTTAAGCTTTACATGTGGGTAGCGTGCCTGGTTTTTCGGTCACTTGTGTCTTATTTACATTACTGCTGTGCCCCTGTTGTGGTGTCGGCAAGTTCCTCTATAATTCGTTCAGCCGCATATCTAAAGTAACGGGCTTACGCCACGTGAAAGTGTAGCTCAGATCTCAGCATGTTTAATGACGTGTACCCGATTGGGATATGTGCGGCAGTGTCGGCCAGATTGACTATTTGTAGCCTACAGGGCTGTTTGACAGTGCGCCCCGGGCTAAATGTATTTCCACCTCTGTCACTCCATACACCCACGCAGAGACCGTGAGAGCTGATGGTATTATTAGGCAAGATGGCGCCGATCCCCGTGGGTATATGAGCGTGTCTTTACAAGTGCTAATTACAGACCTGCGGTCACGGCATGGCTCCCCTCGGGTTTCCGCGAACGCAGGGTGTCTTTAGGTGTGAGTTGTGGCCGTCTGCAGTGTCGGTGGCCGGTGGCAATATGAGGGAAATGAGTTATCCAGACCGGAGCTCTATCTCAGTGCGGCCATGTTCCGGCACGGCCAGGCTCCGCCCCTCCGCCCTGGTTTTTTTAATCAGGTCTGATAATTTATTTTCTTTAACTACAGTCACCACGGTAACATATGGTTTCTCCTATGCAAATATTCCTCCTTAACGTCGGTCGAATGACTGGGGTAGGCGGAGCCTAGGAGGGATCATGTGACCAGCTTTGCTGGGCTCTTTGCCATTTCCTGTTGGGGAAGAGAATATCCCACAAGTAAGGATGACGCCGTGGACCGGACACACCGTTGGAGAAAGTAATTTATCAGGTAAACATAAATTCTGTTTTTATTTTTTCAAAATATAACTGCATGAAGCATTGCGGATGTGGGTTGCTAGAAAAAAACAGCACTGAAAAGTGCCTTTACATTGCGGTCTACGGGGACTGTGCTATTATTATAAATATATATTTGTATGCTTATATGCATATATATTTATGTGTTAATATGTGTATATACAAATATAAAGGTAACAAAATGACAAATTAAGGGATCCGCTCACAAGCCGGTATTTTTATTGGCAAATCCACTTAGTTAAAAACAACCATGTCGGTTATGATGAATCAATACAGGAGATCCATGTACAAGCAGTCTTATATGTTTCAGCTACCTGCCGCAATCATAGACAAATCTAAACACATACATATATATGTGTATATATATTCATATATTCATATACAGTATATTTATACTTTGCTGCCCATCGCTGTGCGACTTACCCCCTTCGCTGCACTAGGTTCTCTGCCGTGACTATTGGCATGAGAACGAGGCTCCCATTGGAGCCTATGGAAGCATGCTCTTGTGAGCGCAAAGTTTCCATGCAATGCGAACGTGAAGTCGCGTTTGCATTGCGCTCAACTAGTAATAACAGCGCACATTTACATGTGCTTGTATTACAAGTGGAGCACAAATATCACGCTCGCGATAGCGACATTTTGTACTCCACTCATAATCTGGCCCATAGTGTGCCATCTCTGGAGCACTACATGAAAGCAAATAGTGCTGCCATCTATTGCTCTTGCTAATGTATAACATTGTTGCAAAACTACTGCCATATCATGCTGCAGACACGTGCACACTCCTGAACTTACCTCCCTGCTTTTCAACAAAGAAGAAAACAAGAAAACAAAGAAAATGTGATAATGGAAGTAAATGGGAAAGTTGTTTAAAATTGTATGTCCTATCTAAATCATAAAAGATTTGTTTGGGTTTATGTCCTTTTAAATTGATTTACATTGCTCCCCTGAGGAGGCAGAGTTTAGGATGAAGAACAGATGCCAATATACAACAATATTTCACTAAATACAAAACTTTCAATGTGGAATCAATGTCAGGGTTAAAGGGACAGTCTACAATAGAATTGTTATTGGTTTAAAAGATAGATAATCCCTTTATTACCCATTCCCCAGTTTTGCATAATCAACACTGTTATATTAATGTACTTTTTACCTCTGTGATTACCTTGTATCTAAGGACTTTCTGACAGCCCCCTGATCACATGACTGTGACTGTTTATTATCTATTGAGTTGCATTTAGTATTGTATTGTGCTAAATCTTAAATAACTCCCCAGGCATTAACACAGTGTTATCTATATGGCCCACGTGAACTTATCAGGATAAGAGGCAGCACTCAAGGGCTTAGAAATTAGCATATGAGATTACCTAGGTTTAGTTTCAACTGAGAATACCAAGAGAACAAAGCAAATGTGATGATATAAGTAAATTGGAAAGTTGATTCAAATGACATGCCCTATCTGAATAATGAAAGTTTAATTTTGACTAGACTGTCCCTTTAAGTGCTATGCAGCTCTTTAAAGGATATAGGGACAGCATATTCATCAGTAATAATGATACAATAGTAGACTTTCTAGACCAGGCCTTGACAAATTTGTACAAAATCAATTTGTTAGACCATAAATGTAGGAGCTCTGCATCTGTAACCAGCCAGCTAGAGGAAATGTTTATTTTTCAGGAACAGGAATCAGAAAAATAATGTTCATTAAATGGACATAAAACCCCTTTTTTCTTCTTTCATGATTCAGATAGAACATACAATTTTAAACAACTTTCTAATTTACTTTTACTATCATATTTTCTTCATTTTCTTGTTTTCCTTTGTTGAAAAGCAGAAATGTAAGCTCAAGAGTGTGCATGTGTCTGCATCACTATATGGCAGCAGTTTTGCAACAATGTTATACATTAGCAGGAGCACTAGATGCCAGCACTATTTCCTGTCATGTAGTGCTTTAGGCATGTGCACGCTACCTTTCTAGGTATCTCTTCAACAAAGAATAACATAAGAATTAAATAAATGTGATAATAGAAGTAAATTGGTAACTTTTTAAAAATTGTATTCTCTGTTTGAATCATGAAAAAAAAATATTTGGGTTTAATGTCCCTTTAAAAAAAAAAAAAAAAAAATCATTAGAGGTTTAGGGCCAATAGTGGATTTGTATTTTCTCAGCTGTTAGGCCATAGTGTTGTTTTATTATAATACTGCTAAACATATCACATTTACAGCACAGAAAGTTTACACCGGCTGGTTTTAAAAATGATACAACATACAGGGAAGATCTGGCAATTAACTGTATACAAAATACTTTTGTTCTTTACAGAGATTCCATGAAAGGAGTGCCTAAACAGTTCCATATTTGAAACTTTAAGATCCTACACAAAATGCTTACAAGGCCAAATGCCAAAATAATAATAATAATAATAATACGTTCAAAGAATATAAGTATTTATTTCATTAAATAATATACTCCTGGAAAATTAAAAATGCTTACGTATACATTATGTCGAACATATGTATTCATATAAAGAAAACTTACAAAATAAATATTCTTTGTTTCCACTGCCTAATACTGGTTTAAGTTAATTATTGATTTACAAAATAAAATTCCCAAACGACTGTACCATGCAATGTATTTTTTTCTCCTCACTGTCTGGAAGTAATTTAAGGAGCTTGCATTGCAGTATGGGACGCAGATAGTTGCTCTAAGGCAGTTAAACAGGAGCTGCTGGGGGTGAAAAAACATAATTTATGTAAGAACTTACCTGATATATTCATTTATTTCATATTGACAAGAGTCCATGAGCTAGTGACGTATGGGATATACAATCCTACCAGGAGGGGCAAAGTTTCCCAAACCTTAAAATGCCTACAAATACACCCCTCACCACACCCACAATTCAGTTTAACGAATAGCCAAGAAGTGGGGTGATAAAGAAAGGAGTAAAAAGCATCAACAAAGGAATTTGGAAATAATTGTGCTTTATACAAAAAAATCATGACCACCATAAAAAAGAGGGTGGGCCTCATGGACTCTTGCCAATATGAAAGAAATTAATTTATCAGGTAAGTTCTTACATAAATTATGTTTTCTTTCATGTAATTGGCAAGAGTCCATGAACTAGTGATGTATCGGATAGCAATACCCAAGATGTGGAACTCCACGCAAGAGTCACTAGAGAGGGAGGGATAAAAATAAAAACAGCCATTTTCCGCTGAAAAAAATAATCCACAACCCAAAATAAAAGTTAATTCTCATAAATGTGAGGAAAACTGAAACCACTGCCTGAAGAACTTTTCTACCAAAAACTGCTTCCGAAGAAGCAAATACATCAAAATGGTAGAATTTAGTAAATGTATGCAAAGAACACCAAGTAGCAGCTTTGCAAATCTCATCAACTGAAACTTCATTCTTAAAAGCCCAGGAAGTGGAAACTGATTTAGTAGAATGAGCTGTAATTCTCTGAGGCGGGGCTTGACCCGACTCCAAATAGGCTTGACGAATCAAAAGTTTTAACCACGAGGCCAAGGAAACAGCAGAAACTTTCTGACCTTTCCTGGAACCAGAAAAGATAACAAATATACTAGAAGTCTTCCTGAAATCTTTAGTAGCTTCAGCATAATATTTCAAAGCTCTCACCACATCCAAAGAATGTAAAGATCTTTCCAAAGAATTCTTAGGATTAGGACACAAAGAAGGGACAACAATTTCTCTAATAATGTTGTTAGAATTTACAACCTTAGGTAGAAATTTAAATGAAAACTGCCTTATCCTGGTGAAAAATCAGAAAAGGTGATTCACAAGAGAGAGCGGATAATTCAGAAACTCTTCTAGCAGAAGAGGTGGCCAAAATAAACAACACTTTCCAAGAAAGTAGTTTAATGTCTAAATAATGCATAGGCTCAAACGGAGGAGCCTGTAAAGACTTCAAAACCAAATTAAGACTCCAAGGAGGAGAGATTGATTTAATGACAGGCTTGATACGAACCAAAGCCTGCACAAAACAATGAATATCAGGAAGTTTAGCAATCTTTCTATGAAATAAAACAGAAAGAGCAGAGATTTGTCCTTTCAAGGAACTTAGAGACAAACCTTTATCCAAACCATCCTGAAGAAACTGTAAAATTCTATGAATTCTAAAAGAATGCCAGGAGAATTTATGAGAAGAACAACATGAAATGTAAGTCTTCCAAACGCGATAATAAATCTTTCTAGAAACAGATTTACAAGCCTGTAACATAGTATTAATCACTGAGTCAGAGAAACCTCTATGACTAAGCACTAAGCATTCAATTTCCATACCTTCAAATTTAATGATTTGAGATCCTGATGGAAAAACGGACCTTGAGATAGAAGGTCTGGCCTTAATGGAAGTGGCCAACGTTGGCAACTGGACATCCGAACAGGATCCGCATACCAAAACCTTTGAGGCCATGCTGGGGCCACCAGCAGCACAAACGATTGCTCCATGATGATTTTGGAGATAACTCTTGGAAGAAGAACTAGAGGCGGAAAAATATAAGCAGGTTGATAACACCAAGGAAGTGTCAATGCATCCACTGCTTCCGCCTGAGGATCCTTGGACCTGGACAGGTACCTGGGAGGTTTTTTGTTTAGATGAGATGCCATCAGATCTAATTCTGGAAGCCCACACATCTTAAAAATTTGAGAAAACACATCTGGGTAGAGAGACCATTCTCCCGGATGTAAAGTCTGACGACTGAGGTAATCCGCTTCGCAATTTTCTATACCTGGGATATGAACTGCAGAAATTAGACAGGAGCTGGATTCCGCCCAAACAAGTATCCGAGATACTTCTTTCATAGCTTGAGAACTGCGAGTCCCACCCTGATGATTGACATATGCCACAGTTGTGATATTGTCTGAATGAAAACAAATGAATGGTTCTCTCTTCAACAGAGGCCAAGACTGAAGGGCTCTGAAAATCGCACGGAGTTCCAAAATATTGATTGGTAATCTCGCCTCTTGAGATTTCCAAACCCCTTGTGCTGTCAGAGATCCCCAAACAGCTCCCCAACTTGAAAGACTCGCATCTGTTGTGATCACAGTCCAGGTTGGACGAACAAAAGAGGCCCCTAAAATTATACGATGGTGATCTAACCACCAAGTCAGAGAAAGTCGAACATTGGGATTTAAGTATATTAATTGTGATATCCTTGTATAATCCCTGCACCATTGGTTCAGCATAAGAAACTGGAGAGGTCTCATTTAAAAACGATCAAAGGGGATCACTGCAGTCATGAGACCTAAAACTTCCATGCACATAGCTACTGAAGGGAATGACTGAGACTGAAGGTTCCGACAGGCTACAACCAATTTCAAACATCTCTTGTCTGTTAGAGACAAAGTCATGGACACTGAATCTATCTGGAAACCTAAAAAGGTTACCTTTGTCTGAGGAATCAAAGAACTTTTTGATAAATTGATCCTTCAACCATGTCTTTGAAGAAACAACACTAGTTGATTCGTGTGAGATTCTGCAGAATGTAAAGACTGAGCGAGTACCAAGATATCATCCAAATAAGGAAATACCACAATACCCCGCTCTCTGATTACAGAGAGTAGGGCACCTAGAACCTTTAAAAAGATTCTTGGAGCTGTTGCTAGGCCAAAAGGTAGAGCAACAAATTGGTAACGCTTGTCTAGAAAAGAGAAGCTCAGGAACTGATAGTGATCTGGATGAATCTGAATATGAAGATATTCATCCTGTAAGTCTATTGTGGACATTTAATGCCATTGCTGAACAAAAGGCAGAATAGTCCTTATAGTCACCATTTTGAAAGTTGGTACTCTTACATATCGATTCAAAATCTTTAGATCCAAAACTGGTCTGAATTAATGTTCTTTCTTTGGGACAATGAATAGATTTGAATAAAACCCCAGACCCTGTTGCTGATAATTCCAGGTCTGAAACACACTTCAGGAAAGCCTGAGCCTTTACTTGGTTTGCTGGAATGCGTGAGAAAAAAAATCTTCTCACAGGAGGTCTTACTCTGAATTCTATTCTGTACCAAACATCTTTGAAAAATTTTAATCTGCCCCCTACCAGCTGAGCTGGAATGAGGGCTGCACCTTCATGCGGACTTGGGGGCTGGTTTTGATCTCTTAAATGGCTTGGATTTATTCCAATTTGAAGAAGGCTTCCAATTGGAAGCAGATTCCTTAGGGGAAGGATTAGGTTTCTGTTCCTTATTTTGTCGAAAAGAACGAAAACAGTTAGAAGCTTTAGATTTTCCCTTAGGTCTTTTATCCTGAGGCAAAAAACTCCCTTCCCCCCAGTGACAGTTGAAATTATTGAATCCAACTGAGAACCAAATAATGTATTACCTTGGAAAGAAAGAGATATCAATCTGTACTTAGAAGTCATATTCCAAGATTTGAGCCCCAAAGCTCTTCTAGCTAAAATAGCTAAAGACATAGATTTAACATCAATTTTGATAATATCAAAAATTGCATCACAAATGAAATTATTAGCATGTTGAATCAACTTAACAATGCTAGACAAATCATGTTCCGATACTTGTGCCAAAGTTTCCAACCAAAATGTTGAAGCAGCTGCAACATCAGCCAAAATAAATTGCAGGGCTAAGAAGATGACCTGAATATAAATAAGATTTCCTTAGATAAGACTCAAGTTTCCTATCTAAAGGATCTTTAAAAGAAGTACTATCTTCCGTAGGAATAGTAGTACGTTTAGCAAGAGTAGAGATAGCCCCATCAACTTTGGGGATCTTTTCCCAAAACTCCAATCTAACTGCTGGCAAAGGATACAATTTTTTAAACCTTGAAGAAGGAATAAAATAAGTACCAGGCCTATTCCATTCTTTAGAAATCATATCAGAAATAGCATCAAGAACTGGAAAAACCTCTGGAATAACCAAAGGAGGTTTATAAACAGAATTTAAACGTTTACTAGTTTTAATATCAAGAGGACTAGTTTCCTCCATATCTAATGTAATCAACACTTCTTTTAGCAAAGAACGAATATACTCCATTTTAAATAAATAAGAGGATTTGTCAGTGTCAATATCTGAGGCAGGATCTTCTGAATCAGATAGATCCTCGTCAGAGAAGGATAATTCAGTATGTTGCTGGTTATTTGAAATTTCATCAACCTTATGAGAAGTTTTAAAAGACCTTTTACGTTTATTAGAATGCGGAATGGCAGACGAAGCCTTGTGAATAGAATCAGCAATAAATTCTTTTAAATTCACAGGTATATCTTGTGCATTAGATGTTTAGGGAACAGTAACAGTTAATGAAATACTACTGATAGATACATTCTCTGCATGTAAAAGTTACAACTATTACAAACCACAGCTGGAGGTATAACCCCCACAAGTTTACAACAAATGCACTTAGCTTTGGTAGAACTGTTATCAGACCGCAGGGTTCCATCAGTGATTTCTGAGACAGGATCAGATTGAGACATCTTGCAAATGTAAGAGAAAAAAACAACATATAAAGCAAAATTATCAATTTACTTATATGGCAGTTTCAGGAATGGGAAAAAATGCAAACAGCATAGCCCTCTGACATAGAAAAAAGGCAGGAGGCAAATAGAAACGGGGTCTTAAATAAAGAAAATATGACGCACAACAAACAGAAAAATATTTTTTGGCGCCAAAAACAACACACTCGTGTCATAGATGACGCAACCTTGTGAAAGGACTCAACGTCAACTAAGACGCCGGAAATGGCGAATTTGCGTCAATGAACGTATTTTCGCACCAAGAATGACGCAATAAACTCTGGCATTTGCGCCCTTGCGAGCCTAATTCTGCCCGCAAATTTAAAAGACAGTCAATTGGAAAAAGAGACTATACCCCAGGTAAGAAAAAACATTTCATAAAAAAACAAAAAAAAAAACATTTCCCAGATATGGAACTAACAGTCTGCAAAAGGAAATATATTGAAAACCTGAATCATGGCAAATATAAGTACAATACATATATTTAGAACTTTATATAAAAACATAAAGTGCCAAACCATAGCTGAGAGTGTCTTAAGTAATGAAAACATACTTACCAAAAGACACCCATCCACATATAGCAGATAGCCAAACCAGTACTTAAACAGTTATCAGTAGAGGTAATGGAATATGAGAGTATATCGTCGATCTGAAAAGGGAGGTAGGAGATGAATCTCTGCGACCGATAACAGAGAACCTATGAAATAGATATCCCGTGAGGAAAACCATTGCATTCAATAGGTGATACTCCCTTCACATCCCTCTAACATTCTCTGTACTCTGAGAGGAATCGGGCTTCAAAATGCTGAGAAGCGCATATCAACTTAGAAATCTTAGCACAAACTTACTTCACCACCTCCATAGGAGGCAAAGTTTGTAAAACTGAATTGTGGGTGTGGTGAGGGTTGTATTTATAGGCATTTTGAGGTTTGGGAAACTTTTCCCCTCCTGGTAGGATTGTATATATTCCATACGTCACTAGCTCATGGACTCTTGCCAATCACATGAAAGAAATTGCGGTTTTAGTGTTGAGGGACTGGCTGAGACTGCATGAAAATATAATCTGAGCATCTCTATGTAAAAAGGGAAGATACCTCAAAAATACTTTTTTGAGATAAAATATCTTCCTTTTTTACATAGAAATTTTCAGGTGATATGTTCTAGTCAACTTTTATACTGCTATGCTGCATCACTTTCAAGTACTTTAACATTTGGGTGTTATGTCCCTTTAAGGAGGAGACAAACATATCCTGTATCTTGTAGACTGAAAGGAATAAGACCTGCTGTCCTAGTGATATGCAAGTTGAATTTGTTAGTAATGGAACAGCTCTTGCTATTTACATATTAGTTAACGCTTGCAACTAGTGCTCTGCTTCTCATATTTAACATTTTGTTTGTTATACTCGTTATACATTATTTGAATTTTTGGTTAATTTATCTATTTGAATCAAAATTCAGTCTAACTAGCAGTCTTGGTGAAATTATGAAAGAAAATGAGAGCTCTCTGCTATGTAAAAGTTTGCGATTGAGGAAGAACCCAACGTATGTTTAAACTTTGTTATTACGCCTAATATAAATCAAAATATATTCTTTTTAGTGCACTGTACCTCAAAATCACTGTTATTTTTGGATCCATAGCTTTTCCTTTCAGAGTAATAATTGTTTTGAGTATTTTGATAAAAGCTTGCCACCTGTTAATTAGAGAGAAAAACAATGAGATCTGTGGGGTGGAAATGTTTAGATAATTACACTGGGATTTGAGAAACGATTTCATACACGCCCATGTTTAGCCCATTTTATAATAAAAAACAATTACACTTTGTATTTAGTACTTATTAGTATGAATTTCTATGTGTTTTTTGAACATTCAGTATACTTAAATAACAATGTATACTGTGCATATTTAATATGATATATTCAAGATGTAATTTACATAAAACATTTAAGCTTTTGATAAAATACGATTTTTGGTGAACAATTTTGTTATGATTTTTATCCACATTAAACTATACAATTTTTTTTCCTGTGTATTTTTGTGTGAATGGTTTAATTATTTGTTTTGTAAGATTTTTAAAATTACAGTTTTCATTCTGCACTTTTGTAATGTATGCATTTCCTTCCCGTATAAAAATGCAGAATAAGTTTCTTAATGAGATACCCTGTTTTGAGGGTAAAAAGTGTCTTTAAATAATATCACCAGAGAAATCTAAGTGGTGGTGCGCATTTTTAAATAATCTCGCCAGCCCAGAGCCCATTAGATCATCTGGCCCACACAGGGGCAGATTTTAGCCTAGGCAGATTGGTGGGGGACGGCACTTTCTGAGGGAAAAATACCTTTATAGTTTTACTTGGAGACACTCGAGAGTCACAGCACCGTTTCTCGCTGTTTAGCTATTCACTTAGCTGCTGGACTCTTCAGCTTGTTCCCTGTTTTCCAGATGCTGCACACCTATTTTAAATGTATGGACAGCTGTCTTGGGGCTGAATGTATCCATTATTGTAGATTTGCAGGGAAACTGTAAAAAAAAATAATGGAATACTGTTGTGTAAAAATGCTAGTTACAGAGCGCATGGTACTCTGCACATGATTAGACTGGAGGCGGAAAGAGTGTTAACCGCCCACGCACCGGCACTTCAGTCTCAGACTAGTGCTTAAAGTGAATGTAAATTTAAATGATAAAGTGCCCGGTTTTAAAAAATCTGATTAAAAACAGGGGCACTTTAATTAATCAAAATTTACATTTCACTCATGTTGTGAAAATACTTACCTTTTAATCTTGACACCCGCTCCAGTGATTCCCACGGTCGTCGCAAGCCTCTTCATACATCAGAAATGATGGATCGGTCATCCTCTAATCACGGCTCCCCCCCCCCCCCCGGGGGAATCAGTGTCTGATTCAATGCTGTGATGGGAGGAAGCCGGATTCCTCATTTTAGACCTGGGAAGAGGCTTTGCGATGGGCGGGGGAAGCGATGCAGCGGCTGTCAAGATTAAAAGGTAAATATTTTAAGAACACTAATTAAATTGCCCCTGTTTTTAATCTGATTTTTAAAAACCGGGCACTTTATCATCTAAATTTAGATTCACTTTAACATGTCAAACAGTGCAGCAAAGAAACTTACTTTTTTTAAAGGTAGGTAATGATAAAAGAATATAAATACTAATTGTTCCATTTATATTTAAATTAGTTTTGCTTCAAAACTATGTTTTCTAAAAAAATAAAACACACACATTTTTACATTTCCTGGTATATGTAGGGGACAGTGAAACTTTGGAGGGGGCAGCTAGAACTGATTGTGTTTAATCATGAAAATTTAGACCCAAGCAGCTAACAGACATCCCTCCTGATCACCTGACACAGAAAACAGATCTCACAGTGTCTGTGTTTGGGAGGAATGCCGTTAGTTCTAGGGTCTCATACTTTCTTAGTTCACAAATTTCTAAGGACATCACCTAATGAATTTATGCTGCCTGAGTTGCTATTTCTCTTGTAAGATGTATCGAGTCCACGGATTCATCCATACTTGTGGGATATTCGCCTTCCTTACAGGAAGTGGCAAAGAGAGCACCCACAGCAGAGCTGTCTATATAGCTCCTCCCTTAGCTCCACCCCCCCAGTCATTCTCTTTGCCTACTCTAAGTACTAGGAAGGATAAAGTGAGTGTGGGGACAAATCTAATTTCTCTGCGTCTGACTGCTTGGAGATTGAACCCCTGATTCTTTCACAGCGTGGTTTCTCTGAGTCGGTCATTGATACCCGGATTCAAGCTAGAAAGCCTGTCACCAGGAAAATCTATCATAAGATTTAGCGCAAATATCTTTATTGGTGTGAATCCAAGGGTTACTCATGGAGTAAGATTAGGATTCCTAGAATATTGTCTTTTCTCCAAGAAGGATTGGAGAAGGGATTATCAGCTAGTCCCTTAAAAGGACAAATATCGGTTTTGTCTATTCTTTTACACAAACTTCTGGCAGATGTCCCAGACGTTCAAGCGTTTAGTCAGGCCTTAGTCAGGATCAAGCCTGTATTTAAACCTGTTGCTCCGCCATGGAGCCTAAACTTAGTTCTTAAAGTTCTTCAAGGGGTTCCATTTGAACCTATGCATTCCATAGATATTAAGCTTCTATCTTGGAAAGTTTAGTTTTTAGTAGCTATCTCTTCGGCTTGAAGCGTTTCTGAGTTATCTGCTTTACAATGTGACTCACCTTACCTTGTTTTCCATGCAGATAAGGTGTTTTTGCGTACCAAACCTGGATTCCTTCCTAAGGTTGTTTCTAATAGGAATATCAATCAGGAAATTGTTGTTCCTTCACTGTGTCCTAATCCTTAATCAAAGAAGGAACGTCTGTTGCACAATCTTGATGTGGTTCGTGCTTTAAAGTTCTACTTACAAGCAACTAAAGATTTCCGTCAAACATCTTCATTGTTTGTTGTTTATTCTGGTAAACGGAGAGGTCAAAAGGCTATGGCTACCTCTCTTTCTTTTTGGCTGAAAAGCATCATCCATTTGGCTTATGAGACTGCTGGCCAGCAGCCTCCTGAAAGAATTACTGCTCATTCTACTAGAGCAGTGGCTTCCACATGGGCTTTTAAAAATGAGGCTTCTGTTGAACAGATTTGTAAAGCGGCGACTTCGTCTTCGCTTCATACTTTTTCCAAATTTTAGAAATTCAATACTTTTGCTTCTTCGGAGGCTATTTTTGGGAGAAAGTTCTACAAGCAGTGGTGCCATCCGTTTAAGGTACCTGTCTTGTCCCTTCCTTCATCCGTGTCCTAAAGCTTTGGTATTGGTATCCCACAAGTATGGATGAATCCGTGGACTCGATACATCTTACAAGAGAAAACATAATTTATGCTTACCTGATAAATTTATTTCTCTTGTGATGTATCGAGTCCACGGCCCTCCCGGTTTATTTAAGACAGGCAATATATTTTTATTTAAAAAACTTCAGTCACCTCTGCACCCTATAGTTTCTCCTTTTTCTTCCTAGCCTTTGGTCGAATGACTTGGGGGTGGAGCTAAGGGAGGAGCTATATAGACAACTCTGCTGTGGGTGCTCTCTTTGCCACTTCCTGTAAGGAAGGAGAATATCCCACAAGTATGGATGAATCCGTGGACTTGATACATCACAAAAGAAATACATTTATCAGGTAAGCATAAATTATGTTTCTCTTGTAAGATATATCGAGTCCACGGATTCATCCATACTTGTGGGATATTCTCCTTCCCTACAGGAAGTGGCAAAGAGAGCACCCACAGCAGAGCTGTCTATATAGCTCCTCCCTTAGCTCCACCCCCCAGTCATTCTCTTTGCCGGCTCTAACAAGATGGAAGGGTAAAGAGATTGTGGTGACAAAATATTAGTTTTTATTTCTTCAAGCAAGAGTTTGTTATTTTAAATGGTACCGGTGTGTACTATTTACTCTCAAGCAGAAAAGAGATGAAGATTTCTGCATGGAGGATGATGATCTTAGCATTTGGTAACTAAGATCCATTGCTGTTCCCACAGAGGCTGAAGAGTACAGGAAACTTCAGCTGAGGAACGGTTTTGCAGTCTCTACTGCACTGAGGTATGTTCAGTCATTTTTTTTAGATAGACGAGATATTTCAAGAAAAGGGCTGACATTATCCCCATGAGGGGAAGGATAAGCTTTAATCAAACACTTATGGTAGTATTATAAGCTTGCATAAGGGCTAAGTTACTGCTGGTTGACACTTATATGTTTAAAACAGACGTTTTTGATAGATTTGAGAAAAACATTTTTTTTGGGGACTTTTATTTAGGGGTTCATTTGGCTTATATTGGAAGGTTTTTATACCACATGGCTATGTTTTTAACACTTGAGGTTAATTTAAGGTCCCTCAGACATCGTGTATGAGGTGGGCGGGGCCTAATTTTGCACCTTAGTTGCGCATTTGTTTTTACTTCTGGATAGCAAGCTTCAACACAGGAGGGTCCTGAAGTAGTTTTGGAGCCAAAACGAAGCTTTATTCCCCCAATTTCAACCCCTAAGGGCAGGTAGGCGCCACAGCAGAGCTGTGGCAAGGTGCTGACTTTATATTTCCGGATTTTTAGACTTTTGTCAATCTGGTTTGGTAACTAAGGGGTTAATTTCATTCTTACTAGTGGTGCAACCTTACTAAGGCTTACTATATATGCTGTAAAAATTCGTAAGATTTGTGACATTTTTAAGCAGTTTTGCAGAAAGTCTACCTGTTTTTTTCTCTTAAAGGCACAGTACCGTTTTTTTGAAAGTGTTGTTTTTCATTGAATAAAGTGTTCTCTAAGCTTGCTTGTTGCATTACTAGCCTGTTTAACATGTCTGACATCAAGGAAAATCATTGTTCAATGTGTTTAGAAGCCATTGTGGAACCCCCTCTTAGAATGTGTCCCACTTGCACTGATATGTCTATAAATTATAAAGAGCATATTTTAGCACCTCACTGAGGTTTTATCTAAACTGCCTGGTTTGCAAGGAAAGCGTGACAGCTCTGGGTTAAGAAAAATGCAGAGCCATCTGACGCTTTAGTAGCCGTATCTGATATTCCCTCACAATGTTCTGAGGTAAGGATAAGGGATTTGTTATCTGAGGGAGAAATTTCTGATTCAGGAAAGACCCTCCCTCAGACATATTCTGATATGACGGCCTTTAAATTTAAGCTTGAACACCTCCGCTTATTGCTCAGGGAGGTATTAGCGACTCTAGATGATTGTGACCCTATAGTGGTCCCAGAGAAATTGTGTAAAATGGACAAATACTTAGAGGTTCCTGTTTACACTGATGTTTTTCCAGTCCCTAAGAGGATTGTGAATATTGTTACTAAGGAGTGGGATAGACCAGGTATTCCGTTCGCTCCCCCTCCTGTTTTTAAGAAAATGTTTCCCATATCTGACACCATGCAGGACTCGTGGCAGACAGTTCCTAAGGTGGAGGGAGCTATTTCTACTCTGGCTAAGCGTACAACTATACCTATCAAAGACAGTTGTGCTTTCAAAGATCCTATGGATTAAAAATTAGAGGGTCTCCTGAAGAAAATTTTTGTTCATCTAGGTTTCCTTCTCCAACCTATTGCGTGCATTGTTCCTGTAACTACTGCAGCTGCTTTCTGGTTTGAGGCTCTAGAAGAGGCTCTTCAGATGGAGAGTCCATTAGAGGAGATTATGGACAGAATTAAGGCCCTTAAGTTGGCTAATTCATTCATTACAGATGCCGCTTTCCAACTGGCTACATTAGCGGCAAATAATTCAGGTTTTGCCATTTTAGCACGCAGAGTGTTATGGCTTAAGTCCTCATCTGCGGATGTGTCATCAAAATCGAAACTTTTGAACATCCTTTTCAAACGAAAGACCCTGTTCGGGTCTGAACTGAAAGAGATTATTTCAGACATCACTGGAGGGAAAGGCCATGCCCTCCCTCAGGATAAAACAAATAAAATGAGGACCAAAAAAAATAATTTTCGTTCCTTTCGGAACTTCAAGGGTGGTCCCGCTTCAGCTTCCTCTGCTGCAGAGCAAGACAGAAATTTTGCCCAATCCAAGTCAGTCTGGAGACCTAACCAGGCTTTGTACAAGGGTAAACAGGCCAAGAAGCCTGCAGCTGCCTCTAAGACAGCATGAAGGGGTAGCCCCCGATCCGGGACCGGATCTAGTAGGGGGCAGACTCTCTCTCTTCGCTCAGACAAAGAGAGAGGCGTTCTTACGCTGTGAGGAAGACCTACATACCATGGGAGTTATCCGCCCAGTTCCAAAACAGGAACAAGGGCTAGGGTTTTACTCAAACCTGTTTGTGGTTCCCAAAAAAGAGGGAACTTTCAGACCAATCTTGGATCTCAAAATTCTAAACAAATTCCTAAGAGTACCATCATTAAAGATGAAGACTATTCGGACCATTCTACCAGTGATCCAGGAGGGTCAATATATGACTACCGTGGACTTACAGGATGCGTGTCTACACATCCCTATTCACAGAGATCAAAATCAATTCCTCAGATTTGCCTTTCTGGACAGGCATTTCCAGTTCGTGGCCCTTCCCTTCGGGTTCGCCACGGCTCCCAGAATTTTCACAAAAGTGCTAGGGTCCCTTTTGGCGGTGCTAAGGCCACAGGGCATAGCAGTGGCGCCTTATCTAGACGACATCTTAATTCAGGCGTCGACTTTCCAACTAGCCAAGTCTCACACGGACATCGTGTTGGCTTTTCTGAGATCTCACGGGTGGAAGGTGAACGTAAAAAAAAGAGTTCTCTCTTCCCTAGGGACTCTGATAGACTCGGTAGAAATTAAAATATTTCTGACGGAGGTCAGAAAATCAAAACTCTTAACCACTTGCCAAGCTCTTCATTCCATTCCTCGGCCATCAGTGGCTCAGTGCATGGAGGTAATCGGACTCATGGTAGCGGCAATGGACATAGTTCCTTTTGCCCGCCTACACCTCAGACCACTGCAACTATGCATGCTCAAACAGTGGAATGGGGATTATGCAGATTTATCTCCTCAAATAAATCTGGACCAGGAGACCAGAGATAGATTCTCTTCTCTGATGGTTGTCTCAGGACCACCTGTCTCAGGGAATGTGTTTCCGCAAGGCCAGAGTGGCTCATAGTAATGACAGATGCCAGCCTACTAGGCTGGGGTGCAGTCTGGAACTCCCTGAAAGCACAGGGCTTATGGTCTCAGGAGGAAACTCTCCTCCCGATAAACATTCTAGAACTGAGAGCGATATTCAATGCGTTTCAGGCGTGGCCTCAGCTTGCTGCGGCCAAATTCATCAGATTTCAGTCGGACAACATCACGACTGTAGCTTATATCAATCATCAAGGAGGAACACAGAGTTCTCTAGCGATGATGGAGGTAACCAAAATAATCAGATGGGCGGAGGATCACTCTTGCCATCTCTCAGCAATCCATATCCCAGGAGTAGAGAACTGGGAGGCGGATTTCCTAAGTCGTCAGACTTTTCATCAGGGGGAGTGGGTTCTCCATCCGGAGGTATTTGCCCAGCTGACTCACCAGAATTGGATCTGATGGCGTCCCGACAGAATGCCAAACTTCCTCGTTACGGGTCCAGGTCCCGGGATCCCCAGGCGGTACTGATAGATGCTCTAGCAGTGCCCTGGTCCTTCAATCTGGCCTATGTATTTCCACCGTTTCCTCTCCTTCCACGTCTGGTTGCCAGAATCAAGCAGGAGAGGGCTTCAGTGATTCTGATAGCACCTGCGTGGCCACGCAGGACTTGCTATGCAGACCTAGTGGACATGTCATCAGTTCCACCATGGTCTCTGCCAATGAGGCAGGACCTTCTAATCCAAGGTCCATTCATGCATCCAAATCTAATTTCTCTGTGTCTGACTGCTTGGAGATTGAACGCCTGATTCTATCAAAGCGTGGTTTCTCTGAGTCGGTCATTGATACCCTGATTCAAGCTAGAAAGCCTGTGACCAGGAAGATTTATCATAAGATTTGGCGCAAATATTTTTATTGGTGTGAATCCAAGGGTTACACATGGAGTAAGATTAGGATTCCTAGAATATTGTCTTTTCTCCAAGAAGGATTGGAGGAGGGATTATCAGCTAGTTCGTTAAAAGGACAAATATCTGCTTTGTCTATTCTTTTACACAAACGTCTGGCAGATGTCCCAGACGTTCAAGCATTTAGTCAGGCCTTGGTCAGGATCAAGCCTGTATTTAAACCTGTTGCTCCGCCATGAAGCCTAAACTTAGTTCTTAAAGTTCTTCAAGGGGTTCCATTTGAACCTATGTATTCCATAGATATTAAGCCTCTTTCTTGGAAAGTTTTGTTTTTAGTTGCTAACTCTTCGGCTCGAAGAGTTTCTGAGTTATCTTCTCTACAGTGTGATTCACCTTACCTTGTTTTTCATGCAGATAAGGTGGTTTTGCCTACCAAACCTGGGTTTCTTCCTAAGGTTGTTTCTAATAGGAATATCAATCAGGAGATTGTTGGTCCTTCACTGTGTCCTAATCCTTCCTCAAAGAAGGAACGTCTGTTGCACAATCTTGATGTGGTTCGTGCTTTAAAGTTCTACTTACAAACAACTAAAGATTTCCGTCAAACATCTTCATTGTTTGTTGTTTATTCTGGTAAACGGAGAGGTCAAAAGGCTACGGCTACCTCTCTTTCCTTTTGGCTGAAAAGCATCATCCGTTTGGCTTATGAGACTGCTGGCCAGCAGCCTCCTGAAAGAATTACTGCTCATTCTACTAGAGCAGTGGCTTCCACATGGGCTTTTAAAAATGAGGCTTCTGTTGAACAGATTTGTAAGGCGGCGACTTGGTCTTCGCTTCATACTTTTTCCAAATTTTACAAATTCAATACTTTTGCTTCTTCGGAGGCTATTTTTGGGAGAAAGGTTCTACAAGCAGTGGTGCCTTCCGTTTAAGGTCCCTGTCTTGTCCCTCCCTTCATCCGTGTCCTAAAGCTTTGGTATTGGTATCCCGTAAATATGGATGAATCCGTGGACTCGATACATCTTACAAGAGAAAACATAATTTATGCTTACCTGATAAATTTATTTCTCTTGTGATGTATCGAGTCCACGGCCCGCCCTGTTTATTAAGACAGGCAATATATTTTTATTTAAAGAACTTCAGTCACCACTGCACCCTATAGTTTCTCCTTTTTCTTCCTAGCCTTCGGTCGAATGACTGGGGGGTGGAGCTAAGGGAGGAGCTATATAGACATCTCTGCTGTGGGTGCTCTCTTTGCCACTTCCTGTAGGGAAGGAGAATATCCCACAAGTATGGATGAATCCGTAGACTCGATACATCACAAGAGAAATAAATTTATCAGGTAAGCATAAATTATGTTTTTTGCTAAAGTCAGGGTAGCAGGGTCTAACTGTTTTTGCCACAGCTTGCTGAGGTGAAAAAGATTAAGGGGCATATTTATCAAGCTCCATGTTTCTGGCAAGCCTCTGAGGCGGCGGACAGACATCACCTAAAATCAACCCGATCCAATACGATCAGGTTGATTGATACCCCCTGCTGGCAGCCAAATCTGCAAGGGGCGGCGTTGCACCAGCAGTTCACAAGAACTGCTGGTGCAATGATAAATTCCGACAGAGTATACTGTCGGCATTTATCGATGTGCGGCGGACATGATCCGCAATATTGGATCATGTCCGCTCCTAAGGGTCCGATGTCATGTCTGGTATGATATCTGTATTTATTCAGTTTGAACATGTTTAAGGTGTAAGACTGACTGCAAAATTACATCAGTCTCAATATATATATATATATATATATGTTAGAATAGACCATTATGTGACCTACTATAGTACTATATAAAAAAAAATTAAGCTCAACAACACAGAAAACTATATATATCTATGTCTATCTATATATCTATATATCTATCTATCTATATATATATATATATATATATATATATATATATATACAGTATATATATATATATATATATATATATATATGTATACAGTATATGTATATGTATAGTTTTCTGTGTTGTTGAGTTTTTATTTTACAATAAATGTGCTTTTAAATACACAAATAATAATAATATAATAAAATATAATATGGTGAAGAAGCAACAGTTATGCATAATTATCAGTATTTCACTTGTATTTTAGACTTTTAAATGAATTGATAGACAGATTGCTTCTATTAGGGACAGGATTTATGATCTTTCAATAGCAATGATATAAATCTATATACAACTCTATATCAAGAAACCAGAAAATGTTTCTCTCTCTTTTTCTCTTTTTCTCTCTTTTTTCTCTTCCTCTCTTTTTCTCTTTCTTTCTCTTTCTTTCTTTCTCTCTCTCTCTTTCCTTCTTTTTCTCTCTCTCTTTCCTTCTTTCTCTCACTTTCCTTCTTTCTCTCTCTTTCATTCTTTCTATCTCTTTCCTTCTCTCTCTCTCTTTCCTTCTCTCTCTTTCCTTCTTTCTCTCTCTCTCTCTCTCTCTCTCTCTCTCTCTCCTTCCTTCTTTCTCTCTCTCTTTCCTTCCTTTTTTCGCTCTCTCTTTCCTTCCTTTTTTCGCTCTCTCTCTTTCCTTCCTTCTTTCTCACTCTCTCTTTCCTTCTTTCTCTCTCTCTCTCTCTCTCTCTTTCTCTTTCCTTTTCTCTCTCTCGCTCTCGCGCTCTCTCACTCTCTCGCTCTCTCTCTCATACTAAAATAATACTATGGATTAAAAAGTTATTTCTATCCCTGCTATATTTCAGTTTTTATTTATATAGATTCTATCTATCTATCTATCTATCTATCTATATATCATATATAAACTTTGATACCTCACTGCAATAGCTTCCTGTTTCTACTCCTATTTTTTTAAAAGCAAATATACTAGTCACACTTGTTAAAAGGATTTGAACTCATATGATTAGTGCTATGTAACATTTATTTCAAGCAAATGTTTCTATGGTAACATCATTATGTTAAGTGGTCAAGTAGATTTCAGTTCCTCATTTTAGTTACTTGTATATTTAACTGTTCTACTTGAATTATTTTCTCGTTTTAACCCGCTCCCCGACACCGCTGCCACTATAATAAACCTATTAACCCCTAAACCGCAAGCCCCCCACAACGAAATATACTAAATTATAGTATTAACCCCTAAACTGAAAGCCCCCCACATCACAATAAACTATTTTAAACTAGTAACCCCTAAACCTAACGTCCCCCTAACTTTATATTAAAATTACAATTTCCCTCTCTTAAATCAAATTAAAACTTACCTGTCAAATTAAAAAAAACAAGTTTAAACTAACAATTAAACTAATATAACTATTAAACTAAAATTAAACTAACTACCAGTTAAAGAAAACTAAAATACACATTAAAAAAAGCACGGAGCATCCTCTTTATATGGTCGCCGCCGTATACTGAATCTTCAATGCAAGGGAACCTTTTCAAAATGGCGTCCCTTGCATTCCTATTGGCTGATTTGATTTTGGAAAATCAAATCAGCCCATAGGATGAGAGCTAGTGAAATCTTATTGGCTGTTCAAATCAGCCAATAGAATTTCAGTAGCTCTCATGCTATTGGCTGATTTGAACAGCCAATAGGATTTCAGTAGCTCTCATCCTATTGGCTGATTTGAATTTCAAAAATCAAATCAGACAATAGTAATCCAAGGGACGCCATTTTGAAAAGGCTCCCTTGCATTGAAGATTCAGTATACGGCGGCGACTGTATGAAGAAAATGCTCCGCGCCGTTTTCTTTTTTTTTTTTAGAGTTAGGTTTCTTATTTTAGGGGGTTGGTTGGTTGGTGGTTTTTACTGTTCGGGGGTCTTTGTGTTTTTTTTTTACAGGTAAAAGAGCAGATTTCTTTGGGGCTATGCCCCACAAAAGGCCCTTTTAAGGGCTTTTGGTAGTTTATTGTAGGCTAGGGTTTTTTTTAGTTTGGGTGGGCTTTTTTATTTTTATAGGGCTATTAGATTAGGTTTTTTTTGATAATTTTGTTTGTTATTTTTCGTTAATTTAGTATTTTTTATTTTCTGTAATTAGATACTTTGTAATTTTTATAGTAGTGTTAGGATTTTTTAATGTGTATTTTAGTTTTCTTTAATTGGTAGTTAGTTTAATTTTAGTTTTTTTTTTAATATAATTTTTATTGAGGTTATGGAAAAATACAACATATGTGAAATGCCATAAAATACAGATATCAAATTATATGAGAAACAGATACATTCTTGTTAAAGCAAAAATAATACATTAAAACTGTATGGCTAGTTTTCTTAAACCTCTGTTTTATATTCTGGAATGAGTTCCTCTATGAAAAGAACGGGCTACTTTTGAACCCTAACCAAGCTGATAAACACTGGGAGAGGAAATTGGCATTGAGCATGGTCACTTTTGGACCTAGTACTTGAGAAAGCAAGATGGGGAAAATCAGCAGGCCTAAGCTGCTTTACAGAGATGAAGAAGGGGGGGAGAGAGAAAAAAAAAGGGTGAGAAGAAGGGAGGGGCAGAAGGAATATGGAGGGGGGGGAGGGGCGGGTAGGCTCTTGTTAGGAATATGTCTTATCTAAGATTAAGGGAATATGAAGAGGAGAAAAGTAGGGGGTCAATGAAACCCAGTCAGTAGTGACATCATAAGGTTATAAAGAATCTGGGTCTAAGGACATCTACCTTATCTGTGTAGGAGCTAGCAGTGCATAATTATTAGTCATTAGGTAATACCAGAGCCTGAACTAATATCTTGCTAATCTATGCTAAAGACAGCTCTGGGGGAATGCTCAATATCTAGTATAAAGGCTATAATCCGTAGTAAGGGACTCCCTAAGAGAATATATATGGGAAGAACTGGATCCAATATTCTCAGGACTGGTTCCCTAAGAAAAACTAGTTGTGTAAAATTAGGGGTAAGTCTAACTAGGCTTCTTAGCAGAGATGGAGGGGACTGAGAAAAGAGAGGAGTCTAACCTCACAGGCAATGGACAGCTTAAAATTATTATATGTGTGTAGTGGGGTCAGACAAAGCAGCCTGAAAGTTAAATCAAGTAGTGTCCCATAATGAGGGAGGTTAGGTACAGAAGAGATCAGAGCTAGGAACCCAAATATACCATGTCCAAGATAAATGTAGGGAGCTTTATGTCCCTGTAGATACAATAGCAGTTGGTGCAGGACATCTATGGGCATATACAACAAAAGAACAGACTAGAATCCTACATAGCATTTACTCATAACATTGCCGTGTAGTCTTATATGTAGGTTACTTAGTACATAAAGATAGAACAAACATTAACCCTTTTTATTTGCTACACACTCAGACACTCATACCAAATCTCTCAGGCCTATCAGCCGTCATAGGGGCTCTTAGTGACTGGCGTTTGGTAGGCTGCATTCTGAATTTTACACTTAAGCCTGATATCCAGGAAAACAAACTCTGAAAGTGGTTAACAAAAGTAGTAAGAACCACTATATGCAACATGCAACATATGGCCCTTCCCTTTGGCACCTTAAAAAGTACTGTTAGGTAGAGGGAGTATTAGGCTCCGGGTGTATGTCCACACTATCCTACTCCGCATCTCGAGGCCTGAGGGGCTCCCGCCTACTGACAGGGTTGTGATAGGTATCCCTGTCTTCTGAGGAATCCCAAAAGACGATTATGTCTCTGGTGGATATGGAGGAGCTTACCCTTAATAAAGTCCCTGGAGTCAGTAAGATTCAGGAGCGGGTGAGTAGTGCATAATGCGGCAGCTAATCCAGAGATTGTGGTGTCAGGAGTATGGGAAGCAAAAGATTCGGTCTCCAGTGGTCCAGAACTGCCCGTCTGGCAATGCAGCTCCACTTCATGAATCTTTTGGGTTATTGGCGCATAAGCAGGAGTCGCGTAGGCATCGCAAGTAGGGCTGAAGATAATTTTCACCTCTTCACACAGTATCCGCAGGTGCACCTTAATGTCTATGTATGTCTCAAATGACTGGTAGTCATCGTAAGTCTCCATAGCGATGTCATGGGCATTATTTCCAATAGGTTCCAGAGGGTGGGAGTAGTTTGCCATTATGGGAGACTGTCAGACTGCTGTGATCTGAGTAAGGAGCTCTCATTTAGCGGGTAGACGAGCCGTAAGACATTAACTGCCTGCCGTAGTAGCTATACAGCTGGTGCGATGTTGAGGCTTAATCTGTGGATCAGCGATCCAGGAATAGAGGCTCTCTGACCTCCCAAAGTGAGGGGTTCTCAGTCGCTAAGGAGTGATTTCTATTGTCCTTCTTCATTGCGTGATTCACCGCATGTAGTTAGGCTTGGGTAATGGCCGCCCTCATAGGCCCTGGTTAGTTGCTCTGCAAAATCTTGCTTTATAGATGAATACATGGGTGTCTCTTCATCTTCAAACTTCTCCAGTAGAATTCAAAAGCGATTAGGCACCTTATGATGATCAAGTTAACTGGGCTGAACGGTCTGGGATATATTTATTTATAGCAAGTAGCTGGATCTGTAGCACCATGCGACAGTTCAGGCTCAAGGCTAGCCCCGCCCCCCCAGTTTAATTTTAGTTTAATAGTTATATTAGTTTAATTGTTAGTTTAAACTTAGTTTTTTTTAATTTGACAGGTAAGTTGTAATTTAATTTAAGATAGTGAAATTGTAATTTTAATATAAAGTTAGGGGGGCATTAGGTTTAAGGGTTACTAGTTTAAATTATTGCAAAAGTCTTAGACCACCATTAGATTTGTTGTTTTAACAAAGTTGTAATTACCTTCCATATTTATTTTTCAGTCTCTTTATTAAGAGAGAAACAGAAAATACAGGAAATATGTCTACAAAAGTATTAAAAAACAACACAATTTTCAGAACAAAATGGCTTCTTCAGGCAAAAGTCAGTGTTTAGTGTGTGACCTCCCTTGGCATTAAGCATGTCTTGGATTTTTTTGGGGGAGACTGTCCTGAAGTTTTCTGAAGTAATCTTCTGGTATATTCTTCTGGATTTGTCACTCCATAATACTCTTGTCCACTGATCTCCATTTCAATCTTTGTGAGCTTTAGCATATCTTAGCCTTTTCATCCTTTCCCCTTATGAAAAAGTGGTTTCTTGGATGATACCCTTCCACAAAGACCATTCCTGATCAAGCTTCTTTGGACTGTAGAAGGGTCCATTTGGCATCCTTATGTAGCTGCCATATGCAGAGCCAGGTCCTTGCTGGAGTTCTTCTGGACTCACAAAGAAGAAACTGAAAAACGTCTCATCAGATTTTGAACGTTTTCTTGGCCTTCCAGTCTTTTTTTTTTTTTGTCCTTGACCTCTCCTGATTCTTCACATTTCTTTATAACAGCTTGAATATCACATCTTGGGTATGCAATTTGTTTGCTGATTTCCCTTTGAGAGTGGCCTTGCTGATGCAAAAGTATGATTTTATATCTGTAAAATCCTGTGATCTTTGGCATTTTGAATTGAATGGAGTGATTGAAAATTGGTCTTATTAGCAAGCTTCCGATTAATTAAACTCATACCACATGTGTATGTAATGCTGAAGCATGTCTTGTAAAAACCTGCTGTAATAGACCTTTTTTGCATCAGTCATTTTGACATGAAATAGTATGACAAATACAGGTGTTAGCATTGACATTAAGTAAGGTTCCATTCTATTTAGGTTTACGAGATCCAGGTTCCTGCTATTGCTCAAGTGTAAGGGGAGGTCACACTAAATACTTGTAATTATTTTTATCTATCTATTTCTCATTATCGATCTATATATATATATATATATATATATATATATATATAATTTATTTTTTTCTCATTGACCCAAACTAGCGTAGCTGCTGTTCCTGAGCTGCAAGTATCTCTCTTCATATGGTAACAGAGCACAACCAGTGCTCCGTTACTATGTGAAGGCAGGTGCCTGATCGTTACAGACAGTGATACTGTGTGTCTCACCCTCTGTAACGATTATCTGCTGGTGCCGGCGGGTGATGTGGGAGGGAAGGTAAGAGGTGGGTGGTTGGCCCAGCGACAGAGGGTGGAGTGATTGGGAGGGACCCTACCTACGGAAAAAATGTTTTGAAGAAAGAGTTAGGGATGGGGCACTCCAATACAGAAAAGGGGTGAAATAGGGGGTTGGAGTGCCCTTTATAATGATTGCTACACTACAGAAATAAACATATATATATATATATATATATATATATATATATATATATATATATAGTATATACATATATTTTATTAATATAAAAAAAATGTACACACAAATTAGGTGCCAGTACCAAAGATGGCTGCCACTAATGGGAGTTTGACAGGTGTTTGGGAGGGATCAGGAAGGTTGAAGTGTTGAGGGGGGATCGCTTCACTGCAGAAAAATAATTTAAAAATAAATTAAGACACAAATAAGCCATACACTGCATACTGGTAGACTTTCTGCTAGTACCTAAGATAGTAGAAATAAGTTTGAGTAAGGGAGCTGTTTGGGAGGGGATCATGGAGGTGGGCGGTGTCAGGTATGAGGGTAATACCTACATTAATATAGTATTTCCCTTATTAACAAGAGAGAAAGCACAACACCACTCTAAAAAAATTTAGCTACTTTAATATCCAGGGATTAAAAACACCCACAATATAAAACCTTAGACAATATAAGGTATGATACAAGCATAATTACACATTCCAAGAGTACCGTCTATGGAATCTATAGCCTTGCCAATGTGCTGTTGTTGTAGTCTATCCAGCAATAAAGCAGTTCTGCTCCTTGTTAACGGTATCCCAAACAAACATGCTGTCTATACTGCAATCCTAAAGCTGGCTCCTGGCTCTAAGCAGATAGCGTTGCGTGTGCAGTATGGGCGTGGCCTTACGCGTTTCGTAGGAATTTCACTGCTTTGTCAGGCTAAGTATCTATATTTCCACTAACTTTAATTCAATCTGATGAACTTTGTTTTGTACCTTTAATCGTGGTGCTTTTAAAAACAATCTTGTGACATATTTAGTATTTCCCTTACCAGTTAATTAATTAACCTCTTCACTGCGGGGAATTTCAGAACTGTGGTGCAGCTGCAACTAGCGACCTAATTACCAAAAACCAATGTCAAAGACATGCCTATATACTATTTCCTAATGAAGGTATTCCAGAGAAGCTTTTACAGTCATGTGTGCCATGGTTGCACAAGTAGTATATAAATAATTTCAGTGAGAAACCTAAACTGCTAGATTACGAGTTGTGCTTTAGGGTTAAAAAGCACCGTTGAGAGGTCCCAAAGCTGCTTTTTAACGCCCGCTGGTATTACGAGTCTTTAAATGACAGGCTCACCGCTCACCTTTTTGGCCAGACTCGAAAATACCGCAAATCCACTTACGTCAATTGCGTATCCTATATTTTCAATGGGACTTGCATAGGGCCGGTATTACGAGTCTTCCAAAAACTGAGCAGTACAGCCTCTCCTGTCAAGACTGGTACCGCATTTAAAAGTCAGTAGTTAAGAGTTTTATGGGCTAACGCCGTAGCATAAAAATCTTAACTAAAGTGCTAAAAAGTTCACTAACACCCATAAACTACCTATTAACCCCTAAACCGAGCCCCCCCCCCCACATTGCAAACACTAAAATAAAATTTTTAACCCCTAATCTGTCGAACCGGACATCCCCGCTACTATAAAAAATATATTAACCCCTAAACCGCCGCACTCCCACATCGCAAACATTAGTTAAATATTATTAACCCCTAATCTGCTGTCCCTAACATCGCCACCACCTACCTACATTTATTAACTCCTAATCTGCCTCCCCCAACATCGCCACAACGATATTAAATGTAGTAACCCCTAAATCTAACTCTAACCCTAACCCCCCCCCCTAACTTAAATATAATTTAAATAAATCTAAATAAAATAACTACAATTAACTAAATTATTCCTATTTAAAACTAAATACTTACCTATAAAATAAACCCTAAGCTAGCTACAATATAACTAATAGTTACATTGTAGCTATCTTAGGGTTTATTTTTATTTTACAGGCAACTTTGTATTTATTTTAACTAGGTAGAATAGTTATTAAATAGTTATTAACTATTTAATAGCTACCTAGTTAAAATAAATACAAATTTACCTGTAAAATAAAACCTAAACTAAGTTACATTTACACCTAACACTACACTATAATTAAATTAATTACCTAAACTAAATACAATTAATTACAATGAAATAAAATAGTACGAACTCCCCCCCACTAAATTACATAAAATAATAAAATAATTACAATTTTTTTGTAAACTAATTACACCTAATCTAATCCCCCTAATAAAATAAAAAAGCCCCCCAAAATAATAAAAAGCCCTATCTTCAAGACATCCGACGTGGAGCATCTTCTTCAAACGATGTCCAACTGAAGAATGAAGGTTCCTTTAAATGACGTCATCCAAGATGGCGTCCCTTCAATTCCGATTGGCTGATAGAATTCTATCAGCCAATCGGAATTAAGGTAGAAAAAATCCTATTGGCTGATGCAATCAGCCAATAGGATTGAAGTTAAATTGGCTGATATTATAACAGTTTTTGCTAAATAAAGCACAGATTAATTGTATAATTTAAAGGGACAGTCAACACCCGGCAGAACTTAATAACATAATTTAGATACTCAGAATAAGATGCGCCTGCACCACCTCCCAAGAGTTTGGCGGCCATGTCTACAGCTGAAAAACGTATGTGCTGTGGATGATTACTCCATATCGTTAGAGGTATTTAACATGGGAGGTGGTGCAGGCACATCTTATTCTGAGTATCTAAATGATGGTATTAAAGGGACACTGTACCCAAAAAATTTCTTTCGTGATTCAGATTGAGCATGAAATTTTAAGCAACTTTCTAATTTACTCCTATTATCAAATTTTCTTCATTCTCTTGGTATCTTTATTTGAAATGCAAGAATGTAAGTTTAAATGCCGGCCCATTTTTGGTGAACAACCTGGGTTGTCCTTGCTGATTGGTGGATAAATTCATCCACCAATAAAAAAGTGCTGTCCAGAGTACTGAAACCAAAAAAAAGCTTAGATGCCTTCTTTATCAAATAATAATAGCAAGAAAACGAAGAAATATTGATAATAGGAGTAAATTAGAAAGTTGCTTAAAATTGCAAGCTCTTTCTGAATTACAAAAGAAAAAGTTTGGGTTCAGTGTCCCTTTAAGTTCTGCCAGGTGTTGACTGTCCCTTTAACATGAATGACAATCTAGGCAATAAAGATTGAAAAACTGTAATATTAGTTAATGAAAATCAGCCGGGTGGGGAGCCCATTAAAAGGGCCTATGGAGAACATTCAGGGGCAGATTTACAAAACTGCGGATGGATATGATAAGATGTAGCGTATCATGTCCGCCAAATATGGATAAATGCAGAAAGCATATACTGTTGGCATTTATCATTGTACAAGCAGTTCTGGTAGCAGGGAGTGTCAATCAGCTTGATCGTATAAGATCGGGCGGATTTAAGACCGCAGCCTCAGAGGCAGCGGACAAGTTATGGAGCAGCGGTCTTTAGACCACTGCTTCATAACTACGGTTTCCAGCAAGCCTGAAGACTCGCACGGAAACAGGGGCCATTCGGAGCTTGATAATTCGCCCCCCTGAGTGTTGATTATATTATATTGAAACAGGGATGTCATTAGCCTAAGTGTCTTGTATTTAACTGATTAATCGGCATCCATTAAATTACCACATAACTGTTGTCACTTATTCTTAACGGTTCTCTAAGAGCTCATTATTATGATCTTATATTTTATCCAATGTGCAACATTTCTACACATGGATAAATTTTTATATATATTTAACTAGTGTGACTATGCAAATTTGTGTTGTGAGAATATATAATGTCCCAATGTTAAATTGGTTGTCCTAGAAAACCTCTTGTTAATTTGTCTTTAGAACCTAAATGTACCTATTAGATTGTTTTTAACCCCTTAAGGACCAGCGACGTACCCTGTATGTTGCTGGCCTTTTTTTTGGGACTTGATTGTTTTATAGCGCGGTCTTGCCACCAGCGTTGAGACTGCTCTATTCCACAAAGCCTGCTGGAGGGAGGGCATTAATAGCATCTTCTTGCTAGACTTGTGCTATTATGTCCTGAAAAACCCCTTAACGACCAGTGACATACAGGGTACATTGTGGTCATTAAGGGGTTAAAGGGGAATTATTATGTTTAATCTTATGTTTAATAAATATTTAGACAAACTTTTGCCTGCTTTTTAATCAGTATGAAGTTTTATGTACTCAACACTTTATGACAATATAGTTATAGTCTGCCTGTGGCTTTTCTCTTGGAACACATTTTCAGGAAAGAGTTTTCCAAATGACTTCGCATTTTTAATTTCCTCCCTAGATATCAGCCTCAGTTCCTTAAATATGCAGTTCATTTTCCGTTGTAAATTATTTCCAGCTGAACATAATGCGTAATAGAATCTAAGGATTTGACAGATGGTCATTATTCCACTTGAGTCACTAAAATTATAACTAGCAAATAATGGCAGGAAATATTTAATCTGTGCTTTGTATATTGGAAAGGGTTCATTAAAACAGGGTTTGACGCAGGAGTATACAAAGTTGAATTTCAAGATTTTATTGTAATAATTGAAAATTACTTTTATGAAAATTTGAGTACACCTTGATAGGTCAAAAATGAATATCCCTGGAAGATAACTTGTAGATAACCAAATTTATTCCAGCCAAAATTTGAATCCACGTGGATGCATTTTTGGTTTTGAATGGAAGCATTTTTGTAATATACATTTATTAGCAAAAATGCTTCAAATAAAAGCTATAGCTTTTATAGCTGTTTCAAAAGTCTATTTAAGAATGCTCTGTGCACCAGCATTTTAAGCACAGCACTTGCTCAGAGAGCTTCTTACCATCTGGTAATGACTCAATTTGTTAATTGCTGACATTATACAAGCCTCACTGGTGCTCTGAGCTGCTGCAGTATTTAAAATGCTTGTACACTGAGAATATCTAGCTATGCTTCACATGCCGGTGAAGTTAAAAATGCTAACACTGAAACAGTGATAACTTTAACTAGAAGCACTTTTGCCAATACATGTGCAGTATATTGCAAATATGTTTCTATTCAAAGATGTAATTAATCTATGTGCATTTAAATTTTGATCTGAATGTCCCTTTAAGGATTTATTGGAAAACAAAAAGTATTAAGTTACTGTACATATTCTCTTTAAGATATAATGTGGCATCATTTTTCCAGGTAAGAGTACTGTACAATAATTTGATCTTTAAATTTTTTTTATTATTATATTTTTTTATGTATTTAGGTAGTTACACTTAAGCAAAAGTTTTATAATATATTACAACTGTTGAAAATTGCATTGCATTTTAGGTGCAGAGAAAAAAAAAAGTCTCTTGAATAAATAAGTTTCCTTTGCTCCTGGTCTAGCATCACATAATCATAAGATTAAAATGTAGTTATAAAAAAGGTGCATTGCTCAGAGAACATCTTAAATTCAAGAATTCATGAGTCACAGCTTTGCAGACTGGGAAAGGCTAGAGAGTGGGTTTGAAAAAATTCCCTGAGAGACAGTCATCAATCAATGCACTACTCATTTAGATAGCTGCTCTGTATTTGACTGTTCTCTTCAAATTGGGCTTTGCTATGGCTGTACTGTGTTAAGGACAACTTACACAGTGCAGCCAGAGCACAGCATTGTTTAAAGAGAACAGACTGATGTGGAGCAGCACTGCAAAGTGAAAGTATTAACAGCTCATGCATGTTCATGCACACTCCTAAGCCTCCCTAGGGGTTAGTTTTCATTACTGTTTTAAACTGCTGATGTCAAAAAACATCTCTATAGACTTTAATGGAGATTTTTACCACCAATTTACACTGTTTACAATATCATTGGAAAATAGAGCTGTTTTCTCTTCAACAAAGGATACCAAGAGAACTAAATAAATTTGATAATAGATGTAAGTTGGAAAGTTGTTTGCAATTGCATGTTCCATCTGAATCACAAAGGTTTATTTTGACTTTCATGTCCCTTTAATATAGTTTACATTATGACATTGAAGCTAAAAATTAAATTAATCTTGGCAAAGAAATTGTTTTCCATCTTAATATGGGAGAAGTCCACAGCTGCATTCCTTACTTGTGGGAAATACTGAACCTGGCCACCAGGAGGAGGCAAAGACACCTCAGCCAAAGGCTTAAATACCTCCCCCACTTCCTCATAACCCGAGTCATTCTTTGCCTTTCGTCACAGGAGGTTGGCAGAAAGTGTTAGAAGATTTTGGAGTAGTCTCTTATGGAGGGTAGTACTCTTCGAGATGGAACTGGAGTTTTAAGTAGTCCTCTCAGCCTCTCAGTGAGAGCATGGATGAAAGTTTGAGTCCGGAGATGCAGGGAGAGTCTTTCTGTGAAACCTTCCCGACTCATATTAACAGCTTCATAAGCAATCAGCGTTGACGAGTTTCGCTGCCTGCTTTCTTAACTCAAGTCCATGTCAGAGGCGATGCTACTATCTGTCACACTAGATTCTGGTAAGATTGTTTCATATTTTATACATGTATGATAACGCAAGAAGGCGATCACAGTGTGACACCTTTTATCTGTATAGAATCAAGGGTTAATATCTCCTGAGGGGGATTATTGACCAGTGGGGAATAATCTTATATGTTTATTTGATTTTATGCTGCTTTTATGTGTGAAATGTTATGGGCTCATAGACTGTTATGGAATATACAGGTTTCACTTTGAGTGCTGTGCGGCTTACTAGCTTGGCGTGCTTTTTCTCATAGCAGTGTCAGTCCTGCATTGTGCACCATGTGATTCATTCCCTCTTTCCTGAGTCATAAATCTCTGTACGGCCTGGGTCATAGGGGGTGGTGAATGCCCCAGCCATTGGGGTATATAGGTGCCTTTTTTTAATAAAATAGAATTGTTTTTATTTCTATAGGTTATTGCACTAGCGATGGAGAATTCTGTTACTTTAGAGGGTACTAAAGAGTAATTCCTGTTTATATTGTGAGGAGGCCTTAGATCAGCCCTCTCAATTATGTCCCATATGCCTTGATAATGTGATAACAAACATGTTTGATACCACTGAGCCGTCCACCTCTGAGCAGTTGTCATCCAGTGAGGTGCGTACCCTACATTCTTATCTACACATGCAGTTCCCCGTAGCATTGCTGATCCTCCACCTGGAGGGGGATTTTTTTTCACCAGATGTTACTGCGCAGTTCAGACGGTGGTGTCTGCGGCCTTTAATGCTTTACCTTGCCCTACTAAGCAAAAGGTTACATATTGCACTCCTTCCCAGAGTACATCAGATAATTTATTGGATTAAAATGATAGGATTATCCGAGGATGAAGTTCTTTCTAATTCAGAGTATGAACATTCTGGGTCGGAGTCTGCTGCCTCTAATCCTCCGGCTGCGGAGGAACCAGACTTTAATTTTAGGAATTTGCGCTTTCTTCTAAAGGAAGTTTTTGGCGAATTCAGAGGTTCCAGAGGCCAAATTGCCTGATGAACCTTTAATTCCTAAATCGGATAGAGTTTGAGGACAGGGTGGTACCTTATCCTTCCCTGCTCCTGTTAAATGGCGAACGTTATTAAGAATGACTGGGACAGGATTGGATTCCTTTTTCCCCTCTTCTCTCTTTAACAAATTGTTCCCGGTCCTGGACTCTCAATGGAGTTGTGAGATTTCGTCCCTATGAGATGGCGTTATCTTCACCCTTGCTAAACGTACTACTATCTGCTTGAGGATAGTTCTTCATTTGAAGAGCCCATGGATAAAAGATGGAAACCCTGTTAAGTAAGATGTTTCAACATACGGGATATTTGTTTTAACCGGCAGCGGCTGTTGCCGGAGAAACTACCTTCTGGTGTGACTCCTTATAGGATTTGATCTGGGTGGAGGGTCCCCTCAACGTTACTCAGGAAAGATTTACGGCCTTGCGGGTTGCTAATTATTTTATCTGTGATGCTATTAGGCAGATTATTCGCTTGAATGCGATAGTTTCAGCTTTTTCTGTTCAGGCCCGTCGGGCTCTGGCTGAAGTCATGGTATGAGGATATGTCTAGACTTCTTCCCTCCCCTTTAAGGGAATGATTTTGTTTGGTCCAGGCCTGGACTCAATTATCTCCACAGTCACAGGGGGCATTGGTGCCCTCCTACTGAGTATATGAACTAGTCTAAGGGACAATTTTTGTTCTTTTCATTCTGATAAAGCCCATGTCAGCAGTCCTCCGCTATGCCAGAGCAAACTAAGAGCTCCTAGAAGCCGGCTCAGTCCTGGAATAAATCCAAGCAGAGCAAGAAGCCCATAGTGTCTAAGTCGGCATAAATGGGTGGTCCCCAGTGCTCTTCTGAATCGTGTAGGGGGCAGTATGTTGCTCTTTTCAGTTGCTTGGTTCAGGGACATGCAGGATCCATGGGTTCTGGAGGTCATAGCTCAGGGTTACAAGATAGGTTTCAATCTCTCAGCCACCCAAGGGCAGATTCCTCCTCTCTCTCCTGTCTTCCTGACCAGAAAGGAGGGAAGCCTTTCTGGGGTGTGTATGGGATCTGTCCTCTTAGGAGTTATTGTCCCGGTGCCTGTCGCAGTGAGAGGTTTGGGATACTATTCAAACCTTTTCGTGGTCCCTAAGAAGGAGGGAACTTTCAGTCCAATTCTGGACCTAAAGTGCTTAAGCAAGATTTTAAATGTCCCCTCATTCAAGATGGAGACAATAAGGTCCTTTCTTCCCCTTGTTCAAGAAAGGCAGTTCATGACCACGATAGATCTGAAGGATGCTCCCTTCATGTACCAATCCTCAAGGACCACTTCCAGTTCCTAAGGTTTGCATTCCTGGGCCAGCATTTCCAGTTTGTTTCCCTTGTGTTTGGTCTAGCTACGACTCCAAGAAAATTTTCGAAGAGTGGACCTTTCGGAATCTCTCCTCTGTCTTCTTAGATCCCATGGATGGAAGATAATCTAGAGAGAGTTCTCTTGTATCAAGTACCAGGGTAGAATTCACGGGTACTATACTAGTCTCCATAGACATGAGAATATTCTTAGAGACCAGAGACGTTGCAAGCTAGCTCCAACATGTCTTGCCCTCCAGATCTCCTTAAGGCCATATGGACATCATTTTCTTTGCCAGGTTTCATCTCAGAGTGTTGCAACTGCGCATGCTGAAGTAGTGGAACGGCGATCATTCGGTTCTGTCTCAACAGATTTCTCTGGACAACTGATCGAGAGAAATCGCTCTCTTGGTGGTTTTGTCTGGATCACTTGTCCTAAGGGACGTCCGTTTCAAGACCATCCTGTGTGATTGTGACTACGGTTGCGAGTCTGTCAGGATGGGGAGCTGTTAGGGGGCCCGGAAGGCACAGGGCCTATTGTCTTAGGAGGTAAAGCTCCCTCCTGATCTCATTTTGGATCTTCGGGCAATATACAATGCTCTGAAGGCTTGGCCTCTGCTGGATTCCTTCCAGTTAATCAGATTCCAATAAGACAATATATCCTTGGTGGCTTGCATCAACCATCAGGGGGGAATGAGAAGCTCCCTAGTTATGAGGGAAGTATCTCGGATTCTGGTGTGGAGGAGACCCACATTTGTTCGCTGTCAGCGATCCACATTCCGGGTTTGGACAACCGGGAAGCGGATTTCCTCAGCAGACAATCCTTTCACCTGGGGGAATGGTCTTTCCATCCCGAGTGTTTGCAGAGATTTGCAAGAGGAAGATCTAATGACGTCTCAATACCAAGCTACCCAGATATGGGTCAAGGTACAGGGATCCTCAGGCGGAGCTAAAAGATGCATTAGCGGTACATTGGAGGTTCAATCTAATTTATCCTTTCCATCTGTTACCACTACTACCTAGTGTAGTGGCTTGAGTCAAGCAGGCGTCAGTGATACTGATTGCTCCTTCTTGGCCGCAAAGGATATGGTTCGCGAATCTAGTGGGGATGTCATCATCTCGTCCGTTGAAAGTTACCTTGTCGCAGGGATCTGCTGACCAAGGTCTCTTTGTTCATCAATGTCTGAATTCTCTGAAGCTGACTGTGTGGAGATTGAACACTTAGTCCTAGCCAGGAGAGGGTTTTTCTGAGAGAGTTATTTTTACTCTCATTCAAGCTTGTAAGCTGGTTGCTCGTCGCATCTATCATAAGGTGTGCAGGACCTACTTATTCTGTTTCTCCAGGATTAACTGGAGAAGGGGTTTTTCTGCAACTCCCCCGAAGGGACAGTTTTCGGACCTGTCTGTGTTACTGCACAAGAGGCTTGCTGAGCTTCACGATGTGAAGCCATTTTGTTAAGGCTCTGCTGGGATCAGACCTGTGTTTAGATCTAAGGCTACTCCTTGGAGTTTAAATCTTGTTCTTAAGTTTTGCAACGGGCTATGCATGAATGTAGACATTAAATTGTTGTCTTGGAAGGTACCTTTTCTACTGGCTATTGCTTCTGCGCGCAGAGTATGTGATTGCTGCCTTGCAATGCGTGCCTCCTTATCTGACTTTTCATGCTGATAAGGCTGTTCTACGAACCTCGCAACATCAATCAAGAGATTGTGGTTCCTTTCTTATGTCCTAATTCTTCTTCGTCTAAGGAACGTTTTACAACGTATTTCTGGATGTGGTTTGTGCCTTGAAGTTCTATCTTTAGGCCACAAAGGAATTTAGACAAACGTCTTTCTCTGTTTGTTCTCTTTTCTGGGAAGCGTAGGGGTCAGAGGGGGGGTCCTCTTCTACTTTCGCTATCTTTTTGACTGAGGAGTGTCATCCATTTAGCATAGAGACGGTGGGGCATAAGCCTCCTCTGAGGATTACGTCTCTTTCTACGAGAGCAGTGGTTTCCTCTTGGGGCCTTCAAAATGAGGCCTCTATGGATCAGATTTGTAAGGCAGCTAGCTGTGTTCTCCTTACATACTTTTTCCAAATTTTACAAGTTTGAGGTTTTTGCTTCTGATGAAGCAGCCTTCGGGAAAAACGTTTTGCAGGCTGTGGTGCCCTCAGATTTAGGTTCCGCCTCTCTTTTTTCCCTCCTGTTAGCATTCCGTGTACTCTAGAGCTTGGGTATATGTTTTCCCACAAGTAAGGAATTGCAGCTGTGGACTCTTCCCATATTGAGATGGAAGAACATAATTTATGCTTACCTGATAATTTCATTTCCATCTGTATGGGAAGAGTTAACAGCTCCCATCCGTGTTTTCCAATGGGCGGCCCTAAATTTAATTTTTTTTCTTCTGGCAACCTTTTTTACCCTGATATTTCTTACTACTGTTCCTTGTACCCTCAGCAGAATGACTGGGGCTATGAGAAGTGGGGGAGGTATTTCAGCCTTTGGCTGGGGTGTCTTTGCCTCCTCCTGGTGGCCAGGTTCAGTATTTCCCACAAGTAATGAATGCAGTTGTGGACTCTTCCCATACAGATGGAAATTAAATTATCAGGTAAGCATAATTTATGTTTTTTTATTTATTTTTATTTTTTTCCTTTCAGGGCTATAATTGTTCGAAATGGAGAAATTATTCCAATGTCTTATGAATTTACACCAGAGACAGAACGTCAGCGTCTCCAATACTTAGTAAGTAATGATGCACTTTCTTGGTAATAATCTTTTAATCTAGATATTATTTTACATTTTTATAATTTGTTTTCTGCACTTGTATTGACAAATAGCAACTTAATTTTTAAATACGAATAAGAGGTAGAAAACCCTTTATTCAAACTGCTTAGAATGAGAAAGGGTTTTTGTATTTTGCAATGATTTTGGAATATTTGCATCTTTACAATGAGACAGTTTGGAGAGTCTGTAACTATTTGTAAACAACAATATCTTATGTCATTTAGACAATATTTATATGTCATAATACAGCTTATACATGAAACCTAAAGGTAGTTTTATTTCATTTGTAATACTTTTTTTATACATAGTACTCTTAGAAAGATAGTACAATTACAGTAGTGTAATCAGAAAGGTAATAATTGTTTTAAATAACTGCTAGTAAAAATTGTTTTAAATTAATATAGACTATTATTTGCATTTTAGAACACACAAAAAAAACTAAGACACAGGTAGAGAAGATTGTGACTTAAAGGCACGGAAAAATAGTCATTTTTAAAAAATTGATTGATTTGGATTTTGGAATTCCGTATTTGGGGAGTTGTACCTGTTTTTAAAGGAAATTGTTTAGATGGCACTTGTACCATATTTCTGATTAAAAAATATATTGATTTATAGTAAAATAATGATTAATACATTTTATGAAAAGCAAACGTAAAGAAAGTTAATTAGTGCTTATGCAGGAACAAAAAGCGAATAAACAAATAGTCGAAAGAATGCAAGAAAAGTATAACAGGAAATGACATGAACTGGTAATTATAATAAGGTAGAGTATGTGTGTATTTATTGTGCTTTTTATGTTTCACCGTTTGGATTATGCCCAAATTATTGTTATGTTCTGACAATGTGATTAACAAGGTTGCATAGCCCATGGTATCATAGAACCATCTAGGTCAAATATTGTAATATACAGTGCCCTCCACTAATATTGACACCCTTGGTTAATATGAGCAAAGAAGACAATTTGTCTTTATTGTTTTAACCTTTTTATTCTTTCCTTCTTTAATATGAGGAGAGTCTACGGGCATCATTCCTTACTGTTGGAAATACTGAACCTGGCCACCAGGAGGAGGCAAAGACACCCGAGCCAAAGGCTTAAATACTCCCCCCTTCTTCCCTCATATCCCAGTCATTCTTTGCCTTTCGTCACAGGAGGTTGGCAGAGAAGTGTCAGAAGATTCAGAGTAGATCCTTATGAAGGGTATCTACACTTCAAAATGGAACTGGGAGTTTTAAGTAGTCTTGTCAGTCTCTCATTGAGAGCAGTGACGAATGTTAGAGTCTGGAGATTGCAGGGAGAGTCTTTCTGCAAACCCATCTAGACTCGTATTAACAGCTCCTAAGCAATCAGTGTTGACAAGTTTCACTGCTGCTTCCATCACTCAAGTCCATGTCAGAGCAATGCTACAAGACTGTCAAACTTGAAAGGGCTGTGTTTCTGTTCCACGGCATAGATTCCGATAAGATTGTTTAATATTTTTATACACATATGATAACGCAAGAAAACAGCATCACAGTGTGGCTCCTTTTATCTGTATGAAATCAAGGGTTAATATTTTCAGAGTGGGATTATTGAACAGGGGGGACTAATCACATACTTTTATTTTATTATTCTGCGACATGTGGTGAGATAAGGCTGAGGCAGGTGTTGGGAACGTACAGGTTTTACTTTAGTTTTTGGAAGCTGCGCAGCCTTGAAAGGCTTGGCATGTTTTTTCCTATTAGCAGGGGCGGTCCTGCATTGCGCACCATGTGACCCGGGTGTGGTTACACTGATTTCCTCTTTCCGTGATCATTGCGGTTTAACAAGGAAGAAGCGGTTTTCTCTGTTTGGCCTGGGTCAAAGGAGTGCCCCAGCCATTGGAAAGAATCAATGTGCAGTTTTTATCTTATTAGTCAATAGTCTTCTTTATAAGTGCAAGCTATGGATGATTCTGATGCGTTAGAGGGTACTCCCCCCTCTTTACCTAAGTCTAACACCTGTCTATATTGTGAGGAGGCCTCTGTATACCCGCCTGCTCAATTATGTTCACATGCCTTGATAAAGTAATCATGTCAAAGAAAGTTGATATGTTCCCTAACCTTCACGTTCCAATACACAAGGAACACTTTAAGTTTCCTAAAGTTTGCGTTTCCTGACCAGCACTTCCAGTTTATTGCACTTCCGTTTGGTCTAGCTACTGCTCCAAGAGTTTTTTACGAAGGTTCTAGAGGCTCTGCTTGCAGTGGCCAGAACCAGAGGTATAGCAGTAACGCCATACTAGGGACGATATTCTGGTTCAAGCACCATCATGTCGCCTGACAGAAGACCGATTCGAAAGCTCTTCTATGTCTTCTTCGATCTCATGGATGGAAGATAAACAAAAGAGTTCGCTTTATTCCCGAGTACCAGGTTGGAATTCTGGGTACTATAATAGATTCCATATACATGAGGATATTCCTTACAGACCAGAGGCGTTACAATCTAACTTCCGCTTGTCTTGCCCTCCAGACCTCCTTAAGGCCCTCTGTGGTTTGTATATGGAGGTGATTGGTCTCATGGTGCCAGCATGGACATCATTCCTTTTGCCAGATTCCATCTTAGACCACTTCAGCTGTGCATAATGAGACAGTGGAACGGCGATCATTCGGATCTGTCTCAACAGATTTCTCTGGACAACCAGTCGAGAGAATCACTCTCCTAGGGCTCTGTCCAGATCACCTGTCCCAAGGGACATCCTTCTTGAGACCATTCTGAGATTGTGACTACAGACGCATGTGTCTCAGGAAGGGTAGCTGTTTAGGGTGCCAGGAAGGTGCAGGGGTCTATGGAACTCGAGTGGGAAATCCCTCCTCCCGATCATCATTTTGGAACTTCGAGCGATCTTCAATGCTCTAAAAGGCTTGACCTCTTCTGGTTTCGTCCCAGTTTATTTCAGATTCCAATCAGACAACATGAACCTCGGCTTACATCAAACATCTAGAGGGGAACAAGGAGCTCCCTTGCAATAAGGGGAAGTATCTCAGATTCTGAGTGGGTGGAGGCAGAGAATTTGCAACCGATGGTGGACGCCGGAGATAGATCTCATGGCATCCCGGCTCAATTCCATGATACCCAGATATAGATCACATCCAAGGATCCTCAGGCAGAGCTAAAAGATGCATTAGCATTGCCTTGGAGGTTCAATCTAATTTACATTTCTCTTGTAAGGTGTATCCAGTCCCACGGATCATCCATTACTTGTGGGATATTCTCCTTCCCAACAGGCAGTTTGCAAGAGGATCTACCCACAGCAGAGCTGTCTATATAGCTCCTCCCCTAACTGCCACCTCCAGTCATTCTCTTGACAACTCTCGACAAGCATGGAAGCAGTAGTAAGAGAGATGTGGTGTATTTTTAAATGGTACCGAGTTGTACTATTTTGGTCCCAGGCAGAAAAAAGAAGAAGAATCTGCCTGTGGTCTCTATGACCTTAGCAGTTTGTAACTAAGATCCATTGCTGTTCTGACACATAACTGAAGAGAGAGGGTAACTTCAGCTGGGGAATGGCGTGCAGGTTATCCTGCTATGAAGGTATGTGCAGTTTAATTTTTTTTTCTAGAGGAAAGTAAATGCTAGAAAATGCTGCTGATACCAGATTTAATTTAAGGTACGCCTGATTATAGTGATTTAATAGAGACTGGTATCATGCTTACTGTCAGAGGTAATACGGCTTATTATTTTTCAATTCCTGTCATATAAAACGTTGTTTTAAAAGTGCTTAAACGTTTTTTATATATGTCTTGGCTTAAAATTTGCTAGAAACAGTTTTTCTTAGGCCTCCCACTGTGTAGACATGAGTGGGAGGGGCCTAATTTAGAGCTTAATGGCGCAGTAACTTTGCAGACTGAGACATCCAGCTTCCCTGAAGAGGTCCCCTGAATGCTATAGGACCTCTCTAAAGGGTTTTTTGGGCTTTCCAAAGTCATTTTGTATGGCAAGGGTAGGGCCACAGCTGAGCTGGTGGCAAGTGTGTTGTGACTATTAAAAAAAGTCTATATCGTTTTTTTTGATCCGTTTTTTAAACTAAGGGGTTAATCATCCATTTTGCAAGTTGGTGCAATGCTCTGTTAGCTTATTATACACACTGTAAAAATTTTGTTTTCACTGTTTTTCAAATTCTGACCTTTTTTATTTTTTCTTAAAGGCACAGTACCATTTTTATTTTTGCTTGTTAACTTGCTTTAAAGTGTTTTCCAAGCTTGCTGGTCTCATGTGCTAGTCTGTTTAAATATGTCTGACATATAGCAAACTCCTTGTTCATTATGTTTAGAAGCCATGGTGGAACCCCCTCTTAGAATGTGTACCAAATTGTACTGATTCTCACTTTAAGTAATAAAGACCATAATCTGTCTTTAAAAAATTATCACCAGAGGAAACTGACAAGGGGGAAGTTATGCCGACTAACCTCACCCACGTGTCAGAACCTTTGAATCCCGCTCAAGGGACTCACCGCTCAAGCTGTCAGCGGTATTATTCAGACTACCTGGGTTACGAGGAAAGCGAGATAGCTCTGGAGTTAGAAGAAATACAGAGCATCCTGACGCTTTCGTAGCTATGTCTGATACCCCCCTCACAATATGCAAAAGCTGAGGAAGGAGAGGCTTCTTTCTGTGGGTGGTTTTTCTGACTCAGGGAAGTAGGATTCAACCTGATTCTGATATGTCAACATTTAAATTAAGCTTGAACACCTCCGCGTGTTGCTCAGGGAGGTTTTAGCTGCTCTGAATGACTGTGATACAATTGCAGTGCCAGAGAAATTGTGCAGATTGGATAAATACTATGCAGTGCCTGTTTACACTGATGTTTTTCCAATACCTAAAAGGTTTACAGAATTATTACTAAGGAATGGGATAGACCAGGTGTGCCGTTCTCTCCCCCTCCTATTTTTAAGAAAATGTTTCCAATAAATGCCAACCCACGGGACTTATGGCAAACGGTTCCTAAGTGTGGAGGGAGCAGTTTCTACCCTAGCTAAGCGTACTACTATCCCTGTCGAGGACAGTTGTGCTTTTTTAGATCCAATGGATAAAAAGTTAGAGGTTTACTTTAAGAAAATGTTTATTCAACAAGGTTTTATTCTACAGCCCCTTGCATGCCATTGCCCCAGTCACTGCTGCTGCGGGCCTTCTGGTTTGAGTCTCTGGAAAGAGGCTTATACAGGTAGAGACCCTCATTGGACGAGTATACTTGACAAGCTTAGAGCACTTAAGCTAGCCAATTCTTTTGTTTTAATGCCATTGTTCATTTGACTAAACTAACGGCTAAGAATTCTGGTTTTGCTATTCAGGGCACGTAGGGCGCTATGGCCTTAAATCATGGTCAGCTGACGTTACTTTTCAAAGTCTAAGCTGCTTAATATTCCCTTCAAGGGGCAGACCCTATTCGGCCTGGTTTGAAGGAGATCATCTCTGATATCACTGGAGGAAAAAGGTCATGCCCTTCCTCAGGATAGGGTCCAAATCAAGGGCCAAACAGACTAATTTTCGTGCCTTTCGAAACTTTAAGGCGGGTGGCGGCATCAACTTCCTCTAATATAAAACAAGAGGGAACTTTTGCTCAGTCCAAGTCGGTCTGGAGACCTAACCAGACTTGGAACAAAGGTAAGCAGGCCAAAAAGCCTGCTGCTGCCTCTAAGACAGCATGAAGGATTGAGCCCAGATCTGGTAACGGATCTAGTAGGGGGCAGACTTGCGCTCTTCGCCCAGGCGTGGGCAAGAGATGTCCAGGATCCCTGGGGCGTTGGAAATTGTATCCCAGGGATATCTTCTGGACTCAAAGCGTACTCCTCCAAAAGGGAGATTTCACCTTTCACAATTATCTGCAAACCAGATAAAGAGAGAGGCATTTTTACACTGTGTTCAAGATCTCCTAGTTATGGGAGTGATCCACCCAGTTCCAAAGGAGGAACAGGGACATGGATTCTATTCAAATCTGTTTGTGGTTCCCAAGAAAGAGGAAACCTTCAGACCAATCTTAGATCTCAAGATCTTAAACAAATTTCTCAGGGTCCCATCATTCAATATGGAGACTATTCATACCATCCTACCTATGATCCAGGAGGGTCAATACATGACTACAGTGGATCTAAAGGATGCTTATCTTCACATTCCGATACACAAAGATCATCATCGGTTTCTCAGGTTTGTTTTCCTAGACAGGCATTACCAGTTTGTAGCTCTTCCCTTTGGGTTAGCTACAGCCCCAAGAATCTTTACAAAGGTTCTGGGGTCACTTCTGGCGGACCTAAGGCCGCGGGGAATAGCAGTGGCCCCTTATTTAGATGACATTCTGATACAGGTGTCAAATTTTCAAAATTGGCCAAGTCTTATACGGACATTGTTCTGGCATTTCTGAGGTCGCATGGGTGAAAGGTGAACGAAGAAAAGAGTTCTCTATCACCTCTTCACAAGAGTTTCCTTTCTGGGAACTCTGATAGATTCTGTAGAAATGAGATTTACCTGACAGAGACCAGGTTATCAAAACTTTCTAAATTCCCTGCCTGTGTTCTTTATTCCACTTCTCTCTCCGCCCTTCGGGTGGCTCAGTGTATGGAAGTAATCGGCTTAATGGTAGCAGCAATGGGACATAGTGCCATTTGCCCCCCTACATCTCAGACTCCGCTGCAACTCTGCATGCTCAGTCAGTGGAACGGGGGATTACACAGATTTGTCCCCTCTACTAAATCTGATCAAGAGACCAGGGATTCTCTTTCTCTGGTGGCTATCACGGGGTCTGTCTGTCCAAAGGTTATGACCTTTTCGAAGGCCAGATTGGACTATTGTAATGACAGATGCCAGCCTTCAAGGCTGGAGTGCAATCTGGAACTCCTGAAGGCTCAGGGAACATGGACTCAGGAGGAGACACCTCCTTCCGATAAACATTCTGAACTAAGATCGATATCCAATGCTCTTCAGGCTTGGCCTCAGTAGCGACAATGAGAATCATCAGATTTCAGTCGGACAACATCACGACTGTAGCTTACATGAACCATCAAGGGGGAACAAGGAGTTCCCTAGCGATGTAGAAGTCTCAAAGATAATTTGTTGGGCAGAGATTCACTCTTGCCACCTATCAGCTATCCATATCCCAGGAGTAGAGAACCTGGGAGGCGGATTTTCTAAGTCGACAGACTTTCCATCCGGGGGAGTGGGAACTCCATCCGGAGGTGTTTGCTCAATTGATTCATCGTTGGGGCAAACCAGAACTGGATCTTATGGTGTCTCGTCAGAACGCCAATAGCTTCCTTGTTACGGATCCAGGTCCAGGGTATCCCAAGGCGACGCTGATAGATGCTCTAGCAGCGCCTTGGTCCTTCAACCTGGCTTATGTGTTTCCGCCGTTTCCTCTGCTCCCTCGTCTGATTGCCAAGATCAAGCAGGAGAGAGCATCGGTGATCTTGATAGCGCCTGTGTAGCCACCCAGGACTTGGTATGCAGATCTGGTGGACATGTCATCCTTTCCACCATGGACTCTGCCTCTGAGACAGGACCTTCTACTTCAGGGTCCTTTCAACCATCCAAATCTAGTTTCTCTGTGACTGACTGCCTGGAGATTGAACGCTTGATTTTATCAAAGCGTGGCTTATCCGAGTCAGTCATTGATACCTTAGTTCAGGCACGAAAGCCTGTCACCAGGAAAATCTATCATAAGATATGGTGTAAATATCTTTATTGGTGTAAATCCAAGGGTTACTCATGGAGTAAAGTCAGGATTCCCAGGATATTATCTTTTCTCCAAGAAGGATTGGAAAAAGGATTGTCAGCTAGTTCCTTAAAGGGACAGATTTCTGCTCTGTCTATTCTTTTGCACAAGCGTCTGGCGGATGTTCCAGACGTTCAGGCCTTTTGTCAGGCTTTAGTTAGAATCAAGCCTGTGTTTAAACCAGTTGCTCCGCCATGGAGTTTAAATTTTGTTCTTAAAGTTCTTCAAGGGGTTCCGTTTGAACCTCTTCATTCCATAGATATTAAGTTTTTATCTTGGAAAGTTCTATTTTTGGTAGCCATTTCCTCGGCTCGTAGAGTTTCCGAGTTATCGGCCTTACAATGTGATTCCCCTTATCTGATCTTCCATGCAGATAAGGTAGTTTTGCGTACCAAACCTGGGTTTTTACCTAAGGTGGTATCTAATAAGAATATCAATCAGGAGATTGTTGTTCCGTCATTGTGTCCTAATCCTTCTTCAAAGAAGGAACGTCTATTACACAATCTTGACGTGGTTCGTGCTTTAAAATTTTATTTACAAGCTACTAAAGATTTTCGTCAAACATCTGCTTTGTTTGTTGTTTACTCTGGACAGAGAAGAGGCCAAAAAGGCTTCAGCAACTTCTCTTTCTTTTTGGCTAAGGAGTATAATACGCTTAGCTTATGAGACTGCTGGCCAGCAGCCTCCTGAAAGGTTTACAGCTCATTCTACTAGAGCTGTGGCTTCCACATGGGGCCTTTAAAAATGAGGCTTCTGTTGAACAGATTTGCAAGGCGGCGACTTGGTCTTTCGCTTCATACTTTTTCAAAATTTTATAAATTTGATACTTTTGCTTCTTCGGAGGCTTTTTTTGGGAGAAAGGTTTTACAGGCAGTGGTACCTTCCGTTTTAAGTACCTGCCTTGTCCCTCCCTTCATCCGTGTACTTTAGCTTTGGTATTGGTATCCCACAAGTAATGGATGATCCGTGACTGGATACACCTTACGAAGAGAAAACATAATTTATGCTTACCTGATAAAATTTATTTCTCTTGTGGTGTATCCATTCCACGGCCCGCCCTGTCATTTTAAGGCAGGTATTTTTTAACTTTAAACTACAGTCACACTACTGCACCCTATAGTTTCTCCTTTCTCTGCTTGTCTTCGGTTGAATGACTGGAGGTGGCAGTTAGGGGAGGAGCTATAGTAGACAGCTCTGGTAATGGATGATCCGGTGGACTGGATACACCACAAGAGAAATAAATTTATCAGGTAAGCATAAAATATGATATTTCCGCCGTTACACTTCTTCCTTGTGTAGTGGCCAGCGATCAAGCAGGAGCAGGGCTTCAGTGATACTGATTGCTCCTTCGTGGCCGCGAAGGATGTGGTTCGCGGACCTGGTGGGGATGTCCTCATCTCCTCCGTGGAAAGTTACTTGTCATAGGGATCTGCTGGGAACAGTGTCCCTTTGTTGATCAATATCTAGATTCTCTGAGGCTGACTGTGTTGAGATTGAACGCTTAGTCTTACCAAGAGTGGTTTCTCTGAGAGGGATTATTGACACTCTCATTCAGGCTCGTAAGCCTGTTACTCTCGTCGCATCTATCATAAGACGTGGAGAGCTTACTTATTCTTGTGTGAAGAACATGGTTTTGCCTGACATAAGGTTAAAGACAGGCCAGGACTTTTTCCTTTCTCCAAGGAGGGTGTGGAGAAGAGCCTTTCTGCCAGTTCCCTAGGGGGACAGATTTTTGTCCCTTTCTGTTTTGCTACACAAGAGGCTCGCTGAGCTTCCTGACGTGCAATCCTTCGTTAAGGCTGTGATCAGGATCAAACCTTTGTTTAGATCTACAGTATCTCTCCACCTTGGAGTTTGAATCTCATTCTTAAGTTTTTGCAACGGGCCTCTGTGTGAGCCTATGCATTCGGTTGACATTTAATTATTGTCCTAGAAGGTTCTTTTTCTATTGGCTATTGCGTCGGGCACGCAGAGTTTCTGAAATGGCTGCCTTGCAATGTGAGCCTTCTTATCTGGTTGTTCCACACTGATAAGGCTGTCCTAACGTACCAGTTTGGGTTTTCTTCCTAAGGTGGTGTCTGATTGTAACATCAATCAGGAGATTGGTGGTTCCTTCCTTATGATCCTATCCTTCTACTTCGAAGGAAACGTTTACACCATAATCCAGATGTGGTTCGAGCTTTGAAGTTTTATCTTCAAGCTACTAAGGATTTTAGACAAACTTCTTCTTTGTTTGTTATCTACTACTGGATGCGTAAGTGTCTGAATGCTTCTTCGGGACTTTCTTATCTTTTTGGTTGAGGAGTGTTATATGCTTAGTTACGAGTCAGCGGGGACTTAGACCTCCTTATAGGATTATGGCTCATTCCACAAGAGCGGTGGCTTCCCCTTGGGCCCTTTAAGAACAAGGCCTCTATAGATCAGATTTGTAAGGCGGGCTACCTGGTCTCCTTAATACTTTTTCAAAATTCTACAAAATTTGACGCTTTTGCTTTGGCTGAAGCAACTTTTGGGAGAAAGGTTTTGCAGGCTGGTGGTGCCCCTCAGATTTAGGGTCCGCCTTTATTTTACATTCAGTGTTCCTCTAGAGCTTGGGTATAGTTTTCCCATCAGTAAGAAAATGATGCCATGGACTCTCCTCATATTAAAAAGGAAAACATAAATTATGCTTACCTGATAATTTAATTTCCTTCTGTATGAGGAGAGTCCACGGCCCCCACCCGTATACCTCCAATGGGCGGACCAAATTTGTTTCTCTTCCGGCACCATTTATTCCCTGATTGTCTTCAGAATGGAAAGAGTCCAACAACTGCATTCATTACTTGTTGGGAAATAAGAACCTGGACACCAGGAGGAGGCAGAAGACACCCCAGCCAAAGGCTTAAATACTCCTCCCACTTCCTTCATCCCCCACTAGTCATTCTTTGCCTTTCGTCCCAGGAGGTTGGCAGAGAGAAGTGTCAGAATTTAATTTGTCTCTTATGGAGGGTAGTACTCCTTTGACTCATGGGGATGGGAGTTTTAAGTAATCCTGTCAGTCTCTCAGTGAGGGCTTGGATGAAAGTGAGAGTCCGAAGATGCAGGAAGAGTCTTTCTGCAAAACCATCCCGACTCATGTTAACAGCTCTCAAGCAATCAACGTTGTCGAACTTCGCTTCGCTGCCGGTTTTTTTCCTCTCAAGTCCATGGCCGAGGCAAGGCTACAATCCATCAACACTTGAAGGGCCATTTCCTGTTCCACGCCATAGATTCCGGTAAGATTGTTTTCATTTTACTTCTTCATGAATGTACAGTAACTCATTTGTTCCTGCGTACTCACATAAAAAGCTACAGGTCTCAGTGAGACTCCTTTAAGTGTCTTGGAATCAGGATTAATACTCCTGAGGGAGACTATTGAACAGGGGGGTTTTAATCTTGTTTGTTATGTGATTCAATCTGCTTATGTGTAGTGTTTACTGGGCTCGTGGCTTAGAACATAACTACCTGTTAAAGTGAGAGCGACCTTACGGAGACTGCTGAGCTAACCGCCTCTGGGGGCCCTGTCCTCCGGGAGGCGAGTTCCCTACTGTTTCTACTACTACAAATACAGGTAACCCAAGTTATGTGTTTCCCTCCTCGAAGGGGGGGTGGATTGTTTTCACCCCGGAGGGTTGCGGCATATTTTCCGCTTTACATTTGGCGCTTGCACATCTGCAAAGTCCAGATGTTTCTTCACGATTGTGCTCGTGCCCGATTACCCCAGTCCCTTCGCCTTGGAGGGCATGGTACAGTTCCCGTGCGGGGTGTTGTTGCCTTTGCGTTACAGGTGGGCTCCGCCTTAGGGTTCTACTCAGACACGTTTTTGAGCTGCTTGAGAACCCTATCCTTCTTGGGTATGGGACTCATCAGTCTCTTCCTTCAAAACGGTGCACCTCATTAGACATGGGGGGATGAAGTAATCTCCTTCAGTCTTGTTATTGAGGATCTTTCCAGTGTTGTTGGAAGACAGGGTTTCCGTTAGGTTGGTCCTGCGGACCTTCTGTTCTTTTTTGGGTGTTACCCCTCGGGTTGCCTATTATTTTATTTATCTGGTTAGGATTCAGTTTTATTTTCCTTTTCATACTATGTTTCCTGCGGGAACTTCTCTGGGATTTATACTCGCTGTTTACGTCTACGGGAAGTTGTGTTCGAGCACAACGTTGTCCTTTGTTTGTCTGTTTTTTCCTTCCTTCCTCTCTGAGGGTGGATTTAGCCAGCTTGGCAGTATGACCCTGGTTGCAGACTGGTCCTGCTTGGGTTCAGATCTTCTGTCTCGCGGCTTATTAGACACATGGCGCCTATTATACTTGCTGATCAGGTTGGGGTGCCAAGTGCTATTAACATTATTTAAGTTTGTTTTTCAAGTTTCTGCTAAGCATTCTCAAGAGGGATTTGCGGGTCAGTGTGCTCTCGGGATTGTTTCAGTCCTAAATAGCCATTTCTTCTCTGGTGGACTGGGTCAGTGAATTTAGCTGCATCACTCTTCTGTTGCCTCCGAATACCCTTGGAACCTAGAGTATTTCTTTCCCATGTGGTGGGGAAAATTAGAGGGTTTAGCGCCTCTTTTCTGCCGGTCTGGGCGGTGTTGCTTAGGAAATTTGGCCTTTTTGGACTTGTACCTTTTAGTGGTTCTCTTCTTCATTGAGACCTTGTATTGTCAGTTTCTCCTTGTGGAGGGGGTCTTGGATTCCCTTCGGGAGTTGGTTGTTCCTTTTTTGGAACTTTATACAGTGAGGTCTTTTTGGGCTCCGGTTAGGGGTTCTTCCCCGGTGTTGGGAATGCTTTGCATCTCCTTCTTGGGATAGAAGAGATCCTAGTGGTTTTTCACTCATATGGTTCAGGTATTGCTATCCCGGTGGCATTCAAACCCATGTTTTACTATCCTCTGACTTCGAATCTGAAGGGATGTGGAGGGTTGATGTTGCTCTGTTCAAGTGACTTGTCCTCTCTGTTCCCCTTGTGTCTGGAGCTCGTGGCTAGCTGGACAGCTAGCTCAGCATTCTAATGCTCTGTGGCTACTCTGTACTGTAACAACCCGAGGGTTGCTAGTTCTATCCCTGGCGAGGTCTACTCAGCTTTTCCTCCTTTTGAGGTTGATAAAATGAGCAGCACCTTGTGTCCCTTAGGGGGGTTAGTTGCACTTTCAAGCATAATCATGTTAATGATGCTTAGACGCCTGTTAGCTCTAGTGTCCTTTTATGGCCCTGGCTCTTTGGAGTGTTGGGCTCCTGCAAGGGTTGGTCTCTTCCTTTTGGGTGTCAGGACTTGCAAGGTCTTCTTGCTCTTGTTATCTGGTTTATTCTGGATTTTTCCCTGGGAAGTCTGTTTTTTTTTTTTAAATATTTATTTATGACAAAGACAGAAAAGGTTATTACAATCTCGGTTACCAGGTATAAAAACATGTGTCACAGTGAGTATACATAATATATAAATACACGCTTAGGTAAAAAGACATATAGATTAAATTAAAGAAGAAAGGGTGTCTATACATCATTTCAATCATTCAAAATTATATAGTGCACTAATAATTATAAAAGTAAACATAGAAAATTGCGTAGGGTAACCAGATAAACCTTTGTACAATAACTAGTCTTTCTTTGTCTCTAGAGTTTCCCCCTTTTATCCCTCCCCTATTAGAACAGGACGAGCCACATTAACCAGAGCCAAAAAAAATAAAAAAAAATATATAATATATAATTAATAACAGAAATAAGGATCCTCCCTCCCATTCTCCCCCCCCCCCCCATACCATCTCACTCGGCATCCGTTACCCATTCTTCCGGAAAGCGGCCCCCTAGGATGTTGATCTGAACAAACTCCGAATTTCTAAATGGTTTGATTATTTTTTTTTTGTTGTAGTAGGGGCAGAGATCTTACAAAAGGTTCCCATTTTTTAAAAAATACTTCTAAGTATTTATCTTGCGGGAATGGTACATTATACTGTTCTGTTATAAGTTGGTTGCAGAGGGCCATTTTAAATTGGGCCATAGTAGGTGCAGGAAATGCTTTCCATGATTTAAAAATGAGGCTACGTGATGTTAGTATAATAGTATTTATCAGACTATAGTTCTTGGTAATGCCCTGATATTTTACCAGGAAGAAGATTTCAATTGGGGAAAATTTATGATCCAGCTTTAAAACCACCGTCATCCAGAATGTAATTTTACCCCAATATTGACCTATTTTGGGGCAGCTCCATAAACAATGGAATAAATCAGACCCTATAGATGAGCATCTGGGGCATGGCACCTTAGTTTTGTACCACTTAGAGAGAACCGCAGGTGTAAGGTATCTCTGCAGCCCAATTTTCATCTGTGACTCCCTCCAAGTTGTCGGTACCCAACTCTGCTGGATTATTTTAAAGCTCCCGACAATAATCTCCTCATCAATTTCTGGAAATAAAGTAGACCACCTAGCGATCATTTCCTTAATTTGCAGATTTGAAGCTTTCTGATTTAGCACTAAATATAAGGGGGAAATAGCGTATATTCCTGCCGCGTAAATAGTAATCCTGGGCTGTAGTTCACCCATAGTCCAATTGTTCCCGTGTTTCATGTTCAGCTCCCAGAGAAGATGCCTAACTTGAAGATAGGCATAGAATTCTCGCGCCCCTAAAGCATGCCGTGTCGCAATTTCATGGAATGTGAGTGGCTGCCCCTCTGTATCTCGAATTTGACCCAGGGTCTGAAGGCCCTTTGACTCCCATTCTCTAAATATCTGATTGTAAATACCGGGACTAAACTCTGGATTGCCCACTATGGGTAAATATTGTGAGACATGAGGCGAGATTCCCACCTCTGTACTAAAGCAAATCTGGCTATAATAACCAGGTTATATGTCTGAATATATGTTTTTTTATATCAGACGGGGAATTTATGTGCCTGGAAGATTAAATAATCCAAACATTTGTGGGGCCCGGGCTTCTTGTCCTGATCTTCCGATTGTCGACGCTTTAGCTTGGCATTTTTTCTTTGAGGATCCCGCTGTGGGATGTTACCGGACCTTATAATCCTAGGGCTGACCTGGGGATTCCAGTTTCCGGGGTGCGTGGGCTTCGCCCTTGTTCTGGCTGTTATGTTTTACAACTTGGCCAGATTTATTGAGAGCTGGGGCTCCTTGGGCCTTGTCTTGTGCCGAACGATACGGTTCCCCTGGGACAGCCAACTACTGTGACCTGATGGTGGGCTTTCCTGCCTAGCAAACTGAGGGTTTGCAGTTGCTCGGCTGTCACTGGTGTTTTATGGGGTTCTTCCGTGTTTGTTAGTGAAGGCCTTGTGTCCTCTCAGTTCTTCCTACGACTTCCTGTCTTCTGGGCAGGTGTTTAATGATACTCTCCTCTTCAGGGGGCTCTTTGTCCTCCTTACGGAGGTGTGGTTCCCTTTTTGGGGGCCTCTCCTGTGTTCGGGAGGTTGGAACAGATGTTTATCTGGTTTGGGAACTGTTCTGCTCTTTGAGTTGTTCCTTTCCATCTGGGGAGCTGCTGGCTCCGCATTGAGACCTAGTCAGGTGGCCTTGCTAGATCTCCTTGGGTCTAACGCCTGCTCATTTGTCTTTAGATTGAGATGGCTGTGTCCATTCTTCAGCCCTTTTGGGGGCTGGTCTTGGGGTTCCTTTCGGTTCCCTTACTTCAGATCTGCCGTTGCTTGGGCTGGTCCGGCTAGGTGTTGGATCTGAGATCTGTTGTTTATCCTCTGGTCTTGGGGGTGCCAGTGGACCTTTTTATTAGAGGTCCTGTGCCTCTTCCCCTTTGAGATCTGTGCCTTGGAGGTTCGCCAATCTGCTAGTTTGTTTGGCCGATTTTTCCTTACGCAGAGTGTTTTCTCTGTGTCTTCCTACAGATGGCAGCGTGTTGCTGGACTCAGATGTTTATCTTCTGGGTTTGCTACTTGTAATTTTTCTGTTTGCTCTGTCTCTGAGTTCTGATGTTTTGAGGGACTTTGTCTTCTGCTGTCTTTTCGGTGCTGTTGCACGATATTTGGGAGATGTTTCTTCTCCTTGGGGATGCCCGGTTGCTCCTTGCGGGTTTGGCATCGTATCCCCTTGTTCTTGGGATCCATTCGGGTCTCTGTGTACTTGGCCTTCTTTTAAAGGGGGCTTTTCCGTTATTGGATTTTTGCTGTACCTTTTGGGTATCTCTTTGGTTCACCCTTGTCCTCTCACCTTTCAGGATTTTGGTACTGTACTAGTAGGGGTTGTGTGGGGACCGACTGCTCAGCGATGGTTCTCCTTGAGGAGTGTTGGCTCAGTGAGTCTACTTTGCGTCCTCTAGTTAGGCCTTCAGACTATCTGCGGGTCAGTGTCCTTGGGGCCTTTTCCTTCTAGTGTTTTTGCCCGGCTCCGACGAAGCTGGGTTTGGTTGGGTTGTGTTTTTTTCAGGCCTGGTGCCCTCAGCATGGGCCGCCTATTGTACTCTCCCGTTTTTGCATTCTGTGTCCTCTATAGCTTGAGTATTATTTTCCGAAAAGTAATGAATGCAGCTGTGGACAATATTCTTTTCTTCAGATGGAAAGAGTCCACAGCTCCCCACTTGTATTTGTTCTGTGGGGCGTCTCTTATTTTTTTTTCTTCTCGCACCTTTTCACCCTGGTATTTCTTCTACTGTTTCTTGTTCCTTGGCAGAATGACTGGGGGATGAGGGAAGTGGGAGGAGTATTTAAGCCTTTGGCTGGGGTGTCTTTGCCTCCTCCTGGTGGCCAGGTTCTTATTTCCCAAAAGTAATGAATGCAGCTGTGGACTCTTTCCATCTGAAGAAAAGAAAATTATCAGGTAAGCATAATTTAAGTTATTTCTCCTATTGTTCCTTGTTCCCTTGGCATAATGACTGGGATATGAGGGAAGTAGGGGGAGTATTTAAGCCTTTGGCTGGGGCATCTTTGCCTCCTCCTGGTGGCCAGGTTCAGAATTTCCCAACAGTAAGGAATGATGCAGTGGACTCTCCTCATACAGAAGGAAATTAAATTATCAGGTAAGCATAATTTATGTTTTTGTTAAAAAAAATACACAATATTCTCTTCTGCTCTCATGGATAGCAAACAATTGCAAACACAGCACAGGCTTACCCCCAAAAAATCTTTGTTAAGTATATGTGTGGCACAATTATTGCCACCTCTATGAATTCACATGAGGAAAATATATTTGAAGTATATTACCATTGATAGTTTACATTTTTTAGTACACCTGGGTGACTAGGAACCAGAAATTGTTCAACCATGACTTCCTGTTTTACAGGGGTATAAATGTAGGCCAAATCCCCATAGTCATTCATCACAATGGGTAAGACCAAGGAATATTGCTCTGATGTGAGGCAAAAGGATGTTTAGCTTCACAAAATACGAAGTGGCTGTAAGAAAATAGAAAAAGCATTGAAATGCCCATTTCAACCATCAGGGCAATAATTAAGACAACTGGAAATGTTATGAATCGACCTGGAAGAGGACGGGTGTCTCTATTGTCTCAACGCACTGTGAAGAGGATGGTTTAAGTGGCCAAAATATCTCCAAGTATCACAGCTGGAGAATTGCAGAAGTTAGATACATCTTGGGGTCAGAAAGTCTCCAAAACTCTCATCCAAAAACAAACTCAATCGTCACTACTGGAACACTACTGGAACTTCAAATGAGAGCGGGTTCTATGATAAGGTGAAACCAAAATAGAGCGTTTTGGCAATATACACCAGAGGTGGGTTTGGCACAGCGAGATTACAAGTTTTGCACTTTACCGGGTGCCTAAATAACGCAAAAAAAATTAGCGTTATCGCACTTTTTTATTTTATTTGTTGGCTTTGGTGTTGTGTTTGCAATTGTTTAACAACCATGAGAGCAGAGTATTTTTGTATATTGTTTGAACAAAAGATCAAAAGGTTAAACAATAAAGAACATTTTTCACAAACATCTCAGCTCATATTTACTAAGGTTGCCAATATTAGTGGAGGCCTCTGTAGTAATTTTGAACCAAATACAGGTGAAACTCGAAAAATTAGAATCTTGTGCAAAAGTTCATTTATTTCACTAATGCAACTTAAAAGGTGAAACTAATATATGAGATAGACTCATTACATGCAAAGCAAGATAGTTCAAGCCGTGATTTGTCATAATTGTGATGATTATGGCTTACAGCTCATGAAAACTCCAAATCCACAATCTCAGAAAATTAGAATATTACATGCTATCAATAAAACAAGGATTGTACATACCTGTAGAACAATATCGGACCTCTGAAAAGTATAAGCATGCATACTGTATGTACTCAGTACTTGGTTTGGGCCCCTTTTGCAGCAATTACTGCCTCAATGCGGCGTGGCATGGCAGCTATCAGCCTGTGGCACTGCTGAGGTGTTATGGAAGACCAGGATGCTTCAATAGCGGCCTTCAGCTCTTCTGCATTGTTCGGTCTCATGTCTCTCATCTTTCTCTTGGCAATGCCCCATAGATTCTCTATGGGGTTCAGGTCAGGCGAGTTTGCTGGCCAATCAAGCACAATCATCCCATGGTCATTGAACCAGTTTTGGTGCTTTTGTCAGTATGGGCAGGTGCCAATTCCTGCTGGAAAATGGTCAGCATCCCCATAGAGCTCGTCTGCGGAAGGAAGCATGAAGTGCTCCAAAATCTCCTAGTAGACGGCTGCATTGACCCTGGACTTTATGAAGCATAGTGGACCAACACCAGCAAATGACATCGCTCCCCAAATCAACACAGACTGTGGAAACTTAACACTGGACTTCAAGCATCTTGCAGTGTGTGCCTCTCCATTCGTCCTCCATACTCTGCGTCCTTGGTTTCCAAATGAGATGCAAAATTTGCTCTCATCAGAAAAGAGGACTTTGGACCACTGAGCAACAGACCAGGTCTGTTTTTCTTTAGGCCAGGTAAGGCGCTTCTGACGTTGTTTGTTGTTCAGGAGTGGCTTGACAAGAGGAATACGACATTTGAAGCTCATGCCCAGGATCCGTCTGTGTGTGGTGGCTCTTGTGAAAGTCCCCAACACTTTTTAATGGCCTTTTCCTGACAATTCTCACCAGGCTGTGGTTATCCGTGCTGCTTGTGCACATTTTTCTTCCACATTTTTCCCTTCAACATAACTTTCTATTAATGTGCTTTGATACAGCACTTTGGAAACATCCAACTTCTTTTGTAATTACCTTTTGAGGCATTCCCTCCTCATGGTGGGTGTCAATGATGGTTTTCTGCACAACTGTCAGGTCAGCAGTCTTTCCCATTATTGTGATTCCTACTGAACCAGACTGAGAGACCATTTAAAGGCTCAGGAACCCTTTGCATGTGTTATGGCTTAATTAGCTGATTAGAGTGGGACACTTTGAGCCTAGAATATTGCACCTTTTCACAATATTCTAATTTTCTGAAATTCTGGATTTGGGGTTTTCATGAGCTGTAAGCCATAATCATCACAATTATGACAAATCACGGCTTGAACTATCTTGCTTTGTAATTATAGAAGAGTATTGCAGTGTTTCCTTATTTGGACGATATCTTGGTACTAGCTCAGTCTTTACATTCTGCTGAATCTCACACAAATGAACTATTGTTGTTTCTTCAAAGACATGGTTGGAGGATCAATTTACCAAAAAGTTCTTTGATTCCTCAGACAAGGGTCACCTCTTTAGATTTGCAGATAGATTCAGTGTCCATGACTCTGTCTCTAACAAACAAGAGACAAATAAAATAGTTTTCAGCTTGTCGGAAACTTCAGTCTCAATCCTTCCCTTCAGTGGCTATGTGCATGGAAGTTTTAGGTCTCATGACTGCAGCATTGTACGCGATCCCCTTTGCTTGTTTTCATATGAGACCTCTCCAGCTTTGGATGCTGAAACAATGGTGCAGGGATTATACAAAGATATCACAGTTAATATCCTTAAATCCCAATGTTTGACTCTCTCTTTGTGGTTAGACCACCATCGTATAGTTCAAGGGGCCTCTTTTGTTCGTCCAACCTGGACTGTAATCACAACAGAAGTCTTTCAGGTTGGGGAGCTGTCTGGGGATCTCTGACAGCAAAAGGGGTTTGGAAACCTCAAGAGGCGAGGTTACCAATTAATATTTTAGAACTCTGTGCTATTTCTCTTCTTAAGTGTATCCAGTCCACGGATCATCCATTACTTGTGGGATATTCTCCTTCCCAACAGGAAGTTGCAAGAGGATCACCCACAGCAGAGCTGCTATATAGCTCCTCCCCTCACTGCCATACCCAGTCATTCTCTTGCAACTCTCAACAAAGATGGACGTAGTAAGAGGAGAGTGGTGTATTATAGTTAGTTTTTTAACTTCAATCAAAAGTTTGTTATTTTTAAATGGTACCGGAGTGTACTGTTTCATCTCAGGCAGCATTAGAAGAAGAATCTGCCTGTGATTTCTATGATCTTAGCAGAAGTAACTAAGATCCACTGCCGTTCTCACATATTCTGAGGAGTGAGGTAACTTCAGAGGGGGAATGGCGTGCAGGTTTTCCTGCAATAAGGTATGTGCAGTTAACATATTTCTAGGGATGGAATTTGCTAGAAAAATGCTGCTGATACCGGATTAACCCCTTAATGAGCACTTTTCCATTTTCTGTCCGTTTGGGACCAAGGCTATTTTTACATTTTTGCGGTGTTTGTGTTTAGCTGTAATTTTCCTCTTGCTCATTTACTGTACCCACACATATTATATACCGTTTTTCTCGCCATTAAATGGACTTTCTAAAGATACCATTATTTTCATCATATCTTATAATTTACTATAAAAAAATTATAAAATATGAGGAAAAATGGAAAAAAACACACTTTTTCTAACTTTGACTCCCAAAATCTGTTACATATCTACAACCACCAAAAAACACCCATGCTAAATAGTTTATAAATTTTGTCCTGAGAAATGCCCAATGTTTACATGTTCTTTGCTTTTTTTGCAAGTTATAGGGCCATAAATACAAGTAGCACTTTGCTATTTCCAAACCATTTTTTTTTTCAAAATTAGCGCTAGTTACATTAGAACACTAATATCTTTCAGGAATCCCTGAATATCCCTTGACATGTATATATTTTTTTTTAGAAGACATCCCAAATTATTGATCTAGGCCAATTTTGGTATATTTCATACCACCATTTCACCGCCAAATGCAATCAAATACAAAAAATCGTTCACTTTTTCACAAATTTTTTCACAAACTTTCGGTTTCTCACTGAAATTATTTACAAACAGCTTGTGCAATTATGGCATAAATGCTTGTAAATGCTTCTCTGGGATCCCCTTTGTTCAGAAATAGCAGACATATATGGCTTTGGCGTTGCTTTTTGGTAATTAGAAGGCCGCTAAATGCCACTGCGCACCACACGTGTATTATGCCCAGCAGTTAAGGGGTTAATTAGGGAGCTTTTAGGGAGCTTGTAGGGTTAATTTTAGCTTTAGTGTAGTGTAGTAGACGACCCCAAGTATTGATCTAGGCCCATTTTGGTATATTTCATGCCACCATTTCACCGCCAAATGCGATCAAATTAAAAAAAAACTTTAAATTTTTCACAATTTTAGGTTTCTCACTGAAATTATTTACAAACAGCTTGTGCAATTATGGCACAAATGGTTGTAAATGCTTCTCTGGGATCCCCTTTGTTCAGAAATAGCAGACATATATGACTTTGGCGTTGCTTTCTGGTAATTAGAAGGCCGCTAAATGCTGCTGTGCCTCACACGTGTATTATGGCTAGCAGTGAAGGGGTTAATTAGGGAGTTTGTAGGGAGCTTGCAGGGTTAATTTTAGCTTTAGTGTAGAGATCAGCCTCCCACCTGACACATCCCACCCCCTGATCCCTCCCACACAGCTCCCTTCTCTCCCCCACCCCACAATTGTCCCCGCCATCTTAAGTACTGGCAGAAAGTCTGCCAGTACTAAAATAAAAGGGTTTTTAAAAATAATAAAACATTTTTTTAGCATATTTACATATGCTACTGTGTATGATCCCCCCCTTAGCCCCCAACCTCCCTGATCCCCCCCAAAACCGCTCTCTAACCCTCCCCTCTGCCTTATTGGGGGCCATCTTGGGTACTGGCAGCTGTCTGCCAGTACCCAGTTTGCAAGAAAATATGTTTTTTTTTTTTTTTTCCCCCCCGGTTTTTCTGTAGTGTAGCTTCCCCCTCCCCACAGACCAACCCCCACCACCTAAATGATGTGTTTTTTATAAAAAAATTTTAACATTTTTTTTTATTTTCCTAAACTTTTTTTTCTGTGTGTAGCGGTTCCCACCCGCTCCCTCCCCGTGCACGCGCCCGCCCCCACCCTCCCGTGCACGTGCGCGCGTCAGTGCACGCCCCTGGCATACCAGCCCACGATCCCGCCCCCCTCCACATCACGAGGGCCATCGATGGCCGCCACCCGCCTCCCGGTTCGGCTCCCACCCACCAACGCACTGTAAGCCACCGATCTCCGGTGCAGAGAGGGCCACAGAGTGGCTCTCTCTGCACCGGATGGCTTAAAAAGGTTATTGCAGGATGCCTCCATATCGAGGCATCACTGCAATAACCGGAAAGCAGCTGGAAGCGAGCAGGATCGCTTCCAGCTGCTTTCCACACCGAGGACGTGCAGGGTACGTCCTCAGGCGTTAACTGCCTTTTTTTTGAGGACGTACCCTGCACGTCCTCGGTCGTTAAGGGGTTAATGTAAGTTAAGCCTTAAATGCAGTGATAGCGACTGGTATCAGGCTTATTAACAGAGATACATACTCTTATAAAAGTGTAATATAAAACGTTTGCTGGCATGTTAATCGTTTTTATATATGTTTGGTGACAAAACTTATTGAGGCCTAGTTTTTTTCCACATGGCTGGCTTGATTTTTGCCTAGTAACAGGCTTTCCACTGATGCAATATGAGTGGGAAGGGCCTATTTTAGTGCTTTTCTGTGCAGATAAAAATACTGACAGAGACATTCAGCTTCCCTCTGCATGATACAGGAGATCTCTGAAGGGCTCAAAAGGCTTTAAAGTCATGTTTGAGGAGGGTAACAATCACAGTAGACTGTGGCAGTTGTTGTGACTGTGTTTAAAAAACGTTTTTGTCATTTATTATTCTGTTTTTGTTATTAAGGGATTAATCATCCATTTGCAAGTGGGTGCAATGCTCTGCTGACTTGTTACATACACTGTAAACATTTTGTTAGTGTAACTGCCTTTTTTCACTGTTGTTTCAAATTTTGTCAAAATTTGTTTCTCTTAAATGCACAGTAACGTTTTTTTATATTGCTTGTTAACTTGCTTTAAAGTGTTTTCCAAGCTTGCTAGTCTCATTGCTAGTCTGTACAAACATGTCTGAAACAGAGGATACTTGTTCATTATGTTTAAAAGCCATGGTGGAGCCCCATAGGAGAATGTGTACTAAATGTATTGATTTCACCTTAAACAGTAAAGATCAGTCTTTATCTATAAAAGAATTGTCACCAGAGGGGTCTGTCGTGGGGGAAGTTATGCCGACTAACTCTCCCCACGTGTCGGACCCTTCGCCTCCCGCTCAAGGGACGCACGCTAATATGGCACCAAGTACATCAGGAACGCCCATAGCTATTACTTTGCAGGACATGGCTGCAATCATGAATAATACCCTGTCAGAGGTATTATCCAGATTGCCTGAATTGAGAGGCAAGCGCGATAGCTCTGGGGTTAGACGAGATACAGAGCGTGTAGATGCTGTAAGAGCCATGTCTGATACTGCGTCACAATATGCAGAACCTGAGGACGGAGAGCTTCAGTCTGTGGGTGATGTCTCTGAATCGGGGAGACCTGATTCAGAGATTTCTAATTTTAAATTTAAGCTTGAGAACCTCTGTATATTGCTTGGGGAGGTATTAGCTGCTCTGAATGACTGTGACACAATTGCAGTGCCAGAGAAATTGTGTAGGCTGGATAAATACTATGCAGTGCCGGTGAGTACTGATGTTTTTCCAATACCTAAAAGGCTTACAGAAATTATTAGTAAGGAGTGGGATAGGCCCCGTGTGCCCTTTTCCCCACCTCCTATATTTAGAAAAATGTTTCCAATAGATGCCACTACACGGGACTTATGGCAGACTGTCCCTAAGGTGGAGGGAGCAGTTTCTACTTTAGCAAAGTGTACCACTATCCCGGTTGAGGACAGTTGTGCTTTTTCAGATCCAATGGATAAAAAATTAGAGGGTTACCTTAAGAAAATGTTTATTCAACAAGGTTTTATTTTACAGCCCCTTGCATGCATTGCGCCTGTCACTGCTGCGGCGGCATTCTGGTTTGAGGCCCTGGAAGAGGCCATCCATACAGCTCCATTGACTGAAATTGTTGACAAGCTTAGAACTCTTAAGCTAGCTAACTCATTTGTTTCTGATGCCATAGTTCATTTGACTAAACTAACGACTAAGAATTCCGGATTCGCCATCCAGGCGCGTAGGGCGCTATTGCTCAAATCCTGGTCAGCTGATGTGACTTCAAAGTCTAAATTACTCAACATTCCTTTCAAGGGGCAGACCTTATTCGGGCCTGGTTTGAAAGAAATTATTGCTGACATTACTGGAGGTAAGGGTCATACCCTTCCTCAGGACAGGGCCAAATCAAAGGCCAAACAGTCTAATTTTCGTGCCTTTCGAAATTTCAAGGCAGGTGCAGCATCAACTTCCTCTGTTTCAAAACAAGAGGGAACTTTTGCTCAACCCAAGCAGGCCTGGAAACCTAACCAGTCCTGGAACAAGGGCAAGCAGGCCAGAAGGCCTGCTGCTGCCTCTAAGACAGCATGAAGGAGCGGCCCCCTATCCGACAACGGATCTAGTAGGGGGCAGACTCTCTCTCTTCGCCCAGGCGTGGGCAAGAGATGTTCAGGATCCCTGGGCGTTGGAGATCATATCTCAGGGATATCTTCTGGACTTCAAAGCTTCTCCTCCACAAGGGAGATTTCACCTTTCAAGATTATCTGCAAACCAGATAAAGAAAGAGGCATTCCTAAGCTGCGTACAAGATCTCCTTGTAATGGGAGTGATCCCATATTATTCAAATCTGTTTGTGGTTCCCAAAAAAGAGGGAACCTTCAGACCAATTTTGGATTTAAAGATCCTAAACAAATTCCTCAGAGTTCCGTCATTCAAGATGGAAACTATTCGAAACCATTTTACCCATGATCCAAGAGGGTCAGTACATGACCACAGTGGACTTAAAGGATGCCTACCTTCACATAACGATTCACAAGAATCATCATCAGTTCCTGAGGTTTGCCTTTCTAGACAGGCATTAGCAATTTGTAGCTCTTCCATTCGGGTTGGCTACAGCCCCAAGAATTTTTACAAAGGTTCTGGGCTCACTTCTGGCGGTCCTAAGACCGCGAGGCATAGCGGTGGCTCCTTACCTGGACGATATCCTGATACAGGCGTCAAGCTTTCAAATTGCCAAATCTCATACAGAGATAGTTCTGACATTCCTGAGGTCGCATGGGTGGAAAGTGAACGAAGAAAAGAGTTCTCTATCTCCTCTCACGAGGGTTTCCTTCCTAGGGACTCTAATAGATTTTGTAGAAATGAAAATTTACCTGACGGAGTCCAGGTTATCAAAACTTCTAAATGCTTGCCGTGTTCTTCACTCCATTCCGCGCCCCACGGTGGCTCAGTGCATGGAAGTAATCGGCTTAATGGTAGCGGCGATGGACATAGTGCCATTCGCGCGTCTGCATCTCAGACCGCTGCAATTATGCATGCTCAGTCAGTGGAATGGGGATTACACAGATTTGTCCCCTCTACTAAATCTGGATCAAGAAACCAGAGATTCTCTTCTCTGGTGGTTATCTCGGGCCCATCTGTCCAAGGGTATTACCTTTTGCAGACCAGATTGGACAATTGTAACAACAGATGCCAGCCTTCTAGGTTGGGGTGCAGTCTGGAACTCTCTGAAGGCTCAGAGTTCATGGACTCAGGAGGAGAAACTCCTCCCAATAAATATTCTGGAGTTAAGAGCAATATTCAATGCTCTTCTGGCTTGGCCTCAGCTAGCAACACTGAGGTTCATCAGATTTCAGTCGGACAACATCACGACTGTGGCTTACATCAACCATCAAGGGGGAACCAGGAGTTCCCTAGCGATGTCAGAAGTCTCCAAGATAATTCGCTGGGCAGAGACTCACTCTTGCCACCTGTCAGCGATCCATATCCCAGGTGTAGAGAACTGGGAGGCGGATTTTCTAAGTCGTCAGACTTTTCATCCGGGGGAATGGGAACTCCATCCGGAGGTGTTTGCTCAATTGGATCTCCGTTGGGGCAAACCAGAATTGGATCTCATGGCGTCTCGCCAGAACGCCAAGCTTCCTTGTTACGGATCCAGGTCCAGGGACCCAGAAGCGGCACTGATAGATGCTCTAGCAGCGCCTTGGTTCTTCAACCTGGCTTATGTGTTTCCACCGTTTCCTCTGCTCCCTCGTCTGATTGCCAAAATAAAACAGGAAAGAGCATCGGTGATATTGATAGCGCCTATCAAAGCGTGGCTTCTCCGAGTCAGTAATTGATACCTTAATACAGGCACGAAAGCCTGTCACCAGGAAAATTTACCACAAGATATGGTGTAAATATCTTCATTGGTGTGAATCCAAGAATTACTCATGGAGTAGGGTTAGGATTCCTAGGATATTGTCCTTCCTCCAAGAGGGTTTGGACAAAGGATTATCAGCTAGTTCTTTAAAGGGACAGATTTCTGCTCTGTCTATTCTTTTACACAAGCGTCTGGCAGAAGTTCCAGACATTCAGGCATTTTGTCAGGCTTTAGTTAGAATTAAGCCTGTGTTTAAACATGTTGCTCCTCCATGGAGCTTAAACTTGGTTCTTAAAGTTCTTCAAGGGGTTCCGTTTGAACCCCTTCATTCTATTGATATCAAACTTCTTTCATGGAAAGTTCTTTTTCTGATGGCTATTTCCTCGGCTCGAAGAGTCTCGGAGTTATCTGCCTTACATTGTGATTCTCCTTATCTGATCTTTCATTCAGATAAAGTTGTTCTGCGTACAAAACCTGGATTTTTACCTAAGGTGGTTTCTAACAAGAATATCAATCAAGAGATTGTTGTTCCATCATTATGTCCTAATCCTTCTTTAAAGAAGGAACGTCTTTTGCATAATCTAGACGTAGTCCGTGCCTTGAAGTTTTACTTACAGGCTACTAAAGATTTTTGCCAAACATCTAACCTGTTTGTTGTTTACTCTGGACAGAGGAGAGGTCAGAAGGCCTCGGCAACCTCTCTTTCTTTTTGGCTTCGGAGTATAATCCGTTTAGCCTATGAGACTGCTGGACAGCAGCCTCCTGAAAGGATTACAGCTCATTCTACTAGAGCTGTGGCTTCCACCTGGGCCTTTAAAAATGAGGCCTCTGTTGAACAGATTTGCAAGGCTGCAACTTGGTCTTCCCTTCATACTTTTTCCAAATTTTCCAAATTTGATACTTTTGCTTCTTCGGAGGCTGTTTTTGGGAGAAAGGTTCTACAGGCAGTGGTTCCTTCCGTTTAAGTTCCTGCCTTGTCCCTCCCATCATCCGTGTACTTTAGCTTTGGTATTGGTATCCCACAAGTAATGGATATTCCGTGGACTGGATACACTTAACAAGAGAAAACATAATTTATGCTTACCTGATAAATTTATTTCTCTTGTACTGTATCCAGTCCACGGCCCGCCCTGTCCTTTTCAGGCAGGTCTAAATTTTAATTAAACTACAGTCACCACTGCACCCTATGGTTTCTCCTTTCTCGTCTTGTTTCGGTCGAATGACTGGATATGGCAGTGAGGGGAGGAGCTATATAGCAGCTCTGCTGTGGGTGATCCTCTTGCAACTTCCTGTTGGGAAGGAGAATATCCCACAAGTAATGGATGATCCGTGGACTGGGTACACTACAAGAGAAATAAATTTATCAGGTAAGCATAAATTATGTTTTTCAGGGCTCTTCAGGTTTTGCCTTTGTTGGAGAGAGAACCATTCTTTTGTTTTAAGACAGACAATATCACAACTGTGGCATATGTCAATCATCAGGGTGGGACTCACAGTCCCCTAGCTATGAAAGAAGTATCCCATATATTTTCTTGGGCGGAATCCAGCTCTTGTCTAATTTCTGCAGTACATATCCCAGGTGTAGACAATTGGGAAGCGGATTATCTCAGCCGTCAGACTTTACATCCGGGGGAGTGGTCTCTCCATCCAGATGTGTTTTTTCAGATTGTTCAGATGTGGAAAATAGATCTGATGCCTTCCCATCTAAACAAGAAACTTCCCAGGTACTTGTCCAGGTCCAGGGATCCTCAGGCAGAGTCGGTGGATGTGTTAGCAGTTCCTTGGTTTTACCAACTTGCTTATATCTTCCTGCCTCTAGTTCTTTTTCCAAGAGTCATCTCCTAATCATCATGGAACAATCGTTTGTGTTTCTGGTAGCACCAGCATGGCCTCACAGGTTCTAGTATGCGGATCTTGTCTGGATGTCCAGTTGCCAAACCTTGGCAACTACCTTTAAGACCAGACCTTCTGTCTCAAGGACCGTTTTTCCATCAGGATCTCAAATCGTTAAATTTGAAGGTATGGAAATTGAACGCTTAGTTCTTAGTCATAGAGGTTTCTCTGACTCAGTGATTAATACTATGTTACAGGCTCATAAATCTGTTTCTAGGAAGATTTATTATCGAGTTTGGAAGACTTATATTTGATGGTGTTCTCATAAATTCTCCTGGCATTCTTTTAGAATTCCTAGAATTTTACAGTTCCTTCAGGATGGTTTGGATAAAGGTTTGTCTGCAAGTTCCTTGAAGGGACAAATCTCTGCTCTTTCTGTTTTATTTCACAGAAAGATAGCTAAGCTTCCTGATATTCACTGTTTTGTGCAGGCTTTGGTCCGTATCAAGCCTGTCATTAAATCAATCTCTCCTCCTTGGAGTCTTAATTTGGTTTTGAAGGCTGTACAGGCTCCTCCTTTTGAGCCTATGCATTCTTGGGATATTAAACTACTTTCTTGGAAAGTGTTGTTCCTTTTGGCTATCTCTTCTGCTAGAACAGTTTCCGAATTATCTGCTCTTTCTTGTGAGTCTCCTTTTCTGATTTTCCATCAGGATAAGGCAGTTTTGCGGACTTCATTTAAATTTGTACCTAAAGTTGTGAATTCTAACAACATTAATAGGGAAATTGTTGTTCCCTCTTTGTGTCGTAATCCTAAGAATTCTTTGGAGAGATCCTTGCATTCTCTGGATGTTGTAAGAGCTTTGAAATATTATGTTGAAGCTACTAAAGATTTCAGGAAGACCTCTAGTCTATTTGTTGTCTTTTCTGGTCCTAGGAAAGGTAAGAAAGTTTCTGCCATTTCCTTGGCAACCTGTTAAAAGCTTTTGATTCATCAGGCTTATTTGGAGTCGGGTCAGGCCCCGCATCAGAGAATCACAGCTCATTCTACTAGATCGGTTTCCACTTTGTGGGCTTTTAAGAATGAAGCTTCAGTTGATCAAATTTGCAAAGCAGCAACTTGGTCTTCTTTGCATACATTTACTAAATTCTACCGTTTTTATGTATTTGCTTCTTCGGAAGCAGTTTTTGGTAGAAAGGTTCTTCAGGCAGCTGTTTCAGTTTGATTCCTCTGCTTATGTTTTAAGTTTTTTCTTTTCAATTATGAGATTAAAGATTACCTAGATTATGAGTTTTGCGTTAGAGGCTATGCGGTGCTAACGAGCCGTTTTCTCTCACCGCTCACTTACCTACAGCGCTGGTATAACTGTTTTTTACAAACCCGGCATTAAAAGGCAAGAAGTGAGCGTTGAGCAAAATTTTGCTCATTACCGCACTTCTATACCAGCGCTGCTTAAGTCAGCGGTGATCTGGTCGTACGTGCTCTTGCACGATTTCCCCATAGGATTCAACGGGGAGAGCCGGCTGAAAAAAAGTCTAACACCTGCAAAAAAGCAGCGTAAAGCTCCTTAACGCAGCCCCATTGATTCCTATGGGGAATTAAAATTTATGTCTACACCTAGCACCCTAACATGAACCCTGAGTCTAAACACCCCTAATCTTACATGTATTAACCCAAATCTGCCGCCCCTGACATCGCCGACACCTATATTATACTTATTAACACCTAATCTGCAGCTCCGGACACCGCCGCCACCTACATTATACTTATTAATCCCTAATCTGCTTCCCCCAACATCGCCGACACCTGCATTATATTTATTAACCCCAATCTGCCGCCCCCTACCTACACTTATTAACTCCTAATCTGCTGCCCCAACGTTGCCGCCACTATAATAATAGTTAAATTTTATGAACCCCTAATCTGCCATCCCTAACATCGCCGCCACCTACCTACATTTATTAACCCCTAATCTGCCGCCCCCAAAGTCGCCGCCACTATACTAAATGTTTAATTTCTTTGGGGCAATGCCCCGCAAAAGGCCCTTTTAAGGGCTATTGATAGTTTAGTTTAGGCTAGGGTTTTTTTTTTATTTTGTGGGGGCTTTTTTTTATTTTGATAGGGCTATTAGATTAGGTGTAATTATTTTAAATATCTTGTAATTATTGTCTGTAATTTAGTGGGGGGTTTCTTTGTACTTTAGCTAATTTTATTTAATTTAGGTAATTGTATTTAATTTAGTTAATTTATTTAATTATAGTGTAGTGTTAGGTGTTATTGTAACTTAGGTTAGGTTTTATTTTACAGGTACTTTTGTATTTATTTTAGCTAGGTAATTATTAAATAGTTAATAACTATTTAATAACTGTTGTACCTAGTTAAAATAAATACAAAGTTGCCTGTAAAATAAAATTAAACCCTAAGCTAGCTACAATGTAACTATTAGTTATATTGTAGCTATCTTAGGGTTTATTTTATAGGTAAGTATTTAGTTTTAAATAGGAATAATGTAGTTAATTATAGTAATTTTATTTATATTTATTTAAATTATATTTAAGTTAGGGGGTGTTAGGGTTAGACTTAGGTTTAGGAGTTAATACATGTAGTATAGTGGCGGCGACATTGGGGCGGCAGATTAGGAGTTAATAAATGTAGGTAGGTGGCGGTGATGTTAGGGAGGGCAGATTAGGGGTTAATAATATTTAACTAATGTTTGTGAGGCGGGATTGCGGCGGTTTAGGGGTTAATATGTTTATTATAGTGACGGCGACGTTGGGGGCGGCAGATTAGGGGTTAATAAGTGTAGGTAAGTTGCGGTGACATTGGGGGCGGCAGATTAGGGGTTAATAAATATAATGTAGGTGTCAGCGATGTTGGGGGCAGCAGATTAGGGGTTCATAAATATAATGTAGGTGGCGTTGGTGTCTGGAGCGGCAGATTAGGGGTTAAAAATTTTCTTTTAGTGTTTGTGATGCGGGAGGGCCTTGGTTTAGGGGTTAATAGATACTTTATGGGTGTTAGTCTACTTTTTAGCACTTTAGTTATGAGTTTTATGTTACGGCGTTGTACCATAAAATTCTTAACTATTGACTTTTAAATGCGTTAGGACTCTTGACGGGCTAGGGTGTACCGCTCACTTTTTGGCCTCCCAGGACAGACTCGTAATACCGGCGCTATGGAAGTCCCATAGAAAAAAGACTTTACGAAGTTTACGTAAGTCGTTTTGCGGTAAGGCCAAAGAAGTGTGCGGTGACCCTAAACCTTCAAGACTTGTAATACCAGCGGGCGTAAAAAAGCAGCGTTAGGACCTCTTAACGCTGCTTTTTTTACCCTAACGCACAACTCGTAATCTAGCCGTTATTTTTTTTGGATGTGGATTTAATTTTTTCAGCGGAAAATGGCTGTTATTTTTTATCCCTCCCTCTTTAGTGACTCTTCTGTGGAGTTCCACATCTTGGGTATAAATATCACATGCGTCACTAGCTCATGGACTCTTGCCAATTACATGAAAGAAAACATAATTTATTTTCATAAATTTCATATTGGCAAGAGTCCATGAGATCCCCCCTTTTATGGTGGTTGTGTTTTTTTGTATAAAACACAATTATATTCCCAGTTCCTTTTTTGATGCTTTTTACTCCTTTTTCTATCACCCCACTACTTGGCCATTCATTAAACTGAATTGTGGGTGTGGTGAGGGGTGTATTTATAGGCATTTTGTGGTTTGGAAACCTTTGCACCTCCTGGTAGGATTGTATATCCCATACGTCACTAGCTCATGGACTCTTGCCAATATGAAATAAATTAATTTATCAGGTAAGTTCTTACATAAATTATATTTTTTTTTTTGAAAACAGCTTCACCAAGCTAAATCACTCTTGATGTATTAAATTATATATAAGCAAAATTCATACACTGACATATTCATATGATTTACATTGATTAGCCCCACAATAAAACATCCCTGTGGAAAGTAACCAAGAACATTTTAGTTGTGATGGAGATATTATATTACCAATTTATTTGTTTCTCTTAAATGACAGCATACAATGTTTATACATGATTTTCTCCTCATATTGTATAAAATAATCCATAACAAATGTTACCCCTTTAAAAAGTGATCTTTGTTGTTTAGTACCCTCATATAATAGTGTCTTTCTATCCAATCATTCTCCATCCCTTTTGGCCTGAGATATGATTGCTTTAGTATATCCCCTCTCTTTAAGCCACACAGCTAGAACTGACACTAATTTTGATATTGCTTATGCTCTGAACAGTTACGTTTGAGTCTAATGAGGTGACCCTTAGCTACAGCATAGCGTACATGTTGTGGGTGGCATGTTGTAATATGTTACCTGACATAGGTTGGGATATGTTTTCTATTAATCACAGATTCTGTTGTTCCCTCTTTATTCCAAGTAAGGGAACATCTAGATAATTCAGTGATATTTCACTCAGTTGGTATGTTACTCTCATGTCATTAATACATGTGATCAACTGTACTGCTTCCTCTTTCACACCAAAAACAACAACAATTTGTCTATAAAACATTTGTATAAGTTTATTTGTATCATTAAAGGGACATGAAACACAAATTTTTTCTTTCATGATTTAGAAAGAATATGCAATTTTAAACAACTTTCTAATTTACTTCTATTATCTAATTTGCTTCATTCTCTTGATATAATTTGCTGAAAATCATATCTAGATAGGTTCAGTAGCTGCTGATTGGTGGCTGCACATAAATACCTCATGTGATTGGCTTACCTATGTGCATTGCTATTACTTTAACAAAGGATATCTAAAAAATGAAGCAAATTAGATAATAGAAGTAAATTGGAATGTTGTTTAAAATTGTATTCTCTACCTGAATCATGAAATATTTTTTTTGGGTTTAGTGTCCCTTTAAGGGTTGTCCACGCTCCTAGATGCTGAACAGCTCCCAATAACACATGTAGAGGCTGGCATTGGATGGAGAAAACCCATAGCCATCCCACATCTATAACAAAAAATAAACACGCTAAACTCAATGTAGTTGTGAGTTAACACATATTCTGTCATCTGTAATACGAATCCCTGGAACTTAACAGAAAAATTTGAGTAAATTGCTAAAAGTAATATATAGCTTCCAGACCTTTAAAATAAAAAAGTTTGGTGTCTCTAACATAGTTGGGTTAACCCAAAACAAGTTGCTGTTGTGTTCAAATACAGAACCAATACCACTAACAGTTGGTCTGTCTTGTACATGGTCAATGGTTTTATGCACTTTTGGTAAGTGATGGAGCAGAGGAACCACTGGATGTTCACCATGCAAAAAAAAAAAAAAAAAAAAAACAACAACTAAAAACAACTATGAATTATTGATCAATGAATAAGAGTTTCAAAGCATCATCCAAAAGATTACCTAATTCTTGAAACTTCTTTGTGGGGTTACCATTAAATTTTAAATAACTGTCCTCTTTTATATACTGAGATTTATTAAGGACCACTACTGATCAACCTTTAACTGCTTGGCAGATGACTATGGTTTCATTTTGGATTGAATTTTGTTAAAGCTTGTCTCTTTTTTGGGAACCCCACAAGATTTGATAATGTACTGTGCACAAGGAGAATGGAGCGCAGAAGCGTCCCTGGTACACCTGTAGGCTTAGTTGCAATTACTAACCAAATGGTGTTCCTCGTAAACGAATGTGCTGACAGGTAAGTGCGGATTTACTTTCCTAGACAAGCATTATCAGTTTGTGACTCTTCTATTTGGTCTGACAACAGCACCCAGAGTATTTACCAAGGTTCTAGTAACATTGTTAACTATGGTTTAATCTCAAGGAATCTCTGTAGTTCCTTACTTAGACAGTCTTTTGGTCTGGGCACCCTCTTTTCCACTTATGCGGTTCTTCGACTGCTTCACAGTCAAGGTTTGAAAATAAATCTTCCATAGAGCTCCTTAACTACTCATGTATCTCTTCTACAGTTCACAATCGATTTTGTGACTATGTGTCTGTCCCTGATAGCCCAGCACAGACTAAACTTGCAACAGGCCTGTGCTCAACTTCAACTCAATCCTTCTCCTTCCATTGCTCATTGCATGGAAGTTGTGGGTATCATGATTGCTGCCTAAGATGCATTTCCATTTGCCAGATTTCATTTTTGGTCTCTCCAACTGCAGATGGAATGTGGACCACAAAGATCTGTCTAAGATCTGTCTCAGAGGATCCTGGACAAGACAGTCCATAACATGCTGGCAAACTCACCATTCCTTTGTTCAGGAGACTCTTTTTTTCAGCCTGTGTGTTTAGTGATCACCATAGATGCCAGCCTTCAAGGTGCAATTTTTATATATCCTGGAATTTCATAGTAAATGTGTCACTCCTTTCAGATTGACTGCTATTGATTTAATTATTACACTTAATAGTGTGGGCAACAAGTTTAAACTTTGAAGTAAACAATAAATGTACTGGATTTTCCATCTACAATCACATGTGCCCACCTTGATTTTTGTAATCAAGGCAGTATTAACAGATACTATATATCAGGAAATTGGGGTTCGTTATTTATGTCCAACTTCTAAGGATTATAAAGAGCAACTTCTTCACAACTTGGATGTTCTGAGAGCACTAAAATTCTGCGTGGAAGGCACAAAGCAATTCAGACTTTTTTTTTTTCTATTTGTTCATTTTTCTGGGCCTTGCAAGAGTAGAAACTTACGGCTGTTACACTGGCTGCTTGGCTTAATGCATTAATTAGTAAGGCATGGTTGTGGGGAAGACACTATATATATATATACATACATACACAGGGGTTGAAAAAGTTGACCAAGAGCTAGTGATCTCATGAAATTCCTTATAATTCCACTATTTTTAAGTTAAAATGTTCACAGCAGCATAAGTTAGAATAAAAGACTATTTTATATACTTATAAACTAAAAACAATATAAACTTATCTTGCCTAAAAAGAGAGGTTTCTTCTTCAGATGGTAGCAAGTTTAAACAGGTATAGGTATACGCACATACACACGACACACATGCATACATACACACACAAACAATGCATTTGAGGGAACAAATATATAGCTGCTTTACATTTACATTTTTCCACTTCTCTAATTAAAAGCATACTAGGGTGGTTCCATTTTCTGTAACTGCATGATGCTTTTGAGATTTCATTGTATGCATTGAGTCCTGTCACATTAGTATGCAATTCACATGTCAGAGCCCAGAGATATTTTTTAGAGCAACTCAAAACTGTTTGGATTAGAAGAAGCAACAGTTGGTCTATCTAGTAGATGGCATAGCTGTAAATACTAAAAATAGTATAATTTTTGGAAGACGCTTCTGATTTTATTAGACTTATATTAAGATATAAGCAGGAGTCCTTTTTGTAACAATGGATATTAAAAATTTGTAGACATCCATGAATCTATTTTATTGCAATTAATTTGCAGACTTAACAGTTTTAATGACCGCCTGCAATTTAGAATGGATTTCTGTAGGAGTAATCAACACTTTTGGACGCAAGTGTGTCCATCAAATGTGATGGTTTACACGTCAATTTTTTTTCAAAACCTACAGATAGAAACATGTTTCGTCACTATAAGAGTTTCCATCCTCCAAATACTATTAGGAGTGTGCCCTTTAGTTAACGTATCAGAGCAAAACAAATTGTTGATGATCCTTTACTTTGTAAAGAAAGATTGAATATGTTAATACATTTTTAGTAAGAGAATATCTGAGGGGAAAAAATTAGAATATGTAGAGAGATTACCTATTGAAAAAAACGTTCAACACCTAGGTATTTGTTAAATTGTATCCCAGTAGTTTTACAATATGGATATCATGTTAAACATATTAGAATAATTTATAAACATTGGAGAATTCTAGCCAAGGATCAACAATTTAAAGGTACATTTTCTGAGCCCCCAATGTTTTCTTATAAAGAAAACCCTAATCGTAGGAATAAATTTAGTAGGGGCAGACATAGGACCTAGAAAGCTAGATCCAAAACAAAAGGCGACATTTCCTGTTATAATTGTACTCCATGCAATTCATTCCAACAGGGGGATACCATCACACATCTTAAGCTAGGTCAGAGGTTTTACATTAAAAATCATTATATTTGTATTTCACAATATGTTATATATGATAAAGTGCCCCTGTGGGCCTACATACATTAGAGAGACCACCCAACAGGTCAAACATTGTATACACAAACATAAAGCAGCAATATCGCGATTTGGACCATGAGGCGCCAGTTGCTTATAACTTTACTCTACTTACAATAGAAGCTAACTAAGACTTCAAGTGTTATATAGTGTTCCACATTTATAAAGAGGAGGAAACAGGTTGAAATATATTATATCTATACTTATGGTCTTAAAAGAGATGTCTCTTGTCGTAGCGTTATATAGTAAGAAGTTAATTTTTATTTTGATACGATTCAGACTCCCCTAGTTTGATATATTTTAGTTACCCAACTCTATTTCTGGAACAATGCTATTGTTTTATTAAGGGCTATGGGTCTATCTATTAAGTTATTTGTGGACTACATGGTGAGGATAATATTGGCCACTAGGGTGAGTAGAGTAGTGTCTATATATGTGTACCAGCTAATTGCTTAATAATGTGAACTACTAATTTAATTCTGTATGGAGTAATTATCCTAAACCACTTCATGGCATAAGCTGGTATGAAGGAATCTCCCCTGAAATTTATTGCCATATTAGGAGGCCAAAAAAGGGTGTGATAAGTTACTCTCACAGGGCCAAGTTGAAGGGCGGATTCTGAAATGTGCGTTTGCTGTGGAGGCAAGCAACCATTGAAAGTGTTTGGTGACTATGGCTGATGGTGTGTCTCACATATGCAAGGCAGCTGATGTTGGAAATGTAACTCAGGAATACAAACCTACGGACTATGCTGGTGAAATCAAGGTAATATCCACAATAATTGGGGAGATCTTTTACATATGTTCATTGCTTTATGATTGTGTCAAGATTGGCTGGTTAGTTGATTTGGACATTTGATGTACTGATGTTTATTGCCTTTGCCAAATTTTCTTGTAGTGAATATTAAAATATTCCGGGTGAGTTATGTATGTGGGAGGTATAAACATAGAACTTAAAAATCTGGGATATTAAAGGAGAAATCATGTGCATGTGTTAATATCTGATAAGGGTATATTATCAGGTAAACAAGTAATTGGATTAATGTGATGTTAAAACTTTTGTTTTGTGTATCTTGCCTCTGATATTTTTTAAAGTGTTGTGACTGGACACACCCAGCCTATGTGTTTTTACATAAAGACTTTGGATGCTTCTGGGATTTTGAATAAAGTTTTTTTCTATTTTTCTTCTTAAATTTGAAGAGTCCACAGCTGCATTCATTACTTTTGGGAATTCAGAATCTGGCCACCAGGAGGAGGCAAATACACCCCAGCCAAAGGCTTAAATACCTCCCCCACTTCCCTCATCCCCCAGTCATTATTTGCCTTTCATCTCAGGAGGTTGGCAGAGAAGTGTCAGAAGATTGAAGACAGTCTCTCATGGAGGGTAGTACTCTTCGAAATGGGACTGGAGTTTTAAGTAATCCTGTCAGCCTCTCAGTGAGAGCATGGATGAAAGTTAGAGTCCGGAGATGCAGGGGGAGTTCTTCTGCAAAACCATCCCGACTCATATTAACAGCTCATTGGGCAATCAACATTGATGAGTTTTGCTGCCTGCCTTTATTCACTCAAGTCCATGCCAGAAGCGATGCTACTATCTGTCACGCTTGAAGGGCCGTGTTCCTGTTCCATGGCGTAGATTCCAGTAAGATTGTTTCATTTTATTTCGATATGTGAATGTAATGTTAAGGAAAGAAGCCAGGGCCCCAGTGGGACTCCTTTATCTTTAATGGAATCAAGTGTTAATATCTCCTGAGGGGGGTTATTGAACAGGGGGGACTTTAATCATGTTTGTAATGTGATGTGTCTGCTAATGTGTAGTGATACTTGGGCTCATGGCTATTCGGACATAACGGCCTTATATTATATTGTATTCCATTTCCGTACCTTGACCAAGTGGCGACTGTCATGTCTGAGGTCTTGTCAGTTTGTCTGTCCCTTTAAATTTGAACCCTTTATAAGGCTCCTCCTAACTAAATCCTGTGCTCTGTAATTTGATCCTTATGCTGACTATCCTGGCTTGTGCTGAAGCAATCTACATGCTCTCTGGATCTCTACCTGAGCCTACTTACAGGAACTCACCAAAATCTATTTCCTGCAACTTTTTGTTATTTCTTATGCTTGCTACAAATACCTTTGTCTCCTCAGCATTTACTTAAGCTTTTAGGCTTACCACTCACAGACTGTGCTTTTCTGAATTCCTCTGCTGTGCCTGTCAGCAGCTCCTCTGATACACTCACAGCCTGCACTTCCTGTTTGGGGATACCGGACTCCAGGTAACTGCTGCTTTTCCTCTAGCAGAATCTTTCACCAGACCACAGGATTAAAGGTACTGAATATTCCTTTGGCATTACCATTTTGAAAGTGTTTTCTGGACTCATCAGGTTTTATTGCAAACTTGTATCTTATATGCTATGAACTGAACTTATCATTGAAATCTGTGCCTATGTACATTCACTCCAGGAAAAGGCTGCATTTCTTATATATGTGACTCTATTTTCTGTGATACTCCTACAAGTGAACTGACTTATTAGCTTTAGTATAAGTATAAATAACCTACCTATTCTTCAGTATTATATGCAAGTTTCATTTTTGTCTGAGTCTTGCCTGTTAATCTTTATATACAGGCACTAATATCCTTTTCTCCTCTGTTCAGCATTTATTGGATTCAGCTTTCACTAATTGAGCTAATCCTTTCTGCAGAGTTGAGAATTCCTTTTTAACCCATACTGGGCCCTCAGTCTAGGATCAGAATAGGGGATTGTGACTTAACAGCCTCGATATTTGTGAGACTGAGTGGTAACCTAACCAATTCCCTGTATTAATTCTTACATATTACAGAGCCAAAAGAAAAAGGAAAGGGAATTAGTATGGAGTTAGCAGAACTCACTAATAAAGTATCTGCATTAGCTCAGAACATGGATATACTAATTCAAGGCATTAGAGAGATCCAGTCTGAGAATCAGTATCTCAGAACAGTCATTAGAGACAACATTGACAACAGACCCTCCATGCCTGAATCACCCCCTGATCCTCAAGTCTGTCCCCCAGAGAGATTTTCAGGGGATAGAAATCAGTTCAGAGACTTTAAAAATTCTTGTCTCCTTTTCTTCTCATTGAAACCTAAGACTTATCCTACTGAACGTACAAAAGTTCTTACTGTTATTTCATATCTGAAAGGAGAACCTAAAGCTTGGGCTACCAATTTTTTTGAGAATAATGATCCAATTCTGGATTCTCTACAACAGTTCTTTGAGAAAATGTCTTTCCTCTATGAGGATAAAAATAAACAGAATACAGCTGAAAATGCACTTAAGGCATTAAAACAGAATAGAAGACCTGCTGAGGATTATGTCTCTGATTTCAAAAGGTGGGCACCTGACACCATATGGAATGAGGCAGCATTGCTATACCAATTTCGTACTGGTCTTTCAGACATTGTTAAGGATGAATTGGCAAGGGGTCCTCTCCCCTCTACTCTCGATGGACTTATGTCACATGCTGTCACTATAGATCGGAGGATTCGTGAACGTAAAAGTGAGAGAGGTTATGCAGAACAGCCATGGAGAAAGTCACCTATACCATCCTATACTCCTCCTGTTGCACGCACTTCTGATGAACCAATGGAGATTGCCTTTACTAAAGGTCCTTTGACTACAGAAGAAAAGAACAGAAGAAAGGCCAATAATTTGTGCTTATACTGTGCTTCCAAGGCACATACAGTAAAGGACTGTCCTATTCTCCAGAAACAAAAGGGTAAGAGTAGGTCTTCAGTAGTAGTTTGTACTCAACACTTTTCACTTATTACTCATTGTAACCTCTCTATCTCTTTACAGTGGGAGGGACAAAGAATCCAGACACAGGCCATTATTGACTCCGGAACCACGGGCAATTTCATTGATAAAACTTTTCTTGATAAATATCACATTCCATTAATAAAACGTATTGATTCACTAGCCATACGTGTGATTGATGGTTCTTATTTATCTTCAGGTCCTATCACCCATAAGACTGTACCACTGCTCATGACCACTACTTCTGGTCATAGAGAGTCTATATCCTTTGACGTTATAGCATCACCCTTGTTTCCTATAGTTCTAGGTCTACTCTGGTTGCAAACACACGAACCTCAGATATCTTGGAGAAATTCACACGTTCTCTTCAATTCTACATTTTGTTCTAAATCCTGTTACCTGCCAACACATATACTTAACACATCCATTGAGACTCCTGTTATTCCTAAGACATACTCAGACTTTATGGATGTTTTTGACAAAACTGAAGCAGAAAACTTACCTCCACACAGGTCATACGACTGCCCCATAGAATTGTTACCTGGTTCTGATATCCCATACGGACATATATACCATCTTTCTGAGCCAGAATTAGTACATTTGAAACAATATCTCGATGACAACTTACGGAAGGGCTTTATTAGGCCATCCACATCCCCAGCTGGTGCGGGTATGTTCTTCGTCCGTAATAAAGATAATACGTTAAGACCAATTATTGATTACCGAGAGCTCAACAAAAGAACCAAGAAGTACAGATACCCTCTGCCCCTTATTCCAGAAATCATAGAACGATTACAAGGGGCGACTATTTTCACTAAACTCGATCTGAGAGGGGCGTATAATTTAATACGAATCAAAGAGGGACACGAATGGCTGACGGCGTTTCGAACAAGGTATGGCTTGTTCGAGTACGCTGTCATGCCATTCGGTTTATGTAATGCACCAGCAACTTTTCAGTGCTTTATTAATGATTTATTTAGAGATCTACTTGACGTATGTATGATTGTATATCTTGACGACATACTGATTTACTCCAAAACTGAAGAACAACATACTATACATGTACGCACTGTTTTACTCCGACTTAGACAAAATTCACTTTATGCTAAACCTGAAAAATGTATTTTCAATACGGATACTATATCTTTTTTGGGTTATTCAATTTCTCCTTTAGGCATACAGATGGAACAAAAAAAAATAGAAGCTATAACTTCTTGGCCTACTCCTACTAACAAGAAGGAGATACAGTGTTTCATTGGTTTTGCTAACTTTTATAGAAGATTTATCAGAAATTTCTCTTCTATTGCTAAACCTATCACTTCTTTAAGTGGTAATTCATCAACATTCCATTGGACCCCTCAAGCAGAACAAGCTTTCCAAAAGTTGAAACACTCTTTCACTACTGCTCCAATTCTTAAGTTTCCTGATCCCCAATTGCAATATATATTGAAGGTTGATGCATCTGACTATGGCTTGGGAGCTATTTTGTCGCAAAGAAAAACACCCAACACCCCCATGCATCCCGTTGGTTACTTTTCAAGAGTTATGACATCCCCAGAAGTGAACTACTCCATTGGAGAAAAAGAACTCCTGGCCATAAAATCTGCCCTCGAATTTTGGAGGCATCTCCTGGAAGGTACAACCATTCCTTTTTTGATTTACACCGACCATAAAAACTTGGAATACCTTAAAACCAATAAAACATTATCGGCACGTCAAATCAGATGGAGCTTATTTTTCAGTCGTTTTGATTTCCTTATTACATACAGGCCTGGATGCAAAAATGGTAAGGCCGATTCTCTTTCCAGGAAAGTTTTAAGACCTTCATATTCCAACACAACTGGTAGTGTCATTCCCCAAAGTAAATTTATTGGTTTAGCTTTGGATTTTACTACTAACCTCCAGTCTTCTCAAAAACAAGATCCTGACTTACCTCTGCCTTACCTTACCAAAAATAAGGATGGTCTGTATTATCATGATGGAAAGCTCTACGTACCCTCAAATCTACGAAAAGAGATCTTGCATTCTGTCCATGAATCCGTTATATGTGGTCATCCTGGATTCCGTAGAACCAAACATCTCCTACAAAGGGATTTCTGGTGGCCCTCCATGTCATCTGATGTTGATAAACATATCAAAGCTTGCACTATTTGTGCTATGGCGAAACCATCCAAGGCAGCTCAATATGGTTTACTCTTATCTCTACCCGTGGCTGATAGGCCTTGGAAAGACATTGCTATGGATTTCTCCAACATAGGTGTGTCCGGTCCACGGCGTCATCCTTACTTGTGGGATATTCTCTTCCCCAACAGGAAATGGCAAAGAGCCCAGCAAAGCTGGTCACATGATCCCTCCTAGGCTCCGCCTTCCCCAGTCATTCTCTTTGCCGTTGTACAGGCAACATCTCCACGGAGATGGCTTAGAGTTTTTTTGGTGTTTAAATGTAGTTTTTATTCTTCAATCAAGAGTTTGTTATTTTAAAATAGTGCTGGTATGTACTATTTACTCTGAAACAGGAAAGAGATGAAGATTTCTGTTTGTAAGAGGAAAATGATTTTAGCAACCGTTACTAAAATCGATGGCTGTTTCCACACAGGACTGTTGAGAGGAATTAACTTCAGTTGGGGGAAACAGTGAGCAGACTTTTGCTGCTTGAGGTATGACACATTTCTAACAAGACTCGGTAATGCTGGAAGCTGTCATTTTCCCTATGGGAACCGGTAAGCCATTTTCTTAGTTTAAGTAAAAGAATAAAGGGCTTCATTAGGGCTTAAAAAACTGGTAGACATTTTTCTGGGCTAAAACGATTACTTTACTAAGTATATTTGGCAGATTATTACTTTTAATAGTTGTTAAATCTTGGGGATTGTTTTAATAAAAACGGCAGGCACTGTATTGGACACCTTTTTCACTGGGGGCCTTTTCTAGTCATAGACAGAGCCCTCATTTTCGCGCCTCTAATGCGCAGTTGTTTTTGGAAAGCATGGCATGCAGATGCATGTGTGAGGAGCTAAGAACCACTGAAAAAAGCTTATAGAAGGCATCATTTGGTATCGTATTCCCCTCTGGGCTTGGTTGGGTCTCAGCAAAGCAGATACCTGGGACTGTATAGGGGTTAAATGTAAAAACGGCTCCGGTTCCGTTATTTTAAGGGTTAAAGCTTTCAAATTTGGTGTGCAATACTTTTAAGGCTTTAAGTTTGGTGAAATTTGAACAATTCCTTCATACTTTTTCACATATTCAGTAATAAAGTGTGTTTAGTTTGAAATTTAAAGGGACAGTAACGGTTTTATTGTATAAACGTTTTTTTGTGCTTTGTTGACAAGTTTAAGCCTGTTTAACATGTCTTGAACCATCAGATAACGATGTTCTATATGTATGAAAGCCAATGTGTCTCCCCATTAAATAGTTTCATTAGAAATGAAGGTTTTTCTGACAGAGGCCAGGAAAAATCAAAACTTCTAAGCTCTTGTCAGGTACTTCATTCTGTTCTTCTTCCTTCTCATAGCGCAGTCCAATGGAAGTATAGGGTTGATGGTTGCGGCAATGGACATAGTTCCTTTTGCACGAATTCATCTAAGACCATTGCACCTGGGCATGCTCAGACAGTGGAATGGGGATTATACAGACTTGTCTCCGACGATACAAGTAGATCAAATAACCAGAGATTCACTCCGTTGGTGGCTGACCCTGGACAACCTGTCACAGGGAATGAGCTTCCGCAGACCAGAATAGGTCATTGTCACGACCGACGCCAGTCTGGTGGGCTGGGGCGCGGTCTGGGAACCCCTGAAAACTCAGGGTCTATGGTTTCGGGAAGACTCTCTTCTCACGAGTAAAACATAATGGAACTGAGAGCGATATTCAATGCTCTCAAGGCTTGGCCTCGACTAGCAAAGGCCAAATTCATAAGGTTTCAATCAGTCATCATGACGACTGTTACATATATCAACCATACAGGGGGGTAACAAGGAGTTCCTGGCGATGGAGGAGCATCCGGGGAGTGTGGGAACTCCATCTGGAAATCTTTGCCAAATAACTCAATTATGGGGCATTCCAGACTTGGTTCTGATGGCCTCTCGTCAGAAACCTTCATGGTCCCTTGTTACGGGTCCAAATCCAGGAGATCCCAAGGCGACTCTATTGGGATACAATAGTAGCACCTTGGATCTTCAAACCTAGCTTATGTATTCCCACCGTTTCCTCTCATTCCCAGGCTGGTTAGCAGGATCAATCTGGAGAGGGCTTCGGTGACCTTGATAGTTCCTGTGTGGCCACGCATGGACTTGGTATGCAGACCTGGTGAATGTGGTCATCGGCTCCACCATGGAAGCTACCTTTGAGACAGGACCTTCTTATTCAGGGTCATTCGAACATCCGAAATCTGGTTTTCCTCCAACTGATTGCTTGGAGTTTGAACGCTTGATTTTATCAATGCGTGGGTTTTCAGATTCTGTAATAGATACCTCTTATTCAGGCTAGAAAAGCCTGTATCTAGAAAAATTTACCATAATATATGGAAAAATATATATCTGTTGGTGTGAATCTAAAGGATTCCCATGGAACAAGATAAAAATTCCTAAGATTCTTCCTTTCTACAAGAAGGTTTGGAGAAAGGATTTTCTCGCGAGTTCTCTGAAGGGGAACAGATCTCTGCTTTATCTGTTTTACCTTCACAAAAGGCTGGCAGCTGTGCCAGACGTTTAAGCGTTTGTTCAGGCTCTGGTTAGAATCAAGCCTGTTTACAGACCTTTGACTCTTCCTGGAGTCTTATCTAGTTCTTTCAGTTCTTCAAGGGTTCCGTTTGAACCCTTACTTTCCATAGATATTAAGTTATATCTTGGAAAGTTTTGTTTTAGGTTCGCAATTTCTTCCGCTAGAAGAGTTTCTGAGTTATCTGCTCTGCAGTGTTCTCCGCCCTATCTGGTCCATGCAGATAAGGTGGTTTTTTACGTACTGAGCCTGGTTTTCTTCCGAAGGTTGTTTCCAACAAAAATATTAACCAGGAGATAGTTGTACCTTCTTTGTGTCCGAATCAGTTTCATAGAAGGAACGTTTGTTACACAATTTGGACGTTGTCCGTGCTCTAAAATTCTATTTAGATGCTACAAAGGATTTCAGACAACATCTTCCTTGTTTGTTGTTTATTCTGGTAAAAGGAGAGGTCAAAAAGCAACTTCTACCTCTCTATCTTTTTGGCTTAAAAGCATCATCAGATTGTTTATGAGACTGCCGGACGGCAGCCTCCTGAAAGAATCACAGCTCATTCCACTAGGGCCGTGCTTCCACATGGGCCTTTAAGAACGAGGCTTCTGTTGATCAGATATGTAAGGCAGCGACTTGGTTCTTCACTGCACACTTTTACCAAATTTTACAAATTTGATACTTTCTGCTTCTTCTGAGGCTATGTTTGGGGAGGAAGGTAGAGAAAGGGTTTTGCAATACCGTGGTCGACCTGGAGCCATCCATCTAGGTGACATATGATTTGCTCCCTCCCATCATTCCGTGTCCTAAATCTTTGGTATTGGTTCCCAACAAGTAAGGATGATGCCGTGGACCGGACACACCTATGTTGGAGAAAACAGAATTTATGTTACCTGATAAAATACTTTCTCCAACGGTGTGTCCGGTCCACGGCCCCGCCTGGTTTTTTAATCAGGTCTGATGATTTATTTTCTTTAACTACAGTCACCACGGTATCATATGATTTCTCCTATGCAAATATTCCTCCTTTACGGTCGGTCGAATGACTGGGAAGGCGGAGCCTAGGAGGGATCATGTGACCAGCTTTGCTGGGGCCTCTTTGCCATTTCCTGTTGGGGAAGAGAATATCCCACAAGTAAGGATGACGCCGTGGACCGGACACACCGTTGGAGAAAGTAATTTATCGGGTTAAACATAAATTCTGTTTTCGTGGTAGAACTTCCTAGCTCTAACAACCATACACTGCATCATGGTGGTCGTCGATTTTGTTTTCCAAGATGGCTCATTTTGTACCTTGTCATTCCTTGCCTACAGCCTCTGAAACTGCAAAACTTTTTCTTTCTCATATTGTTAGGTTGCATGGACTTCCAGATACCATAACATCAGATAGAGGTTCTCAATTCACCTCAAAGTTCTGGACTCAACTATGTATCATTTTAAAAATACAGCGCAGACTCAGCTCTTCATATCACCCCCAAACAAATGGGCAAACGGAGAGAACAAACCAGACACTTGAGCAATACTTACGCTGTCATTGTGCTTTCTTACAGAATGATTGGTTGTCTTTACTACCTACTGCTGAATTTGCTTTTAATAATGCAGTTAATGCTTCTACAAAAGTTTCACCTTTTTATGCGAATTATGGTTTCCATCCTAGATTTCATTTATATCCCAGAGAAGACACCAGCTGTCCCTTGGTCAATGACACAATAAACGAATTATCTCAACACTTTCGGATCATTCAGGACAATCTTAAAACATCTCAACAACAACAGAAGTCCTATTACGATTTACGCAGGAGGCAACCCCCTGCTTATGTAGTTGGTGATATGGTTTGGTTATCGACTAAACATCTGCATCTGAAGGTTCCTACCAAGAAACTGGCTGCCTTTTATATTGGTCCATTTAGGATATCTAGGGTTATTAATCCCAACGCTGTCACTTTGGAATTGCCGGACTCCATTCCAGTGCACCCCACCTTTCATGTCTCGCTCCTTAAGCCCTCTACAGTTGGGGCTCCTCCTTCTCTAGTTGTGCTCCCCCCGATTTCTGATCTTTTGCTTCCAGAATATGAGATTCAGGACATTTTGGATTCCAGTTTTCATCTCAATCAGCTGCAGTATCTCATCCATTGGAAAGGGTTTTCCCATGATGAGGATTCTTGGGAACCCTCCACAAATCTGACGGCTCCTCGCTTGGTCTCTCTCTTTCATCGGAGGAATCCTGATCGTCCTAGGCCTTGAGCCTCGGAGTGGCTCCCTTTGGGGGGGGGGGTTCTGTCATGTCTGAGGTCTTGTCAGTTTATCTGTCCCTTTAAATTTGAACCCTTTATAAGGCTCCTCCTAACTAAATCCTGTGCTCTGTAATTTGATCCTTATGCTGAGTATCCTGGCTTGTGCTGAAGCAATCTACATGCTCTCTGGATCTCTACCTGAGACTACTTACAGGAACTCACCAAAATCTATTTCCTGCAACTTTTTGTTATTTCTTATGCTTGCTACAAATACCTTTGTCTCCTCAGCATTTACTTAAGCTTTTAGGCTTACCACTCACAGACTGTGCTTTTCTGAATTCCTCTGCTGTGCCTGTCAGCAGCTCCTCTGATACACTCACAGCCTGCACTTCCTGTTTGGGGATACCGGACTCCAGGTAACTGCTGCTTTTCCTCTAGCAGAATCTTCACCAGACCACAGGATTAAAGGTACTGAATATTCCTTTGGCATTACCATTTTGAAAGTGTTTTCTGGACTCATCAGGTTTTATTGCAAACTTGTATCTTATATGCTGTGACTGAACTTATCATTGAAATCTGTGCCTATGTACATTCACTCCAGGAAAAGGCTGCATTTCTCATATATGTGACTCTATTTTCTGTGATACTCCTACAAGTGAACTGACTTATTAGCTTTAGTATAAGTATAAATAACCTACCTATTCTTCAGTATTATATGCAAGTTTCATTTTTGTCTGAGGTCTTGCCTGTTAATCTTTATATACAGGCACTAATATCCTTTTCCTCCTCTGTTCAGCATTTATTGGATTCAGCTTTCACTAATTGAGCTAATCCTTTCTGCAGAGTTGAGAATTCCTTTTTAACCCATACTGGGCCCTCAGTCCTAGGATCAGAATAGGGGATTGTGACTTAACAGCCCCGATATTGTGAGACTGAGTGGTAACCTAACCAATTCCCTGTATTTATTCTTACAGCGACGGAGGGAGTCTGTTCGTTAGTTGTCTGGTTCACAAGAGGTGGTAAGTGGCCCCAGCCATTGGTGGGTTGTAAGGTGCCTTTAGTGTTTGTCCATTATTACAATCTCCAAGTTATGGAGGATTCTGATTTTTGGAGACAGATATCTCCGATTAGAGTATACGTCTTGCAATAATATGAAATGGCCCGGGTTATCCATGCCCATCAGTTATGTGCCGATCTAGAGTACTCTCTTCACCCGAATCAGGGAATTTAGAGTGCGGCTGAGCCATCTGCCCCTGAGGATTCCATGTCCTACGAGGCGCGTGCCCCAGAACCTTCTTTTGCTATGGAGGCAGGTGTCCCTACGGCCGTTACTTCTTCTCCGGAGGCGGCTTGTTTCCTCCAGAGGTTACTGCACAGTTCCGCATGGCCATATCTATGGTGTTGGCACATTTATATCTACCTAGAGAGGTACTTTTAAAGATACTGTCCGTGTTATGTTAACCGGGGTTCGTCGGGCGTGGGATCGCCTGAGTCAATTAGACCTCCTGGGGAAGCAATGGCCTCTGAGGCTCAGGGGCCCTACTCTCTGTGCCGAGGCATTCCATTGACTCGGCGGGGGATCATTTTTCCTAAAGATACCATTATTTTCATCATATCTTATAATTTACTATAACAAAAATTATAAAATATGAGGAAAAAATGTAAAAAAACACACTTTTTTGTGACGCCCAAACTCTGTTACACATCTACAATCACAAAAAAACACCCATGCTAAATAGTTTCTAAATTTTGTCCTGAGTTTAGAAATACCCAATGTTTACATGTTCTTTGCTTTTTTTGTAAGTTATAGGGCTATAAATACAAGTAGCACTTTGCTGTTTCCAAACCACTTTTTTTCAAAATTAGCGATAGTTACATTGGAACACTGATATCTGTCTGGAATCCCTGAATATCCCTTGACATGTATAATATTTTTTTTAGAAGAAAACACCCAAAGTATTGATCTAGGCCCATTTTGGTATATTTCATGCCACCGTTCACTGCCAAATGTGATCAAATAAAAAAAAATTGTTCACTTTTTCACAAATTATATCACAAACTTTAGGTTTCTCACTAAAATTATTTACAAACAGCTTGTACAAATTATGGCACAAATGGTTGTAAATGCTCCTCTGGGATCCCCTTTGTTCAGAAATAGCAGACTTATATGGCTTTGGCGTTGCCTTTTGGTAATTAGAAGGCCGCTAAATGCTGCTGCGCACCACATGTTGTATTATGCCCAGCAGTGAAGGGGTTAATTAGGGAGCTTGTAGAGTTAATTTTAGCTTTAGTGCAGTGCAGTAGGACAACCCAAAGTATTGATCTAGGCCCATTTTGGTATATTTCATGCCACTATTTCACCGCCAAATGCGATAAAACTTTGGGTTTCTCGCGGAAATTATTTACAAACCGCTTGTGCCATTATGGCACAAATGGTTGTAAATGCTTCTCTGGGATCCCCTTTGTTCAGAAATAGCAGAAATATATGGCTTTGGTGTTGCTCTTGGCAATTAGAAGGCTGCTCAATGCCGCTGCGCACCACGCTTGTATTATGCCCAGCAGTGAGTTCGCTAATTTGGTAGCTTTGTAGGGAGCTTGCAGGGTTAATTTTAGCTTTAGTGTAGAGATCAGCCTCCCACCTGAAACATCCCACCCCCTGATCCCTTCCAAACAGCTCTATTCCCTCCCCCACCCCACAATTGTCCCCACCATCTTAACTACTGGCAGAAAAGTCTGCGAGTACTAAAATAAAAGTATATTTCATTTATTTCTTTTTTCCCCCACATATTTCTCCCTAACCCTCCCCCTCTCCCTTACTGTGCGCTATCTTGGGTACTGGCAGCTGTCCTGCCAGTACCCAGTTTTCCATAAAATTGTTATTTTTGGGAATGTTTCCCATATTTTTCTGTAGTGTAGCTTCCCCCCTCAATAAACAATCCCTCACCCCCTCCCAGATCCCTTAGATTAAAATTCCTTCCCTCCTCTCTCCCCACTTTATGTCCAAAAATGTTTCATAGTGTAGCGGTTCCCATCCGCTCCCACCCCGTGCATGCCCCCGGCAGCCCTGCACATGATCCCGTCCCCCTCTGACACGTAACCCGTCATCGATGGCCTCCCACATTGGCTGCCACCCACCAACGATCATTGCTATCGATGTCCGATGCAGAGAGGGCCACAGAGTGTCTTTCTCTACATCGGATGGGTAGAAAATGTTATTGCAGGAGGCCTCAATATCGAGGCATCACTGCAAAAACAGGAAAGCGGCTGGAAGCGATCAGGATCACTTCCACCGTTTGAAGGAACCAACAACGTAACAGGGTATGTCCCTTGGTCGTTAAGGAATTTTTTTGTAGGATTTTACCCTGTACGTCATTGGTCCTTAAGAGGTTAACGTCTCCATTTTATTCTTTTTTTCAAGTATCTGTTCCAGTACTGAGCTTGGGGATGGGGCCTCTAATCGGCTTGTCCGTTTGAGGTGCCGTTTTCCTTGGGCGTTCACCCTCGGGTGTGGTTAGGATATATTTGATTGTTTTATGAAGCTCATGTCTGTTAATTTTGTCCGTTGTGGGAACATTTCTTCTCCGGAACTGATACTTGCGATTTTGTGGTTGCGTGCGCACTTCCTTGGAAGGCTGCATGTTCTATATGATTATAGTTTGTTATCGATCCCTTTGGGGCTTCGTTTTTTTCTTGGACCTTGGACAGTTCAGAGGGGCCGTTACTTGTATCAGGCAGGTACTGGGTCGGACGCTAGCTGCTGTTCCTTATGGTTCATGTCACCCCACATGGTGCCCGTGTGTACTGGCTATCTTGTTGGGTGTTGAGGCGTTCACTTTGATGAAGTGTTCGTGTTATGTTTATTTTATCCAATTACTTGAGGGGGTGTTCAACCTGTTCCTCGTCACTCGGAGGAGTGTCGGAGGATTTCTTCCTCTACCATTTTCCTTAGGTTGGGGCCCGGGCCCTTTTCGCCCTGTCTACAGCTGGGGAAGTGGTCCCCTTGGCATTTGGCCTCTTGGGGAGGATTTTGGAAGTCTTACAGTTTCCATGGAGACCCTGTGGTTCTTATCTTCTCGTTTGAGGATTTTTCTTCTTCCCTTGCGTGCTAGAGGCTATGGAGGCTTACTTTTGGTACAAGGGTATTGTTATGACTCAATGCCCTATCTCCCTTTTTTGGGAGTGCTACTTCTTTAGGGAAGGGCAATGTGCAGGGTTCCGGACCCCGTGCACGGCGTATCTATGTGGGCCAATCTGTAGTGGCCAGATGATTAGCCTTAGCTGCCTAGCAAGTGGAAGGTTTGCAACCAGCTGCAGCTATTGGCATCTGGAAGGTGTGCTCGGTAAGCTGTTTGGCAGTCGTGGTAGCATGCCTGATGCTAGTAATTGGTCAGGGAATCGTTGCTCTTAGGGCCCTCTGCTCTCTCTTGAGGCGGACGTCGCCAGCCCTTTTTTGGGCTGGGTCAGTTTCTCTCGGAGTGGGGTCTGACTGTGTACTTCTGTTGGCCCTGTTATCCTCCTTGGTGGGGGGGTTCTTGGGTGTTCCTTCCTCCACTGGTTACTTTGCTCTGCTGGTGTTGGATGTCTTTTTGGGGTCTAGATTCGTCCTGGACGGGGAGTTGTCGTCGATCCGGTACTCTCTGTGGTATGGAATCCCATGATGGCTTAGGGTCAGTTTTGTTGTTCTGGAGCTTGAGCTTGTGAGTCAGGCCGTTGTGATTCTGTGTTTCACAGAGAGGCCCCTCCTTTTCTGCGTGGGACAGTTAGTTCCTCCATCCTGTCGGTGGGCTCCGGGTTACCTTCGGTCCTGATATGGGCTTTCCTACCTCTATGTGACTAGTTTAGCGGTTGTATCTGCTGGACTAGGGTTCTGGGGAGCTTGTGGCTTCTTGGCACACCATCATCCGTATATGATGTTGTGTCAGAGGATCTGAGGGTGGTTTTTGTTTTTTCCTAGCGATCACTCACTCATTGGTTGGGAGTGTCATTCTGGAGGATAGAATCTTGTCTTTCTAGAGAGTTCTTCTCCAGGGTGGTTGTGTCTTGTAACAATCTTCGTGTCTTGGGTTTCTTCCCTAGTCTGATGTCCTCTTTGGATCTCCTTCGGGTACTCCGTTCTACTCCTTCGGGGTAGGTGGAGGAACTTCCTTCGGGTAGTTTGTGCGATGGGAGCCTGCGGGACTTGGCTCCTCAGGGGCATTGTGCTCAGTGGAATCTAAATATTTTGAGTGGTCTCCACCATGACTTTGACAGTGGTTTAACTGATGGGCAGTTACCTTGTTTCTTTTTATACTGTTTTTTATGGTAATACCAGGCTGTGGTGCCTTTCGAAGGGGACCGCCTTCTGTACCCACCCTTTTTTTGCATTCAGTGTCCTCTATAGCTTGGGTATTGTTTTCCTAAAAGTAATGAATGCAGCTGTGGACTCTTCCCATTTAAGAAGAAAAAACCTAAATAATGCTTACCTGATCATTTTTCTTTTCTTCTGACGGGAAGAGTCACAGCTCCCCGCCCGTGTTTTATCATTGAGGCGGCCGTAGCTAGTTTTCTTCTTCTGGCACCTTTTTCACCCTGATATTACTCCTACTGATCCTTGTTCCCTTGGCAGAATGACTGGGGGATGAGGAAAGTGGGGGAGGTTATTTAAGCCTTTGGCTGGGGTGTCTTTGCTCCTCCTGGTGGCCAGATTCCGAATTCCCAAAAGTAATGAATGCAGCTGTGGACTCTTCCCTCAGAAGAAAAGAAAATCAGGTAAGCATAATTTTAGTTTTTTTCTAATAAAAACCTCTATTTCTTTCAATTGGCAGTAAGAGTCCACGACAACATTCATTACATGTGGGGCATTGTGCTCAGAGGAATCTAAAGATTTTGAGTGGTCTCCAGCACAACTTTGCCAGTTTTTTAACTGATGGGCAGTTACCTTGTTTCTTTTTATACTGTTTTTTATGAGTAATACCAGGCAGTGAGAGTCCACGACAACATTCATTACATGTGAGAATAGTATTCCTGGCCACCAGGAGGAGGCAAAGACACACCAAACAAAGGCTATAATACCCTCCCACTTCCCCTACCCTCGAGTAGTTCTTTTCCTCATATCATGGAGGTAGGCAGAGAGAGGTGTTCTGTTATGAAGAAATTAAGTTTATGATGGATTGGCTCAGTGAGTCGGGGATAATATATCAATGTAAATTACAGACCCATTGATAGAGAAGTTTTGCCCCTCTTTCATGGCATTTTGTCTAATAAAGAGGTGGGATTTGTCCCTGTTCCTACACTTGGATATGTGTCCTTGTGCACATTTATATCCTTTTATAAACCCAAGCCATAGGGGCTGTGAGGGTAGAGTCTTGGTGCATTAATTACAAGGCAGTGACCATTGTTACATATTCCCTGCCACAGGGGTCTAATAGAGTGCTAGACTTTGTGTTACTACTGGCAGCATTTCTGCTTCAGTTCCACTGCACAGTAGTCCTGTGGGAGAGCTGTAGCAATGTGGCTTGGCTGACCTGGAGTGGGTAGATGTCCTAAACAGGGCTTACAAGGGGACAGTTATTTCGTCCTTGGGATCTAAATACCCACTGTGTGTTTCACGACTAATTTTTTCATTCTTTATGGAGCATTCTGTGTTATTATAAAGTCTGGAGAATTCTTCCTCTGTTACTTAATAACAAACAAATGTATGCTTTGCAAATGGTCAACTGTACAACTGCCGGCATAGCTTTGTAATATTTGTTTTTCTTAGTCCTGATGTCTCACACAGAAGCCCAAGTGGTCAGAGGGTGGAGGAGCCCCCTTGGGCTCGGTCCCTGGTAGGGCCTACTACGGCTTCTCAAGCCTTGGCTGATGCGGACATCCCTGTCCCAACAGCCGTTGCATTCGGATAGAGGTTCAACTCCAGCTGGGGTGGGCCGTCTAACTGATGATCTTTCAGCCTGCATTGTGTCTGCTGTGTCTGCATTGTGTCTTCTGCCTGAATGCTAGACAGTAGAAGGGAAAAGTAAGAGAAAGGCTAAGCATTGTTCTCCCGACTGGTAGCTGCAGGGTGACGGCGGAGGCCGTGACTGATCATTTTGGGCAGCCTTTTGAGGATTACCCTTTATTTAGCTCTGAAGGAGAAATGTCTTCCTCTCACCCCTTATGAGTCGGAAAAGGACTCTGAGGAGGGCACGATTAGATTGAAATTGGATCAGCTTCGGCTCCTGCTGAAAAAAAGGTACTGTCGACCCTGGGGGTTCCGGCGGCAAAGCCGTTCAGAGGAGAACGAGGTTCAAAAGTTGAAATCGGCGTCTAGGCCTAGGGCTACGGAGGTTTTCCCTGTACCCGAGATTATTGCGGAGATCATCTCTAAGGAATGGAAAAAATCTGGGACTCCATTTGCTCCTTCAGCAGCCTTTAAGAGATAATTTCCCATTCCAGTGGCCCAAGCGGAGGTGAATGGCGCTATCTCCACTTGGGGCCAATCGCACTACTAACCGCTTGAGGACAGCATGTCATTTAAGGATCCCCTGGAGTAGAAGGCTTGAGGAAAGCCTCAGGCGACTCTTTCTCCAGTCGCAGTCACTGCGGCGGCTAAGCTCTGGTGTGAATCCTTAGCGGAACAGATGATCATGGTGACTCCTCTAGAGGAGATTCAAGATCATGTTCAATCTCTGAAACTGGCGAATGCCTTTGTCAGGAATGCTATTTTCCAGATTATTCGCATCAATGCTAAGAATGCAAGTTTTGCAGTTATGGCCAGGAGGGCTCTGTGGCTCAAGTTGTGGTCTGCACAAACTCACTAGATGGTAATAAAGAAAATATAAAACTAGGATAAGAGCCTACAACAAATGTATTGGACAGATAAAACAAGCATCTAATAGAAACTGTTAAATACTATAGAGTCGAGCATAAGGCACATGCTCCATAAAAAAAGCAAGTTCCAGGATCACAAGGATGTACTGAATCCCTGAGGCAAATTATTTCAAATGCAAAGTATTGTTAATGTTGCCAAAACCACTCAAAACATGCAGTAACTGGATTTTCAATGTTTTTTTTTTTTTAATATATTGGAATTTGAAAGCCTCACAGAAAGCAGCGTCAACAAAATATTTTCTTCAGTTGTAGATTAAACTTGACAACAAGTCAGAAGGTATTTTGGACCATTCATCTTCAAGTTCTTGGGATGTCCTCCTCTGAATAGGTTTTTTGAGGTCATTAAATAGCACCAATCCTTTATAGGCAATTGGAGGTGGACGCACCAAATGAAAATCAGGAGCACTATAATCTAAGAATGCCAGTTTCTGTAATGATGACCATTCACTCCTCACTTTAGTCGAAATATTTCCCCCAGATATTCCACAGGCTGCAGTTCTAAAACAGCAGTATTTTGTCCAGTGTAACATAAAAAATAAATTCAAAAGAATGTTTCACCCATTGTTGCCACAGTTTCTCAATCGGGTTGAGAGCAGAGACCTGCTGGGCAACTCCAGTTAGTCGAGATTCAATTCCATGACCATGTATGCTTACACAGTAATAGACATAATTGACTCACTTTTCTTTGGGATAATGGCCATTTTACACATTCTGAACTCTGGCAATGATGGGGCCTAGCTACAAAGTCCTAATTACACCGTTTTCTTTACAGTAACCACTTTCCACTAGTTGTTGAAAATATTTGCATCACATTTTTTGCATGTTCTGCTCCGTTAACTTCTGGGGGTAAATTTATCAAATGCCAGATGGACATGATTCGCTGTAGCGAATCATGTCCGTCCGCCATCGCTAAATGCTGACATCATACGCTGTTGGCATGTATCATTGCGCAAGCATTTCTGGTGAAATGCTTGTGCAATGCCACCCCCTGCACATTCTCGGCTGCTAGCAGGGGCTGTCAATCATCGCCTAAAAGTGGTGGACAAGTTAAGGAGCAACGGTCATTCGCTGCTTGATAAATCTACCCCCTGGTGTCCACTGTCATTCAGTCAAAAATTCTTGAGGTGGCTAGATGCTACATGCATGTAAAGTGGGGTACCCAATATATAGTGGGCGTGATAACAAGTGGCACCCTATGTAACGCTTTCGCTCACACACAGAACTTCGCCAGAAGTAAACTTTTAATGAGTGCAAGTTTATTACAAGTAAATTATTTGCACGCAAGCAAACTCAGCCATGCGCTTACTCTGCATTTACTTCTCCCCCTAGACTTCAATGGAGCGCACAAACTGAAAAAAGAAAAAAAAAAAACACTTGTCGCTCGCATGCTAACCCAATACCTATAACGCTACCTCGAAGGTTGCTATGAATATTTCTTTCATGTAATTAGCAAGAGTCCATGAGCTAGTGACGTATGGGATATACATTCCCACCAGGAGGGCAAAGTTTCCCAAACCTCAAAATGCCTATAAATACACCCCTCACCACACCCACAATTCAGTTTTACAAACTTTGCCTCCTATGGAGGTGGTGAAGTAAGTTTGTGCTAGATTCTACGTTGATATGCGCTCCGCAGCAAGTTGGAGCCCGGTTTTCCTCTCAGCGTGCAGTGAATGTCAGAGGGATGTGAGGAGAGTATTGCCTATTTGAATGCAGTGATCTCCTTCTACGGGGGTCTATTTCATAGGTTCTCTGTTATCAGTCGTTGAGATTCATCTCTTACCTCCCTTTTCAGATCGACGATATACTCTTATTTATATACCATTACCTCTGCTGATTTTCGTTTCAGTACTGGTTTGGCTTTCTACAAACATGTAGATGAGTGTCCTGGGGTAAGTAAATCTTATTTTCTGTGACACTCTAAGCTATGGTTGGGCACTTTATTTTATAAAGTTCTAAATATATGTATTCAAACATTTATTTGCCTTGACTCAGGATGTTCAACATTCCTTATTTTCAGACAGTCAGTTTTCATATTTGGGATAATGCATTTGAATCAATCATTTTTTCTTACTTAAAAAATTTGACTCTTTTTTCCCTGTGGGCTGTTAGGCTCGCGGGGGCTGTAAATGCTTCATTTTATTGCGTCATTCTTGGCGCGGACTTTTTTGGCGCAAAAAATCTTTTCTGTTTTCCGGCGTCATACGTGTCGCCGGAAGTTGCGTCATTTTTTTGACGTCCTTTTGCGCCAAAAATGTCGGCGTTCCGGATGTGGCGTCATTTTTGGCGCCAAAAGCATTTTGGCGCCAAATAATGTGGGCGTCTTATTGGCGCTAAAAAAATATGGGCGTCGCTTTTGTCTACACATTATTTCAGTCTCATTTTTTCTTTGCTTCTGGTTACTAGAAGCTTGTTTATTGGCATTTTTTCCCATTCCTGAAACTGTCATTTAAGGAATTTGATCAATTTTGCTTTATATGTTGTTTTTTCTCTTACATATTGCAAGATGTCTCACGTTGCATCTGAGTCAGAAGATACTTCAGGAAAATCGCTGTGTCTAGTGCTGGAACTACCAAAAGCTAAGTGTATCTGCTGTAAACTTTTGGTAGCTATTCCTCCGGCTGTTGTTTGTACTAATTGTCATGACAAACTTGTTAATGCAGATTAATATTTCCTTTAGTAATGTACCATTGCCTGTTGCAGTTCCTTCAACATCTAAGGTGCAGAATGTTCCTGATAACATAAGTGATTTTGTTTCTGAATCCATCAAGGAAGGCTATGTCTGTTATTTCTCCTTTCTAGTAAACATAAAAAAATCTTTTAAAACTTCTCTCTCTACAGATGAATTTTTAAATGAACATCATCATTCTGATTCTGATGACTCTTCTGGTCAGAGGATTCTGTCTCAGAGATTTATGCTGATAAATCTTCATATTTATTTAAATGGGAATTTATTCGTTCTTTACTTAAAGAAGTACTAATGCTTTAGAAATAGAGGATTCTGGTCCTCTTGATACTAATTCTAAACGTTTAGATAAGGTATTTAAATCTCCTGTGGTTATTCCAGAAGTTTTTCCTGTTCCTAATGCTATTCTGAAGTAATTTCCAGAGAATGGGATAAATTGGGTAATTAATTTACTCCTTCTAAACGTTTTAAGCAATTATATCCTGTGCCGTCTGACAGATTAGAATTTTGGCACAAAATCCCTAAAGTTGATGGGGGCTATTTCTACCCATGCTAAACGTACTACTATTCCTACGTCAGATTGGTACTCTCGTTTAAGGATCCTTTAGATAGGAAAATTGAATCCTTTCTAAGAAAAGCTTATCTGTGTTCAGGTAATCTTCTTAGACCTGCTATAATCAATTGGCTGATGTTGCTGCAGCTTCAACTTTTTGGTTGGAGACTTTAGCGCAACAAGTAACAGATCATGATTTCTCATAATATTATTCTCTTCTTCAGCATGCTAATAATTTTATCTGTGATGCCATTTTTTATATTATCAGAGTTGATGTCAGGTTTATGTCTCTAGCTATTTAGCTAGAAGAGCTTTATGGCTTAAAACTTGGGAATGCTGATATGGCTTCTAAATCAACTCTACTTTCCATTTCTTTCCAGGGTAACAAATTATTTGGTTCTCAGTTGGATTCTATTATCTCAAACTGTTACTGGTGGGAAAGGAACTTTTTTACCACAGGAATAAAAAATCTAAGGGTAAAAACAGGGCTAATAATCGTTTTCGTTCCTTTCGTTTTCAACAAAGAACAAAAGCCATGATCCTTCATCCTCAGGAGCAGTTTCAGCTTGGAAACCATCTCCAGTCTGGAATAAATCCAAGCCTTCTAGAAAGGCAAAGCCTGCTTCTAAGTCCACATGAAGGTGCGGCCCTCATTCCAGCTCAGCTGGTAGGGGGCAGGTTACGTTTTTTCAAAGAAATTTGGATCAATTCTGTTTCACAATCTTTGGATTCAGAACATTGTTTCAGAAGGGTACAGAATTGGTTTCAAGATGAGACTCCTGCAAAGAGATTTTTTCTTTCCCGTGTCCCAGTAAATCCAGTGAAAGCTCAAGCATTTCTGAATTGTGTTTCAGATCTAGAGTTGGCTGGAGTAATTATGCCAGTTCCAGTTCTGGAACAGGGGATGGGGTTTTATTCAAATCTCTTCATTGTACCAAAGAAGGAGAATTCCTTCAGACCAGTTCTGGATCTAAAAATATTGAATCGTTATGTAAGGATACCAACGTTCAAAATGGTAACTGTAAGGACTATCTTGCCTTTTGTTCAGCAAGGGCATTATATGTCCACAATAGATTTACAGGATGCATATCTGCATATTCCGATTCATCCAGATCATTATCAGTTCCTGAGATTCTCTTTTCTGGACAAGCATTACCAGTTTGTGGCTCTGCCGGTTTGGCCTAGCTACAGCTCCAAGAATTTTTACAAAGGTTCTCGGTGCCCTTCTGTCTGTAATCAGAGAACAGGGTATTGTGGTATTTCCTTATTTGGACGATATCTTGGTACTTGCTCAGTCTTACATTTAGCAGAATCTCATACGAATCGACTTGTGTTGTTTCTTCAAGATCATGGTTGGAGGATCAATTCACCAAAAAGTTCATTGATTCCTCAGACAAGGGTAACCTTTCTGGGTTTCCAGATAGATTCAGTGTCCATGACTCTGTCTTTAACAGACAAGAGACGTCTAAAATTGATTTCAGCTTGTCGAAACCTTCAGTCACAATCATTCCCTTCGGTAGCCTTATGCATGGAAATTCTAGGTCTTATGACTGCTGCATCGGACGCGATCCCCTTTGCTCGTTTTCACATGCGACCCTCTTCAGCTCTGTATGCTGAATCAATGGTGCAATGATTACACAAAGATATCTCAATTAATATCTTTAAAACCGATTGTACGACACTCTCTAACATGGTGGACAGATCACCATCGTTTAATTCAGGGGGCTTCTTTTGTGCTTCCGACCTGGACTGTAATTTCAACAGATGCAAGTCTCACAGGTTGGGGAGCTGTGTGGGGATCTCTGACGGCACAAGGAGTTTGGGAATCTCAGGAGGTGAGATTACCGATCAATATTTTGGAACTCCGTGCAATTTTCAGAGCTCTTCAGTCTTGGCCTCTTCTGAAGAGAGAATCGTTCATTTGCTTTCAGACAGACAATGTCACAACTGTGGCATACATCAATCATCAAGGAGGGACTCACAGTCCTCTGGCTATGAAAGAAGTATCTCGAATTCTGGTCTTGGGCGGAATCCAGCTCCTGGTCTAATCTCTGCGGTTCATATCCCAGGTATAGACAATTGGGAAGCGGATTATCTCAGTCGCCAAAACGTTGCACTCCGGGCGAATGGTCTCTTCACCCAGAGGTATTTCTTCAGATTGTTCAAATGTGGGAGCTTCCAGAAATAGATCTGATGGCGTCTCATATAAACAAGAACTTCCCAGGTATCTGTCCAGATCCCGGGATCCTCAGGCGGAAGCAGTGGATGCATTATCACTTCCTTGGAAGTATCATCCTGCTTATATCTTTCCGCCTCTAGTTCTTCTTCCAAGAGTAATCTCCAAGATTCTGAAGGAATGCTCGTTTGTTCTGCTGGTAGCTCCGGCATGGCCTCACAGGTTTTGGTATGCGGATCTTATCCGGATGGCCTCTTGCCATCCGTGGACTCTTCCGCTACGACCAGCCCTTCTGTCGCAAGGTCCTTTTTTCCATCAGGATCTCAAATCCTTAAATTTAAAGGTATGGAGATTGAACGCTTGATTCTTGGTCAAAGAGGTTTCTCTGACTCTGTGATTAATACTATGTTACAGGCTCGTAAATCTGTATCCCAGAGAGATATATTATAGAGTCTGGAAGACTTATATTTCTTTGGTGTCTTTCTCATCATTTTTCTTGGCATTCTTTTAGAATCCCGAGAATTTTACAGTTTCTTCAGGATGGTTTAGATAAAGGTTTATCCGCAAGTTCTTTGAAAGGACAAATCTCTGCTCTTTCTGTTCTTTTTCACAGAAAGATTGCTAATCTTCCTGATATTCATTGTTTTGTACAAGCTTTGGTTCGTATAAAACCTGTCATTAAGTCAATTTCTCCACCTTGGAGTTTGAATTTGGTTCTGGGGGCTCTTCAAGCTCCTCCGTTTGAACCTATGCATTCATTGGACATTAAATTACTTTCTTGGAAAGTTTTGTTCCTTTTGGCAATCTCTTCTGCCAGAAGAGTTTCTGAATTATCTGCTCTTTCTTGTGAGTCTCCTTTTCTGATTTTTCATCAGGATAAGGCGGTATTGCGAACTTCTTTTGAATTTTTACCTAAAATTGTGAATTCAACAACATTAGTAGAGAAATTGTGGTTCCTTCATTATGTCCTAATCCTAAGAATTCTAAGGAGAAATCGTTGCATTCTTTGGATGTTGTTAGAGCTTTGAAATATTATGTTGAAGCCACTAAGTCTTTCCGAAAGACTTCTAGTTTGTTTGTTATCTTTTCCGGTTCTAGAAAAGGCCAGAAAGCTTCTGCCATTTCTTTGGCATCTTGGTTGAAATCTTTAATTCATCTTGCCTATGTTGAGTCGGGTAAAACTCCGCCTCAGAGGATTACAGCTCATTCTACTAGGTCAGTTTCTACTTCCTGGGCGTTTAGGAATGAAGCTTCGATTGATCAGATTTGCAAAGCAGCAACTTGGTCCTCTTTGCATACTTTTACTAAATTCTACCATTTTGATGTATTTTCTTCTCCTGAAGCAGTTTTTGGTAGAAAAGTACTTCAGCAGCGGTTTCAGTTTGAATCTTCTGCTTATGTTTTTCTTTAAACTTTTATTTTGGGTGTGGATTATTTTCAGCAGGAATTGGCTCTCTTTATTTTATCCCTCCCTCTCTAGTGACTCTTGCGTGGGAAAGATCCACATCTTGGGTAATCATTATCCCATACGTCACTAGCTCATGGACTCTTGCTAATTACATGAAAGAAAACATAATTTATGTAAGAACTTACCTGATAAATTCATTTCTTTCATATTAGCAAGAGTCCATGAGGCCTGCCCTTTTTTTGTGGTGGTTATGATTTTTGTATAAAGCACAATTATTCCAATTCCTTATTTTATATGCTTTCGCACTTTTTTATCACCCCACTTCTTGGCTATTCGTTAAATTGAATTGTGGGTGTGGTGAGGGGTGTATTTATAGGCATTTTGAGGTTTGGGAAACTTTGCCCCTCCTGGTGGGAATGTATATCCCGTACATCACTAGCTCATGGACTCTTGCTAATATGAAAGAAATGAATTTATCAGGTAAGTTCTTACATAAATTATGTTTTTACATTCCAGTGTTCTTCACATAGAAGAAAAATTTTGATTAATTTTCTATTTATGTTCTATTTATTTTTTTTAATATATTTTTCTGATGATACAATTTCTTTCATGTAATTAGCAAGAGTCCATGAGCTAGTGACGTATGGGATATACATTCCTACCAGGAGGGGCAAAGTTTCCCAAACCTCAAAATGCCTATAAATACAACCCCTCACCACACCCACAAATCAGTTTTACAAACTTGCCTCCTATGGAGGTGGTGAAGTAAGTTTGTGCTCGAGTCGGGTAAAACTCCGCCTCAAAGGATTACAGCTCATTCTACTAGGTCAGTTTCTACTTCCTGGGCGTTTAGGAATGAAGCTTCGGTTGATCAGATTTGCAAAGCAGCAACTTGGTCTTCTTTGCATACTTTTACTAAATTCTACCATTTTGATGTGTTTTCTTCTTCTGAAGCTGTTTTTGGTAGAAAAAGTACTTCAGGCAGCTGTTTCAGTTTGAATCTTCTGCTTATAATTTAAACTTTATTTTGGGTGTGGATTATTTTTCAGCGGAATTGGCTGTCTTTATTTTATCCCTCCTCTCTAGTGACTCTTGCGTGGAAAGATCCACATCTTGGGTAGTCATTATCCCATACGTCACTAGCTCATGGACTCTTGCTAATTACATGAAAGAAAACATAATTTATGTAAGAACTTACCTGATAAATTCATTTCTTCATATTAGCAAGAGTCCATGAGGCCCACCCTTTTTTGTGGTGGTTATGATTTTTTTGTATAAAGCACAATTATTCCAATTCCTTATTTTTTATGCTTTCGCACTTTTTTCTTATCACCCACTTCTTGGCTATTCGTTAAACTGATTTGTGGGTGTGGTGAGGGGTGTATTTATAGGCATTTTGAGGTTTGGGAAACTTTGCCCCTCCTGGTAGGAATGTATATCCCATACGTCACTAGCTCATGGACTCTTGCTAATATGAAAGAAATGAATTTATCAGGTAAGTTCTTACATAAATTATGTTTTCTGATGTTTTTTTTGTAAAATATATATCTACATATATATTGTGTGTGTGTATACTTGTGTTTATATGTATATATATACATTTATACACATATAACCATAAATACACATGTATACACATATATACATACAGTGTAATGTACGTATACATACACATATTTAGACTAGACATGTATGTGTGTAAGTACATTATAGCCCTTTCCATTCAAATACCTTGTCATATACCGTATACATTTTAACCCTTATAATTATTTTTTAATTAATATTTATATGAATCATTTCTATTATATTCTGTATATATAAGTGTAACATTTTATTGTAATGTATTTATGTTGGGTTTGGTGCAACTTTTCATTTAGCCCTACCCTTTATGCAAGGTCTTCAGTTGCTCTTACCCGAAAATCATAAATTTGGTTTGCACTTGTGCGGTCACGTTTACTTTCAACTTGTAATATGAACGCAAGGTAGCGCAGGCGTTATATTTCGATGTTAGCACGCCACTTCTAATCTAGCCCAGTACTGGGTTCTCCAGTAGGGAGATCTTAGCAACAAACTATAGTAAAAAGTATATCAAGCCTCTTAAATTACTGCTTTAACAACCAAACACAAGCTATAAATATATTTGATAGGGTGCAACTACAGCTTCAATGGAAAAATAATATTTGATGGGGTACAAATTTGGTTTTATATGTTTTTATGAAAGTAGATGCAATTGTACTTTTTTTGCAATCACTCAAAGTTCACCTGGAGTTTTAAGTTTAGATATTTTTTTTTACTATTTAATATAAAAAGGATAATATTTTTTTCAATCAACTGTGAAAGAAAAACAGCATGCACTATATTCAAACCCTAGAGGGCAGCAACATACTTAAAACATGTTTTGCAAAATTCCCATGATTTGTTTTTCCTGAATTTTAAGCTGAGTATTATTTCTACTGTAGTAAATCTTTTACATAGCAGAAGATCATTTTATATCTTAATGATGTAGATAGTCATACACAGAATACATTTTAAATCTGTGTTTAATGATAATCGGTATATTAATTTAAAAATGTTCTTTCCCAGAATTTAGTTTGATGACTGGTCTCTGGAATTCATTTTCTTATTTACTCTAATGTACTTGGAGTTCTGGAAAGGAAGAACCCCCCCCCCCCCATGTCTATGATTAAGGCGCGTATAGCTTCAGTTGACTTAGTAGTAGCAGCTGTATTGGCATTTTTCTGAAAGGATGATATCTGCAATATTTTTTTGTAAAAGTTTCTTAAAACAAAGCTCCAGCTTTTGTATTTATGTATTAATTTAACAAATACACACCTATTCGGTTTTATTTGTATGGTCTCTGCAGACACATATAATACATATATAACAATATAGTTAATGTCCCTTTAAAGCGATTGTAAAGTGAGATCATTAACTTTTTACAGAACAATAGATTGGGTTATAAATAACATAATAGCGCTTTTCGTTCATATAAGTGGCGAGAGTCTACGATTTGTTACACATGAGATATACAGTCCTACCAGGAGGAGGCAAAGTTTCCCAAACCTCAAAGTCTATAAATACCCCACCCACCTCACTCATATCTCAGTTTAAACTTTGCCTCCTTTGGAGATGGTTAAAGTATGATGTGCTTAAGATATGTGCTTCAGTGTATACTGAAGTCCGGTTTCCCCTCAGAGTTACAGTGTTTGTCAGAAGGATGTTTGGGGAGTTTAGCTTTTAGACACCATGGCCTCCATTACATATGCAGCGTCGCCCGCAAAATCCTCCGCCGCCAGATTTTACGCGATCTTGGTATCACATATACGACGTAGCATACAGGTTACGCGCATATATGTCACCCGTCGCTCGCAATTATTACTCCCATAGGCTAACATGGGACCGCGTCGTAAATCGGTATCCAATATCCAGCGCAAGGCCTTGCGTGGCGAAAATGGACACAATCTTACTCCATTTTTACCTCGTATGGGAGCACCGTAACTCCCGAAAATGCCTGCAAAAATAAACTAACACCTAACGCATGCACAATGTCTATCTACCTGTCAACCGCAATCCTCCACCGCAATAACTAATAAAGTATATTAACCCCTAAACCGCCATAGCCCACAACGCAATAAACCTAATCAAGTATTAACCCCTAAACCGCCATAGCCCACAACGCAATAAACCTAACCCCTAACCTAACCCCCCCTAACCCAATCCCCCCTAACCTCACCCCCCCCCCTAAATAAACTAAAATTAGCTAATTTACAAAATACTAAAGTTACCATTAAATATAACAACATTTACACTACTTCTAAAATACAAATAAACTAAGTATAAATTAAAGGGGCAATCTAATCAAAATTCAGGAGTAGACTGTCCCTTTAAGCAAGAATTACAGAAAATAAAAAAAAACTAAGAAAATAAAATTACAAAATTTGAAATAAATTACACCTAATCCCTATGAAAATAAAAAAGTCCCCCCAAAATAAAAACACCCCCTAATCTAATCAACTACCAGTAGCCCTTAAAAGGACTTTTTGCAGGGCATTGCCCCAAGATAATCAGCTCTTTTGCAGAAAAAATACACACAGCCCCCCCTACAAGTAAACCCCCCAAAAAAATACTAACACTAAAAACGCTAAACTACCCATTGCCCTGAAAAGGGCATTTGTTGGGCATTGCCCTTAAAAGGGCATTCAGCTCTTTTGCTGCACACCCTATCTAAATAAAATAAATCCCCCCAAAAACCCCTTAAAAAACCCTTACGTCTAACCCCCAAGTGGTCCTCACCTTTCCTGAAGTTCAGCGGAGAAGGTCCTGTTCCAGGCGGTGAAATCTTCTTCCAAGCGGTGACCTCTTCTTTCTTCCAGGAACCAGCCGGCGTGGAGCGGACGCTGGAACTGAAGACCGGCGACTCTGGAACTGAAGACCGGCGAACCGCGGAGCCATGGAGCGTGGAGGATCCTCTTCATAGATCTCCGCCGTACACTGAATAGGAATTCAAGGTACGAGATTAAAAATGGCGTCCCTTGAATTCCTATTGGCTGATTTGAGCCTTCAAATTCAAATCAGCCAATCGGTTGAGAGCTACTGAAATTCCATTGGCTGTTCAAATCAGCCAATAGAATTTCAGTAGCTTATATCCTATTGGCTGATTTGAACAGCCAGGATTTCAGTAGCTCTCATCCGATTGGCTGATTTGAATTTGAAGGCTCAAATCAGCCAATAGGAATTCAAGGGAACGCCATTTTTAATCGTGTACCTTGAATTCCTATTCAGGTGTACGACGGAGATTGTATGAAAAGGATACTCCACGCTCCATGGCTCCGCGGTCGCCGGTCTTCAGTTCCAGAGTCACCAGTCTTCAGTTCCAGCGTCGCCAGTCTTCAAACTCCGCCCTCCGCTCCACGCGGCTGGTTCCTGGAAGAAAGAAGAGGTCGCCGCTTGGAAGAAGACTTCACCGCCTGGAACAGGACCTTGTCGCTGAACTTCAGGACAGGTGAGGACCACTTGGGGTTAGACTTAGGGTTTTAAGGGGTTTTTGGGGGATTTATTTATTTAGATAGGGTGGGCAGCAAAAAAGCTGAATGCCCTTTTAACAGCAATGCCCAACAAATGCCCTTTTCAGGGCAATGGGTAGTTTAGCGTTTTTAGTGTTAGTATTTTTTGGGGGGGTGGTTTACTGGTAGGGGGGCTGTGTATTTTTTGTGCAAAAGAGCTGATTATCTTGGGGCAATGCCCTTCAAAAAGTCATTTTAAGGGCTACTGGTAGTTGATTAGATTAGGGGGTGTTTTTATTTGGGGGGGGGGGCTTTTTATTTTCATAGGGATTAGGTGTAATTTATTTAAAATTTTGTAATTTTATTTTTTATTTTCTGTAATCTTAGTTTTTTTATTTTCTGTAATTCTTGCTTAAAGGGAAAGTCTACTCCTGAATTTTGATTTGACTGCCCCTTTAATTTATACTTAGTTTATTTGTATTTTAGAAGTAGTGTAAGTTTGTTATATTTAATGGTAACTTTAGTAATTTGTAAATTAGCTAATTTTAGTTTATTTAGGGGGGGGTTAGGTTAGGGGTTCGGTTTATTGCGTTGTGGGGCTATGGCGGTTAGGGGTTATTACTTGATTAGGTTTATTGCGTTGTGGGTTAATGGCGGATTAGGGGTTAATAGTTTTAATAAGTAGTTTGTGATGTTGGGGTTGGCGGATTTAGGGGTTAATAATTTAGTTATTACTTGCGGTGTGGGTTTGATGGAGGATATAGGGTTAATAGTTTAAATAGGCATATTGCGTTGTGGGGGGTTGTCGGTCTAGAGGTTAATACATTTAATATTAGTAATGAGAGGGGGGATTGTGGATATAGGGGTTTTACGTGTCAGGCTTATTTTTGGGAGGCGTGTTAGACCTTTACGGGTGATTTGTTATTTTATTTACTTTTCTTAGGCGCCGGCAGTTTCTAAAGTGCCGTAAGTCACTAGCGATTCCAGAAATTTGTCTTTACGCTCATTTCTGGACATCGCTATTTTATCAGACTTACGGCACTTTATGAACTGCCGGCAGGGTTTATGTAATACCCCGATGTGCGAGGTGAAATTACGGACAGCGCAGGTTCCCACGCTTGCGCCAAAACCTGCGCCGTATATTTGATTGCGCTCCTCGTTGTGAAACCTCTGGTAATCTTTCTAAGGCCCTCTGTAAATTTGGTTGCAGTAAGCCTTTTTCTGCCTCCCTTTACAGTTCTACATACTCCTATCTTCTACCTCTGTTGACAGTTTTTCTTTTACAAGATATGACGAGTCCACGGATTTCATCCTTACTTATGGGATATCGCCTCCTGGTCAGAAGGAGGAGGCAAAGAGCACCACAGCAGAGCTGTATATATAGCTCCTCCCTTCTCTCCCACCCCAGTAATTCTCTTTGCCTGTGTTAGTGATAGGAAGAGGTTAAGTGAGGTGTTAGTTTAGATTCTTCAATCAACAGTTTATTATTTTTTTTAAATGGTGCCAGTGTGTGCTATTTTTTCTCAGGGCTAGAGCTTCTGGCTTTTCAGCAATGGACTGTGGAGATTCTCACTCTACAAATGCTCCATATTGATTCCTGCCCTGCTGATGGTCTTAGCAGATATTATCGAAGACTCTATTTGTCCCCACAGACGTGCTGGAGGTGAGGAAAGGGAACATCTTCATTGTGTGGGACAGCTTCATACTGCGTTTCAGCGTTGAGGTATGTACAGTCATTTATTTCTGGGGAGACTGAAGTATCTCAGAACAGACTGGCAGTTATTCCCTGTACAGGGAAGAGGGTAATCGTTTTTGCATTACAGATTATGTGCATAAGTATTCCCTTTTTTCCATGCGGGTACTTGCTCCGGGGACTTTAGTTGCACCAACGAGGGGCGGGGCTTGAATTTCACGCGCTCAGTCGCGCATTTTCTATCCAGATTCTGTCCTGGAGCAGCGTGTATCTAGGCTCCGGTGTGGCCTAAGTCGCCTGTGTTTGCAGACTTCACAAGCGACTTTAGGAGCGCCGTCCACAACTACTCAGTGTTTTCGTTTTGGGACAGGTAGGCGACACAGCAGAGCTGTGGCGAGGTGCAAGGGGCTAATTAGACTTTAATTGTTTTATTTGCTAACACATTTTCAGTATATGTTTTTTATACATCTTAAAGTGTTTCCAAATAAAGGGCAGCTTATTGCGGAGCAACAAACGCTTAGACGGCTTTATTTTTTAAAGAGACAGTACACCCGTTTTTGGGGTTTTTTTCAAATTAATTGGAACTTTAGAGAAACTGACCAATATTGCTATTGCTAGTTTGTTATCATGGCTGAACTTCAGGAAAGTACCTGTAGTATGTGTTTAGATGCCAATGTGGAACCCCCTATTACTTTTTGTCCCTCATGTACTGAGAGGGCTTTACAATATAAAGAACAAATTTTCCTTTAATTCAAGTATGGCTAGGATGCTTCTCAGACTGATGAGAATCAGGGTATGCGGCAACTTTCTCCCCAAGCGTCACAACCTTTAACGCCCACCCAAGCGACGCCGTGTTCCTCAACGCGTCACGTCATTCACTCTGCAGGATATGGCTGCAGTTATGTCATCCACTCTTACAGAAGTTTTATCTAAGTTGTCAGTGTTACAAGGCAAACACAGCAGGTCAGAGGCCCATGTGGTCCTGCGACTTCTGATGCTTTGAAACTATCTCCGATGTACCCTCCCAGGGTTCTGAGTTGGGGGGTAGGGAGACCCTGGTCTGAGGGGAGAACTGTCTGACTCAGGAGTGCATTGCCCCAAACAGATTTCGGACGTCATGTCCTTCAGATTTAAACTTTGAAACACCTCCATCTGTTACTGCGAGAGGTTTTGATGACTCTGGACGACTGTGACTATTGTGGTCCCACCAGAGAAGTTGTGTAAGATGGACAAATACTTAGAAGTCCCTTCTTATTCCGATGTTTTTCCAGTTCCTAAGAGAATTTCGGAAATTGTTGCAAGGGAATGGGAAAGACCGGGTATCCCGTTCTCTCCTTCCCCTATTTTTAAGAAAATGTACCCTATAGCTGACAACGTCCGGGACTCTTGGCAGACTGTCCCTAAGGTGGAGGAGCTATTTCTACCCTGGAAAGCGTCCCAACTATTCCTATTGAGGCCAGTTGTGCTTTCAGAGACCCCATGGATAAGAAAGTTGGAGGGTCTTCTCAAAAAACTCTATGTTCATCAAGGGTTTTTATTGCAACCAGCGGCCTGCATTGTAACAGTCACGACTGCGGCTGCTTTTTGGTTTGAAGCTCTAGAAGAGTCTCTTAGGACTGAGACTTCCTTGGAGGAAATACTAGATAGAATTATGGCCCTTAAGCTGGCTAATTCTTTTATTACGGATGCTGCCTTTCAGGTCACCAAATTGGCGGCTAAGAGTTCGGGATTCTCCATCTTAGCACGGAGAGCCCTATGGTTGATGTCTTGGTCTGCGGATGTATCCTCTAAATCCAAGCTTTTGGCTATTCCTTTCAAGGGTAAGACCCTATTCGGACCTGACTTGAAAGAAATCATTTCTGACATAATGGGAGGTAAGGGTCATCTCCTCCCTCAAGATAAGACATCTAAGCAAAGGGGACGGCAAAGTAATTTTCGTTCCTTTCGTAATTCAAAGGAATCCCCCCTTCCTCTTCCGCTAAACAGGAAGGGAATTATCCTCAAACCAAGCTCACCTGGAGACCCAACCAGGCTTGGAACAAGGGTAAACAACCCAAGAAGCCCGCTGCTGCTCCCAAGACAGCATGAAGGGGCGGCCCCCGATCCGGGACCGGTTCTAGTAGGGGGCAGACTTTCTCTCTTTGTCCAGGCTTGGATAAGAGACATTCAGGATCCCTGGACACTAGAAATCATGTCCCAAGGATATCAGCTGGAGTACAAAAATTCCCTCCCAAGGGGAAGGTTTCTTCTTTCATGATTGTCCGTAGACCAGATATAAAGAGAGGGGTTCTTATGTTGTGTAAAAGACCTCTCCACTATGGGAGTAATTTGTCCCGTTCCAATACAGGAACAGGGGCAGGGGTTTTTTTCAAATCTTTTTGTGGTTCCCAAAAAAGAGGGAACGTTCCGACCCATTCTAGATCTCAAGAGTCTAAACAAGTTTCTTAGAGTTCCATCCTTCAAGATGGAGACTATTCGGACAATTCTTCCATTGATCCAGGAGGGTCAATATATGACTACCGTGGACTTAAAGGATGCATATCTTCACATTCCTATCCACAGAGATCATCACCAATTCCTGAGGTTTGCCTTTCTGGACAAACATTTTCAATTTGTGGCCCTTCCCTTTGGGCTGGCCATGGCTCCCAGGATCTTCACAAAGGTTCTAGGGTCTTTGCTGGCTGTTCTCAGGCCACGGGGTATTGCAGTGGCGCCTTATCTGGACAATATTCTGATCCAGGCGTCATCTTATCAGCTGACAAAGTCTCATACCGACATGGTTCTAGCCTTTCTAAGGACTCACGGTTGGAAGGTGAATCTAGAAAAGAGTTCACTAATTCCACAAACAAGGGTTCACTTCCTGGGAACTCTAATAGACTCTATATCCATGAAATCTTCTCGACGAAAGTCAGAAAGTTAAAGATTATGAATGCATGCCGATCCCTTCAGTCCAATCCTCGACCATCAGTGGCTCAGTGCATGGAGGTAATTGGATTGATGGTGGCGGCAATGGACATCATTCCGTTTGCTTGTTTTCATCTCAGACCTCTACAACTGAGCATGCTCAGACAGTGGAATGGAGATTATGCAAATTTTTCTCCTCAGATAGATCTGGATCAAGAGACAAGAGACTCTTTTCTTTGATGGTTGTCGCAGGATCATCAATCCCAAGGGACGTGCTTCCTCAGACCCTCATGGGTGATAGTGACAACGGACGCCAGTCTACTAAGATGGGGTGCAGTCTGGTATTCCCTGAAGGCTCAGGGTGTGTGGACTCGGTCGGAGTCTCTACTTCCAAACAATATTCTGGAGTTGAGAGCAATATTCAATGCGCTTCAGACTTGGCCTCAATTGGCTTCGGCCAAATTTATCCGATTTCAGTCGGACAACATAACGACTGTGGCTTACATCAATCATCAGGGAGGAACAAGGAGTTCCTTAGCGATGACAGAAGTATCCAAGATAATTCGGTGGGCGGAGGCTCGCGCTTGTTATCTGTAAGCAATCTACATCCCAGGAGTGGACAACTGGGAAGCAGATTTTTTAAGCAGACAGACGTTTCACCCAGGGGAATGGGAACTCCATCCGGAGGTCTTTGCCACCCTGATTCTCAGATGGGGCAGACCGGAGCTGGATCTTATGACATCTCGTCAGAATGCCAAGCACCCGAGATACGCATCCATGTCCAGGGATCCTCAGGCCAAACTGATAGATGCCTTTGCAGTTCCTTGGTCGTTCAACTTGGCTTATGTGTTTCCACCGTTTGCTCTCCTCCCCCAGGTGATTGCTCGGATCAAACAGGAGAAGGCTTCAGTGATTCTTATCGCTCCTGCGTGGCCTCACAGGACTTGGTATGCCAATCTGGTGGACATGTCATCTCTGCCACCGTGGAAGCTTCCATTGAGGCAGGACCTTCTCATTCAGGGACCCTTCCATCATCCGAATCTAATTTCTCTGCAGCTGACTGCTTGGAGATTGAACGCTTGATTTTATCTAAGCGAGGGTTCTCTGATTCGGTCATTGATACCTTGATTTTGGCACGTAAGCCTGTTACTAGAAAGATTTACCATAAGATATGGCGTAAATATCTTTATTGGTGCGAATCTAAGGGTTACTCATGTAGTAAGATTAGGATTCCTAGGATTTTGTCTTTTCTCCAAGAAGGATTGGAGAAGGGGTTATAGGCAAGTTCCTTAAAAGGACAGATTTCTGCTTTATCTATTTTGTTACACAAACGTCTGGCAGATATTCCGGATGTTCAATCCTTTTGTCAGGCTCTGACTAGGATCAGGCCTGTGTTTAGACTTATTGCTCCTCCTTGGAGTTTGAATTTAGTTCTTAAGGTTCTTCAAGGGGTTCTGTTTGAACCTATGCATTCCATAGATATTAAGTTGTTATCTTGGAAAGTTTTATTTTTAGTTGCTATTTCTTCTGCTCGCAGAGTTTCTGAGCTTTCGGCTCTACAATGTGATTCCCCTTACCTTATTTTTCATTCCGATAAGGTAGTGTTACGTACCAAACCTGGTTTTCTTCCTAAGGTTGTTTCCAACAAAAATATTAATCAGGAAATTATTGTTCCTTCATTGTGTCCCAATCCTTCTTCTAAGAAGGATCGTCTGTTACATAACTTGGACGTGGTTCGTGCCCTGAAGTTTTACTTGCAGGCGACTAAAGAATTTTGTCAATCATCTACATTATTTGTTGTTTTTTCCGGAAAACGTAGGGGCCAGAAAGCTACGGCTACCTCCCTTTCTTTTTGGCTGAAGAGTATCATCCGTTTTACATATTAGACTGCTGGACAGCAGCCTCCTGAAAGATTCTACTAGGACTGTGGCTTCCTCATGGGCATTTAAAAATTATGCTTCTGTTGAACAGATTTGCGAGGCTGCAACTTGGTCGTCTCTTCACACTTTTTTCCAAATTTTAAAAATTTTATACTTTTGCCTCATCCGAGGCTGTTTTTGGGAGAAAGGTTCTTCAAGCAGTGGTGCCTTCCGTTTTGGTTCCTGCCTTGTCCCTCCCTTTCATCCGTGTCCTATAGCTTTGGTATTGTATCCCATAAGTAAGGATGAAATCCGTGGACTTGTCATATCTTGTAAAAGAAAAGGAAATTTATGCTTACCTGATAATTTTATTTCTTTTACGATATGACGAGTCCACGGCCCAACCTGTCAATTTTTAAGACAGGTCTTTGTTTTTGTTAAACTTCAGTCACCTTCAGTCCTTTCTCTTCCTAACTTCGGTCGAATGACTGGAGTGGGAGGGAAAGGAGGAGCTATATATACAGCTCTGCTGTGGTGCTCTTTGCCTCCTCCTGCTGACCAGGAGGCGATATCCCATAAGTAAGGATGAAATCCATGGACTCGTCATATCGTAAAAGAAATAAATTTATCAGGTAAGCATAAATTTCCTTTTTTCAGTACTGGTTGGCTGTCTGCTTAAAGAGTGGACATGTTTCTACAAATAATACAGGCAAGTATATATTTATTTCCCTAAACATGGCTTTTTATTGGACACTTGTTAAGTTTATGCTTATATTGTTATATTTGCGGCCCAGGGACAAGCCTGTTTTTTTCATTTACAGGGAAGGTAAATTATGAGTTTTAGTTTTTTATGAAATTCTCTATCCTAATAAAAGACTTTAATTTTTTATTTAATTTCTCAGCAAAAAAGCGGTTTAGATTTTATCCCTCCCTTTATTTTTGTTACTCGTGGACTTCCACATCTTGGGTATTATATCCCATATGTAACAAATTGTGGACTCTCTCCGCCTACAGTCATATGCAAAAGTTTAGGCACCTCTGACAATTTCCATGATTTTCATTTAAAAATAATTGGGTGTTTGGATCAGCAATTTCATTTTGATCTATCAAATAACTGAAGGACACAGTAATATTTCAGTAGTGAAATGAGGTTTATTGGATTAACAAAAATGTGCAATATGCATCAAAACGAAATTAGACAGGTGCAAACATTTAGGCACCCTTGTCATTTTGTTTATTTAAATACCTGTAACTACCTAGCACTGATTCATTGGAACACACATTGGTTTGGTGAGCCCATTAAGCCTTGAACTTCATAGACAGGTGCATCCAATCATGAGAAAAGGTATTTAAGGTGGCCAATTGCAAGTTGTTGTTCTCTTTGACTCTCCTCTTAAGAGTGGCAACATGGGGGCCTCAAAACAACTCTCAAATGACCTGAAAACAAAGATCGTTCAACATTATGGTTTAGGGGAAGGCTACAAAAGCTATCGCAGAGATTTAAGCTGTCAGTGTCCACTGTGTGGAACATAGTGAAGAAATGGAAGACCACAGTCACAGTTCTTGTTAAGGCAAGAAGTAAAATATCAGAGAGGCAAAGGATGGTGAGAACAGTCAAAAACAGCCCACAGACCACCTCCAAAGACCTACAACATCACCTTGCTGTAGATGGTGTCACTGTGCATTGTTCAACAATTCAGCATAATGGAGAATGATGCGGAAGAAGCCTTTTCTGCACACACGTCACAAACAGAGTCGCTTGAAGTATGCAAATGCACGTTTGGACAAGTCAGCTTAATTTTGGAAGAAGGTGCTGTGGACTGATAAAACAAAGATTGGGTTTTTTGGTCATAACAAGGGGCGTTATGCATGGCGGCAAAAGAACACAGCGTTCCAAGACAAACACTTGCTAGCCACACTAAAATTTGCTGTGGGGCTGTGTGGCCAGTGCCGGTACTGGGAATCTTGTTAAAGTTGAGGGTCGCATGGATTCCACTCAATATCAGCAGTTACTTGAGAATAATGTTGAGGAATTAGTCACAAAGTTGAAGTTACGCCAGAGCTGGATATTTCAACAAGACAACGACCCAAAACACTTCTCAAAAACTACTCTGGCATTTATGCAGCGGAACAAGTACAATGTTCTGGAATGGCAATCCCAGTCCCCAGACCTGAATATCATTGAAAATCTGTGGGGTGATTTGAAGCGGGCTGTCCATGCTCGGCAACCATCAAAGCTAACTGAACTGGAGATGCTTTGCAAGGAGGAATGGTCCAAAATACCTTCATCCAGAATCCAGACACTCATTACAGGCTATAGGAAGCTTCTAGTGACCGCTACTTCTTACATTGCGAGAAGCAGGCTCGCATATGCGAACCTGCCCCGCAAAGGCTCCGGAGCAGCTTTCGCTGCTTCATACATGGAGCCCATTGTATGTAAGAACTTACCAGATAAATTCATTTCTTTCATGGTGGCAATAGTCCACGAGGTCCTCTCCCTATTATGGGTTGTTTTTAGCAGAGCACATCTTTTTTCCTGTTCCTTTTTTTTATGGCTTTTTCTTACTCCTTTTTATACCTCACTTCTTGGCTATACGTTAAACTGAGATATGAGTGAGGTGGGTGGGGTATTTATAGGCTTTGAGGTTTGGTAAACTTTGCTCCTCCTGGTAGGAATGTATATCCCATGTGTAACAAATCTTGGACTCTCGACACCATGAAATAAATGAATTTATCAGGTAAGTTCTTACATAAATTATGTTTTTTAATACCTCTATAGTATCTGCAAGTACACATATACCCCTAGGTAACGTCACTGTCAGTCAAATTTTAAAGACATCCTTTATACGTAATTGATTTTTATTATTATTGCATATTACCGCTTCACCAATGACCATTGCTGCCAGCTGGCTTGCTGAAGTGAATGGAAGCTCCTTGTGCGCATTTGTATTATTGCGCAATTCCTGTGTGTCATGTGAGCCTTTACATTCTACACCATACTTGGTTCATGCTAGGGGTGTGCATGACTAATATTTTTACTATCAACTAGTTGACAGCTGTTGCTGTTGACTAGTTGGCCCCACCCCCTCTTGTCAGAAAATAGGTATTAAATGAGAAATATTTTTATTGTAATATGTAATGTTCTTTTTTTATTTATTTTTAAAACCTAGTCAACAACCCCAATACGTTTTAGGTTAAAAATTAGGCTAGATCTACGTTTACTTAGGAGACATTCAGATTCATGCGAGTTACGGTATTTTGCCTTTGTAGGACAGAAGAGCTGCAAGCATGTCAAGTCGTAAGTCTTTTATGAAATGACAAGTTATGGTAGCGTCAGTTGTAATTGCAGCCTTTTCGGCTTTTGCCAAGGTGTTGCAGACAGAACTAGCCGAATCTATGTGCATTTTTACAAGCCGAGTTGTTATTGTTTTTCATGCAGGGACAGTGTATTCGGGCTCGACATATTTCATTAACTCCCGAAAACCCTCTCCTTACAACAAAACTAATCTGAACCATCTCCTTTGCTACCATATTAGCCATCAAAGTTGACGTTGTTTCAGCACGCACAGTGTCACATTGCCGTTGTCTTACTGTAAATGCAATGGATGTTTGTTGCTGTCCTTTTTACCAAGTGAGACAATCCGCAATCGGTAGTAGGCTGCAGGCTGTTTTTGAATGTCAAAATATAGCGTAATTTAATATATCATTAATCGACTAATGCCGTACTTGCCGAAAAATGCAATACTTATCGACTAATCGATTAGTCTACTAGTCTGTCTCAGCCCTAGTTCATGTGAGTTGTAATTACAAAGCATACGCAGTGCCAATCACTCGCTCAGGAGCACCCATAACGTCTGACGCATAGAGAGGGTAGGACCGCTTTATATGTCACTTGATGTAGTACAGAACATCTAAGGGGATGGAGGGATTGATTAGAAACAGTAGTGCCATTATTAAACTGAAAAGGTAATTTTAAGAGAAAAATGTTTAAAAAATTGCATAGTTTTTGCAGCGTTTTGTATACAAGGTATGATATATATATTTTGGATTACAAGTATAGATATTGTTTACCATCACTTTAAGTTATGTTGTTTGGTGCCGCTATACCTGATTATTATTTTTTTTATATATAGGATGAGTTAAACAAAGAGCCTTGTACAGACTTCTTTGAACTAGGAATTTCAGACTTTTCCCTTCTGTGGAGGTAGACTCTTTTTTTTCCACACATCAGGGTTTTTATATAGACCTTGAAAAGTTTTCCTGAGGAGTTCATCCTTGTCATCTTTAGCTGGCTTAGTACCTCATACCATTCAGTGTACCAGTGATGAATACGCGCTTTTAGCCTTTTCTGCAAGGAAAGACAAGTTTCAGAGAAAAGTGTCATGTCCTGCAAATACCTTTTCCTTGATGAGCACCATTTGTTTTTATCTATGATAGGGTCACTTTATTCCAGTTGAAGCACTTTTCAATATATTTTACAACAACATTTTCCCTCAAAGTTTGTGAGTTTTGTAGATAAATTATCTCATAATCATTTTAGCTTGAATACTAAACTCAAATGTTTCTAAAACACGGTCCCCTCCTCTTTTGGTCCAGTACCACACAGTAGGAAGAATACTTTTCTATGTTTTGGGATTCTGAGGGATCTTGGCTACTGAATCATTCTGGGACATAGATAACGTGTTTTTCCTACCATACTATGACATAATTGTATCCTATTTTTCACTGTTGAGAGGAGTACTTAAAAGGTGACCAAAGTAAAACTGAAGTATAATGTGTAACATGCTGTGCAAGATGCAGCCTAATTAATTATTCTCTCCAGGATGGCTATATCTTCACACCCTGGGTGTCTGACTAAATGTGTGCCCTCTTTATTCTAATTGACTTATCTGAAACAAAGCATATACAACAGTAATAATGCTGCTTTTAATTGAGAATTTAATTGACATTAAAAATGCAAAGCCTGAAATCCTGACAAGTTCCTTTACAAAAATAATGCTCATAGATGAAAACAATGCAAAATTATATATCCATCACCACCATAGATGAAAACAATGCAAAATTATATATCCACCACCACCACCATAGATGAAAACAATGCAAAATTATATATCCATCCCACCAGATTCCCCTGACTAAAACTGAGTTTATGACTAAAACAACATTAACAAACATACTCACACAAAATGTACAACAATACCAAGAAAGCCAACTTAAAGGTATATGGAAGTGACCAAAACATTTGAATGCATCAGAGTGTGTTATAGCTCTGAAAATTAAGCAATTTATAATTCTCAGAACTTGGAGTGCACCTTGCTGACTTCTCAATGTCAGACTTGCTACATAGCTGTCCCTAACTGGCTTTAGCTAATAACAACTGCAAAACAATTCACTATACTAATTTTATGACAGTTGCTATGTCTTAGAACTAAAGCCCAGATTGGCTCATGCAAACAAAGGAAAATGGTGAGTGGAGTTAGGCTATTGGAAAATAACTGCAGTAAAAATGATGTTAATTTGTTTTCGAAATGTTAAGATTTGGTTGATGCTATTCTGTAGCAAGACACAGAAAGGTCTTGTAGCTACAAGGTGTTTACTGTTCCTTTAAAGACCTTCATTTTGTTATTACTCTGGAATATCAAAATAAATAAAGAGATGTTTATAAAACCTCTAGCCCTTACCAATGTCTCCTCAAGAAACTAAAGCATGTGCAGCTAATGTTCAGATACTTTGTTTTACTAGTTAGTTATCCAAGTTAATCATTGAAGCACAGTTTGTAGTATGTGGATACATCAACTATGCACGCTTTATAGATCAATACTTTTTTGTTTTTCTATTATGCAAAACCGATCTTGTGAATGGAAAATTCAATTTCAGAAAACAATATTTCTCATCATTAGTCTGTATCATCACTAAAATTCTATCTGTATGCTTCATTCTTTTTATTAAGACGTCAGAGACTCAGGGAATCCTGTTTGCATAAATCTTTAATCGGTCTAAGAAAAACACTTTCAACAGAACAAGTAAATGGTTTCGAGATGAAATAACCCATTCAGTTTACATTTTGGCAGATTTCCATTTTGAAAGAAAAAAAAAACATGAAAAAAGTATGATGTTAGCAAGTGCAAGTAAGGAGGGTCCTGCTCTGGAGAAAGAAACTATAAAAATGAACAAAACAGTCAAAACAACCATGAAATATTGAAGAGTTAATAAATAATGAAACTTAAAGACTTTATTTGCGGATGTGCGTCATCAGAATTCTGAAATGTTTAGGGTTCAAATGTTTCTTTCATCTGTATTTAAAGAAAATATTTTAAAATAAACTTCTAAATGAATGTTTAAGTAACGGTGTAGCATGCTTCTGGTAGTTGCAGTATGGGCAAATGTTTGCATATGCATAAAATGGTTTGCACTTCTCTCTTTTGCCCAAGAAAATACCTGATGGACCAGTGTTCAAATCATTAAAGGGACACCGAACCCACATTTTTATTTATTTCATGATTTTGATAGAGCATGCAATTTTAAGCGACTTTCTAATTTACTCCTATTAACAATTTTTTTCTTTTTATCTTTATTTGAAAAAGCAGGAATGTAAGCTTATGAGCCGGCCCATCTTTGATTTAGCACCTTTGATTTAGCACCAAAGATGGGCCGGCTTGTAAGCATACATTCCTGTTTTTTCAAATCAAGATACCAAGAGAATGAAGAAAAATTGATATTAGCAGTAAATTAGAAAATTGCTTAAATTTGCATGCTCTATCCTAATCATGAAAGAAAAAATGTGGGTTCGGTATCCCTTTAAATGGCCACTTTCTTTCTGTAGAGCCAAGTATCCATCACCCTTTTGTACATGGAAAACTGACTTCCACTTTCTTAATGGCACTTTGACATTTTTGTTGAGGGCAATGTACACTGTTAAACTATTTTCATGAACAAATTATGTATTGAACCTATGTCCTAAAACAGACAATTTCTGCTTTAAAAAAGTGTTCTTAATAAAAATAGACTTTTCTGTCTACTTTTGTAAGGCTTAAGAGCTCAAATAACTATTTGTTGTGTTGTTCTTTGTCTATGAATACTTTCTGTTTAGGGAAACCATTGTTTGGAAAACATTTCTTAACCGGTACGTCAGCGCAGTAGGGCTACATAATCACAAATCAGAGAACCATAATCCTTGCATTGTGCTTCATTGAAAAAATAGATATCAAAATATCTCTAGAGCTGTAATGTTTTGTTTTAATGACATAAAATGACATTATTGTAGTAAAACCCATGGAGACTCTCCTGTCCTGCACGCCTGGATGAACCAAGATATGCTATGAATTTAGTAAATGTTATCTGTGGATATAGTAGGGACAGGGCAAACTTAGTCCAAGGGGCCGATTTATCAAGGGTCGAATGCCCCCTGATGCCCCAGAGTTATGAAGCAGCGGTCTTAAGTCTGTTGCTCCTTAACTGGACCGTTGCCTCTGAGGCAGTGGTCTGCAATCCGCCCGATCCTATACGATCGGGTTGATTGACACCCCCTGCTAGCGGCCTATTGGCCACAAATCTGCAGGGGGCGGCATTGCACAAGCAGTTCACTAGAACTGCTTGTGCAATGTTAAATGCTGACAGCGTATGCTACAGCGTATCATGATGGACAAGCATTGATAAATCGGTCCCCAAGTCTTTAGTCTGAGACATTGCTCCTTGTTATCAAGCCAGCTTTAAGAGAGATAGGATAGAGAGTACCTCTCCAAGTCTTACAGCAAGATTTCTCTGAATGAATTCTTTACTGAAGCAGTCTCAAGAAAGGTCTATAAACAAAATAATAACAAATACACTACACATTTACTTTAAAAGGTATTTATCTGCACATAGATTAATCTGCAGCTGTGGCTAGAAACAATTGCTTGAATCCCAGCTGCACCTTGGGGCAGATCTTTTTAAGAAGGCTTTAAATCATTGGTCTAAAAACACCGGCCCTGGGGCCATATGCAGCCCTCAATATAGTTTAATCCGGCCCTCCCTTGTTTATTAGGTAAAAATTTGTCCCCAACATTGTTTGGGGTTCAGAGGTGTAACAAGTTAATGTTCTATCACAAGATAAATATAAAGACAAACATGCATTGACTCCCATTATGTACTGCTTGGATAAATGTCACTTCTTATTCAGCTCCAGTCACTTTACCTAACACTCAATACAATGTGTTTGACTATTGTGAACTACAAATCCTACCATGCATTCAGCTAGATTACGAGTTTTGAGCGCTATAGGGAAAGTAAAGAACGCCACAAAAGTGGCGTTATTTAACCCTCTATAGCGCTGCCATTACCAGTTTTAAAAAAAACACTGCTTGTGCGGGCGATATGGAGATTTTAAGCTCCATACCGCTCCCAAAACAAGCACAGTGTTAGACGTGCTCGTGCACGCTTTCCCCATAGACTTCAATGGGGAGAACCGGCAAAAAAAAGTCTAACACCTGCGATCGCGGAAACAAAAGCTCCGTAACGCAGCCCCGTTGATGTCTATGGGGAAAAAGAAACTACAGTTTAAACCCTAAAATAAACCCCAAGTCTAAACATCCCTAATCTGCTGCCCCTGACATCGCCAACGCTTGCCTACAGTTATTAACCCCTAATCTGCTGCTCCCGATATCGCCGCCACTATACTAAAGTTATTAAACCCTATTCATCCGCACCCCAACATCGCCTCAACTATATTAAAGTTATTAACCCCTATTCCACTGCTCCCGATATCGCCGCCACCTAAATAAAGCTATTAACCCCTAAACCTCTGGCCTCCCACATCACTACCACTAAATAAACCTATTAACCCCTAAACCGCCAGGCCCCCACATTGCAACAACCTAAATTAAACTATTAACCCCTAACCCTAACATAACCCTAACACCCCCTAACTTTAACATAATTAAAATAGATCTAAATTAAACTAACAATTATTAACTAAATAAACCTATTAACCCCTAAAGCGCCAGCCTCTCATTAAACTATTAACACGTAACCCTAACACCCCCTAACTTTAACATAATTAAAATAGCTCTAAATTAAACTAACAATTATTAACTAAATAAACCTATTAACCCCTAAACCTCCAGCCCCCCACATAGCAACAACCTAAATTAAACTATTAACCTCTAAACCTAACCCTAACACCCCCTAACTTTAAAATAAATAAAATAAATCTAAATTAATTTTACAATTATTATCTAAATAATACCTATTTAAAACTAAATACCTGTGAAATAAAACCTAAGCTAGCTACAATATAACTAATAGTTACATTGTAGCTAGCTTATGTTTTATTTTTATTTCACAGGTAAGTTTGTATTTACTAACTACCTAGCTAAAATAAATACAAACTTACCTGTGAAATAAAACCTAACCTGCCTTTACTCTAAAACCTACCATTACAAAAAATAAAAAACCTACCATTACAAAAAAATTTAAAAAACTACCATTACAAAAAAATTAAAACTAAATTATCCAAAAAAATAAAGATTATTCCTATTCTAATACCCTTAAAAAAACACCCCAAAATAAAAAAGCCTAATCTAGAGTAAACTACCAAGGGCCCTTAAAAGAGCCTTTTGAGGAGCCCTTAAAAGGGCCTTTTGTAGGGCAATATCCTGAGTTAAACAGCTCTTTTGCTCCAAAAAAAATGCAAACACCTCCTAACACTATACAAACTCCCAACCCCAAACTACCAAGGGCCCTTAAAAGGGCCTTTAGGGGGGCCCTTAAAAGGCCCTTTTGTAGGGCATTGCCCTAAGTTAAACAGCTCTTTTGCTACAAAAAATAATACATGCGCTAAAAATATACATTACACAAAATAAAAAACTAAATCATCCAAAATGAAAAAGAATTACACCTAATCTAACAGCCCTATCAAAATAAAAAGCCCACACAAAATAAAAAAAAAACCTAGCCTACAATAAACTACCAATGGCTCTTAAAAGGGCCTTTTGCGGGGCATTGCCCCAAAGATATCTCTTTTACTTGTAAAATAAATACTAACACCCCCCAACAGTAAAACCCACCACCCAACCAACACCCCGAAATAATAAAACGATCTAAAATAACCTAAGCTAACCATTGCCCTGAAAAGGACATTTGTATGGGCATTGCCCTTAAAAGGGCATTTAGCTCTTTTACATTGCCCAAACCCTAATCTAAAAAAAAAAAACACCCAAAAAAAAACCTAACACTAACCCCCGACGATCCACTTACAGTTGTTGAAGTCCCGCTTGAAGGATCCATCCAGCCAGCGAAGTCATCATCCATGCGGCAAGAAGTCTTCATCCACGCGGCCTCTTCTATCTTCATCCAGCCGGCGCAGAGCGGGTCCATCCTGCAGACATCCAATGAGGAGCATCCTCTTCATACAGTCGCCGCCGTACACTAATTCTTCAATGCAAATAACGCGATTTAAGATGGCGTCCCTTGCATTCCTATTGGCTGAAAAATTTGAATCAGCCAATAGCAATTAGGGCTCCTAAAATCCTTTTAGCTATTCAAATCAGCAAATAGGATTTAAGCAGCTCTCATTCTATTGGCTAATTTGAATTACCCAAGTGATTGTTACTTGGGTAAATTTCACTTCCAGTTTCTAGTATATCCAGTTCCAGAGCAGTCACTCTGTTCAAGAGGCCCCCATGGGAGAAGAACACTTGGCCAGTGGCCTCCCGGACACGATGAGCTTGATACCTCTGCTTTAAATCCATGTCTGCAGTCTCAGATAAACTCTTATTGGGATCCTAGTGTATAATGTCTGAATTATACTTAGTTCTAAAGTTACTAAAAAATAAATACAAAAATATTAATAACCCACACACCATGATAGACATGTATGTAAACAGATTAGGCACCATCAACATGTATTTATTTTTTATTTCACTGTAACTGCGGATGGTATCCTTCTATGTTTCTCTAATGTATTGCAAAAAATACCTTTGAAAGGCCTGTAATACCCATTTCTTATTTTACTTTATTTGATTTTTACTTTTTCATTCATTCTTAATCTGTATACATTTTATAGAACTATATATGTGAATTGCCTTTTCCAGAATGCCAATGCTTGGCAAACATTCAACTCTTTTGTAAGCTGAAAGCTGAAATTAGTGACCCTGTTATCTTATAGTTGGAGAAACTGCATACACAATATTGCCTGAAAGTATTTTTCATCTTTTGATGTTTTTCTAAACATACAGTTGTATGTGTCAATTTATTTAAAATCTGCTACAGCTGTGTTTCCCTGAAATATTTGTTATCATTGTTTATTCAATTCTGTACATCCTCTGGCAATTAAGTCTCAAGTTCAAGGAACAGCAGTGGCTTGCAATAGTAATATTTAGATACAAACCAACAACCATTGCCAAGTTAGAGGATTTGCAAAACACTATCTTGCGTACCTTTCAAAATGTTCTAACAGTTTGTTGGGGTCTTTTCTAGGGCATATATCTGAGAGCCCTGTCACGTTAGCTTTCCTAATAAATGCTCCCCTATGGTTAGTTTCTGTGTATTACTGCAGAATATAAATATAGGTTACTTATCCGTATGGAGGTTCTTTAACCTTTTTACAATTACAGGCCACCAGTGGACTGGCCAGTATGTCCCCATAAACATGATCCAAATTTGTTATCATTTACTTAGTCAGTTGTCTTTTTAGATGAAATGTGTAATGTCACTATGAAAGGTAAAAGGGTTTTCTCATTTTTTTATTGTGTTTCTGTGTCTCACATGAAGCAGTTTCCTACAACCTCATTTTTCTGTGACCATTGATATTTGCTGCAGTTTCTCTTAGAGTTTAGGATCATTTTCTATTTAGGTGCCATCTACCCTGTATGCATTCTGCATGTTGGATATTTTTCCCCCTCTCACTGTGAAAATGGCTTACAATAAACCTGAAGGAAGGAGTTTATAGTTGTTTGCAATTGCCTTGTGTTGTCCAAGATCAAACTATTGTACCAATGCAGAATTTGATTAACAACGTCTTCTCTTGTAAGCAGTACCAGTTCTAGTCTAGTTGAGAATAATCTGCCTTACTTTTCTGGTCACCTGGTAAAGCAGGACTGCTGGTTGCTTCACCTATTTCCCAGTTTTCTAACTATGGGTCTCTTAAAAGTATTTGTACTGGTACATTGATTTATTGAGTCCTTATTGAGAAAGAAGAATGTTCTTGACATAAGGGGTTATACCTTGTTTCAGACCAGTAAACTTGCAGCTATAAAAACTATTCACTGAGTTTTAGGTATTTTTTTCCAAATGGGGTGCAAAAATGGTCTTTCCTGTTACAGGCACAGATCTTGTAGTGTTCATATGAGTTTGGACATTTAATTTTGTATGTGTATACAACCACCTAAAAGTATTTCAATTTAAAAAAAATCCATCACAGTTTACGCTGGCAGCTTTAATGCATCATTAGATGAATTATTCAGCATCTCCATGGTTTCTTGTTTTTCTAATAAAATTAGGAAGTTGTACCTTTAGACCACCCGTCAAATGTTTTGAATTTGCTTTGTCAGTCTTCAATCCTAAGGAGACTGCATTAGGTAGATATAGGGTGATTTGCAGTATATGGAGACAGTTGTTGATGTGTTGGTTTGTTGGTCTGAATTTCAAATGAATGCTTTGCAGTTCATTATTGATGCACCTAAAAACTGCCTAAAATAATTCTGTTTTGCAACTGTTGTTTTATATAATAAATACATTAAAAAAGCAGGTACAAAATTATAGAAGTCTGTATATTTGTTCATGATTTTGCTGTAGTGTTTGAAAATGGATAATGGAAAAGAAAAAAAACTTAACTAACGGTTAATTGCACACGTCATACACAGGCTTTTATTTCGTATTTAAATGAAAATTTAAAGCATGCCGCTCATTATTGCAATGTACTTCTTGTAGAAATGATCACTGTTTTTGTAACAACGTCTATTGTGCACACAACATTCAGCTCCTACTGTCATTTTTCGGGTGCCTAATGCTGCAGTTGCTCGTGGTAACTCATGCTATACACATACACATCTACACACAGAGGAGTATATTTATCAATGTGTGAGCGGACATTATACGTATCATGTCCGCTGCACATCAATAAATGCTGACAGCATACGCTGTAGGCATTTATCATTGCATCAGCAGTTCTTGTGAACTGCTGGAGCAATGCCGCCAACTGCAGATTCGTGGCCAATCAGCCGCTAGCAGGGGGTGTCAATCAACCGATCGTATTCAATCGGGCGGATTTCTGTCAGCCGCCTCAGAGCAGACGGACAAGTTATGGAGCAGCGGTCTGAAGGCTCGATAAATATGCCCCAGAGAATGCACAAACAGTGAATGTTGGTCCATTTGTCAAACTGAAGTATGTTCCACAGAGTGCATGCACATTATAGTTTGAAAGTGATGGTAAAGTATGCCTACCTCAAGTTAGCGATCATAATTTAAGTAATAAAACAATGACTTTCATTCACGATATCCGCATATTCCTTGTAATTACATAGATTTTGATTTTACATTTTTGATATCCAGCCTCCTCCCGTAAATCGTCCGCCATTGTTTTCAAGCGGTCACATGTTTTTTTTTATTCAATGACAGAACAGGCCACTCGGCGACACACCCCTAACGAAATACGCCCTTCCTGACTTCTGCACATGCCCTAGCTCAGGAATCTCAGCATAACTCTTCTAACGCATACGTAGAGAGCGGAACGAAGGTTGTTATGCCAGTGCTGTGACGTGGAGAGGGTGTTTCACCTCTGTCGCCGGGATGAAGAGAATTCAAGGAAGTGATTCATGGGGAGGAGCAATGATCGTTACGACTCATAAAGTAAAATAGAAATTTGTGATACATATAAAGATCGTAATTTAAAACTTATATGGGCAAATTGTGTGATTAATACTTGGGGAATACAAATTTAATGCTCAATTGTGAAAAATGTACCATTATTTTAACTAGAAGCATTTTGCTTGGCAAAGTATACTGAAAAAATGCTTTGAACCAGTGCATTTTAATTAACATTAGTTTGTCTTTTTTTAAAACAATTGTGATTAAACAATTATTGAATGTTGGGGAAGTAACAGAAGATGGTCTGAACCCAGGATAAGTTATTATCCAGCAAGGGAAGGTAAATATGTAATAAAATATGTAGAAGCATTTTGTGAAGCACATACAAGATTGCCTTGTAGTTTCAGTTGAGAATATTACACAAGGATTTTTTTTTATCTTGCATAAGTTTCTATAGAGTAATTTGTCCAATAAGAAAGCATATTCAGTTGAGAGTACCGCACTGGGAAACTCCATTTTAACTGAGCCTTGGTGCTAAATTTGTCAAGCCCTTTTCTCCACTTTGACTACAAGTTTGCACAAGCAAACCTGCAGTTGCGATCTATCAGGCAGCAGTCATCAGACTGCTGCTTCCCTACCCTGTTCTCCACCGGGGAGATTGACAGCTCTTGCCCGCGTATGATTGGCTGTGCCCGGGCTGGGGGCGAGTTGCAAGCAAGCGCAAAGGAGTGCTCGTGTCCAATGTTAAATGCGGGCAGCGGACTGCTGCCTGCCAGAGAGAGGTCGGGGTACAGGAGCGAATATGTATGCCCCTGTTCGCAAAGGGAGTGTTATATATTGTGCAACCTATGCACAGAATAACCCACAATCTGGTAGCCAGAACTTTTTAGTTCTTCTTATACTTTTAATGGATAGCACATTCATTGCATTATACGTTATATTTAGACTTAATACAAAGGTTTATTAATGAAAAAAGAGGATTTTTGGCAGAATTAAAGGGATATGGTATAAATGGGGCAGGACTGGGAAGGGGTCAAAGGTGTGTATGTATGTTTATAATAGATAAACATATATATATATATATATATATATATATATATATATATATATATATATATATAAAATGTATGTGTGTGTGTGTGTGCTTTGTAGTATTTTTGTCTAATTGATGGGAGGGCTTACTACATGTCCTGTTAGAAATAGACACTCACCAGCACTTCAGTTTATATCATCTGAAGAAGAGGATTTCTCCTTGAAATGCGTAGTTGTTTGTGGAGCTTACACCGGCCGGTGACTCTGTGTTTGAACTGCAGTTCACTTACATGCTAAGGCTTTTTAAAGTGCAAGTATCAACAATTGTTTTATATTGTCTAAATTACATTGCTAATTGTGATTTTTATTATTTTTTTATCATTAAATATATTTTATGAGCACCAAAATTTCATTTAATCTATTTTATTTTAAACATTCTTTAGCGCTGTCCCAATCCTTTTTGTGTTTAGAAGGATTTTATGCTTAGCTGCGAAAAACTGTAAAAATGCACTCAGGAGGCAGCCATTCAAGGTCTTAGAAATTAGCATATGAGCCTACCTAGATTTAGCTTTCAACAAAGAATACCAAGAGAACAAAGCAAACTTAATGATAAAAGTAAATTGGAAAATTGTTTAAAATTGAATGCCCTACCTGATTCATGAAAGTTTAATTGTGACTAGACTGTCTCTTTAAACTGAAAATTGTAGTCGATTTATGAAACATTTATGTTAACCTTTCAAATCTAGAGATTGTAAACAAAACAGATTCTGAGTTACGAAAGTCATTTTGTCCAATATACCACTCCATACAAAGTGTATTAGAGATTCTGTCAGTACAAAAGATCAACGTTTCATTGTACTATAAGAGAGACAGGAAATAAAGAGGCTTTGGGAATAGTATGTTGAGCTTTGAATCAAGCACAGAATAGTGGTTTTGTGGGTCTCTGTATTTGTTCATTTGCCATCAAGCTCAGAATCCTTTGTTATGTGCTGTTTTCAGCATATAGTTCTTTGCAGAGGACACGTCTATGTTTAGAGCGCACACTTTAGCTTTAGGAACATCAGTTTGCCCAACGCAAACTCTAAAATGAGCAGAAGAAAAAGAATAAAGAAGCAAATTACAGATTTTCTTCCTCGATGTACCCTTTTTCTTTAATGGAAAAGCCACACAGAGTTCACCTATACAAGCTACCCTTTGTAAAATTGGAATCCACATCCTGCTGAGATTTTCACATATTTCACAATTATTTTCCTCTTATTTTATTGGAGCAGTATTGGACCTCTGCCCCATAATTTAAGTGAAGGAGTTCTACTATGATTTTAAAAGAAATACAGAGTCATTTATCCCACTCTCCTTACAGTCTTTAACTATATATTCTTAAAATTAAAAAAAGTCATTAGGTTAAACACAACAGTTGGTGGTGCCAGCATTTTCATTTTTATCTCATGCAAAGGTAATGAGTTAAAATATTCTATTTTGACACACACAGCAAGATATTTAAACATGTTGAAGATATTTAAATAGCATAGTCCGTAGCAAGAGATCTGTATCATACAGATCTAGAGGATATATTACAATTGCACTTAAAGGCACAGTCTACTCCAGAATTGGTATTGTTTAAAAAGATAGATATTTCCATTATTACCCATTCCCCAGTTTTGCATAGCCAACACTGATATATTAATATACTTTTCTTTCATGTAATTAGCAAGAGTCCATGAGCTAGTGACGTATGGGATATACATTCCTACCAGGAGGGGCAAAGTTTCCCAAACCTCAAAATGCCTATAAATACACCCCTCACCACACCCACAAATCAGTTTTACAAACTTTGCCTCCTATGGAGGTGGTGAAGTAAGTTTGTGCTAGATTCTACGTTGATATGCGCTCCGCAGCAGGTTGGAGCCCGGTTTTCCTCTCAGCGTGCAGTGAATGTCAGAGGGATGTGAGGAGAGTATTGCCTATTTGAATTCAATGATCTCCTTCTACGGGGTCTATTTCATAGGTTCTCTGTTATCGGTCGTAGAGATTCATCTCTTACCTCCCTTTTCAGATCGACGATATACTCTTATATATACCATTACCTCTACTGATTCTCGTTTCAGTACTGGTTTGGCTTTCTACTACATGTAGATGAGTGTCCTGGGGTAAGTAAGTCTTATTTTCTGTGACACTCTAAGCTATGGTTGGGCACTTTTTATATAAAGTTCTAAATATATGTATTCAAACATTTGTTTGCCTTGACTCAGGATGTTCAACGTTCCTTATTTCAGACAGTCAGTTTCATATTTGGGATAATGCATATGAATAAATCAATTTTTTTCTTACCTTAAAATTTGACTTTTTTTTTTGTGGGCTGTTAGGCTCCCGGGGGCTGAAAATGCTTCATTTTATTGCGTCATTCTTGGCGCGGACTTTTTTGGTGCAAAAAAATGTTTTCTATTTCCGGCGTCATACGTGTCGCCGGAAGTTGCGTCATTTTTGACGTTTTTTTGTTCCAAAAGTGTCGGCGTTCCGGATGTGGCGTTATTTTTGGCGCCAAAAGCATTTAGGCACCAAATAATGTGAGCGTCTTTTTTGGCGCTAAAAAATATGGGCGTCACTATTGTCTCCACATTATTTAAGTCTCATTATTTATTGCTTCTGGTTGCTAGAAGCTTGTTCACTAGCATTTTTTCCCCATTCCTGAAACTGTCATTTAAGGAATTTGATCAATTTTGCTTTATATGTTGTTTTTTCTATTACATATTGCAAGATGTCCCAGATTGACACTGAGTCAGATACTTCTGGAAAAACGCTGCCTGGTGCTGGATCTACCAAAGTTAAGTGTATCTGCTGTAAACTTGTGGTATCTGTTCCTCCAGCTGTTGTTTGTAATGGATGTCATGTCAAACTTGTTAATGCAGATAATATTTCCTTTAGTAATGTTACATTACCTGTTGCTGTTCCGTCAACATCTAATAATCAGAGTGTTCCTGTTAACATAAGAGATTTTGTTTCTAAATCCATTAAGAAGGCTATGTCTGTTATTCCTCCTTCTAGTAAACGTAAAAGGTCTTTTAAAACTTCTCATTTTTCAGATGAATTTTTAAATGAACATCATCATTCTGATTCTGATAATGGTTCCTCTGGTTCAGAGGATTCTGTCTCAGAGGTTGATGCTGATAAATCTTCATTTCTTTCATGTAATTAGCAAGTGTCCATGAGCTAGTGACGTATGGGATATACATTCCTACCAGGAGGGGCAAAGTTTCCCAAACCTTAAAATGCCTATAAATACACCCCTCACCACACCCACAATTCAGTTTTACAAACTTTGCCTCCGATGGAGGTGGTGAAGTAAGTTTGTGCTAGATTCTACGTTGATATGCGCTCCGCAGCAAGTTGGAGCCCGGTTTTCCTCTCAGCGTGCAGTGAATGTCAGAGGGAGTATTGCCTATTTGAATGCAGTGATCTCCTTCTACGGGGTCTATTTCATAGGTTCTCTGTTATCGGTCGTAGAGATTCATCTCTTACCTCCCTTTTCAGATCGACGATATACTCTTATTTATATACCATTACCTCTGCTGATTCTCGTTTCAGTACTGGTTTGGCTTTCTACAAACATGTAGATGAGTGTCCTGGGGTAAGTAAATCTTATTTCTCCAACATAGGTGTGTCCGGTCCACGGCGTCATCCTTACTTGTGGGATATTCTCTTCCCCAACAGGAAATGGCAAAGAGCCCAGCAAAGCTGGTCACATGATCCCCCCTAGGCTCCGCCTTCCCCAGTCATTCTCTTTGCCATTGCACAGGCAACATCTCCACGGAGATGGTCAAGAGTTTTTTGGTGTTTAAATGTAGTTTTATTCTTCAATCAAGAGTTTGTTATTTTAAAATAGTGCTGGTATGTACTATTTACTCTGAAACAGAAAATAGATGAAGATTTCTGTTTGTAAGAGGAAGATGATTTTAGCAACCGTTACTAAAATCGATGGCTGTTTCCACACAGGACTGTTGAGATGAAGTAACTTCAGTTGGGGTGAACAGTGTGCAGACTTTTGCTGCTCGAAGTATGACACATTTCTAACAAGACTTGGTAATGCTGGAAGCTGTCATTTTCCCTATGGGATCCGGTAAGTCATTTTATTAACAAGATATAAAGGGCTTCACAAGGGCTTTAAAGACTGGTAGACATTTTTCTGGGCAAAAACGATTATTTTATAAGCATGTTTAATGGTTTATTGCTTTGAGGAGTTATTTTAATCTTGGGAATTTTGTTAAAAAAACGGCAGGCACTGTATTGGACACCTTTTTCACTGGGGGCCTTCTCTACTCATAGGCAGAGCCTCAGTTTCGCGCCACTAATGCGCAGTTGTTTTTGGGAAGCAAGGCATGCAGATGCATGTGTGAGGAGCTCAGATACACAGAAAAAGCTTGCTGAAGGCGTCATTTGGTATCGTATTCCCCTCTGGGCTTGGTTGGGTCTCAGCAAAGCAGATACCAGGGACTGTATAGGGGTTAAATATAAAAACGGCTCCGGTTCCGTTATTTTAAGAGTTAAAGCTTTCAAATTTGGTGTGCAATACTTTTAAGGCTTTAAGACACTGTGGTGAAATTTTGGTGAATTTTGAACAATTCCTTCATACTTTTTCACATATTCAGTAATAAAGTGTGTTCAGTTTAAAATTTAAAGTGACAGTAACGGTTTTATTTTAAAACGTTTTTTGTACTTTGTTATTAAGTTTATGCCTGTTTAACATGTCTGAACTATCAGATAGACTATGTTCTGTTTGTGAGGAAGCCAAGGTTCCTTCTCATTTAAATAGATGTGATGCATGTGACAAACAATTTAGAGAAAATGATGCCCAAGATGATTCCTCAAGTGAGGGGAGTAAGCATGGTACTGCATCATCCCCTTCTGTGTCTACACCAGTCTTGCCCACACAAGAGGCCCCTAGTACATCTAGTGCGCCAATTCTTCTTACTATGCAACAATTAACGGCTGTAATGGATAATTCTATTAAAAACATTTTAGCCAAAATGCCCACTTATCAGCGAAAGCGCGACTGCTCTGTTTTAGATACTGAAGAGCATGAGGGCGCTGATGATAATGGTTCTGACATGCCCTTACACCAGTCTGAAGGGGCCAGGGAGGTTTTGTCTGAGGGAGAAATTTCAGATTCAGGAAAAATTTCTCAACAAGCTGAACCTGATGTTATTACATTCAAATTTAAATTGGAACATCTCCGCGCTCTGCTTAAGGAGGTGTTATCTACTCTGGATGATTGTGACAATTTGGTCATCCCAGAGAAATTATGTAAGATGGACAAGTTCCTAGAGGTCCCGGTGCCCCCCGAAGCTTTTCCTATACCCAAGCGGGTGGCGGATATTGTAAATAAAGAATGGGAAAGGCCCGGCATACCTTTTGTCCCTCCCCCTATATTTAAGAAATTGTTTCCTATAGTCGACCCCAGAAAGGACTTATGGCAGACAGTCCCTAAGGTCGAGGGGGCGGTCTCTACTCTAAACAAACGCACTACTATCCCTATAGAAGATAGTTGTGCTTTCAAAGATCCTATGGATAAAAAGCTAGAAGGTTTGCTTAAAAAGATGTTTGTTCAGCAAGGTTACCTTCTACAGCCAATTTCATGCATTGTTCCTGTCACTACAGCAGCGTGTTTCTGGTTCGATGAACTAGAAAAGTCGCTAGATAAAGATACCTCTTATGAGGAGATTATGGACAGAATTCACGCTCTTAAATTGGCTAACTCTTTTACTTTAGACGCTACCTTGCAATTGGCTAGATTAGCGGCGAAAAATTCAGGGTTTGCTATTGTGGCGCGCAGAGCGCTTTGGCTAAAGTCTTGGTCAGCGGATGCGTCATCCAAGAACAAATTGCTTAACATTCCTTTCAAGGGGAAAACGCTGTTTGGCCCTGACTTGAAAGAGATTATTTCAGATATCACTGGGGGAAAGGGCCACGCCCTTCCTCAGGATAGGTCTTTCAAGGCCAAAAATAAACCTAATTTTCGTCCCTTTCGCAGAAACGGACCAGCCTCAAGTTCTACATCCTCTAAGCAAGAGGGTAATACTTCTCAAACCAAGCCAGCCTGGAGGCCAATGCAAGGCTGGAACAAAGGTAAGCAGGCCAAGAAACCTGCCACTGCTACCAAGACAGCATGAGATGTTGGCCCCCGATCCGGGACCGGATCTGGTGGGGGGCAGACTTTCTCTCTTCGCTCAGGCTTGGGCAAGAGATGTTCTGGATCCTTGGGCCCTAGAAATAGTCTCCCAAGGTTATCTTCTGGAATTCAAGGAACTACCCCCAAGGGGAAGGTTCCACAGGTCTCAATTGTCTTCAGACCACATAAAAAGACAGGCATTCTTACATTGTGTAGAAGACCTGTTAAAAATGGGAGTGATTCATCCTGTTCCATTAAGAGAACAAGGGATGGGATTCTACTCCAATCTGTTCATAGTTCCCAAAAAAGAGGGAACATTCAGACCAATCTTAGATCTCAAGATCCTAAACAAATTTCTCAGGGTTCCATCGTTCAAAATGGAAACCATTCGAACAATTCTTCCTACCATCCAGGAAGGTCAATTCATGACCACGGTGGATTTAAAGGATGCGTATCTACATATTCCTATCCACAAGGAACATCATCGGTTCCTAAGGTTCGCCTTTCTGGACAAACATTACCAGTTCGTGGCACTTCCATTCGGATTGGCCACTGCCCCAAGAATTTTCACAAAGGTACTAGGGTCCCTTCTAGCGGTGCTAAGACCAAGGGGCATTGCAGTAGTACCTTACTTGGACTACATACTGATTCAAGCGTCGTCTCTGCCACAAGCAAAGGCTCATACAGACATTGTCCTAGCCTTTCTCAGATCTCACGGGTGGAAAGTGAACGTAGAAAAAAGTTCTCTTTCTCCGTCAACAAGAGTTCCCTTCTTGGGAACAATAATAGACTCCTTAGAAATGAAGATTTTTCTGACAGAGGCCAGAAAATCAAAACTTCTAAGCTCTTGTCAAGTACTTTATTTTGTTCTTCTTCCTTCCATAGCGCAGTGCATGGAAGTAATAGGTTTGATGGTTGCGGCAATGGACATAGTTCCTTTTGCGCGAATTCATCTAAGACCATTACAACTGTGCATGCTCAGACAGTGGAATGGGGATTATACAGACTTGTCTCCGACGATACAAATAGATCAGAGGACCAGAGATTCACTCCGTTGGTGGCTGACCCTGGACAACCTGTCACAAGGGATGAGCTTCCGCAGACCAGAGTGGGTCATTGTCACGACCGACGCCAGTCTGGTGGGCTGGGGCGCGGTCTGGGAACCCCTGAAAGCTCAGGGTCTTTGGTCTCGGGAAGAATCTCTTCTACCGATAAACATTCTGGAACTGAGAGCGATATTCAATGCTCTCAAGGCTTGGCCTCAGCTTGCAAAGGCCAAATTCATAAGGTTTCAATCAGACAACATGACGACTGTTGCGTATATCAACCATCAGGGGGGAACAAGGAGTTCCCTGGCGATGGAAGAAGTGACCAAAATAATTCAATGGGCGGAGAATCACTCCTGCCACTTGTCTGCAATCCACATTCCAGGAGTGGAAAATTGGGAAGCGGATTTTCTGAGTCGTCAGACATTTCATCCGGGGGAGTGGGAACTCCATCCGGAAATTTTTGCCCAAATAATTCAATTGTGGGGCATTCCAGACATGGATCTGATGGCGTCTCGTCAGAACTTCAAGGTTCCTTGCTACGGGTCCAGATCCAGGGATCCCAAGGCGACTCTAGTGGACGCACTAGTAGCACCTTGGACCTTCAACCTAGCTTATGTGTTCCCACCGTTTCCTCTCATTCCCAGGCTGGTAGCCAGGATCAAACAGGAGAGGGTATCGGTGATCTTGATAGCTCCTGCGTGGCCACGCAGGACTTGGTATGCAGACCTGGTGAATATGTCATCGGCTCCACCATGGAAGCTACCTTTGAGACAGGACCTTCTTGTTCAAGGTCCGTTCGAACATCCGAATCTGGCCTCACTCCAACTGACTGCTTGGAGATTGAACGCTTGGTTTTATCAAAGCGAGGGTTCTCAGATTCTGTCATTGATACTCTTGTTCAGGCTAGAAAGCCTGTAACTAGGAAAATCTACCATAAAATATGGAAAAAATATATCTGTTGGTGTGAATCTAAAGGATTCCCATGGAACAAGATAAAAATTCCTAAGATTCTATCCTTTCTTCAGGAGGGTTTGGAGAAAGGATTATCTGCAAGTTCTTTGAAGGGACAGATTTCTGCTTTATCTGTTTTACTTCACAAAAAGCTGGTGGCTGTGCCAGATGTTCAAGCTTTTGTTCAGGCTCTGGTTAGAATCAAGCCTGTTTACAAACCTTTGACTCCTCCCTGGAGTCTCAATTTAGTTCTTTCAGTTCTTCAGGGGGTTTGAACCCCTACATTCCGTTGATATAAAGTTATTATCTTGGAAAGTTTTGTTTTTGGTTGCAATTTCTTCTGCAAGAAGAGTTTCAGAGTTATCTGCTCTGCAGTGTTCTCCTCCATATCTGGTGTTCCATGCAGATAAGGTGGTTTTGCGTACTAAACCTGGTTTTCTTCCGAAAGTTGTTTCTAACAAAAATATTAACCAGGAAATAGTCGTGCCTTCTTTGTGTCCAAATCCAGTTTCAAAGAAGGAACGTTTATTGCACAATTTGGATGTAGTTCGTGCTCTAAAATTCTACTTAGAAGCTACAAAGGATTTCAGACAAACATCTTCTTTGTTTGTTGTTTATTCTGGTAAAAGGAGAGGTCAAAAAGCAACTTCTACCTCTCTCTCTTTTTGGCTTAAAAGCATCATCCGATTGGCTTATGAGACTGCCGGACGGCAGCCTCCTGAAAGAATCACAGCTCACTCCACTAGGGCCGTGGCTTCCACATGGGCCTTCAAGAACGAGGCTTCTGTTGATCAGATATGTAAGGCAGCGACTTGGTCTTCACTGCACACTTTTACCAAATTCTACAAATTTGATACTTTTGCTTCTTCTGAGGCTATTTTTGGGAGAAAGGTTTTGCAAGCCGTGGTGCCTTCCATCTAGGCGACCTGATTTGCTCCCTCCCATCATCCGTGTCCTAAAGCTTTGGTATTGGTTCCCACAAGTAAGGATGACGCCGTGGACCGGACACACCTATGTTGGAGAAAACAGAATTTATGCTTACCTGATAAATTACTTTCTCCAACGGTGTGTCCGGTCCACGGCCCGCCCTGGTTTTTTAATCAGGTCTGATGAATTATTTTCTCTAACTACAGTCACCACGGTATCATATGATTTCTCCTATGCATATTCCTCCTTTACGTCGGTCGAATGACTGGGGAAGGCGGAGCCTAGGGGGGATCATGTGACCAGCTTTGCTGGGCTCTTTGCCATTTCCTGTTGGGGAAGAGAATATCCCACAAGTAAGGATGACGCCGTGGACCGGACACACCGTTGGAGAAAGTAATTTATCAGGTAAGCATAAATTCTGTTTTTCTGTGACACTCTAAGCTATGGTTGGGCACTTTGTTTATAAAGTTCTAAATATATGTATTCAAACATTTATTTGCCTCGACTCAGAATGTTCAACATTCCTTATTTTTCAGACAGTCAGTTTCATATTTGGGATAATGCATTTGAATTAATCATTTTTTCTTACCTTCAAAAATTTGACTCTTTTTTCCCTGTGGGCTGTTAGGCTCGCGGGGGCTGAAAATGCTTCATTTTATTGCGTCATTCTTGGCGCGGACTTTTTTGGCGCAAAAAATCTTTTCCGTTTCCGGCGTCATACGTGTCGCCGGAAGTTGCGTCATTTTTTGACGTTATTTTGCGCCAAAAATGTCGGCGTTCCGGATGTGGCGTCATTTTTGGCGCCAAAAGCATTTAGGCGCCAAATAATGTGGGCGTCTTATTTGGCGCTAAAAAAATATGGGCGTCGCTTTTGTCTCCACATTATTTAAGTCTCATTTTTCATTGCTTCTGGTTGCTAGAAGCTTGTTCTTTGGCATTTTTTCCCATTCCTGAAACTGTCATTTAAGGAATTTGATCAATTTTGCTTTATATGTTGTTTTTTCTATTACATATTGCAAGATGTTCCACGTTGCAACTGAGTCAGAAGATACTTCAGGAAAATCACTGCCCGGTGCTGGAGCTACCAAGCTAAGTGTATCTGCTATAATTTTTGGTATCTGTTTCTCCAGCTGTTGTTTGTATTGCATGTCATGACAAACTTATTAATGCAGATAAAATTTCCTTTAGTACTCTTACATTACCTGTTGCTGTTCCGTCAACATCTAATTTTCAGAGTGTTCCTGATAAACATAAGAGATTTTATTTTTTAAATCCATAAAGAAGGCTATGTCTGTTATTTCTCCTTCTAGTTTACATAAAAGTCTTTTAAAACTTCTCTTTTTTCAGATGAATTTTTAAATGAACATCATCATTCTGATACTGATAATGGTTCTTCTGGTTCAGAGGTTTCTGTCTCAGAGGTTGATGCTGATAAATCTTTGTATTTGTTCAAGATGGAATTTATTCGTTCTTTATTTAAAGAAGTATTAATTGCATTAGAAATAGAGGATTCTGGTCCTCTTGATACTAAATCTAAACGTTTAAATAAGGTTTTTAAATCTCCTGTAGTTATTCCAGAAGTGTTTAATCTCCCTGATGCTATTTCTGAAGTAATTTCCAGGGAATGGAATAATTTGGGTAATTCTTTTACTCCTTCTAAACGTTTAAGCAATTATATCCTGTGCCATCTGACAGATTAGAGTTTTTTGGGACAAAATCCCTAAGGTTTTGGGGCTGTCTCTACTCCTGCTAAATGTACTACTATTCCTACGGCAGATAGTACTTCATTTAAGGATCCTTTAGATAGGAAAATTGAATCCTTTCTAAGAAAAGCTTACTTATGTTCAGGTAATCTTCTTAGACCTGCTATATTTTTAGCGGATGTTGCTGCAGCTTCAACTTTTTGGTTAGAAGCTTTAGCGCAACAAGTAACAGATCATAATTTTATAGCATTATTATTATTCTATAACATGCTCATAATTTTATTGGTGATACCATCTTTTGATATCATTAGAGTTGATGTCAGGTATATGTCTCTAGCTATTTTAGCTAGAAAAACTTTATGGATTAAACTTGGAATGCTGATATGTCTTCTAAGTCAACTTTGCTTTCCCTTTCTTTCCAGGGTAATAAATTATTATCTCAACTGTTTCTGGAAGGAAGGGAACTTTTTTACCAAAGGATAAAAAATCTAAGGTAAATTTAGGTCTAATAATCATTTTCGTTCCTTTCCTCACAACAAGGAACAAAAGCCTGATCCTTCATCCTCAGGAGCGGTATCAGTTTGGAAACTATTTCCAGTTTGGAATATATCCAAGCCTTATAAAAACCTATAGCCAGCTCCTAAGTACCCATGAAGGTGCGGCCCTTATTCCAGCTCAGCTGGTATGGGGCAGATTACGTTTTCTTCAAAGAAATTTGGATCAATTCCGTTCTCAATCTCTGGTTTCAGAACTTTGTTTCAGAAAGGTACAGAATTGGCTTCAAGTTAAGGCCTCCTGCTAAGAGATTTTTTTCTTTCCCGTGTCCCAGTTAACACAGCAAAGGCTCAGCATTTCTGAAATGTGTTTCAGATCTAGAGTTGGCTGGAGTAATTATGCCAGTTCCAGTTCTGGAACAGGGGCTGGGGTTTTATTTTATCTCTTCATTGTACCAAAGAAGGTCAATTCCTTCAGACCAGTTCCGGATCTATCAATATTGAATCGTTATGTAAGGATACCAACATTCAAGATGGTTACTGTAGGACTATCCTGCCTTTTGTTTAGCAAGGGCATTATATGTCTACAATAGATTTACAGGATGTGTATCTACATATTCCGATTCATCCAGATCACTTTTAGTGTCTGAGATTCTCTTTTTAGACAAGCATTACCAGTTTTGTGGCTCTACCGTTTGGCCTAGCCTCAGTTCCAAGAATTTTTTTCAAAGGTTCTCGGTGCCCTTCTTTCTGTAATCAGAGAACAGGGTTTTGGTATTTCCTTATTTGGACAATATCTTGGTACTTGCTCAGTCTTCTCATTTTCGAAGAATCTCATACGAATCGACTTGTGTTGTTTCTTCAAGTTCATGGTTGGAGGATCAATTTACCAATCAGTTCATTGATTCCTCAGACAAGGGTAACCTTTTTAGGTTTCTAGATAGATTCAGTGTCTATGACTCTGTCCTTGTCAGACAAGAGAAGTTTAACATTGATATCAGCTTGTCAAAACCTTCAGTCACAATCATTCCCTTTGGTAGCCTTATGCATGGAAATTTTAGGTCTTAGGACTGCCGCATCAGATGCGATCTCCTTTGCTCGTTTTCACATGCGACCTCTTCAGCTCTGTATGCTGAACCAATGGTGCAGGGATTACTCAAAGATATCTCAATTAATATCTTTAAACCGATTATACGACACTCTCTGACATGGTGGACAGATCACCATCGTTTAGTTCAGGGGGCTTCTTTGTTCTTCCGACCTGGACTATAATCTCAACAGATGCAAGTCTTACAGGTTGGGGAGCTGTGTGGGGGTATCTGACGGCACAAGGGGTTTGGGAATCTCAGGAGGTGAGATTTCCGATCAATATTTTGGAACTCCGTGCAATTTTCAGAGCTCTTCAGTCTTGGCCTCTTCTGAAGAGAGAGTTGTTCATTTGTTTTCAGATAGACAATGTCACAACTGTGGCATACATCAATCATCAAGGAGGGACTCACAGTCCTCTGGCTATGAAAGAAGTATCTCGAATTTTGGTTTGGGCGGAATCCAGCTCCTGTCTAATCTCTGCGGTTCATATCCCAGGTATGGACAATTGGAAAGCGGATTATCTCAGTCGCCAAACGTTGCACCTGGGCGAATGGTCTTCACCCAGAGGTATTTCCTCAGATTGTTCAAATGTGGGAACTCCCAGAAATAGATCTGATGGCTTCTCATCTAAACAAGAAACTTCCCTGGTATCTGTCCGGATCCCGGGATCCTCGGGCGGAGGCAGTGGATGCATTATCTCTTCCTTACAAGTGTCATCCTGCCTATATCTTTCCGCATCTAGTTCTTCTTCCAAGGGTATTCTCCAATATTCTAAGGAATGCTCGTTTGTCCTGCTGGTAGCTCCAGTATGGCGCCTCAGGTTTTGGTATGCGGATCTTGTCCGGATGGCCTCTTGCCAGCTGTGGACTCTTCCGTTAAGACCAGTCTTTCTGTCTCAAGGTTCTTTTTTCCATCAGGATATCAAAACCTTAATTTTAAGGTATGGAGCTTGAACGCTTGATTCTTGGTCAAAGAGGTTTCTCTGACTCTGTGATTGATACTATGTGACAGGCTCGTAAATCTGTATCTAGAGAGATATATTATAGAGTCTGGAAGACTTATATTTCTTCAGGATGGTTTAGATAAAGGTTTGTCCGCAAGTTCCTTGAAAGACAAATCTCTGCTCTTTCTGTTCTTTTTCACAGAAGGATTGCTAATCTTCCTGATATTCATTGTTTTGTACAACCTTTGGTTCGTATAAAACCTGTCATTAAGTCAATTTCTCCTCCTTGGAGTTTGAATTTGGTTCTGGGGGCTCTTCAAGCTCCTCCTTTTGAACCCATGCATTCTTTGGTCGTTATATTACTTTCTTGGAAAGTTTTGTTTCTTTTGGCCATCTCTTCTGCCAGAAGAGTCTCTGAATTATCTACTCTTTTTTGTGAGTCTTCTTTTCTGGTTTTGCATCAGGATAAGGCGGTGCTGCGAAATTCTTTTGAATTTTTTACCTAAGGTTGTGAATTCTAACAACATTAGTAGAGAAATTGTGGTTCCTTCATTATGTCCTAATCCTATGAATTCTAAGGAGAAATCATTGCATTCTTTGGATGCTGTTAGAGCTTTGTAATATTATGTTGAAGCTACTAAGTCTTTCCGAAAGACTTCTAGTCTATTTGTCATCTTTTCCGGTTCTAGAAAAGACCAGAAAGCTTCTGCCATTTCTTTGGCATCTTGGTTGAAATCTTTAATTCATCATGCCTATGTCGAGTCGGGTAAAACTCCGCCTCAAAGGATTACAGCTCATTCTACTAGGTCAGTTTCTACTTCCTGGGCGTTTAGGAATGAAGCTTCGGTTGATCAGATTTGCAAAGCAGCAACTTGGTCCTCTTTGCATGCTTTTACTAAATTCTACCATTTTGATGTGTTTTCTTCTTCTGAAGCAGTTTTTGGTAGAAACGTACTTCAGGCAGTGGTTTCAGTTTGAATCTTCTGCTTATGTTTTTTCATTAAAATTTTATTCTGGGTGTGGATTATTTTTGGCAGGAATTGGCTGTCTTTATTTTATCCCTCCCTCTCTAGTGACTCTTGTGTGGAAAGATCCACATCTTGGGTAATCATTATCCCATACGTCACTAGCTCATGGACTCTTGCTAATTACATGAAAGAAAACATAATTTATGTAAGAACTTACCTGATAAATTCATTTCTTTCATATTAGCAAGAGTCCATGAGGCCCGCCCTTTTTTGTGGTGGTTTTGATTTTTTTAAAGCACAATTATTCCAATTCCTTATTTTATATGCTTTCGCACTTTTTTCTTATCACCCCACTTCTTGGCTATTCATTAAACTGAATTGTGGGTTTGGTGAGGGGTGTATTTATAGGCATTTTAAGGTTTGGGAAACTTTGCCCCTCCTGGTAGGAATGTATATCCCATACATCACTAGCTCATGGACTCTTGCTAATATGAAAGAAATGAATTTATCAGGTAAGTTCTTACATAAATTATGTTATTTATTCAAAATGGAATTTATTCGTTCTTTGCTTAAAGAAGTCTTAATTGCATTAGAAATAGAGGATTCTGGTCCTCTTGATACTAAATCTAAACGTTTAAATAAGGTTTTTAAATCTCCTGTAGTTATTCCAGAAGTTTTTCCTGTCCCTGATGCTATTTCTGAAGTAATCTCCAGGGAATGGAATAATTTGGGTAATTCATTTACTCCTTCTAAACGTTTTAAGCAATTATATCCTGTGCCATCTGACAGATTAGAGTTTTGGGACAAAATCCCTAAGGTTGATGGGGCTGTCTCTACTCTTGCTAAACGTACTACTATTCCTACGGCAGATAGTACTTCCTTTAAGGATCCTTTAGATAGGAAGATTGAATACTTTCTAAGAAAAGCTTACTTATGTTCAGGTAATCTTCTTAGACCTGCTATATCTTAAGCGGATGTTGCTGCAGCTTCAACTTTTTGGTTAGAAGCTTTAGCGCAACAAGTAACAGATCATAATTCTCATAGCATTGTTAATCTTCTTCAACATGCTAATAACGTTATTTGTGATGCCATCTTTGATATCATTAGAGTTGATGTCAGTTATATGTCTCTAGCTATTTTAGCTAGAAGAGCTTTATGGCTTAAAACTTGGAATGCTGATATGTCTTCTAAGTCTACTTTGCTTTCCCTTTCTTTCCAGGGTAATAAATTATTTGGTTCTCAGTTGGATTCTATTATCTCAACTGTTACTGGAGGGAAAGGAACTTTTTTACCACAGGATAAAAAATCTAAGGGTAAATTTAGGTCTAATAATCGTTTTCGTTCCTTTCGTCACAATAAGGAACAAAAGCCTGATCCTTCACCCACAGGAGCGGTATCAGTTTGGAAACCATCTCCAGTCTGGAATAAATCCAAGCCTTTTAGAAAACCAAAGCCAGCTCCCAAGTCCACATGAAGGTGCAGCCCTCATTCCAGCTCAGCTGGTAGGGGCCAGATTACGATTTTTCAAAGAAATTTGGATCAATTCAATTCACAATCTTTGGATTCAGAACATTGTTTCAGAAGGGTACAGAATTGGCTTCAAGATAAGACCTCCTGCAAAGAGATTTTTTCTTTCTCGTGTCCCAGTAAATCCAGCGAAGGCTCTAGCATTTCTGAAATGTGTTTCAGATCTAGAGTTGGCTGGAGTAATTATGCCAGTTCCAGTTCTGGAACAGGGGCTGGGGTTTTATTCAAATCTCTTCATTGTACCAAAGAAGGAGAATTCCTTCAGACCAGTTCTGGATCTGAAAATATTGAATCGTTATGTAAGGATACCAACATTCAAAATGGTAACTATAAGGACTATCCTGCCTTTTGTTCAGCAAGGGCATTATATGTCCACAATAGATTTACAGGATGCATATCTGCATATTCCGATTCATCCAGATCACTATCAGTTTCTGAGATTCTCTTTCCTAAACAAGCAATACCAGTTTGTGGCTCTGCCGTTTGGCCTAGCAACAGCTCCAAGAATTTTTACAAAGGTTCTCGGTGCCCTTCTGTCTGTAATCAGAGAACAGGGTATTGTGGTATTTCCTTATTTGGACGATATCTTGGTACTTGCTCAGTCTTCACATTTGGCAGAATCTCATACGAATCGACTCGTGTTGTTTCTTCAAGATCATGGTTGGAGGATCAATTTACCGAAAAGTTCATTGATTCCTCAGACAAGGGTAAACTTTTTAGGTTTCCAGATAGATTCAGTGTCCATGACTCTGTCTCTGACAGACAAGAGACGTCTAAAATTGATCTCAGCTTGTCGAAACCTTCAATCACAATCATTCCCTTCGGTAGCCTTATGCATGGAAATTCTAGGTCTTATGACTGCTGCATCGGACGCGATCCCCTTTGCTCGTTTTCACATGCGAGCTCTTCAGCTCTGTATGCTGAACCATTGGTGCAGGGATTACACAAAGATATCTCAATTAATATCTTTAAAACCGATTGTACGACACTCTCTGACGTGGTGGACAGATCACCATCGTTTAGTTCAGGGGGCTTCTTTTGTTCTTCCGACCTGGACTGTAATTTCAACAGATGCAAGTCTGACAGGTTGGGGAGCTGTTTGGGGGTCTCTGACAGCACAAGGGGTTTGGGAATCTCAGGAGGTGAGATTACCAATCAATATTTTGGAACTCCGTGCAATTTTCAGAGCCCTTCAGTCATGGCCTCTTCTAAAAAGAGAATCGTTCATTTGTTTTCAGACAGACAATGTCATAACTGTGGCATATATCAATCATCAAGGAGGGACTCACAGTCCTCTGGCTATGAAAGAAGTATCTCGAATACTGGTATGGGCGGAATCCAGCTCCTGTCTAATTTCTGCTGTTCATATCCCAGGTATAGACAATTGGGAAGCGGATTATCTCAGTCGCCAAACGTTACATCCGGGCGAATGGTCTCTTCACCCAGAGGTATTTCTTCAGATTGTTCAAATGTGGGGACTTCCAGAAATAGATCTGATGGCTTCTCATCTAAACAAGAAACTTCCCAGGTATCTGTCCAGATCCAGGGATCCTCAGGCGGAAGCAGTGGATGCAGTGTCACTTCCTTAGAAGTATCATCCTGCCTATATCTTCCCGCCTCTAGTTCTTCTTCCAAGAGTAATCTCCAAGATTCTGAAGGAATGCTCGTTTGTTCTGCTGGTGGCTCCAGCATGGCCTCACAGGTTTTGGTATGCGGATCTTGTCCGAATGGCCTCTTGCCAACCATGGACTCTTCCGTTAAGACCAGACCTTTTGTCGCAAGGTCCTTTTTACCATCAGGATCTCAAATCCTTCAATTTAAAGGTATGGAGATTGAACGCTTGATTCTTAGTCAAAGAGGTTTCTCTGACTCTGTGATTAATACTATGTTACAGGCTCGTAAATCTGTATCTAGGAAGATATATTATCGAGTCTGGAAGACTTATATTTCTTGGTGTCTTTCTCATCATTTTTCCTGGCATTCTTTTAGAATTCCGAGAATTTTACAGTTTCTTCAGGATGGTTTGGATAAAGGTTTGTCTGCAAGTTCCTTTAAGGACAAATCTCTTGAAAGGACTAATCTTCCTGATATTCATTGTTTTGTACAAGCTTTGGTTCGTATAAAACCTGTTATTAAGTCAATTTCTCCTCCTTGGAGTTTGAATTTGGTTCTGGGGGCTCTTCGAGCTCCTCCGTTTGAACCTATGCATTCATTGGACATTAAATTACTTTCTTGGAAAGTTTTGTTTCTTTTGGCCATCTCTTCTGCCAGAAGAGTTTCTGAATTATCTGCTCTTTCTTGTGAGTCTCCTTTTCTGATTTTTCATCAGGATAAGGCGGTGTTGCAAACTTCTTTTAAATTTTTACCTAAGGTTGTGAATTCTAACAACATTAGCAGAGAAATTGTGGTTCCTTCATTATGTCCTAATCCTAAGAATTCTAAGGAGAGATCAATGCATTCTTTGGATGTAGTTAGAGTTTTGAAATATTATGTTGAAGCTACTAAGAATTTCCGAAAGACTTCTAGTCTATTTGTTATCTTTTTGGGGTCTAGGAAAGGTCAGAAGGCCTCTGCCATTTCTTTGGCATCTTGGTTGAAATCTTTAATTCATCATGCTTATGTCGAGTCGGGTAAAACTCCGCCTCAAAGGATTACAGCTCATTCTACTAGGTCAGTTTCTACTTCCTGGGCGTTTAGGAATGAAGCTTCGGTTGATCAGATTTGCAAAGCAGCAACTTGGTCTTCTTTGCATACTTTTACTAAATTCTACCATTTTGATGTGTTTTCTTCTTCTGAAGCAGTCTTTGGTAGAAAAGTACTTCAGGCAGCTGTTTCAGTTTGATTCTTCTGCTTATAATTTCTGTTTTTTTCATTATAAGATTTAAACTTTATTTTGGGTGTGGATTATTTTCAGCGGAATTGGCTGTCTTTATTTTATCCCTCCCTCTCTAGTGACTCTTGCGTGGAAGATCCACATCTTGGGTAGTCATTATCCCATACGTCACTAGCTCATGGACTCTTGCTAATTACATGAAAGAAAACATAATTTATATAAGAACTTACCTGATAAATTCATTTCTTTCATATTAGCAAGAGTCCATGAGGCCCACCTTTTTTTGTGGTGGTTATGATTTTTTTGAATAAAGCACAATTATTCCAATTCCTTATTTTTTATGCTTTCGCACTTTTGTCTTATCACCCCACTTCTTGGCTATGCGTTAAACTGATTTGTGGGTGTGGTGAGGGGTGTATTTATAGGCATTTTGAGGTTTGGGAAACTTTGTCCCTCCTGGTAGGAATGTATATCCCATACGTCACTAGCTCATGGACTCTTGCTAATGTGAAAGAAATGAATTTATCAGGTAAGTTCTTACATAAATTATGTTTTTACTTCTGTAATTTCCTTGTATCTAAGTCTCTGCAGAGTGCCCCTTATTTCAGTTCTTTTGACAGACTTGCATTTTAGCTCATCAGTGCTGACTCCTAAGTAATTCCACGGGTGTGAGCACAATGTTATTTATATGGCACACATGAACTATTGCCCTCTAGGTGGGAAAAACTGTCAAAATGCATTCAGATAAGATGTGGCCTTCAAGGGCTTAGAAATTAGCATATGAGCCTATCTAGGTTTCACTTTTAACTAAGAATGCCTAGAGAACAAAGCAAATTTGATGATAAAAGTAAAATGGTAAGTTGTTTAAAATGACATGCCCTATCTGAATAATTAAAGTTTAATTCTGACTAGACTGTCCCTTTAATTTCTGACTGTGCTATAGCCATTATGTAATATATAAATAACTGTTAAAAACAAAATACCAAAACTAAAGTGAAAAAGTACATGCTTAACACATCTAAATTACACACAGTGATGCACACTCTAATAAACAGTTTATAATTGATCATAATTGATATCAGAAGAGAAGGAAACCTAGGTAACAACATGGCAGCATACATTGCTTTATGGACAGTAAAACTTAACACTAGTCAACTAATATTTTTTAAATAGATTTGGATATGCATAATATTCTGAGTTTAATGTTTTCTTTATTATATGTTGCATTTATTTAGTGCTTTATTTCCCTTTAAGTGAAATAAAGGTATCTTTTATCCTCAGGTTTTCCTTTAGTGATGTGTATTGTGATACACCTCAAATATAATATACAGTATATAACAGCATATAGTGTAATGATCTTTCAAGAGTGATCCCCATAAGAGAACTTCAAGAGCACACAGATCCCCCTGGCTTGTAAAGCCTTCCATTATTTGTTTAAGAATATAAAAAATAATTAAATGGTCACTCAGGCTTAATGACATAAAACTGGCTCAAATTTCTTATTGTTTTTCTCTCTCCAACCTTCTGTAACTGTTATTTTTAATTAGTCCACCACTACATGTGACCAGTCATCTCACTATGCTCCCAGTTACGTGTTTATCTATCAAGTTTTGCTTGTAATTGTATTGTTTGATATATCTGTAAGTAATTAACAAAATGAATGATAATTTGAAATAGCTGTGTTGTTTTATTAAAGACATAATGCTCTATTTATGAAGCTATGTTTTTAAAATAATCTGCGTGACATTCATCAATTTAGACATCCCAACTCTCCAGAAAGTTCTGGGAGTCTCCTGCATTGTAATAGCGGCTCCCTGACGGCCGCAAATGAAATAAAATATCCTGGAAACTCAACTGTGCCGGGATAGGAAGCGAATCAATGTTAAAACAAATGAGCAGATATAATATACCCAAGGCCAGCTCCTAACCCCTTCCAAAATAAAACACCAAAACACTTCTTGTGAGTTTACTTGGCACTGATAGAGGGGGCTATCTTATTTAGTAATCAATATTTTTGTAGCCTTTTTAATGACTAGATCTGTGCTGTAGCTGTTTTTCCCTGCTTGTAAGTAACAATCTTTTCTGTGTGTGCATTTGATTTGGTTTTCTCCAACATAGGTGTGTCCGGTCCACGGCGTCATCCTTACTTGTGGGATATTCTCTTCCCCAACAGGAAATGGCAAAGAGCCCAGCAAAGCTGGTCACATGATCCCTCCTAGGCTCCGCCTACCCCAGTCATTCTCTTTGCCGTTGTACAGGCAACATCTCCACGGAGATGGCTTAGAGTTTTTTAGTGTTTAACTGTAGTTTTTATTATTCAATCAAGAGTTTGTTATTTTAAAATAGTGCTGGTATGTACTATTTACTCAGAAACAGAAAAGAGATGAAGATTTCTGTTTGTATGAGGAAAATGATTTTAGCACCGTAACTAAAATCCATGGCTGTTCCACACAGGACTGTTGAGAGCAATTAACTTCAGTTGGGGGAACAGTGTGCAGTCTCTTGCTGCTTGAGGTATGACACATTCTAACAAGACGATGTAATGCTGGAAGCTGTCATTTTTCCCTATGGGATCCGGTAAGCCATGTTTATTACGATGGTAAATAAGGGCTTCACAAGGGCTTATTAAGATTGTAGACTTTTTCTGGGCTAAATCGATTAAGTTTTAAAACATATTTAGCTTTGAGGAATCATTTTATCTGGGTTTATTGATATTATAATATCGGCAGGCACTGTATTAGACACCTTATTTCTCTGGGGCTTTCCCAAAGCATAAGCAGAGCCTCATTTTCGCGCCGGTGTGGCGCACTTGTTTTTGAGAGGCATGGCATGCAGTCGCATGTGAGAGGAGCTCTGATACTTAGAAAAGACTTTCTGAAGGCGTCATTTGGTATCGTATTCCCCTTTGGGCTTGGTTGGGTCTCAGCAAAGCAGATACCAGGGACTGTAAAGGGGTTAAAGTGTTAAAACGGCTCCGGTTCCGTTATTTTAAGGGTTAAAGCTTCCAAATTTGGTGTGCAATACTTTTAAGGCTTTAAGACACTGTGGTGAAAATTTGGTGAATTTTGTACAATTCCTTCATGTTTTTTCGCAATTGCAGTAATAAAGTGTGTTCAGTTTAAAATTTAAAGTGACAGTAACGGTTTTATTTTAAAACGTTTTTTGTACTTTATTATCAAGTTTATGCCTGTTTAACATGTCTGAACTACCAGATAGACTGTGTTCTGAATGTGGGGAAGCCAGAATTCCTGTTCATTTAAATAAATGTGATTTATGTGATAATGACAATGATGCCCAAGATGATTCCTCAAGTGAGGGGAGTAAGCATGGTACTGCATCATTCCCTCCTTCGTCTACACGAGTCTTGCCCACTCAGGAGGCCCCTAGTACATCTAGCGCGCCAATACTGCTTACTATGCAACAATTAACGGCTGTAATGGATAATTCTGTCAAAAACATTTTAGCCAAAATGAACCCTTGTCAGCGTAAGCGTGGCTGCTCTGTTTTAGTTACTGAAGAGCATGACGACGCTGATATTAATATCTCTGAAGGGCCCCTAACCCAATCTGAGGGGGCCAGGGAGGTTTTGTCTGAGGGAGAAATTACTGATTCAGGGAACATTTCTCAACAGGCTGAACCTGATGTAATTGCATTTAAATTTAAGTTGGAACATCTCCGCATTCTGCTTAAGGAGGTATTATCCACTCTGGATGATTGTGAAAAGTTGGTCATCCCAGAGAAACTATGTAAAATGGACAAGTTCCTAGAGGTGCCGGAGCTCCCAGAAGCTTTTCCTATACCCAAGCGGGTGGCGGACATTGTTAATAAAGAATGGGAAAGGCCCGGTATTCCTTTCGTCCCTCCCCCCATATTTAAAAAATTGTTTCCTATGGTCGACCCCAGAAAGGACTTATGGCAGACAGTCCCCAAGGTCGAGGGAGCGGTTTCTACTTTAAACAAACGCACCACTATACCCATAGAGGATAGTTGTGCTTTCAAAGATCCTATGGATAAAAAATTAGAAGGTTTGCTTAAAAAGATGTTTGTTCAGCAGGGTTACCTTCTACAACCAATTTCATGCATTGTCCCTGTCACTACAGCCGCATGTTTCTGGTTTGATGAACTGATAAAGGCGCTCGATAGTGATTCTCCTCCTTATGAGGAGATTATGGACAGAATCAATGCTCTCAAATTGGCTAATTCTTTCACCCTAGACGCCACTTTGCAATTGGCTAGGTTAGCGGCTAAGAATTCTGGGTTTGCTATTGTGGCGCGCAGAGCGCTTTGGTTGAAATCTTGGTCGGCTGACGCGTCTTCCAAGAACAAGCTACTAAACATTCCTTTCAAGGGGAAAACGCTGTTTGGCCCTGACTTGAAAGAGATTATCTCGGATATCACTGGGGGTAAGGGCCACGCCCTTCCTCAGGATCGGCCTTTCAAGGCAAAAAATAGACCCAATTTTCGTCCCTTTCGTAAAAACGGACCAGCCCAAAGTGCTACGTCCTCTAAGCAAGAGGGTAATACTTCTCAAGCCAAGCCAGCTTGGAGACCAATGCAAGGCTGGAACAAGGGAAAGCAGGCCAAGAAGCCTGCCACTGCTACCAAGACAGCATGAAATATTGGCCCCCGATCCGGGACCGGATCTGGTGGGGGGCAGACTCTCTCTCTTCGCTCAGGCTTGGGCAAGAGATGTTCTGGATCCTTGGGCGCTAGAAATAGTCTCCCAGGGTTATCTTCTGGAATTCAAGGGACTTCCCCCAAGGGGGAGGTTCCACAGGTCTCAGTTGTCTTCAGACCACATAAAAAGACAGGCGTTCTTACATTGTGTAGAAGACCTGTTAAAAATGGGAGTGATTCATCCTGTTCCACTAAGAGAACAAGGGATGGGGTTCTACTCCAATCTGTTCATAGTTCCCAAAAAAGAGGGAACGTTCAGACCAATCTTAGATCTCAAGATCTTAAACAAGTTTCTCAAGGTTCCATCTTTCAAGATGGAAACCATTCGAACTATTCTTCCTTCCATCCAGGAGGGTCAATTCATGACCACGGTGGATTTAAAGGATGCGTATCTACATATTCCTATCCACAAGGAACATCATCGGTTCCTAAGGTTTGCATTCCTGGACAAACATTACCAGTTCGTGGCGCTTCCTTTCGGATTAGCCACTGCTCCAAGGATTTTCACAAAGGTACTAGGCTCCCTTCTAGCGGTGCTAAGACCAAGGGGCATTGCAGTAGTACCTTACCTGGACGACATTCTGATTCAAGCGTCGTCCCTTCCTCAAGCAAAGGCTCACACGGACATTGTCCTGGCCTTTCTCAGATCTCACGGCTGGAAAGTGAACGTGGAAAAGAGTTCTCTATCCCCGTCAACAAGGGTTCCCTTCTTGGGAACAATTATAGACTCTTTAGAAATGAGGATCTTTCTAACAGAGGCCAGAAAAACAAAACTTCTAGACTCTTGTCGGATACTTCATTCCGTTCCTCTTCCTTCCATAGCTCAGTGCATGGAAGTGATCGGGTTGATGGTAGCGGCGATGGACATAGTTCCTTTTGCGCGCATTCATCTAAGACCATTACAACTGTGCATGCTCAGTCAGTGGAATGGGGACTATACAGACTTGTCTCCGAAGATACAAGTAAATCAGAGGACCAGAGACTCACTCCGTTGGTGGCTGTCCCTGGACAATCTGTCTCAAGGGATGACGTTCCGCAGACCAGAGTGGGTCATTGTCACGACCGACGCCAGTCTGATGGGCTGGGGCGCGGTCTGGGGATCCCTGAAAGCTCAGGGTCTTTGGTCTCGGGAAGAATCTCTTCTACCGATAAATATTCTGGAACTGAGAGCGATATTCAATGCTCTCAAGGCCTGGCCTCGGCTAGCGAGGACCAAGTTCATACGGTTTCAATCAGACAACATGACAACTGTTGCGTACATCAACCATCAGGGGGGAACAAGGAGTTCCCTAGCGATGGAAGAAGTGACCAAAATCATTCTATGGGCGGAGTCTCACTCCTGCCACCTGTCTGCTATCCACATCCCAGGAGTGGAAAATTGGGAAGCGGATTTTCTGAGTCGTCAGACATTGCATCCGGGGGAGTGGGAACTCCATCCGGAAATCTTTGCCCAAATCACTCACCTGTGGGGCATTCCAGACATGGATCTGATGGCCTCTCGTCAGAACTTCAAAGTTCCTTGCTACGGGGCCAGATCCAGGGATCCCAAGGCGGCTCTAGTGGATGCACTAGTAGCACCTTGGACCTTCAAACTAGCTTATGTGTTCCCGCCATTTCCTCTCATCCCCAGGCTGGTAGCCAGGATCAATCAGGAAAGGGCGTCGGTGATCTTGATAGCTCCTGCGTGGCCACGCAGGACTTGGTATGCAGATCTGGTGAATATGTCATCGGCTCCACCTTGGAAGCTACCTTTGAGACGAGACCTTCTTATTCAGGGTCCGTTCGAACATCCGAATCTGGTTTCACTCCAGCTGACTGCTTGGAGATTGAACGCTTGATTTTATCAAAGCGAGGATTCTCAGATTCTGTTATCGATACTCTTGTTCAGGCCAGAAAGCCTGTAACTAGAAAGATTTACCACAAAATTTGGAAAAAATATATCTGTTGGTGTGAATCTAAAGGATTCCCTTGGGACAAGGTTAAGATTCCTAGGATTCTATCCTTCCTTCAAGAAGGATTGGAAAAAGGATTATCTGCTAGTTCCCTGAAGGGACAGATTTCTGCCTTGTCGGTATTACTTCACAAAAAGCTGGCAGCTGTGCCAGATGTTCAAGCCTTTGTTCAGGCTCTGGTTAGAATCAAGCCTGTTTACAAACCTTTGACTCCTCCTTGGAGTCTCAATTTAGTTCTTTCGGTTCTTCAGGGGGTTCCGTTTGAACCCTTACATTCCGTTGATATTAAGTTATTATCTTGGAAAGTTTTGTTTTTAGTTGCGATTTCTTCTGCTAGAAGAGTCTCAGAATTATCTGCTCTGCAGTGTTCTCCTCCTTATCTGGTGTTTCATGCAGATAAGGTGGTTTTACGTACTAAACCTGGTTTTCTTCCAAAAGTTGTTTCTAACAAAAACATTAACCAGGAGATTATCGTACCTTCTCTGTGTCCAAAACCAGTTTCAAAGAAGGAACGTTTGTTGCACAATTTGGATGTTGTTCGCGCTCTAAAATTCTATTTAGATGCTACAAAGGATTTTAGACAAACATCTTCCTTGTTTGTTGTTTATTCAGGTAAAAGGAGAGGTCAAAAAGCAACTTCTACCTCTCTCTCTTTTTGGATTAAAAGCATCATCAGATTGGCTTACGAGACTGCCGGACGGCAGCCTCCCGAAAGAATCACAGCTCATTCTACTAGGGCTGTGGCTTCCACATGGGCCTTCAAGAACGAGGCTTCTGTTGATCAGATATGTAGGGCAGCGACTTGGTCTTCACTGCACACTTTTACCAAATTTTACAAGTTTGATACTTTTGCTTCTTCTGAGGCTATTTTTGGGAGAAAGGTTTTGCAAGCCGTGGTGCCTTCCATTTAGGTGACCTGATTTGCTCCCTCCCTTCATCCGTGTCCTAAAGCTTTGGTATTGGTTCCCACAAGTAAGGATGACGCCGTGGACCGGACACACCTATGTTGGAGAAAACAGAATTTATGTTTACCTGATAAATTTCTTTCTCCAACGGTGTGTCCGGTCCACGGCCCGCCCTGGTTTTTTAATCAGGTCTGATAATTTATTTTCTTTAACTACAGTCACCACGGTACCATATGGTTTCTCCTATGCAAATATTCCTCCTTAACGTCGGTCGAATGACTGGGGTAGGCGGAGCCTAGGAGGGATCATGTGACCAGCTTTGCTGGGCTCTTTGCCATTTCCTGTTGGGGAAGAGAATATCCCACAAGTAAGGATGACGCCGTGGACCGGACACACCGTTGGAGAAAGAAATTTATCAGGTAAACATAAATTCTGTTTTTGTGTTCTAACATGAAACAGTAGTATATATTTATTTAAAACAACAAATTTTACCTTTCTGAGTACAGTACTGTAGTATCTGAGGGTATTATATATACAAAAGTATTAAAAATGATTTATAAGTACCTTTAGGCTGCATGTATAAGCTAATTTATGACATGGAAATATTGCCTAAATGACATAAGATATTGTTTTTTACACTCGGTTATATTCTCTCTTTAAACTGTCCCATTTTACAGGAGCAAATATTCAAAAATCCAAACCTTTTCCAGTCCCAAGCAGTTTGAATAAAGGGTTTTCTGTGTATTAATTTATATTCAATAGTATTCACATCTAACTTACCTAGTATGCCCACTGCTATTGCAAATAATTATTTATTTCCTAAGATATGGTGAGTCCACGGCATCATCGATTACTGTTGGGAATATCACTCCTGACCAGCAAGAGGAGGCAAAGAGCACCACAGTCAAAACTGTCAAGTATTGCTTCCTTTCCCACAACCCCCAGTCATTCTCTTTGCCTTCTGTGCAAGGAGGAGGTGAAGTTTTGGTGTCTGAAGAAGATAATATTTATTTCACTTCAATCAAGATTTTATTATTTTGAAAGCCAGAGTAGGTTTGCTCTGATCTTTCCTCTCAAGATTGGGTCTAGCTGTATTCCACGTTTGTCTCTTCAGTAGGGCAGTGGTGGCTTTAAAGCAGTTTGGAACTTGTGGGGTGGGCCTCACTGAGTTTTCCTATCATGCTGCTGCCCCTGTATAGAAAGCCTGAGTAGGTTTACTCTGTCTTTTTCTTTTTTTTCACAGGTCTCTGTGAGGAGTGGCTTCCTCTCATACCATGTGAGCTTTCCTCCTGCCAGACGGCTAAATGCAGGTAAGTGCTGTTTGTCTTCCAGGTTGGGAGATTTGCACTTTATAGGATCCTGTTAAGTATTTATTGGGATATATATATCCTAGTTTTGATATTACTTGTGGCAGTGTGCAGGCACTTAGAAATGTGAGATATGAGAGTGACTGCCTCCCCTTTGGTAGTGATGAAGGGGTTAACGGTTATGTGAGGCTAATTTATTGTTGGCAAATGAACCTGTTAAAATGTGGATGGTGTTTCTCACGTTCTGTCATTTATGACTAGGCTTTGTCAGTCTGACAGGGTTTTTTTATATTCATTATATCCTAGGTGCTATAACGGCTGTTATAGGTCTCTGTTATAACGCTTCAGCGTTTTAGAAGGCATCCTTGATTTTACGTTCCCTCCCAGGGGCAAACAAGTAATTGCTGAATGCAGAGACAGCGCATATTGTAAGTCTCTTTGTATAGAGACGCAGGTGTAAGCGCGCTATTAATTTTGTTGCGCACTGTGCAGCTCCGCCTCCTTCTTGGAATCGGAGCGACGCCATTGTTGATTGCTCCTGTACCGCACTTGTGACTTAGGCTCCTATTCAGACTGAGAACAGAGCGGAGGTCTTCCTTTAAGGGCTATGAGACTGTACTAATTATTGGAACAATGTTCCGGTTTTAGTGTTGTTGCAGCTATGTTTTTTTTATGTTAGCATGGAAAGTACTAAGCATCGGATATGTCTCACAGAATTTATTAAAGTCCTACTGAATCTAATGTGATAGCGGTGTAGTTTTAGAACAGGTCTGTTCCTGTACATATTATATATATAAACTCTTAAAGTGACAGCGCATATTTTTTAGATTTTATCTTTTAAAGGGACATATTATTAGAAACACTTAAAGTGATTAAGTCTTTGATACATCATATGGACAGTGTTTATTTTACTTCGAACAAGTTTTTCTTCTTGTGTATTATCGATTTTATGTCCCACGCAAATTTGATATGATTTGCCATATATTAGCCAAAGCTATTGAATGTTTGCATAGCTTGTTGTACTCTTAGCCTTATGTTTCTCAGGATGATGCTGTTCAGGCATGGCCACAGCTTTCTCCTTACACGTCTCAAGCCTCAATGGCGTCACATGCAGTGCTCTGCTCGTGTATTGTTATAGGAGGTTTTTGGCTACTTTGGAGCGACTCGGATATGTATGTCGTTGTCAACCCTAGAGAATCTAGTAATCTTTATAAATACTAGAATTCCTCCATGGAAGTTTTTGTTCTTGTTTCAGACTGTGCTAGGATTTTTTTCCACAGGAATGGGAGGTCAGGGATTTCCTTTTCCCCGTCTCATGTCCTTGGAATGTTTCCTGTCGCTAACTTCATTAAATATCTTGGTGCACGGTGCCTAAAGTAGCTGGGTATTTCTACTCTGGCTAAGAGAACTACGATTCCTAGAAAGGATGGCTGTTCTTTTCAGGATCAATGGACTAAGCTGAAGGCTTACATGGAAGTTTGTTTTGCCACTGTGTCAAGTGTGGCATCTTATTGGTTGCCTTCGTTAATCCAATTTGGTAGGGACTCATTTGGAGGAGACCCAGAACAGAATTAAGGCTCTTAAGCTAGCCAATTTTATTTCTGATGCTACCGTGCAGTTTTTTAGCCAGGAGCAAAGATTTCTTAGGGACCATATTATAGCTCGCGGGGCGTTGTGGCTATATCCATGGTCAATGGATTTTTCCTTTGAGGCCAAGCTTCTGACGCTTCCTTACAAGGGTAAGTCCTTGTTTGGTCCTGAACTGACAGGAATATTCCTTATTTTTGGGTGGAAAAGGGTCTTTTCTACCACAAGGAAAGCTGAATTGTCCTAAAGGAGTTGGCTCCCTATCCGGGATCGGTCCAGGTGGGGGGGTGGAATCTCTCTGTTTTGTCTTGATATGATTTGCCATATATTAGCCAAAGCTATTGAATGTTTGCATAGCTTGTTGTACTCTTAGCCTTATGTCTCTCAGGATGATGCTGTTCAGGCATGGCCACAGCTTACACGTCTTAATCCTCAATGGCATCACATGCAGTGACCTGCAGTTCCTCTCAATCTCCTGGAGGAGTGTATTTGCCCGCAGATTTTAATACTCAGGTATTATCAACCATATCTGTAGCTTTATCTGCCTTTCCTATCATACTGGGAAGATGCATGAGGACCATTAAAGATTTGGATAGTAAGGTTTCTGATCCACTTTCTGCTACATAGGTTGCTCTCCCTCATAAGTCTGATGAGGTGGATTTGCTGGTAGTTATTGAGGGTGCTATCTCGGATTCGGACAGTATAATTCCTTCATCTGATACTGAAGTGGTGACCTTCAGATGTATGCTGATACACCTTGTGTATTGTTATAGGAGGTTTTTTGGCTACTTTGGAGTGAGTCAGATACTTATGTCGTTGTCAACACTAGAGAATCTAGTAATCTTTATAAATACTAGAATTCCTCCGTGGAAGTTTTTTTTTTTCTTGTTTCAGACCGTGCTAGGAGTTTTTTCAAAGGAATGGGAGAAGTCAGGGATTTCCTTTGACCCATCTCATGTCCTTGTAATGTTTCCTGTCCCTATATTCATTAAATATCTTGGCGCATGGTGCCTAAAGTAGAGGGGTATTTCTACTCTAGCTAAGAGTAAGATATCTTATGGACCATATTATAGCCCGCAGGGCATTGTGGCTATACCCATGGTCAGTGGATTTTTCCTTTGAGGCCAAGCTTCTGATGCTTCCTTACAAGGGTAAGTTCTTGTTTGGTCCTCATCTGACAGGAATATTCCTGATTCTACGGATGGAAAAGGGTATTTTCTACCACAAGGAAAGCTGAATAGTCCTAAACGAGTTGGCCCCCTATCCAGGATCGGTCCAGGTGGGGGGTGGAATCTCTCTGTTTTGTCTTCAAACATGCATACGAGATGTCCCAGATAGGCTGTGGACAAAGTATCTTAGGTTTCTGCATATAATTCATACCTTCTTCCCTGAGGCAGGTTTCTCCTCTCAATTTTATCTACAGGCCAGATAACAGTGAGACTTTTTTTAAGTGCGTTTGGGACCTCTCTTCCCTGTGAGGAATAGTTCCAGTTCCTGTAAGGGACCAGGGTCTAGAATTCTGCTCATTCCTGTTCGTGGTTCCCAAAAAAGAGGGAATTTTTCGTCCTATGATAAATCTACAGTGTCTCAACAAGTTTTCACAGGGTACCGTCCTTCAAATGGGAACCAGTGGTTTCATTCTTTCTTGGTCCAAGAGGGTCGGTTAATGGTGACCATAGACCTGGAGGACATGTATTTTTAAGTTCACACGTTTTGCCTTTCTGTCAAACACTCAGTTTGTGGCTCTTCCCTTTGGCCTTGCCATGACACCCAGAGGGATCTATCTTGGCAGTGATCAGGTTTTGGGGTATTCCTGTGGTACCATTCCTGGACGATACAATGGTTCAGGGCATCTTCTTTTCAACAAGCATAATCTCATACAGAGATCTTGTTGTCTGTTCTTCCCATGGATGGGAAGTGAATCTGAAAATGGGTTCCCTTGTTACAGCTACAGGGATAGTTTTCCTAGGGACCATATTAGTTTCTTATCTCTGTCAATATTTTTGTTAGAGGTCAGAAAAATCAAGGATTCTTTCCTTTGTGTCTCTCTGCACTCTACTGTTTGGCCCTTCCAGTGGCTAAAAGCAGCCAATGTAGCCTAGTGGTTAGCTTTGTGGCTTTGCAGCTCAAAGGTTGTTGGTTCGAATCCATCTGCTGGCGCTGGATGTCCATTTACTTATTACTCATAGTTGCTTCTTTGGACATCATCCTTTGCTCGATCCCATCTGAGAGTTTGCTGTTATGCATGCTCAGATAGTGGAACGGGGATAATGTCATTCTGTCTCGGAGGATAGATCTAGATCTGTCGACATGAGATTCTTTCATGTGGTGGTTTTCACAGGAGAATCCGTCTCGGGACACATGCTCCAGGAGACCTTCATGAGTAATGATGACCACGAACGCCAGCCTGTTAGGTTGGTGACTATGGCCTTTTGGAGGAGTCTACTATTCCATAACCATATTAGAGTTGGTTTACATCAACCACCTGGGAGGAACCTGGAGTTTCTTAGCCATGATTGACGTGCATTGTTTGGTGGGTGGATGCTCACATTTGTTGTCTATCCACTATTCGCATTCCAGGAGTGGATGCTGGGAGCGGACTTCTTGAGAGGCAGTTTTTTCCAGGGAGTGGATGCTTCTCCCGGAGGTGTTCTCCAGGTTAACCCGCAATTGAGGGGTGCTGGAGTTGGAGATGGCAGTGTGCCAGATTTTCTCATGATGTTTAAGAGTCTACAGACCAGCAGACGGTGGAAGAGATACATCCCTGCAAGGTCAGTATCCAGGTCGTGACGGTTCTTGGGTTTTCAGTCTGACATCCCTGTTCCTCTGTTTGCTCTCCTTTCACAAGTCTTTGTTCGTATCACATAGAAGTGGGCTTCTGTATTTTTAATAGTTCCTGCATAGTCTCGCAGGACCTGGATACTGACCTTGCGGGGATGTATCTCTTCCACCTTTGTGGTTGTTCCTGAGGAGGGACCTTCTAATTCAGGGCCCATTCTTTTGTTTCTCTGATTTTGAGACTATGATTCAGGCTCATAAGCCTGTTACTAGAAGGATTTGCCATAAGTTATGGCATATATCTCTTTATTGGTGTGAATCCAAGGGCTACTCTTGGAGTACAATTAGGATTCCTTGGATTTTGTCTTTCTCCAGGTAGGTCTGGGGAAGGGTTTATTAGTCAGTATCCTGAAGGGTCAGATTTCTGCATTCTTTAGCGTCTGGCGGACGTGCCAGATGTGCTATCTTTTTGTCAGGCGTCAGGCCTTGATCAGAATCAGGCCTGTGTTTAAGTCTGTTGCTCTTCCTTGGAGCTATAACTTTGTTCTTAAATGTTTTACAGCAGGCTCCGTTTGAGCCATTGCTTTCCATAGATATTAATTTGTTATCTTGGAAGGTTTTGCTTCTTATTGTTATCTTTTCTGCTTGGAGAGTTTCGGAATTCTCAGCCTTGCAGGGTGATTCACCTTATCTTCTCTTTCTTGTCGATAAGGCGGTTCTTCATTCTAAGTTAGGTTTCCATCCTATAGTGGTTCGGGACATATATGTTAATCTTCTCTATGTCCTCATCCTTCTTCTCATAAAGAACGTTGTTGCTCGACTTGGATGTTGGGTGTTCTTAAGTTTTATTTACAGGCTAAGGAATGTCGCCAGTCTTCTGCCCTGTTTGTTTGTTTGTTTGTTTGTTTCTCTGGGAAATGTAAAGGTCAGAAAGCTACTGCTACTTCTTTTTCTCTCTGGTTGATAACTTTTATTTGGTTGGCTTATGAGACTGCTCATTCTACTAAGGCTGTCGCTTCTTCTTGGGCTTTCAAAAATGAAGCTTCTGTGGAACAGATTTGCAAGACTGCAACTTGGTCTTCTCTGCATACTTTTTACAAACTTCCAAATTTTATACTTTTGCCTCGGCTGAGGCTTCTTTTCGGAGAAAGGTTCTTCAAGCAGTGGTGCCCTGTTTAGGTTACCTGTCTTATCCCTCCCTAATCATCTGTGTCCTCTAGCTTGGGTATTGGTTCCCAACAGTAATTGATGATGCCGTGGACTCACCATATCTTAGGAAAGAAAACAAATTTTATGCTTAAATGATAAATGTATTTATTTCCGGATATGGTGAGTCCACGGCCCCACCCTTTATATTGGACAGTTCTTTTTAACTAAAACCTCAGGCTCCTTTACACCTTGTGTTACTCCTTTCTCCAACATAGGTGTGTCCGGTCCACGGCGTCATCCTTACTTGTGGGATATTCTCTTCCCCAACAGGAAATGGCAAAGAGCCCAGCAAAGCTGGTCACATGATCCCTCCTAGGCTCCGCCTACCCCAGTCATTCTCTTTGCCGTTGTACAGGCAACATCTCCACGGAGATGGCTTAGAGTTTTTTAGTGTTTAACTGTAGTTTTTATTATTCAATCAAGAGTTTGTTATTTTAAAATAGTGCTGGTATGTACTATTTACTCTGAAACAGAAAAGAGATGAAGATTTCTGTTTGTAAGAGGAAAATGATTTTAGCAACCGTTACTAAAATCCATGGCTGTTCCACACAGGACTGTTGAGAGGAATTAACTTCAGTTGGGGGAACAGTGAGCAGTCTTTTGCTGCTTGAGGTATGACACATTCTAACAAGACGATGTAATGCTGGAAGCTGTCATTTTCCCTATGGGATCCGGTAAGCCATTTTTATTCAGACAGTAAATAAGGGCTTCACAAGGGCTTATTAAGACTGTAGACATTTTCTGGGCTAAATCGATTCATATATTACACATATTTAGCCTTGAGGAATCATTTAATCTGGGTATTTTGGTAAAATAATATCGGCAGGCACTGTTTTAGACACCTTATTCTTTAGGGGCTTTCCCTAATCATAGGCAGAGCCTCATTTTCGCGCCGGTATTGCGCACTTGTTTTTGAGAGGCATGACATGCAGTCGCATGTGTGAGGAGCTCTGATACATAGAAAAGACTTTCTGAAGGCGTCATTTGGTATCGTATTCCCCTTTGGGCTTGGTTGGGTCTCAGCAAAGCAGATACCAGGGACTGTAAAGGGGTTAAAGTTAAAAACGGCTCCGGTTCCGTTATTTTAAGGGTTAAAGCTTCCAAATTTGGTGTGCAATACTTTTAAGGCTTTAAGACACTGTGGTGAAATTTTGGTGAATTTTGAACAATTCCTTCATACTTTTTCGCAATTGCAGTAATAAAGTGTGTTCAGTTTAAAATTTAAAGTGACAGTAACGGTTTTATTTTAAAACGTTTTTTGTACTTTGTTATCAAGTTTATGCCTGTTTAACATGTCTGAACTACCAGATAGACTGTGTTCTGAATGTGGGGAAGCCAGGGTTCCTTCTCATTTAAATAAATGTGATTTATGTGACACTGAAAATGATGCCCAAGATGATTCCTCAAGTGAGGGGAGTAAGCATGGTACTGCATCATTCCCTCCTTCGTCTACACGAGTCTTGCCCACTCAGGAGGCCCCTAGTACATCTAGCGCGCCAATACTCCTTACTATGCAACAATTAACGGCTGTAATGGATAATTCTATCAAAAACATTTTAGCCAAAATGCCCACTTATCAGCGTAAGCGCGACTGCTCTGTTTTAGATACTGAAGAGCATGAGGACGCTGATGATAATGGTTCTGAAATGCCCCTACACCAGTCTGAGGGGGCCAGGGAGGTTTTGTCTGAGGGAGAAACTTCAGATTCAGGGAAAATTTCTCAACAAGCTGAACCCGATGTGATTACATTTAAATTTAAGTTGGAACATCTCCGCGCTCTGCTTAAGGAGGTATTATCCACTCTGGATGATTGTGAGAATTTGATCATCCCAGAGAAACTATGTAAAATGGACAAGTTCCTAGAGGTCCCGGGGCTCCCAGAAGCTTTTCCTATACCCAAGCGGGTGGCGGACATTGTAAATAAAGAATGGGAAAGGCCCGGTATACCTTTCGTCCCTCCCCCCATATTTAAAAAATTGTTTCCTATGGTCGACCCCAGAAAGGACTTATGACAGTCCCCAAGGTCGAGGGAGCGGTTTCTACTTTAAACAAACGCACCACTATACCCATAGAAGATAGTTGTGCTTTCAAAGATCCTATGGATAAAAAATTAGAAGGTTTGCTTAAAAAGATGTTTGTTCAGCAGGGTTACCTTCTACAACCAATTTCATGCATTGTCCCTGTCACTACAGCCGCGTGTTTCTGGTTCGATGAGCTAGTAAAGGCGATCGATAGTGATTCTCCTCCTTATGAGGAGATTATGGACAGAATCCGTGCTCTCAAATTGGCTAATTCTTTCACCCTAGACGCCACTTTGCAATTGGCTAGGTTAGCGGCAAAGAATTCTGGGTTTGCTATTGTGGCGCGCAGAGCGCTTTGGTTGAAATCTTGGTCAGCTGATGCGTCTTCCAAGAACAAACTCCTTAACATTCCTTTCAAGGGGAAAACGCTGTTTGGCCCTGACTTGAAAGAGATTATCTCTGATATCACTGGGGGTAAGGGCCACGCCCTTCCTCAGGATAGGTCTTTCAAGGCCAAAAATAAACCTAATTTTCGTCCCTTTCGTAGAAACGGACCAGCCCCAAGTGCTACGTCCTCTAAGCAAGAGGGTAATACTTCTCAAGCCAAGCCAGCCTGGAGACCAATGCAAGGCTGGAACAAGGGAAAGCAGGCCAAGAAACCTGCCACTGCTACCAAGACAGCATGAAATGTTGGCCCCCGATCCGGGACCGGATCTGGTGGGGGGCAGACTCTCTCTCTTCGCTCAGGCTTGGGCAAGAGATGTTTTGGATCCTTGGGCACTAGAAATAGTCTCCCAAGGTTATCTTCTGGAATTCAAGGGGCTTCCCCCAAGGGGGAGGTTCCACAGGTCTCAATTGTCTTCAGACCACATAAAAAGACAGGCATTCTTACATTGTGTAGAAGACCTGTTAAAAATGGGAGTGATTCATCCTGTTCCATTAGGAGAACAAGGGATGGGGTTCTACTCCAATCTGTTCATAGTTCCCAAAAAAGAGGGAACGTTCAGACCAATCTTAGATCTCAAGATCTTAAACAAGTTTCTCAAGGTTCCATCGTTCAAAATGGAAACCATTCGAACAATTCTTCCTTCCATCCAGGAAGGTCAATTCATGACCACGGTGGATTTAAAGGATGCGTATCTACATATTCCTATCCACAAGGAACATCATCGGTTCCTAAGGTTCGCATTCCTGGACAAGCATTACCAGTTCGTGGCGCTTCCTTTCGGATTAGCCACTGCTCCAAGGATTTTCACAAAGGTACTAGGGTCCCTTCTAGCGGTGCTAAGACCAAGGGGCATTGCAGTAGTACCTTACTTGGATGACATTCTGATTCAAGCGTCGTCCCTTCCTCAAGCAAAGGCTCACACGGACATAGTCCTGGCCTTTCTCAGATCTCATGGATGGAAAGTGAACGTGGAAAAGAGTTCTCTATCTCCGTCGACAAGGGTTCCCTTCTTGGGAACAATAATAGACTCCTTAGAAATGAGGATTTTTCTGACAGAGGCCAGAAAAACAAAACTTCTAAACTCTTGTCGGACACTTCATTCCGTTCCTCTTCCTTCCATAGCGCAGTGCATGGAAGTAATAGGTTTGATGGTAGCGGCAATGGACATAGTTCCTTTTGCGCGCATTCATCTAAGACCATTACAACTGTGCATGCTCAGTCAGTGGAATGGGGACTATACAGACTTGTCTCCGAAGATACAAGTAAATCAGAGGACCAGAGACTCACTCCGTTGGTGGCTGTCCCTGGACAACCTGTCACAAGGGATGACCTTCCGCAGACCAGAGTGGGTCATTGTCACGACCGACGCCAGTCTGATGGGCTGGGGCGCGGTCTGGGGATCCCTGAAAGCTCAGGGTCTTTGGTCTCGGGAAGAATCTCTTCTACCGATAAATATTCTGGAACTGAGAGCGATATTCAATGCTCTCAAGGCTTGGCCTCAGCTAGCAAAGGCCAAGTTCATACGGTTTCAATCAGACAACATGACGACTGTTGCGTACATCAACCATCAGGGGGGAACAAGGAGTTCCCTGGCGATGGAAGAAGTGACCAAAATCATTCAATGGGCGGAGACTCACTCCTGCCACCTGTCTGCAATCCACATCCCAGGAGTGGAAAATTGGGAAGCGGATTTTCTGAGTCGTCAGACATTACATCCGGGGGAGTGGGAACTCCATCCGGAAATCTTTGCCCAAATTACTCAACTGTGGGGCATTCCAGACATGGATCTGATGGCCTCTCGTCAGAACTTAAAGGTTCCTTGCTACGGGTCCAGATCCAGGGATCCCAAGGCGACTCTAGTAGATGCACTAGTAGCACCTTGGACCTTCAAACTAGCTTATGTATTCCCGCCGTTTCCTCTCATCCCCAGGCTGGTAGCCAGGATCCATCAGGAGAGGGCGTCGGTGATCTTGATAGCTCCTGCGTGGCCACGCAGGACTTGGTATGCAGATCTGGTGAATATGTCATCGGCTCCACCATGGAAGCTACCTTTGAGACGGGACCTTCTTGTTCAAGGTCCGTTCGAACATCCGAATCTGGTCTCACTCCAGCTGACTGCTTGGAGATTGAACGCTTGATCTTATCAAAACGAGGGTTCTCAGATTCTGTTATTGATACTCTTGTTCAGGCCAGAAAGCCTGTAACTAGAAAAATTTACCACAAAATATGGAAAAAATATATCTGTTGGTGTGAATCTAAAGGATTCCCTTGGGACAAGGTAAAGATTCCTAAGATTCTATCCTTTCTTCAAGAAGGATTGGAGAAAGGATTATCTGCAAGTTCCTTGAAGGGACAGATTTCTGCCTTGTCTGTGTTACTCCACAAAAAGCTGGCAGCTGTGCCAGATGTTCAAGCCTTTGTTCAGGCTCTGGTTAGAATTAAGCCTGTTTACAAACCTTTGACTCCCCCTTGGAGTCTCAACTTAGTTCTTTCAGTTCTTCAGGGGGTTCCGTTTGAACCCTTACATTCCGTTGATATTAAGTTATTATCTTGGAAAGTTTTGTTTTTGGTTGCAATTTCTTCTGCCAGAAGAGTTTCAGAATTATCTGCTCTGCAGTGTTCTCCTCCTTATCTGGTGTTCCATGCAGATAAGGTGGTTTTACGTACTAAACCTGGTTTTCTTCCAAAAGTTGTTTCTAACAAAAACATTAACCAGGAGATAGTCGTGCCTTCTTTGTGTCCGAAACCAGTTTCGAAGAAGGAACGTTTGTTGCACAATTTGGATGTTGTTCGCGCTCTAAAATTCTATTTAGATGCTACAAAGGATTTTAGACAAACATCTTCCTTGTTTGTTGTTTATTCTGGTAAAAGGAGAGGTCAAAAAGCAACTTCTACCTCTCTCTCTTTTTGGATTAAAAGCATCATCAGATTGGCTTACGAGACTGCCGGACGGCAGCCTCCTGAAAGAATCACAGCTCATTCCACTAGGGCTGTGGCTTCCACATGGGCCTTCAAGAACGAGGCTTCTGTTGATCAGATATGTAGGGCAGCGACTTGGTCTTCACTGCACACTTTTACCAAATTTTACAAGTTTGATACTTTTGCTTCTTCTGAGGCTGTTTTTGGGAGAAAGGTTTTGCAAGCCGTGGTGCCTTCCATTTAGGTGACCTGATTTGCTCCCTCCCTTCATCCGTGTCCTAAAGCTTTGGTATTGGTTCCCACAAGTAAGGATGACGCCGTGGACCGGACACACCTATGTTGGAGAAAACAGAATTTATGTTTACCTGATAAATTACTTTCTCCAACGGTGTGTCCGGTCCACGGCCCGCCCTGGTTTTTTAATCAGGTCTGATAATTTATTTTCTTTAACTACAGTCACCACGGTATCATATGGTTTCTCCTATGCAAATATTCCTCCTTAACGTCGGTCGAATGACTGGGGTAGGCGGAGCCTAGGAGGGATCATGTGACCAGCTTTGCTGGGCTCTTTGCCATTTCCTGTTGGGGAAGAGAATATCCCACAAGTAAGGATGACGCCGTGGACCGGACACACCGTTGGAGAAAGTAATTTATCAGGTAAACATAAATTCTGTTTTTTTCTCCATTTACCTTCGGTCGAATGACTGGGGGTTGTTGGAACGGAATTGATACTTGACAGTTTTGACTGTGGTGCTCTTTGCCTCCTCCTGCTGGTCAGGAGTGATATTCCCAACAGTAATTGATGATGCCGTAGACTCACCATATCCGGAAATAAATAAATTTGTCAGGTAAGCATAAATTTTGTTTTTTCTTTCATGATTGTTGAGGCAAAAATATAGAGGAAATTACTAGAAACAGTGGGCTAGATTAGAAGTGTAATGCTAATGTTAGAGCACGCGCAACATAAGAATATTGTGGGATCATCAATTTGCACGAGTATTACAAATATGTTCGCTTGAGCACAATCGAATTTAACACGCAACTAAAGACTTTGCGTAAAGTGGTTATAGCTAAAAGAAAAGGTTGCACCAAACACAACATAATTACATTAACTAGAATTATCTGAATATCTTATATTACCCGTAACATATACAGTATATAACATATACCGGTAATAAATATATATATATATATATATATATATATATATATATCCAAGGTAGGCATGCACTGTCTGGAACTTTTAATAGGGCTTTATTGTGCACAAAAGTAATATATACACAGTGACGTTTTGGGGATCTCACCCCTTCTTCAAACCACGTAAAAGTGAACAATTCAACAGACAATTTAACAGGTGTTAGTCCCTTCCCTATCATCAAAGAAGAACTGCCTTAATTCACAACTACCAATCAAAAAGATTCTTATGCAAAATGTCATAATAAAAAAAGCAATTAATAAGACATTAATACATAAATAAAATGCATATCATAGGGCAGTATAATGTATCATCAATCAAAAAATTAAATAAAGAGCCAAGAACAGGGGTACTAAATCCCCACTTGTAAAATATGGTGAGGCTATCAGGTAATAAATCAAATCATTGTAATCCATCAGATCATCTTAGAGCCATAGACATGGTATCCCTTATATATAATTAACAGAATTTGATTTATTTTATACAAATCATCTAAACTAACAAAAAGTTATTATATTTCAGTGAATACTTTCACCGTTAGTACATTACAATAAATACATAATCCTCTTTAGACATTATCATCCACTATTTAATTGACATCGTATTCAGACTTAATTCTGCTTACCTTTCAAGAAGCATAATAACATTTACTACATAACTTATGTGCTAGTCTTTCTGATGATGCCATTGCATCCATGCCATGTCTCACGATGAGTCAGATACCACCGAGATGCGGCTTGCAGATTCTCACGCCGTGCCTAGACCAATCGGTACATCCATCATTATCGTGGACGTGGCTAGCATATAAGTCACTACAACTAAATCAAATATATTAGTAGACATTATACAGCAATTTGGGACACAATCGTTTTACGCTAGTCATTCCTAGCATATGCATTGTAGAACTCAATAGTTAAATCTGTATAGCTATGGATAAGTATTAGTAAAACACTGTCTCACACTTAACTAGACAAAATGGACAAAAGCTGATAAAAATTCTGATAAAAAAATCCTCCATATGACCTATAGTTAATGGATGGTTAATGATCTATTACAGGGGCAATCCTATAATAAGGTGGCTCACTACATATATTTACTGTATAAGCCATCTATCCCCTTATATTAACTTATAAATAAGGTCAAATCCATTCATCTAATCCTGTCTGAAATGAAAAAAATCTCCTAGACGTTATTTCATAATTCAGATAGAACATACTTTCCAATTTACTTCTATTATGACATTTGCTTCATTAGCTTGCTATCCATTGCTGAAGGAAAAGCATTACACTTCTGGCAGCTAGCTGGACACATCTAGTTAGCCAATCACAAGAGACAAATATGTGCAGTCACCAATCAGCAGCTAGTTCCCACTAGTGTAGTAGGATATGTGCATATTCATTTTCAACAAGGGATACTAAGAGAATGAAGTACATTTGAAAATAGAAGTGAATTTAAAAGTGTCTTAAAATTGCATGCTCTATCTGAATCATGCAATTTTAATTTTGATTCTCCTATCCCTTTAAAGGGGACAGTAAACACCAGAATTTTTATTGTTTAACAAGATAGATAATCCCTTCATTACCCATTCTCCAGATTTGCATAACCAACACAGTTATATTAATACACTTTTTACCTCTGTGATTAACTTGTATCTAAGCCTCTGCAAACTGCCCCCTTATTTCAGTTCTTTTGACAGACTTGCATTTTTAGCCAATCAGTGCTGACTCCTATGAGCTTTACGTGCCTGAGCTCAATCTTATCTATATGAAACACATGATCTAACGCCCTGGTGAAAAACTGTCAAAATGCTTTCAAATTAGAGGCGGCCTTCAAGGTCTAAGAAATTAGCTTATGAACCTCCTAGGATTAGCTTTCAACTAAGAATCCCAAAAGAACAAAGCAAAATTGGTAATAAAAGTAAATTGGAAAAGTGTTTAACCCCTTAATGACCACAATGTACCCTGTATGTCACTGGTCGTTAAGGGTTTTTTCAGGACATAATAGCACAAGTCTAGCAAGAACACGCTATTAATGCCCTCCCTCCAGAAGGCTTTGTGGAATAGAGCAGTCTCAACGCTGGTGGCAAGACCGCACTATAAAACAATCAAGTCCCCAAAAAAGGCCAGCGACATACAGGGTACGTCGCTGGTCCTTAAGGGGTTAAAATTACATGCCCTATTTAGATCATGAAAGTTTTTTTTTTTTTTACTTGACTGTCCCTTTAAGTCCCTGAGGGTATAATGTATTTAATTTATAAATCCATTTGGATTCCAACTATAATAGGTGTTTATCCCTATTACCGCCCCTCCTAAGTGGAGGGACATGGTCAGTCAAAATGCACCTCAAATTACTAACACTATGACCTAGTTCCATAAAGTGCCTAGCTACTGGCTGAATGCTAGTTTGATTTTTTTATTGCTGTACGAATCGAATAGCAGTGATTTGCCATTCTTGTGCGAATGTTATCACAAGTCTTACCAACATAGAATATACCACTTGAGCAATTCAAAAGGTAAATAACAAATGTTATAGTGCATGTTAAATAATGCTTAATGGTAAATGTCCGATTTGTGTGTAGATGTCTAAACCTTGTATTTCGTAGCATAGAGTTACAAGCTGTACAGCTTGTACATTTGAAGCATACAGTTTTCTTGGTTCTTATCCAGGATTTCTGCCTATAAAAATGGGCAAGGTCTCTGATCATCAGTTGATCCTTCAATGTCCGACCCTTCTTGTAGCCCACCATTGGTGGTAACCAGTCAATAAATGGTAGTAAAGGATCAGTTGCTACAATAGGCCAATGCTGTTTCATCACATTTAGAATAGTTATTTTATCAGGAGCATAGTGAGTAGTGAAAATCATCCTTTTATTGGCCTCTTTCTGTTTTAATTTCATTCTTTGTGCTTGCAAAACTGCAACCTCCGCTAGACTTTGTTATATCCCCTCTGTAGAAATTTGGAAGCCATAGTTTCTTATTGTTCATCCCAGTTATTTTGATCAGTATTATTCCTAATGACCCTCAAGAATTGTGGTTTTACTTGGTCTGAAGAAGGGGTGAAATCCCCGAAACGTCACTGTGTAAATGTAACTTTTGTGCACAATAAAGCACTGTTAAAAAATTTCCAGCGAGTGCATGCCTACCTTGAATATTGATTGCATTTTCCTGCACCCTGGTTGTTGCTTCGATAGTGAGAGTGCGCTTTTTTGAAGTTTGTGTATGCAGTATATATATATGTTAGTATATTCTACGTTACAATATAATTTACTATTGTCTCATTAGTAACCTCCCATATATTTGTATTATTTTACTGTAGTTCTGATCAGGTGATATTTTTTTAAACACAGCGAATTTTATTTGTGGAGTAAAGAGGATTCAGTTTGGATAAATATATACAGATTTATTAAACATTAAACAAGATATTAACAAGTGATATACCATTCAATTATACACTAAACAGGCTCTCTGATACACTATAAAATAAAATATACTATTTTGCTTAATTTTTAACCCTATAGGTACAAATCTAACAGGGAAGTCTATAACCAGGTAAAATAAATCAGCATGAACCAATTATACAATATGCGTTACTAACATTGGTTATTTAATACAATCTTAGCCCAATATTACCATTAAAATTATGTCCTGAGAACTTAACAATTTAATGCAATTAGTCAGATTCAGGATGAATACCAATAACCAGTAAACAAATAAAAACCTGTATGATGCCTTGACAAGTCTTAGCCTTAGAGAATGTAATATAACTAAATTAAATCTATTTAAACATAACGCCCAGAGCTTTCCTTATAGCAAGCTAAAACATTAACTACTCAATATCTATGAAAGGATTTCTTGTATTGTTAGGTGAATTAGATTCCTAGACAATATAAACCAGACTATAGGGGTAGTATATATATATATATATATATATATATATATATATATATGGTCTTATAATTTATATCATGCCTTTCTCAATAAGGACTTTAAATGCAATAACTGCTTATATATAATTAAAGAATTTTGATACTACCCCACAAATATTTGCTCTCCAAGCCTCTAGTCAAGCTGTATGTTCCCACTGTATCCTGTCCCACAGAATCTCTTAGTCCATGGGAAAACAGGCAAATGTTTCCAAGGATATCAAAAATATAAGATGGGTACAACCAGGATTCAAAGTTCTCTTTCAGGCAATTTCTGGACAGAGCTTTCAGCTCACTTTCAGTCAGTATAAGATCCCTTGTGAGTGTCCTGTGACCCAAATTATCCTGAACTATAACTCTGCCCTAATCTCTAACAGCCATTCACCGATGTGTGATTGGATGAACACTAATTAACTTTTATATTAAGGACACCAGTGATTTTTTGTTGAAGTTGGAGCATCTAGATATATTACCAAACAAATGTATTCTTTACACATTGGATGTAGTAAGTTTGTACACATCCATCACCCACTCTAGTGGTCTTAGTGCCATTAAGAGAACCAGAACCTTGGCCAGTTCACAAGATTATTCTGTAATGCAACAGGAATTCATTGTAAGATTGTTAGAGATTGTTCTCTATTACAACTAATTCCTATTTCAAGATTACTTTTTCATGCAGAAACAGGGGACTGCCATGGGATCCAATGTTACCCCAACATATGCCAATATATACATGAATCAATTAGAGGAGAGATTTGTATTTGAAAATATTTTATTTTTACAATATGGCGCCACCTGGTGGCGATATATTGATGATGTATTTGGCGTGTGGTGGGGTAACATTGGATTCCTGGAACAGTTTGTAGCTGATTTGAATGCAGTAACAACACAGATAAAATTTACACTGACACATAGTGAGATATCTGTGCCATTTTTGGACACATTTGTGTATAAGGAAGGTAATTGTTTAAAAACTGATCTTTATACCAAACAGACAGATTGTAATAGTCTTTTACATTATACCCCATTATATCCCATACAGTAAATTGTTGAGGGTGAGGATAGTTCAAGATGACAGTCTTGTATATACCAGACTCATGGAGATGGGTCAGAAATTTGTAAATAGGGGTTACCCCAAGGAGAGTGTAGACAATGCCATTAAGAGAGTTTACCAAATTCCCTGATCAGAGGTCTTAGGACAAAAAGAAAGTAAAGGGAAGGATAAAAAATCTACTGGAATGGCCTGTGTTACTGAATATAATATGCTAAGTAAAGAAATTTCAGGAATCGTAAAAAAAAAATACTGGTATATGCTTAGAGAGTGTCATCCGCAACAGGAGGCTTTTAAGGATCCCCCTCTAATGGCTTTTAAAAGATCAAGGAATATTAAAGACAAACTAGTAAGGGCCGATGTGGGTTCCTGTAAAAAGGATGGCACTGACTATATTACATCTAAAAGGAATGGCTGTTTTCCCTGTTTCTCATGTTCTAACTGCAACAGTATGATAACAGGACAGAAGTTTAGGATCTCAGGGTGCCACACGTGTAACACCACTTATGTGATCTACTTAATTAAATGTCCGTGTGGAATAATTTACTTAGGTGAAACTACCCAGAGAGTAAGAGACAGGATGATACAGCACAAGTCAGCAATTAGAAGAAAAGATGCCCCAGTGGCACACCATTTTGTTGAGGCTGGACATTCTGTCTCTCAATTAAGATTCCAAGTGATAGAACATGTGGCCCCTTTAAGAAGGGGAGGTAATAGAGAATTGTACCTTAAGAAACGTGAAGTATATTGGATATATAGATTAGATTCTATGTATCCTAGAGGTATGAATAGAGATATGGAATGGCATTTGTTTGAGTAGTTATTCTTTGCCTTTTGTGTGTACATATCTATGTTTTTATATGGTATATATATCTATGTTTTCATTTTTTTAATGAGAGCCACTAGGGGGTGGTAGAGCACATGAGTTTTACCTGAATAGGTTACTAAGAATACTAATGAATATGCTAATTAACCACCTGGTAGAGTGTATAAAGGTGTGTATGCATGGTATTAACTGGTATGACAGGAATAAGGGCAGTGGGCCCGAAACGTGGTCTACATTTGTTCCTTCCTTGATGGATTAAACAAGATTTTGAAGCAAAATCCACAGTGCAGCTGTTTCTTTTTTTATACATTTATGTTTGGGGATTGCAAGCGCCTTCAGCTTGCATGTGAGTACATTGGAAGTGCTGGACAGTGTTTGATTTTTTGTACTATTAACTTTTGGGAATAATTCATCCAATGTTATGTATAGCTGGTTGTACTTTTACTAACTGGCCACAAGATGGCGATGGTGAGTTGTGCCATAAAGATTTCTTACATTTTATCTTTCTTAGAATTTATTTTTCATATTCATTTATATATATATATATATATATATTTATATATATATATATATACCTGTATGTATATATGTACATATGTATGTGTGTGTATATATATATATATATATATATATATATATATATACCGTATTTTTTGCTCCATAAGACACACCTGAACATAAGACGCACCTAGTTTTTAGAGGAGGAAAACAAGAAAATAAATATTCTGAATCAAATGGTGTAGTAAACTATTTAATAAACTATAACAGAATAATAGAACAGCAGTCAACAGTGGAATAAAGAACCATCATCAGTGTCATTAACAAATGAGGAGAGACTTTAAGGTTTCGAGTACTCTTCTAGTCTGTGTACCCCAAGAACTCTGAATCGCTAGTGTCAGAATTTAAGAAGCTCAGATCACAAACATCACTTTCGACACTATCTTCAGATAAGAAATCATCTTCGGTTCCATCCAAAGCATTGCTCTTCTCGCATAAAGACCTTAAATGGTTTGTTGATGGAAACATTGAGAGGTTGCAGCTGGCTGGTAAGACCTCCCGGGAATTACAGCTAGATGAGTCTTTACTTCTTTAAAGCACTTTTCTCTTGTTAAGTGTATCCAGTCCACGGATCATCCATTACTTGTGGGATATTCTCCTTCCCAACAGGAAGTTGCAAGAGGATCACCCACAGCAGAGCTGCTATATAGCTCCTCCCCTCACTGCCATATCCAGTCATTCTCTTGCAACTCTCAACTAAGATGGAGGTCGTAAGAGGACTGTGGTGTTTTATACTTAGTTTATTTCTTCAATCAAAAGTTTGTTATTTTTAAATGGTACCGGAGTGTACTGTTTATCTCAGGCAGTATTTAGAAGAAGAATCTGCCTGCGTTTTCTATGATCTTAGCAGAAGTAACTAAGATCCTTTGCTGTTCTCACATATTCTGAGGAGTGAGGTAACTTCAGAGGGGGAATAGCGTGCAGGTTTTCCTGTAATAAGGTATGTGCAGTTAAAATATTTTTCTAGGGATGGAATTTGCTAGAAAATGCTGCTGATACCGAAGTAATGTAAGTAAAGCCTTGATAGCGACTGATAGCGACTGATATCAGGCTTATTAATAGAGATACATACTCTTATAAAAGTGTATTTTAAAACGTTTGTTGGCATGTTTAATCGTTTTTTACATATGTTTGGTGATAAAACTTATTGGGGCCTAGTTTTTTCCACATGGCTGGCTTGAATTTTGCCTAGAAACAGTTCCCTGAGGCTTCCCACTGTTGTAATATGAGTGGAAGGGGCCTATTTTGGCGTTTTTTTGCACAGCAAAAATTACAGACACAGACATCCAGCTTCTTCCTGCATGATCCAGGACTTCTCTGAAGAGCACAAAAGGCTTCAAAAGTCGTATTGAGGGATGTAAAAAGCCACAGTAGAGCTGTGGCAGTTGTTGTGACTGTTTAAAAAACGTTTTTGTCATTTGTTATTCCGTTTTTGATATTAAGGGGTTAATCATCCATTTGCCAGTGGGTGCAATGCTCTGCTAACTTATTACATACACTGTAAAAATTTCGTTAGTGTAACTGCATTTTTTCACTGTTATTTCAAAATTTGGGAAAATTTGTGTTTCTTAAAGGCGCAGTAACGTTTTTTATATTGCTTGTAAGTGTTTTAAAGTGTTTTCCAAGCTTGCTAGTCTCATTGCTAGTCTGTTTAAACATGTCTGACACAGAGGAACCTACTTGTTCATTATGTTAGAAAGCCATGGTGGAGCCTCATAGGAGAATGTGTACTAAATGTATTGATTTCACCTTAAACAGTAAAGATCAGTCTTCATCTATAAAAGAATTATCACCAGAGGGTTCTGTCGAGGGGGAAGTTATGCCGACTAACTCTCCCCACATGTCAGACCCTTTGCCTCCCGCTCAGGGGACGCACGCTAATATGGCGCCAATTACATCAGGGACGCCCATAGCGATTACCTTGCAGGACATGGCTGCAATCATGAATAATACCCTGTCAGAGGTATTATCTAGATTGCCTGAATTAAGAGGCAAGCGCGATAGCTCTGGGGTTAGGAGAGATACAGAGCGCGCAAATGCTGTTAGAGCCATGTCTGATACTGCGTCACAGTATGCAGAACATGAGGACGGAGAGCTTCAGTCTGTGGGTGACATCTCTGACTCGGGGAAACCTGATTCAGAGATTTCTAATTTTAAATTTAAGCTTGAGAACCTCCGTGTATTGCTTGGGGAGGTATTAGCTGCTCTGAATGACTGTAACACAGTTGCAATTCCAGAGAAATTGTGTAGGCTGGATAGATACTATGCGGTGCCGGTGTGTACTGACGTTTTTCCTATACCTAAAAGGCTTACAGAAATTATTAGCAAGGAGTGGGATAGACCCGGTGTGCCCTTTTCCCCACCTCCTATATTTAGAAAAATGTTTCCAATAGACGCCACTACACGGGACTTATGGCAGACGGTCCCTAAGGTGGAGGGAGCAGTTTCTACTTTAGCTTTTAAGAAAATCTTTATTCAACAAGGTTTTATTTTACAGCCCCTTGCATGCATTGCGCCTGTCACTGCTGCGGTGGCATTCTGGTTTGAGGCCCTGGAAGAGGCCATCCAGACAGCTCCATTGAATGAAATTTTTGACAAGCTTAGAACGCTTAAGCTAGCTAACTCATTTGTTTCTGATGCCATTGTTCATTTGACTAAACTAACGGCTAAGAATTCCGGATTCGCCATCCAGGCGCGTAGGGCGCTATGGCTTAAATCCTGGTCAGCTGACATGACTTCAAAGTCTAAATTACTCAACATTCCTTTCAAGGGGCAGACCTTATACGGGCCTGGCTTGAAGGAAATTATTGCTGACATTACTGGAGGCAAGGGTCATACCCTTCCTCAGGACAGGGCCAAATCAAAGGCCAAACAGTCTAATTTTCGTGCCTTTCGAAATTTCAAGGCAGGAGCAGCATCAACTTCCTCCGCTTCAAAACAAGAGGGAACTGTTGCTCATTCCAGACAGGCCTGGAAACCTAACCAGTCCTGGAACAAGGGCAAGCAGGCCAGAAAGCCTGCTGCTGCCCCCAAGACAGCATGAAGGAACGGCCCCCTATCCGGAAACGGATCTAGTGGGGGGCAGACTTTCTCTCTTCGCCCAGGCATGGGCAAGAGATGTTCAGGATCCCTGGGCGTTGGAGATCATATCTCAGGGATATCTTCTGGACTTCAAAGCTTCTCCTCCAAAAGGGAGATTTCATCTTTCAAGGTTATCAGCAAACCAGATAAAGAAAGAGGCATTTCTGAACTGTGTACAAGACCTCCTAGTAATGGGAGTGATCCATCCTGTTCCGCGGACGGAACAAGGACAGGGATTTTATTCAAATCTTTTTGTGGTTCCCAAGAAAGAGGGAACCTTCAGACCAATGTTGGATCTAAAGATCTTAAACAAATTCCTCAGAGTTCCATCATTCAAAATGGAAACTATTCGGACCATCCTACCCATGATCCAAGAGGGTCAGTACATGACCACAGTGGACTTAAAGGATGCCTACCTTCACATACCGATTCACAAAGATCATCATCAGTTCCTAAGGTTTGCCTTTCTAGACAGGCATTACCAATTTGTAGCTCTTCCCTTCGGGTTGGCCACTGCCCCGAGAATTTTTACAAAGGTTCTGGGCTCACTTCTGGCGGTTCTAAGACCGCGAGGCATAGCGGTGGCTCCGTATCTAGACAACATCCTGATACAGGCGTCAAGCTTTCAAACTGCCAAGTCTCATACAGAGATAGTTCTGGCATTTCTGAGGTCGCATGGGTGGAAAGTGAACGTGGAAAAGAGTTCTCTATCACCACTCACAAGAGTCTCCTTCCTAGGGACTCTTATAGATTCTGTAGAGATGAAAATTTACCTGACGGAGTCCAGGTTATCAAAACTTCTAAATGCTTGCCGTGTCCTTCATTCCATTCCACGCCCATCAGTGGCTCAGTGCATGGAAGTAATCGGCTTAATGGTAGCGGCAATGGACATAGTGCCATTTGCGCGCCTGCATCTCAGACCGCTGCAATTATGCATGCTAAGTCAGTGGAATGGGGATTACTCAGATTTGTCCCCTCTACTAAATCTGGATCAAGAGACCAGAGATTCTCTTCTCTGGTGGCTTTTTCGGGTCCATCTGTCCAAGGGTATAACCTTTTGCAGGCCAGATTGGACGATTGTAACAACAGATGCCAGCCTTCTAGGTCGGGGCGCAGTCTGGAACTCCCTGAAGGCTCAGGGATCGTGGACTCAGGAGGAGAAACTCCTCCCAATAAATATTCTGGAGTTAAGAGCAATATTCAATGCTCTTCTAGCTTGGCCTCAGTTAGCAACACTGAGGTTCATCAGATTTCAGTCGGACAACATCACGACTGTGGCTTACATCAACCATCAAGGGGGAACCAGGAGTTCCCTAGCGATGTTAGAAGTCTCAAAGATAATTTGCTGGGCAGAGTCTCACTCTTGCCACCTGTCAGCAATCCACATCCCAGGCATAGCGAACTGGGAGGCGGATTTTCTAAGCCTTCAAACTTTTCATCCGGGGGAGTGGGAACTCCATCCGGAGGTGTTTGCTCAACTGGTCCATCGTTGGGGCCAACCAGAACTGGATCTCATGGCGTCTCGCCAGAACGCCAAGCTTCCTTGTTACGGATCCAGGTCCAGGGACCCGGGAGCAACGCTGATAGATGCTCTAGCAGCTCCTTGGTTCTTCAACCTGGCCTATGTGTTTCCACCGTTTCCTCTGCTCCCTCGACTGATTGCCAAAATCAAACAGGAGAGAGCATCAGTGATTCTGATAGCGCCTGCGTGGCCACGCAGGACCTGGTATTCAGACCTAGTGGACATGTCATCTCTTCCACCATGGACTCTGCCTCTGAGGCAGGACCTTCTAATACAAGGTCCTTTCAATCATCCAAATCTAATTTCTCTGAGACTGACTGCATGGAGATTGAACGCTTGATTCTATCAAGGCGTGGCTTCTCCTAGTCAGTCATTGATACCTTAATACAGGCTCGGAAGCCTGTCACCAGGAAAATCTACCATAAGATATGGCGTAAATATTTTTATTGGTGTGAATCCAAGAGTTACTCATGGAGTAAGGTTAGGATTCCTAGGATATTGTCCTTTCTCCAAGAGGGTTTGGACAAAGGCTTATCAGCTAGTTCTTTAAAAGGACAGATCTCTGCTCTGTCTATTCTTTTGCACAAGCGTCTGGCAGAAGTTCCAGACGTCCAGGCATTTTGTCAGGCTTTGGTTAGGATTAAGCCTGTGTTTAAAACTGTTGCTCCCCCGTGGAGCTTAAACTTGGTTCTTAAAGTTCTTCAGGGAGTTCCGTTTGAACCCCTTCATTCCATTGATATTAAAATTTTATCTTGGAAAGTTCTGTTTTTGATGGCTATTTCCTCGGCTCGAAGAGTCTCTGAGTTATCTGCCTTACATTGTGATTCTCCTTATCTGATTTTTCATTCAGACAAGGTAGTTCTGCGTACCAAACCTGGGTTTTTACCTAAGGTTGTTTCTAACAGGAATATCAATCAAGAGATTGTTGTTCCATCATTGTGTCCTAATCCGTCTTCAAAGAAGGAACGTCTTTTGCATAATCTGGACGTAGTCCGTGCCTTGAAGTTTTACTTACAGGCTACTAAAGATTTTCGTCAAACATCTGCCCTGTTTGTCGTTTACTCTGGACAGAGGAGAGGTCAAAAAGCTTCGACAACCTTTCTCTCCTTTTGGCTTCGGAGCATAATACGCTTAGCCTATGAGACTGCTGGACAGCAGCCCCCTGAAAGGATTACAGCTCAGTCTACTAGAGCTGTGGCTTCCACCTGGGCCTTTAAAAATGAGGCCTCTGTTGAACAGATTTGCAAGGCTGCGACTTGGTCTTCGCTTCACACCTTTTCAAAATATTACAAATTTGACACTTTTGCTTCTTCGGAGGCTGTTTTTGGGAGAAAGGTTCTACAGGCAGTGGTTCCTTCCGTTTAAGTTCCTGCCTTGTCCCTCCCATCATCCGTGTACTTTAGCTTTGGTATTGGTATCCCACAAGTAATGGATGATCCGTGGACTGGATACACTTAACAAGAGAAAACATAATTTATGCTTACCTGATAAATTTATTTATCTTTTAGTGTATCCAGTCCACGGCCCGCCCTGTCCTTTTAAGGCAGGTCTAAATTTTAATTAAACTACAGTCACCACTGCACCCTATGGTTTTTCCTTTCTCGTCTTGTTTCGGTCGAATGACTGGATATGGCAGTGAGGGGAGGAGCTATATAGCAGCTCTGCTGTGGGTGATCCTCTTGCAACTTCCTGTTGGGAAGGAGAATATCCCACAAGTAATGGATGATCCGTGGACTGGATACACTACAAGAGAAATAAATGTATCAGGTAAGCATAAATTATGTTTTTTGTAGTTTTGCTAATATGTGCTCTAAACTGGCCATGCACTAATAATGCTGGTTTATTCAGAAGCCCTCCAGGACATTTTGACCACATTTTTTAAAGCCATATTCTCATTCCATTTTCGTTCATCCATCCTTTCTCATGAACATGTACAACAACTCCTCTTGGAATCACTTCTTTTGGAAATGTTTTTCTTTTAAAAATTAACAATTTGGTGCCGTCTGAACAGCAAGACAACACAACCGTGTAATGGGTTTTCCCATGTCCGGAGGTTTTCACGGTGATAGTTTTGACACCTTTCAGGGGCCCGATCCGATATACGGCGACGCCAGATTTTGCACAATTTTGGTATCGCATATACGGCGTAGCATACAAGTTACGCAATTATATTTCACAGTTTGGCCGTATTTATTTTACCCATAGACAAACATAGAACTACGCGCAATTTGGTATCCAATATACAGCGTAAGGACTTACGGGCGCAGATTTCAGAAAATCTACTCCATTCTCATCTCGCCACAAATTGCAGGTGCAGGAGCCCTTGCACTGACTAAAAAACCAACGTAACTCCCTGAAGGCCTAACAAACGCATGCGCAATCACATACATATCAGCAGCAGATCTCAAACAGTTAAACCTCTTCTAAGCATTCAGAATTCCTGCCCCTGCAAGTGTGTCAAACCAATCACAAACAGCACAACCTCTCACCTGCAGCCTTAAAACACCTGGCAATGCACACCCTCATTAGCCACCATGTTTCCCCTGCATTATCTGCAATACATACAGAGACAGCATCGTGGGGCACAAGGGGTGCTGGAAGCCCTACAAGCCCCTGTTGTGGAAGATATAGTTGCTGCTGAGGTCCCTGGTCATGGTGCTGTAGCCGTCTCTGCTCCTGCTGCTGCTGTCCCTGTTCCTGGTGCTGCCCCTGCTGCTGTTGTTGCTGCAGCTGGTCATAGGCCAGCAGGGCCTATAAGACTTCGACATCAGCAGAGGGGAAGAGCAAGGGCAGCAAGGATACACAGGGTTAGGGTCACCCTGTTTGGGATGACAGAAGGGGAGGTCAGGGAAAAGTATCGCTTGACTTCTGCAAGCCTCATTGACCTATATGAGGTCTTGAAGGATGATATTGACCCTCAAGCGAATAGGAACCGAGCTCTGACTGGTATGCAGAAGCTGTTGTGTGTTGTACACTTCCTGGCATCCGGCTCATTCCAGTCCACAGAGGGGCTTGTGTCTGGCCTAGCGCAGTCCACCTTCTCCAGGATTCTAGGGGAGGTTTTGACTGCTCTAGATAACCAGACACAGCGATACATTCATTTCCCCCATACTCCCCAGAAATGGAACAGTCTTAAACATGGCTTCTATCGACTGGGGGGTATTCCCAATGTCATGGGAGCAATTGATTGCACACATGTGCGTATCGTGGCCCCACATGAGGAGCCATTCCTCTATATTACCAGGAAAGGGTTTTACTCCTTAAATTGCCAGATGGTCAGCTATACCACTCTGAAATTCATACATGTGTATGCAGGCTTTCAAGGTAGTGCACATGATTCCTACATCCTGCGCCAGACCTCCTTATTTCAGCTTTTCGAATCTCGGGAGGTTGGCTGCTTGGTGAGTATGCACTACCTTCATTCTATCTGTATATTTCTACTAAAGGGACACTAAACACAAAATAATTTTATCATGTTTCAGATAGAGAATACAGTGTTAAACAACATTACAATTTACTTCTATTATCTCATTTTATTTATTCTTTAGATATCATTTGTTTAAGAAATAGCAATGTACATAGATGAGCCAATCATATAAAGCATCTATGTGCAGCCACCAATCAGCAGCTAATGAGCATATCTAATATGCTTGTCAGCAAATGATATCAAGAGAATGGAATCTATAGGGATTGGGATAAACTGGCACTACACTAATATTAAGTAAGAAAAAGAATCCTTGGATTCCGGTGCTACCCCTTAGAAACCATTAGTTATCAAAGAAAGAAAAAAGAAAGATAGGGGCTATTATAGCACTCATACTTACTTATATGGGTATGAAGTTAGTTAAAAAACTATACTTTAATTAATTATTTAAAAGACATGGGGTAACAACCCCTAACGTTACACACAAACCACTACCAAATATCAAAGAAACTAAACTTAAAAACAAGCCAACAGTCACTTCTCTGTTTCCTGGCCGATAGCAGGAAACGTCGGCATCAGGTGGCTGAAGTGACTGACCGGCAAGATTCAAAATATTAAGAGCAAACGCGTTTCGGCTATGACCTAGCCTTTCTCAATGCTATATTTTTACTGACAGTTAGTAAACCCGAGGCTGCCGGGGGCGCAGACTTTTATATCAATTCTCAAACCGAAAATTAGCCAATTGCGTGAGTTTCCGGGAAAACGCCTTCTTAGTATCCAATGGTTACGCTGGGTGGAAGACGCCTACTCACCGGATTGGGCTATGTGGCTGAGAAGTGTATTGGATGTGTCGCGCATGCGTGTTAATCCACTCATAGCATGTATAGAAAATCACTTGTATGACAACTGCTATTTTACAAAATTATATATATCTCTTATCAATTGAACAGATAAATATCATATTCAAACGTTAACCCTTCAAAACACAAAGTTAATAGATATTAAACTCGGTTCAAGTATAGCGATTATTCATATATCAAAGCTTAATAGTGTTATACAGTTATGAAACTTTACAAAACTATTTGTAGCCATATATTAAACCAAATTATGCTAAACACTGTACACAGGAAGCTGTACTCTTATGATAAAGGATTTTCACATAAGTATCTAGCCAAACTTACTTATGTTTGGTTACGTGCTCAATTATTATGAATCCCACAACAAAATAATATTTATTAGGATTTATATGGATATGATCCAATGTATAACTCTCCATGTATAGCGATACTAATTAGTGTAAAAGGTAAGTTTTAAGCTTAACCCTCACTAATAATGTGTGTACCTTATATATCACCTATTGTCTGCTTAAAAATGTACAAGTGACGCAATGGTATTACATCTAGGGCTACAATATAGGTTTTCAATTCCACTATTAATTGCATTAATATGATACTTGGTAAATCAATGACTTTGAATCCTACGGTAAATACCTTTTTAATAATTGTTGAATATTAAAATTATGGTTTAAAAAAGAAAAGTTTACTTAGATATATATTTTCTTTCTGGGTCCCAATCTACAAACATATGGTATTGACCCGAAATCCTTATGATTATCAACAATTATTAAAAAGGTATTTACCGTAGGATTCAAAGTCATTGATTTACCAAGTATCATATTAATGCAATTAATAGTGGAATTGAAAACCTATATTGTAGCCCTAGATGTAATACCATTGCGTCACTTGTACATTTTTAAGCAGACAATAGGTGATATATAAGGTACACACATTATTAGTGAGGGTTAAGCTTAAAACTTACCTTTTACACTAATTAGTATCGCTATACATGGAGAGTTATACATTGGATCATATCCATATAAATCCTAATAAATATTATTTTTTGTGGGATTCATAATAATCGAGCACGTAACCAAACATAAGTAAGTTTGGCTAGATACTTATGTGAAAATCCTTTATCATAAGAGTACAGCTTCCTGTGTACAGTGTTTAGCATAATTTGGTTTAATATATGGCTACAAATAGTTTTGTAAAGTTTCATAACGGTATAACACTATCAAGCTTTGATATATGAATAATCGCTATACTTGAACCGATTGAGTTTAATATCTATTAACTTTGTGTTTTGAAGGGTTAACGTTTGAATATGATATTTATCTGTTCAATTGATAAGAGATATATATAATTTTGTAAAATAGCAGTTGTCATACAAGTGATTTTCTATACATGCTATGAGTGGATTAACACGCATGCGCGACACATCCAATACACTTCTCAGCCACATAGCCCAATCCAGTGAGTAGGCGTCTTCCACCCAGCGTAACCATTGGATACTAAGAAGGCGTTTTCCTGGAAACTCACGCAATTGGCTAATTTTCGGTTTGAGAATTGATATAAAAGTCCGCTCCCCCGGCAGCCTCGGGTTTACTAACTGTCAGTAAAAATATAGCATTGAGAAAGGCTAGGTCATAGCCGAAACGCGTTTGCTCTTAATATTTTGAATCTTGCCGGTCAGTCACTTCAGCCACCTGATGCCGACGTTTCCTGCTATCGGCCAGGAAACAGAGAAGTGACTGTTGGCTTGTTTTTAAGTTTAGTTTCTTTGATATTTGGTAGTGGTTTGTGTGTAACGTTAGGGGTTGTTACCCCATGTCTTTTAAATAATTAATTAAAGTATAGTTTTTTAACTAACTTCATACCCATATAAGTAAGTATGAGTGCTATAATAGCCCCTATCTTTCTTTTTTCTTTCTTTGATAATCAAGAGAATGGAGCAAATTACATAATAGAAGTAAATTATAAAGTTGAATAAAATTGCAGGTTCTATTTAACTCATGAAAGAAGAAATGTGTTTCATGTCCCTTTAAAGGGACAGTATACTATAAATAGTTTTTCACTTAAAAGGACATTTTCTTAAAATGGAATGTTCTATCTGAATCATGAAAATAGAATTTTGTCTAGACTAATCCTGGCATAAAAGTAGATTGCTTACAATGCACCAATTTAATGTCTTTGAAAAATATATCTTTTAAATGAAATCCATGTTATGTCCCTTTAAGCACATGATGAACCTGTAGTAATCAGAATACATATGTTACATGACAGGCGACGCAGGGTACGGCTGCAGACCATGGCTGTTAACCCCCTTGGTACACCCCCTTACAGAGCCACAACTCAGGTACCAGGAGGCCCACATACGGACCAGAAATGTGATAGAAAGGAGCTTCAGCCTACTCAAAACCAGATTCAGGTGTCTGGATTTGACAGGCAGAGCTTTACAGTATAAGCCCAACAAAGTGTCTTCCATTGTCAATGCATGTTGTATTCTACATAACATTGCTGTGGACACACGTATATTGGGGAACATGGAACCAGAACAAGATCAGCAGCTGGTTCCTGTACCTAAGGATGTGGACAGGGGGACACTGAGGGGGAATGAAGTGAGGGACCTTGTCATCCGTCAATACTTCACCTGTAAGTTACTTGTTCATAAGTACAGTAAACCGTTACATTCACATGTATTATGATGTTTGACTGTACCTCACCAACCATTGCATGTGTATATATCATGTCTTACAGAATTACATACTGCTGATTTCCACTGCATGTAAGTGAAACTACTACATCCCATCCCCCTTCTCTTAACCACCCTAATTACTGAAAATGTCTCATTTGTTTAATTTATGTTTATGTCACTATGATTTATTGACTATCATTAATAAGAATGAAAATGGATGTTTATACCTTATGTTCACACCTTCTGTAAATACATTATTATTTATATATATACCCATGTGGCAATTTATATTGGATGTGAGAAACCTTGATTTACATCTTAGAAGTGAATATTACTATATGTACCCTTCATATACAGCTATGTGATGTGTTTTATAGAACATGAATATGTCATAAACATGATATTACCTTTGTTTGCCATTTCCACACAGGTCATATTATATGTTTTAACAATATTAGTGTACTAAAACACACCTCACATGGATGTGGATGACAATTATATGGTAAATAACAGAGGACAAGATTTATGGTGATCTATAAGAATATTTATTTCTTTTTTGGCTTCTTCTATGAGGGAGCTGAGGTGGCTGTAGTGGATTTCCTTGTTCTCCTGGTTTGAGAGGATTCTTCGGTTTCTGCTGGTGTGCTGGCCACAGATGATAGGCTGGAGGCAGTGTCCTGCTGGTGTGTAAAGTGCTCAACTAACACACCCAAGAGTTGATTTTGTTCCTGCCATCTATTGTCCATCTGCATCTGCATATCAGACAGAACTCTCATCATTTGCAACTGGTTTTGTACAATTCCATTTAATGATGCTGCCATGTCCCTCTGCAGCTCTATGCTACGCTTGAGTAACCTCTCTTGGCTCCTGTGTAACCTCTATTGGCCTCTTTGTCTGCTCTCACAGCTTTTTATGAGCCTCATCTGTAGTGAAATGTATTCCTCACCCAGGGGAGAATACAGTGCATCCACAGGCTCTTCAGCAGCAGGGCTTCTAGGTGCTTGAGGTGCAGGTCCAGCTGATTCTGCTGGTGCTGGTGGGACATCCTCAGCTGCATCTGCTGGTGGGACATCCTCAGCTACTGGTGCTGGTGGGACATCCTCAGCTGCATCTGCTGGTGGGACATCCTCAGCTGCATCTGCTGGTGGTACATCCTCAGCTGCATCTGCTGGTGCTTGAGTAATTCCAGCTATATGCTCATCTGCAGATGGTGGAGCTCTCCCAAGGGAAGAGGATGGTGGAGCTCTCCCAAGGGAAGAGGATGGTGGAGCTCTCCCAAGGGAAGAGGATGGTGGAGCTCTCAGGGTGGATTGGTATTCCCATTAATGAGCAGTGTGTGACCACTCAGCCTGTCCAGTTTGCACTTCTTGTGACATACCTTGTGTGTAAAATCCATGACTGACCTGATATTGTGTTGGGGGGGGGGGGTAAATACATGGACCCTTTGTGGTTGACTTGGCTCCCCCTCAAAGCCAAAAGAAGAATATTCCTCTGGCCAGGGGTCATATGCCGATGGTGGTGGCTTCACTTCCGGGTCCTCTACTGAAGCCATCCAACCCTGCTCATGCCTAGGAGCATAATGTTCACGTTGTTGCCTGAAGACTGGTGGTGGTGGCTGCATGCCTGTGACTGGTGGTGGTGGTGGATGTGGCTGCATGCCTGTGACTGGTGGTGGAGGTGGCGGCATGCCTGTTTGCATCCTGGTGACAGGAGCTTCTGTGGAGGAGTCAAATGATGAGAGGGATTAGTACAGTCATATATATGTCCATGTGGGCATACAATGTACATTGATACATGCTAGGGCCTATACTCATTCTCATTTCAAACTCTATAACATGCATGTGCACAATGTGATTTGTGATATGAGGGATTTTAATCTGCACAGTATATAGGTATGTGTTTCATACAATGGTTATGTGTACATGTCAATGATGGAGAAAATGTGTTCTTTAAGTGACACTATGGTCACACAATTTACTTTAGCCTGATGTAGGCACAGAACCTGCTTTCTGAGCTAAAAGTATTGTGATGGCTATAGTGTCCATTTACTGAAAACTCTACATGTGGTTTGTGGCCTGTGTTACTCTGAGACATGTTATTATTGCACTTTTCCACCTCATATCATGAATTGCATTGTGTTAAGTAGCATTAATGTCAAATATAATTGTAGATGTTCTTGTTAGTAGGCCAAATACCATGCTCCTCATTGTGTACATGATTGTGTGACATTAAAGGATGTTATATCTCAAATACATATCATACTGGTGTGTGGGATGTTACTCACCAGCATGATGTGCTGTGGTTGCAACCCCTGAGTCACAAGCCCCTGGAAGTCCACGGACTGCTGTGATACTCAGGGACCTGCGTATCATCTCCTGCCAGGTGTTGTATTTTGTGTCCAGGGGTGGACCACTGCCTGATCCACTCTGGTGCATGGCTTCCGGCCCCATCCTCTCTTTCACCCGCCTCTTACAGTCATTCCACCTTTTTCTCTTGTTAAGTGTATCCAGTCCACGGATCATCCATTACTTATGGGATATTCTCCTTCCCAACAGGAAGTTGCAAGAGGATCACCCACAGCAGAGCTGTTATATAGCTCCTCCCCTCACTGCCATATCCAGTCATTCTCTTGCAACTCTCAACAAAGATGGAGGTAGTAAGATATAGTTAGTTTTCTTTCTTCAATCAAAAGTTTGTTATTTTTAAATGGTACCGGAGTGTACTATTTTCTCTCAGGTAGCATTTAGAAGAAGAATTTGCCTGCGTTTTCTATGATCTTAGCAGAAGTAACTAAGATCCACTGCCGTACTCACATATTCTGAGGAGTGAGGTAACTTCAGAGGGGGAATGGCGTGCAGGTTATCCTGCAATAAGGTATGTGCAGTTAACATATTTCTAGGGATGGAATTTGCTAGAAAATGCTGCTGATACCGGATTAATGTAAGTTAAGCCTAAATACAGTGATTTAATAGAGACTGGTATCAGGCTTATTACCAGAGATACATACTCTTATAAAAGTGCAATATAAAACGTTTGCTGGCATGTTTAATCGTTTTTATATATGCTTGGTGATAAAACTTATTCGGGCCTAGTTTTTTTCCACATGGCTGGCTTGATTTTTGCCTAGAAACAGTTTCCTGAGGCTTTCCACTGTTGTAACATGAGTGGGAGGGGCCTATTTTAGCGCTTTTCTGCGCAGCTAAAATTACAGACAGAGACATTCAGCTTCCCTCTGCATGATACAGGACATCTCTGAAGGGCTCAAAAGGCTTCAAAAGTCATGTTTGAGGAAGGTAACAGCCACAGTAGAGCTGTGGCAGTTGTTGTGACTGATTTTAAAAACGTTTTTTTTTTTTTCATTTGTTATTCCGTTTTGGGTATTAAGGGGTTAATCATCCATTTGCAAGTGGGTGCAATGCTCTGCTAACTTGTTACATACACTGTAAAAATTTCGTTAGTGTAACTGCCTTTTTTCACTGTTGTTTCAAATTTTGACAAAATTTGCTTTTCTTAAAGGCGCAGTAACGTTTTTTATATTGCTTGTTAACTTGGTTTAAAGTGTTTTCCAAGCTTGCTAGTCTCATTGCTAGTCTGTACAAACATGTCTGACACAGAGGAAACTACTTGTTCATTATGTTTAAAAGCCATGGTGGAGCCCCATAGGAGAATGTGTACTAAATGTATTGATTTCACCTTAAACAGTAAAGATCAGTCTTTATCTATAAAAGAATTGTCACCAGAGGGTTCTGTCGAGGGGGAAGTTATGCCGACTAACTCTCCCCACGTGTCGGACCCTTTGCCTCCCGCTCAAGGGACTCACGCTAATATGGCGCCAAGTACATCAGGGACGCCCATAGCAATTACTTTGCAGGTCATGGCTGCGATCATGGATAATACCCTGTCAGCGGTATTAGCCAGGTTGCCTGAATTTAGAGGCAAGCGTGATAGCTCTGGGGTTAGATGAGATACAGAGCGCGTAGATGCTGTAAGAGCCACGTCTGATACTGCGTCACAATATGCAGAACCTGAGGACGGAGAGCTTCAGTCTGTGGGTGACATCTCTGACTCGGGGAGACCTGATTCAGATATTTCTAATTTTAAATTTAAGCTTGAGAACCTCTGTATATTGCTTGGGGAGGTGTTAGCTGCTCTGAATGACTGTGACACAATTGCAGTGCCAGAGAAATTGTGTAGACTGGATAAATACTATGCAGTGCCGGTGTGTACTGATGTTTTTCCAATACCTAAAAGGTTTACAGAAATTATTAGTAAGGAGTGGGATAGACCCGGTGTGCCGTTTTCCCCCCCTCCTATATTTAGAAAAATGTTTCCAATAGACGCCACTACACGGGACTTATAGCAGACGGTCCCTAAGGTGGAGGGAGCAGTTTCTATTTTAGCAAAGCGTACCACTATCCCAGTTGAGGACAGTTGTGCTTTTTCAGATCCAATGGATAAAAAATTAGAGGGTTACCTTAAGAAAATGTTTATTCAACAAGGTTTTATTTTACAGCCCCTTGCATGCATTGCGCCTGTCACTACTGCGGCGGCGTTCTGGTTTGAGGCCCTGGAAGAGGCCATCCATACAGCTCCATTGACTGAAATCATTGACAACCTTAGAACACTTAAGCTAGCTAACTCTTTTGTTTCTGATGCCATTGTTCATTTGACTAAACTAACGGCTAAGAATTCTGGATTCGACATCCAGGCGCGTAGGGCGCTATGGCTTAAATCCTGGTCAATATTCCTTTCAAGGGGCAGACCTTATTCGGGCCTGGTTTGAAGGAAATTAATGCTGACATTACTGGAGGTAAGGGTCATACCCTTCCTCAGGACAGGGCCAAATCAAGGGCCAAACAGTCTAATTTTCGTGCCTTTCGAAATTTCAAGGCAGGTGCAGCATCAACTTCCTCTGCTTCAAAACAAGAAGGAACTTTTGCTCAATCCAAGCAGGCCTGGAAACCTAACCAGTCCTGGAACAAGGGCAAGCAGGCCAGAAAGCCTCCTGCTGCCTCCAAGACATCATGAAGGAATGGCCCCCTATCTGGCAACGGATCTAGTAGGGGGCAGACTTTCTCTCTTCGCCCAGGCGTGGGCAAGAGATGTTCAGGATCCCTGGGCGTTGGAGATCATATCTCAGGGATATCTTCTGGACTTCAAAGCTTCTCCTCCACAAGGGAGATTTCACCTTTCAAGATTATCTGCAAACCAGATAAAGAAAGAGGCATTCCTACGCTGCGTACAAGATCTCCTTGTAATGGGAGTGATCCATCCAGTTCCGCAGACGGAACAAGGACAGGGTTTTTATTCAAATCTGTTTGTGGTTCCAAAAAAAGAGGGAACCTTCAGACCAATTTTGGATCTAAAGATCTTAAACAAATTCCTCAGAGTTCCATCTTTCAAGATGGAAACTATTCGGACCTTCTTACCCATGATCCAAGAGGGTCAGTACATGACCACAGTGAACTTAAAGGATGCCTACCTTCACATTCCGATTCACAAGAATCATCATCGGTTCCTAAGGTTTGCCTTTCTAGACAGGCATTACCAATTTGTAGCTCTTCCCTTCGGGTTGGCTACAGCCCCGAGAATTTTTACAAAGGTTCTGGGCTCACTTCTGGCGGTTCTAAGACCGCGAGGCATAGCGGTGGCTCCTTATCTAGACGACATCCTGATACGGGCGTCAAGCTTTCAAATTGCCAAGTCTCATACAGAGATAGTTCTGGCATTTCTGAGGTCGCATGGGTGGAAAGTGAACAAAGAAAAGAGTTATCTATCTCCTCTCACAAGAGTTTCCTTCCTAGGGACTCTTATAGATTCTGTAGAAATTAAAATTTACCTGACGGAGTCCAGGTTATCAAAACTTCTAAATGCTTGCCATGTTCTTCACTCCATTCATGGCTCAGTGCATGGAAGTAATCGGCTTAATGGTAGCGGCGATGGACATAGTGCCATTTGCGCGCCTGCATCTCAGACCGCTGCAATTATGCATGCTCAGTCAGTGGAATGGGGATTACACAGATTTGTCCCCTCTACTAAATCTGGATCAGGAAATCAGAGATTCTCTTCTCTGGTGGTTATCTCGGGTCCACCTGTCCAAGGGTATGACCTTTCGCAGGCCAGATTGGACAATTGTAACAACAGATGCCAGCCTTCTAGGTTGGGGTGCAGTCTGGAACTCCCTGAAGGCTCAGGGTTCATGGACTCAGGAGGAGAAACTCCTCCCAATAAATATTCTGGAGTTAAGAGCGATATTCAATGCTCTTCTAGCTTGGCCTCAGTTACCAACACTGAGGTTCATCAGATTTCAGTCGGACAACATCACGACTGTGGCTTACATCAACCATCAAGGGGGAACCAGGAGTTCCCTAGCGATGTCAGAAGTCTCCAAGATAATTCGCTGGGCAGAGACTCACTCTTGCCACCTATCAGCGATCCATATCCCGTAGAGAACTGGGAGGCCGATTTTCTAAGTCGTCAGACTTTTCATCCGGGGGAGTGGGAGCTCCATCCGGAGGTGTTTTCTCAATTGGTCCATCGTTGGTGCAAACCAGAACTGGATTTCATGGCGTCTCGCCAGAACGCCAAGCTTCCTTGTTATGGATCCAGGTCCAGGGACCCAGAAGCGACGCTGATAGATGTTCTTCAACCTGGCTTATGTGTTTCCACCGTTTCCTCTGCTCCCCCGACTGATTGCCAAAATCAGACAGGAGAGAGCATCGGTGATTCTGATAGCGCCTGCGTGGCCACGCAGGACCTGGTATGCAGATCTGGTGGACATGTCATCCTTTCCACCATGGACTCTGCCTCTGAGACAAGACCTTCTAATTCAAGGTCCTTTCAACCATCCGAATCTAATTTCTCTGAGACTGACTGCATGGAGATTGAACCTATCCTATCAAAGCGTGGCTTCTCCGAGTCAGTCATTGATACCTTAATACAGGCACGAAAGCCTGTTACCAGGAAAATCTACTACAAGATATGGCGAAAATATCTTTATTGGTGTGAATCCAAGATTTACTCATGGAGTAGGGTTAGGATTCCTAGGATATTGTCCTTCCTCCAAGAGGGTTTGGACAAAGGATTATCAGCAAGTCCTTTAAAGGGACAGATTTCTGCTCTGTCTATTCTTTTACACAAGCGTCTGGCAGAAGTTCCAGACGTTCAGGCATTTTGTCAGGCTTTAGTTAGAATTAAGCCTGTGTTTAAACCTGTTGCTCCTCCATGGAGCTTAAACTTGGTTCTTAAAGTTCTTCAAGGGGTTCCGTTTGAACCCCTTCATTCTATTGATATCAAACTTTTATCATGGAAAGTTTTATTTCTGATGGCTTTTTCCACGGCTCGAAGAGTCTCTGAGTTATCTGCCTTACATTGTGATTCTCCATATCTCATCTTTCATTCAGATAAAGTAGTTCTGCGTACAAAACCTGGGTTTTTACCCAAGGTGGTTTCTAATAAGAATATCAATCAAGAGATTGTTGTTCCATCATTGTGTCCTAATCCTTCTTCAAAGAAGGAACGTCTTTTGCATAATCTAGACGTAGTCCGTGCCTTGAAGTTTTACTTACAAGCTACTAAAGATTTTCGTCAAACATCTAACCTGTTTGTTGTTTACTCTGGACAGAGGAGAGGTCAAAAGGCCTCGGCAACCTCTCTTTCTTTTTGGCTTCGGAGTATAATCCGTTTAGCCTATGAGACTGCTGGACAGCAGCCCCCTGAAAGGATTACAGCTCAGTCTTCTAGAGCTGTGGCTTCCACCTGGGCCTTTAAAAATGAGGCCTCTGTTGAACAGATTTGCAAGGCTGCAACTTGGTCTTCGCTTCATACCTTTTCAAAATTTTACAAATTTGATACTTTTGCTTCTTCGGAGGCTGTTTTTTGGGAGAAAGGTTCTACAGGCAGTGGTTCCTTCCGTTTAAGTTCCTGCCTTGTCCCTCCCATCATCCGTGTACTTTAGCTTTGGTATTGGTATCCCATAAGTAATGGATGATCCGTGGACTGGATACACTTAACAAGAGAAAACATAATTTATGCTTACCTGATAAATTTATTTCTCTTGTAGTGTATACAGTCCACGGCCCGCCCTGTACTTTTAAGGCAGGTCTAAATTTTAATTAAACTACAGTCACCACTGCACCCTATGGTTTCTCCTTTCTCGGCTTGTTTCGGTCGAATGACTGGATATGGCAGTGAGGGGAGGAGCTATATAGCAGCTCTGCTGTGGGTGATCCTCTTGCAACTTCCTGTTGGGAAGGAGAATATCCCATAAGTAATGGATGATCCGTGGACTGGATACACTACAAGAGAAATACATTTATCAGGTAAGCATAAATTATGTTTTTTAAGGTCCTCAACAGTCCTCCTCTGTGGGGCCACACTGTTGACGGCATCCTCTACCGCCAACCATGCCATTTTACGCCTTCTGGCAACACCTTTGCCCTTCTCCTGGCCAAAGAGGGCACTGTGGTTGTCCATGATGGCCTGGACTAGGGCAACATAGTCATCGAATGAGAAGTTCGGACATCTCATCCTCTCATCCTCTGTGGACACCTGGCTTGCTCCCTGCGATGTCCCTGGTGTGGGTTCCTCCCTATCCTCTCCCTCCTCCCCCCTTCTGTCCCCATGTGCACCCTCTGTCCCTCTCCATGATGTGCCTGGTCTCTGGGGCTCTTGGACATCTCCCCTCCCATCATCCCTTCTAGCTCTCCCTCTCCCCACTCCACTTACTCCCTGATGGGGACCCCGCTGCTCCTCCTGTCCTCTACAATACTCCTCTCCCTACCACTCCTCTCCCCTCTGCCCTACCTCTCCCTGCCATCCTCACACTACACACACTCACTCCCAGTTCAATCACACACAATCATAACCAAACACTAAGCCTATCACACGGTAAAATTGAAAAAAAAATGTGTGAGGTGTTAGAAAATAAAAGTGTTGTGTATTTTGTATATGTATGTATGCAATATGTAAAAATATGTGTAAGTGTATGAGCTTAACCAACCAACAATGCGACCTAACTAACTCCTCTGTTTGCGCCTCTCTCTCTACTCTGACTAATCCTCCACTCCACTGTAGCGTAATTACGTTGCGCATTTTTAGATGGAGTCGCAAGTGATTTTTACGAGTGTTAGCCTAATTTGCATAAAACTACTCTTTATTGAGACTTTACGTGCACAAAATACAGGCGTAAGTTACTTGCGTCAAGTAAAATGTGTATTTGCGCACTTTTCGGAAGATCGCCAGTTTGTCCTACTTATGCCAGTTTAGCATCTAACGGTGCAGTATATGTAATACCCCGATGTGCGAGGTGAAACTACGGGCGACGCGGGTTCCCTCGCTTGCGCCAAAAACTACGCCGTTTATCGGATCGTGCCCTAGATCAACAGTCCTATTAGATGGCACATCAAAGTTTAGCGGGACTTCATCCATATTCCCAATCTGGCCAATTTCAAACCCATTTTTCTTCCTAGCATCAATTACAAATTTATGAAAAGACAGAATCTTATTTTCATATTCTTTTGGCATTTTTTGTGCAATTCTAGTTTTGTGCGCATAGCAAGGCCACATCGCCTCATAAATCTGTAGCACCACGATGGTGATCCAGTAAAATCGTAAATGCCTTTCTCTACAGCAATGCGTTTGGCTTCATATATTATCATTTTTGTAGAGACTGATAAGCCATTATTCTGGTGATGTGTAATGCATTCTGTCATGGTCACGTCTAACTGTGCCCACTTTGTAGCACACCCACGAAAAGTGTGCTTACTTTTATTCGCTTTTTGCAGCTGATCCTCCTGTTTCCTCCACTCTCTTATGATTTTTTTCAGTTGGAGGTGGCCCAAAATGTCTCTCTGCTGCTCTGTTTCCATGCTCCTTTGCATAGTTTACTACCTCTAGTTTAAAAGGAATCTTATATGCTATTCTTTTCTGCTTTATCGTCTTTGTACCGGTATGTACGGGGGAGGTTTTCTGCAAGAAAATACAGTGATGAAGAAACTGTCAGTAATGTACCAGTACGGTATCTCCAATGTTTACCGCTGAGCGCTGACCATTTGCGTTATCTCTGAGCATGGTCTTACCGTAATTCAGAAAACACACTCTGGTGGCACAAATCAAATAGAATTGCATCCATATTAAAGAAATATTACGGTAAATAAAATTGCATCCATATTAAAGTACGGTAAGAATTTACAACTATCCTAATACTGCTTAAAGGGATAGGAATGTCAAAATTAAACTTTCATGATTCAGATAGAGCATGTCATTTTAAGAGATTTTTAAATTCGCTTCTATTTTCAAATGTTCTTCGTTCTTTTAGTATCCCTTGTTAAAAAATGAATACACACATATCATACACTAGTGGGAGCTGCTGCTAATTGGTGCCTGCACACATTTGTCTCTTGTGATTGGCTAAATAAAGTAGATATTTTCAGCTTCCTGTCAGTAGTGCAATGCTGTCCCTTCAGCAATGGATAACAAGAGAATGAAGAAAATGTGATAATAGAATTACCAGTAAATTGGAAAGTTGAACCGTATGAAACAAACAAAAAATATGTACTTTGTGCATCATGTGTACGGTATACGGTACATATGATGTACAAAGTCAATTTTTTTGTTTGTTTTTTTGTGCAAACAAAATGTAGGCTTTTTTTGTATCATGTCCCTTTTAGTATCTTTTTTTTCTTGGTATCATGTGCTTTTTAGTATCTTTTTTTTTCTTGAAGTCCAAGAGCCTACATTTGTACCATGTTATGATTTAAAACACAGTCAAGGAATGAACAAGTGCTAGGAAGCACCAGAGAACCTTTGGATTTATCATTTTGGAGCATTCCACAAGAATTACGGTACCATACATCACATTCAGGGCCGGTGCTTAGTTTTTTGGCCAAACAGGCGAAGATAGGGTACATTTTGCCGCCCCCACCTTATTACCGGTACATTACATAGCAATCCATTGTTAGTATTTGGCAAACTCTTACAATGTTGTGCTAACAGACCTGGGCGCTGGCTGCTTGCTGCCAGGTCAACCGTCAATAGATGCCAATATAATTATTATCAGGACAGGAAGGAACTACCGGTATCGTAACTAGTGAAGAAGTCATTTTTAATTGAATGACTGACACTCATACTGTGTGTGCCTGGCCGCTCCAGCCCCCTCAGAGTCAGACAGACCCCCCAGGCCCCATCATAGTAGAAATTCAAATGCCCCTCCTCATAGAGCCCCCCCATTCCAAGAAATGCCGGCTCCAGCCTCTGGACCTCTCCTCAGAGACCCCCACCAGTGCTGCAACCATTCCTGCCTGCTAAGATGCTCCTCGCTCGTCGACCACCTCATCTGGTTTAGATAGATGGTGCTGCTGCTGCAGACAGTGTGTGAGCCTGTGTCACGACTCAGGTGGAGATGTCAGGCAGCCGCGGCTCATCCCGCAAGATTTCTCCCTCTCAGAGTGAGTGACGTCAGGACTCAGTTAGCCACTGGCAGCGACAGGCAGCGCAGCAGCTGCACAAGGCAAGTGAGCTCCGCCTCACGCTCCAGTCCTCCACTCTATGACTCTCAAACTGAGTCTGACAACACACGCACGTGCAGCGTGCACAGATCACCACAGTGCCAACAAGTTAAAAGCAATCATAGCCGGGGCGGGCAGCCGGGCCAGCCAGCCAGGTCACTGTGCGATGTCACTCAGGAATCTTGGAATTAACGTATTAAAATAAGTTTAGTTGCAAGCGAGATCAAATTTAAAAAAATTAAATAAAAATATTATTATTTTTTTATCATAGGCAGTCACATTCGCTCCATAAGACGCACAGACATTTCCCCTTACTTTTGAAGCGGAAAAAAGTGCGTCTTATGGAGCGAAAAATACGGTTTATATATATATATATATATATATGTGTATATATATATATATATATATGTATATTAGGGTGTTTAATTTTCTAAGGCAAAAAATAAACTAAAATTTTTGCAGACTTTGCTTACGCCCCGAGTCTCAGTGATGTAAAAGATATATATGCTAAATTTCAAGAAGATTGGATAATATTTAGAGGTTGCACACTTTGATCTGTTTTGTAAAAGTAGGCAAAAAATATGAAAAAATATGCCCCTTGGATCAGTCCTGTATTAGATGCTGTAGTATCAAAAGATATACCGATTTCCACTTCCCGAATAACTACTTCAGCCATCTGCTCACCAGTGCCTTTCAGGGCAACAGGTACGTTAAGCAAATGCTCAAAATCTTTGCCAGTCACTAGAACTGCAACTTTATCTTCCAAAGTTTTGCTATTCCCATGGGCAACTGAGGGCAACAGTTTACTATCCCAATGCAAGACCAAATGAGGAGGATCTTCAAAGAGTGACTCTTCGATTTTCTTTGCCATTTTACTTCTATTGATGTCTTGAGAAAGGCCCTTTTTTGAGGGCAGAAACGCGTTGACATATTGGTAAGCATTACTTTAATCTTTACTTCATTCTCATATTGGATACACTATGTTGTGAATTTCTTTTTTTACAGGGATACTTTTTAGGATACCATAGGAGCAGCTGACAGGTGCTAGGATCCAATCAGCTACTTCAGCTACCACACTCAGGAATTTGGATCTGTTAAAGTAACTAACATTGGAAGGAATCAATTTCCTCACTTTCACCTTGCTTTTCATCACCCATTTTTTCCATTTTTTAGTTTTGACTGACTTATTTTTGTTCTTCACTAACATTTGTTGATCAACTTTTTGAACACTTTTTTGGATTATATTTTATTTTATATGTTATTGCATATTGTGTATTATATTTTTTATGTTATTGCATATTGTGTATTTTATTTAATTATATCTTAACCTCACTGGATTAAGTAGCTAGCATTTTTATATCCATTTGCACTCACTCACTATTTGATCGTATCTATACAATTATTTTGCTACCCCCCTTTTTTTGCACTGCAGTGCATTTTTCTATTTTTTGGAACACTATTTTTGAAACACTATTTTTGAACACTATTGTTTGTATTATTGTTTATTAGTTTTTTGCTTGATGCACTTGTTATAGTTGTACTTAGGCTAATTCTGTTTTATTAGTATACACTCTTATTCTGGTGTACCACTCACACTGATCACCTGTTATTACCTCTGTTTTTATTGTAATTATCACCTTTGGCCCTTTGAGCCGCTTCTGTAAGATATTCCTGTATTTGTAATTTTATTTATATGTGCTTTTTACATTTTTTTATATATAGTCTTTTATTACTGATGCTTTTTAACATGGTTCATTAAATAATCTTCTTTTATCTCTCTGTGAGTATATTTATCCCTTGGCCTCTTGTTGGCGCTGTATTCACTTCTTACTACTTGTGCATATTTTTTGGAGGTTGGTTAGGATCTCTGTTTGGATACAGCTTGGGGATTACCTTAGCGCTTGTACACTATCCCATTTTCTCTTCGATTTTCTTTGCCATTTTACTTCTATTGATGGCCCGAGCTCGGTAAACAGTAGCTGGAGATATGGAAATGTTTTAAACATCGTGGCCAAGGCTGTTTGCAGTTGCTATAAATGAAGTACTTGCTTGTCAAATAGATAGCTGTTCTCAATCCCAAGTAGACGTGAGTGTCTGATCAAGAGGTTTTAATCTAGGACTTGAACGTAATTTTTTCGTTGCTGGAGGCGAAAACTCAGCCTCTTCGTCACTAGGTGCTTGTGACGATGGAGATGAGTCTTCCAGTATAACTGTCTTATTGATTTCAGCGATAGCTTTGTAATGTTTATTCTTATATGAATCTTTTTTTTATTCTTTTGTACACTTAGTTCTTATTTTTGAGGCGAAAACCTTGTCTACTACACTCATTGACAAACTCATTCGATCTTCTCTTTGTGACCTAAGAAATTCTTTATCTTCTTGTGATACGCTATTCATGTCCATCACATTTTGCCAGGGAAATGTCAAATAACTTGACGAGATCTCCTTTCCAAATCTGCCATTTCACATTTGCTTTATCCGTTTTTCTCGATTTCTCTTTACCCAGATTTTGGTATTCTTTTTACAGCTTCTGTATACCAGCACGGATATTCTCCTCCGTCTTAACAGGGATATTTGCTTTCCTCCACACTTCCTGTAGTTTAGTACTGGAAGATTTAGCAGCATACAAAAGTGTTTCTTTCATTTCCTTGTGATGGTAAATAAAAACTAAAAGTACTTGTTCCTTTGAAGGGAGCCGAGCTCCTAAAAACTCACCACTAAGTACCTTTTCTAGCAGCCAAATTCCTCTTTTGGTTCCCATTTTAAAGTTCAATTACCTGGAAAAGATGAAAGAAATACATGAGAAGACCATTAGTGTAAAGCACTTCAATGTTAGAAATTTCACTAGTTTGTGATAAAAGTGATCAATGTGTGCAACCCCTAAATATTATCCAATCTTCTTGAAGTTTGGGATATATATCTTTTACATCACTGAGACTCGGGGTGTAAGCAAAGTCATATGAGAATCACATCTTTGGAAAAATGAAACACTCTAGTGTGTATGTATGTATATTTATATATATATATATATATATACCGGTGTATATATATATATATATATATATATATATATATATATATTCATTTATCTAATCTGTGAGCTAGACTTCATAAATTGACCAAATATATTTAAATAAGTATACATGTGTTCATTGCTTATCATTTGGTCACTGCCTTATTAAAAATGTATGTACATCGGCTTTAGCATAGAGAGATATATTTTATATATACACATACATACATATACATACACATACATGCTTCCCTTCCTATGCAACTTATTTATAAATTTAACCATTTGATTATTACACATATAGTTATCAGATTTTTTAAGTAATTATTTGTATTTAAACATATGATTATTATACACACACAACGCAATACTGGTCATTTTACATGTACTTCCTTACACATTTAATTTATCTATACATTCAGATATGTGGTACATTATTTGTACAGCATTTATCACAATTTTATGTAACAATTTTTATATACAATTCTAACTTTTTAACTTATATTTTAACATCATATTTCTTTTCCAAACAAACATTGTCTTTTGCTTATGGGAGTAGCCTGGAAGTCTCATTAACAAATGAGTGAGGGCGCATTTGTTTGTAATTCTATTCACCAAAGCATAAACAAAATCTTAGTCAATGGGACTCCACTCTTTTGTGTAGGGACAAAGGGTCTCTTTTTGTGTTGACAAACACCCCAGGTAACTTCCTCTGGAAAATTAACTCTTGGACAACATATGATCCAAGATAATTTTAAATACATTTCCTGTATCAAATTAATTCTTCTTATAATTTGATAAAAATAATTATTCTGTTATAGATAATTCCCCACAAGTGATGTAACATATATATATATATATATATATATATATACAGTATATCACAAAAGTGTGTATTATATATATATATATATATATATATATACAGTATATCACAAAAGTGTGTATTATATATATATATATATATACAGTATATCACAAAAGTGTGTATTATATATATATATATATATATATATATATACAGTATATCACAAAAGTGTGTATTATATATATATATATATATAATTATAAATTTGCTGTCCCCTCAAAATAACTCAACACACACCCATTAATGTCTAAACCGTTGGCAACAAAAGTAGGTCTCTAACATCCACAAGCTCTGTGATGTTGTCATGGAGGAGTGGAAGAGGACTCCAGTGGCAACTTATGAAGCTCTGGTGAACTCTATGCTAAAGAGGGTTAAGGCAGTGCTGGAAAATAGTGGTGGCCAAACAAAATATTGACACTTTGGGCCCCATTTGGACATTTCCACTCACTTTTGCTGCCAACGGTTTAGACATTAATGGCTGTGTGTTGAGTTATTTTGAGGGGGCAGCACATTTACACTGTTATACAGGCTGTACACTCACTACTTTACATTATAGCAAAGTGACATTTCTTCAGTGTTGTCACATGAAAAGATATAATAAAATATTTACAAAAATGTGGGGGTGTATTCACTTTTGTGAGATACTGTATATTTATATATATATATATATATATATATATATATATATATATATAAAATAATTCCATAATAATAGTTAATAATGTGTTTTACTATGTATTTACTGTAAATATTTCACATTTTAATGTTCTTCACATACAGGGAAATATTATTTTCTTTATAAATGGAAAGAGTCCACAGCTGCATTCGTTACTTTTGGGAAATAAGAACCTGGCCACCAGGAGGAGGCAAAGACACCCCAGCAAAAGGCTTAAATAATACTCCCACTTCCCTCATCCACTAGTCATTCTTTGCCTTTCGTCACAGGAGGTTGGCAGAGAAGTGTCAGAAGTTTGTTTTTTGTCTCTTATGGAGGGTAGTACTCTTCAACATGGGACAGGAGTTTTAAGTAATCCTGTCAGTCTCTCAGTGAGGGCTTGGATGAACGTTAGAGTCCGGAGATGCAGGAAGAGTCTTTCTGCAAAACCTTCCTGACTCATTTTAACAACTACTATCCATCACACTTGAAGGGCCGTGTTCCTGTTCCACGGCATAGATTCCGGTAAGATCGTTTCATTTTACTTCTTCATGAATATACTGTAAATAATTTGTTCCTGCGAACTTACATGAAAAATACAAGGACTCAGTGGGACTCCTTTTGTATCTTGGAATCAAGGGTTAATATCTCCTGAGGGGGATTATGGAACGGGGGGGGGGTAATCATGTTTGTTATGTGATTCAATCTGCTTATGTGTAGTGTTAACTGGGTTTGTGGCTTTTTTGGAACATAACAGCTTTTCGAAGTGACATAACCTTACGGTTGGACGTGCTTTTTTTGGACTGTACAGTTCACCTTGTGACTGGGCGTGTTTACATTCTGGTTTCCCATTTCCGCATTCCTAACTGTGTGGTGATGGAGAAATCTAGTCCACTGGGGTCTGGTTCATAGTAAGTGGTGAGTGCCTCAGCCATTGTGGGTGTCAGGTGCCATTTAAATTGTTTTATATATATAGTCCATTTTTTGGTATCCTTTATCCAATCATGTAGGATGCTAATGTGGAGATTGTTCAACTTTCTGATTCAGATTCTTCATCCTCTGATGAATGTGAATTGGCCCCATTGACTCAGGTTAGTCAGTTATGTTCTTTAGGCCGTCCTAGAGCGCCTTGTTCCTCGGGCTTGTGGATTCAAGGGACTGCTGAGCCATCCACCTCGGGGGGGCCCTGTCCTCCGGGAGGCGAATTCCCTCCCACTCCCTTCTACTACTACACATGCAGATAACCCAGGTTATGTTTTTTTCTCCTCGGAGGGTGGATTGTTCCCCCACCCCACCCCGGAGGTTGTGGCACGTTTTTGCTTTTACATACTTTTGGCGTTTTCTCATCTACAAAGTCCAGATGTTTATTTGCAACTGTGCTCGTGCCCGATTGTGCCGGGTCTCTCGGCCATGGGAGGGCTTGTGCAGTTCCCTGCGGGTGTAACTGTTCCTGAGTGTTTTGCCTTTCGTTACAGCCTGGCTCGCCTTCGTGTTCTACTCAGACACGTTTTTGAGTTGTTTGAGGACCATATCCTTCTCGGCTATGTAACTCCTAAGTCTTCTACTTCGAATGGCTCACCTCATTAGACATGGGGGTATGATGTAATCTCCTTTAAGTCTTGTTAATGGGGGGTATGTTGTAATCTCCTTTAAGTCTTGTTAATCATTTGTTGGAGGAACAGGGTTTCCGTTAGGCTGGTCCTGCGGATCTTTCTGTTCTTCTTGGGCGTTAACCTTCAGGTTGCCTTTCATTTATTTTATCTGGTTAGGATTCATTTTATTTTCTCTTTTTCATGTTATGTTTCCTGCGGGAACTTTTTCTGGGATCGATACTCGCTGTTGCTTCTACAGAAGTTGTTAGGGACACCTTAGTCCCATTTTTGTCTGCTTTTTCTTCCTCTCTCTCTGAGGGTGGATTTAGTCATTTTGGCAGTTATGACCATGGTTGCAGGCTGGTCCTGTTTGGGTCAGATCCTCTGTCTCATGGTTTATTCAGACATGTGGCGCCTATTCTACCTTGCTGGTCAGATTGAGGCGCAGAGTGCTCACAATATTAGTTATGTTTTCTTGTTATTTCTTTACAAGTTTAAGCTAAGCATTCTCAAGAGGACTTGCGGGTCAGTGCAGCTCACAGGATTGTTAGCCGTCTCTCTAGTGACTGGATCAGTGAATTCTGTTGTGTCATTCTCTGGTGCTTCCAATACCCCCAGAAACCTAGAGTATTCCTTCCCACGTGGTGGGAAGGTTAGAGGGTTTAGCGCCTTCTTTTCCGCCGGTCGGGGTGATTTTGCCTTTAGGAGGCCCTGGGAATTGTCATTTTAGACTTGTGCCTTTAGGGTTCTCTTCTTCTTCAAGACCTTTTTGGACTTTGTCCGCTTCTCCTTGTGGTTTGGGTCACCTTCTGGGGACTTGGATTCCCTTTGGGAGTTGGTTGATCCTTTTCGGGATATTAGACAGTGAGGTCTTTTTGGGCTCCGGTTAAGGGTCCCTCCCCGGTGTTGGAAATGCTCTGCATTTCCTTTGGGGGTAAAATAGGTCCTAGGGACTTTCCATTCATATGGTTCAAGTATTGCCATCCATGTGGCATCCAAACCCATGTTTAACTGTCCTCTGACTTATCTGAGGTGATGTGGAGACTTGTTCTGTTTGGGTGACTTGTTCTCACTGTTCCCCTTGTGGATGGAGCTCCTGACTAGCTGGACAGGTAGCTTAGCATACTAATGCTCTGTGGCTACTCTGCACTGTAACAAACCGAGGGTTGCAAGTTCAATCCCCGGCGAGGTCTACTTAGCCTTTCCTCCTTTCGAGGTTGATAAAATGAGCAGAGCCTTGAGTCCCTTAAGGGGGATTATCCACGCTTTCAAGCACAATCATGTTAATGTTGCTTGGACGCCTGTTAGCTCTAGCGTCCTTATATGGCCTTGCAGGGCCTTAGCTCTTTTAGAGTGTTGGGCTCTTGCAAGGGGTGGTCTCTTCCCTTTGGGTCGGGACTTGCAAGGGCTTCTTGCTCTTGTTACCTGGGTTAATCGGGATTTTTCCCTGGGAGGACTGTTTTTGATCTGAAAAATAAAGAGTGTGGTGTATACAAACATATACCACACTCATAGGGGGCGCTTTCTGGTAGCTATAACACCAATACAAAATTAGAATAATCAATCAAAATAAGATAATCAATCAGAAAAACAATTCAAATTCAAATAAAAAAATGTCCATACACACAATCTTGATAAAAGGAGGCAGATCTCTGTCATAGGACAGTCATCCTGGTGTGTCGTGGTCTGAAGAAAAAAAGGCCTTATCAAGGATTTTCTGGATCTGGAGTCTTAGCTGATGGTGATCAGTGAGCTGGACCACTGCTTAGGTTCCAGTCTGCTACTTCAGCACCATTTGGGTGCGCCTCACTTGTGAGTACATTTTATCCTGTTGGTTCTGTGTTTATGTGCCTTGACGTTACTAGGCCATGTATGGCGCCTCTGTTCCTTTTTTTCTGTTTTTGATCTCAGACAAAGGATTTATGTTCCTGGAAGATTGTTTAATCTAAACATTTATGGGGCCCGTACTTCTTGTCCTGATCTTCTGGTTGTCGATGATTTTACTCTGCGTTTTCACTTTGTGGATCCCGCTGTGGGATGTTAGCGGACCTTATGATCCTAGAACTGGCCTTGGGGTTCCAGTTTCCGGGGTACTTGGACTTAGCCCTTGTTCTGGCTGTTCTGTTTTTCAACTTGGCCAGATTTACTGTGAGCCTGGGCTCCTCGGGGCTTGTCTTGTGCCGGACGATACGGTTCCGTTGGGACAGCCAACTGACGTAACCTGATGGTGGGCTGTTCTTGCCTAGCAATCGGAAGGTTTTCAGTTGCTCAGCTGTCACTCTTGCGCCTGGTATGTGTGCTAGCTGGATGGTGTTTTAAGGGGTACTTTCCATGTTCATCAGTGATGTGGCCCTGTGTTTTCTTGGTTCTTCCTACGACCTCCTGTCTTATGGGCAGGTGTCTTATTGATGCTCTCCTCTTCTGGGGGCTCGTTGTCCTCCATGCGGAGGTGTGGTTCCTTTTTTAGGGCCTCTCCTGTGTTTTGGAGATTGGAACAGATGTTTTATCTGGTTTGGGGATTGGTCGGCTCTTTGAGTTGTTCCTTTCCATCTGGGGAGCTGCTGGCTCCGCATTGAAACTTTACTTGGTTGGCTATTCTAGAACTCCTTGGGTCTAACGTCTGCTTGAATGTCTCTAGGTTGGAGTGGCTCTGTCCATTTTTACCACCCTCTTGGGGGCCGGTCTTGGGGTTCCTTTTTGTTACCCTGCTTTCAGATCTGCCGTTGCTTGGGCTGGTCCGGTTAGGTGTAGGATCTGTGCTTCTCCCCCTTTGAGATCTGTGAGTAGGCTTGGATTGCCTGGAGTGTGCCCTCTGCCTTGGAGGTTGGGCAATCTGATATTTTGTTCGACCATTTTTTCCTTATGGATAGTTACTGGACTCAGATGTTTATCTTTCTGAGTTTGCTACCCATAAGTTTTCTGTTTGCTCAGTCTCTGAGTTCTGACGTTTTGAGGACTTTGTCTTCAGCTGTCTTTTTCTGTGCTATTGCATGATGTTTGGGAGATTTTTCTTCTCCTTGATGATGCCCGGTTTGCTCCTTGTGGTTCTACCTGGGTTGGGCGTCATCTCCGCTTGTTCTCAGGATCCTTTCGGGTCTCCATGGACTTGGCCTTCTTTAAAGGTTTTTTTTCCTTTATTGGATCTTTCTGTACCTTTTGGGTATCCCTTTGGCTCCCCCTTATTCTCTCCCTTTTGGGGATTTTGGTACTTGTGCTAGTAAAGGGTTGTGTGGGTCTGACTGCTGGTTGACGGTTCTCCTGGAGGAGTGTTGGCTCAGTGAGTCTGCTTGCGGTGTCTAGTTAAGCTTTCGGACTATCTGCAGGTCAGTGTCCTTGGGGCCTTTTTCCTTTCTAGTTTTTTTGCCCGGCTCTGACGAAGCAGGCTTTGGTTGGGTTGTGCTTTTTTCAGGCCTGGTGCCCTCAGAATGGGCCACCTAATGTACCCTCCCATTCTTGCATTCAGTGTCCTCTATAGCTTGGGTATTGTTTTCCCAAAAGTAATGAATGCAGCTGTGGACCCTTTCTATTTATGAAGAAAAACTTAAATTATACTTACCTGATAATTTTCTTTTCTTCAGATGGAAAGAGTCCACAGCTCCCCATCCGTATTTTTTTTTGTGTGGCGTCTCTTATTTTTTATTCTTCTGGCACCTTTTCACCCTGGTATTTCTTCTACTGTTCCTTGTTCCTTGGCAGAATAACTGGGGAATGAGGGAAGTGGGAGGAGTATTTAAGCCTTTGGCTGGGGTGTCTTTGCCTCCTCCTGGTGGCCAGGTTCTTATTTCCCAAAAGTAATGAATGCAGCTGTGGACTCTTTCCATCTGAAGAAAAGAAAATTATCAGGTAAGCATTATTTATGTTTTTTATTTTAAATATATAGGTGTATATTTCTCCAACATAGGTGTGTCCGGTCCACGGCGTCATCCTTACTTGTGGGATATTCTCTTCCCCAACAGTAAATGGCAAAGAGCCCAGCAAAGCTGGTCACATGATCCCTCCTAGGCTCCGCCTACCCCAGTCATTCTCTTTGCCGTTGTACAGGCAACATCTCCACGGAGATGGCTTAGAGTTTTTTAGTGTTTAACTGTAGTTTTTATTATTCAATCAAGAGTTTGTTATTTTAAAATAGTGCTGGTATGTACTATTTACTCTGAAACAGAAAAGAGATGAAGATTTCTGTTTGTATGAGGAAAATGATTTTAGCAACCGTTACTAAAATCCATGGCTGTTCCACACAGGACTGTTGAGAGGAATTAACTTCAGTTGGGGGAACAGTGAGCAGTCTTTTGCTGCTTGAGGTATGACACATTCTAACAAGACGATGTAATGCTGGAAGCTGTCATTTTCCCTATGGGATCCGGTAAGCCATTTTTATTCACACAGTAAATAAGGGCTTCACAAGGGCTTATTAAGACTGTAGACATTTTCTGGGCTAAATCGATCATATTTACACATATTTAGCCTTGAGGAATCATTTAATCTGGGTATTTTTTGTAAAATAATATCGGCAGGCACTGTTTTAGACACTTTATTCTATTGGGGCTTTCCCTAATCATAGTCAGAGCCTCATTTTCGCGCCGGTATGGCGCACTTGTTTTTGAGAACAGCATGACATGCAGCTGCATGTGTGTGGAGCTCTGATACATAGAAAAGTCTTTCTGAAGGCATTATTTGGTATCGTATTCCCCTTTGGGCTTGGTTGGGTCTCAGCAAAGCAGATTCCAGGGACTGTAAAGGGGTTAAATATAAAAACGGCTCCGGTTCCGTTATTTTAAGGGTTAAAGCTTCCAAATTTGGTGTGCAATACTTTTAAGGCTTTAAGACACTGTGGTGAAATTTTGGTGAATTTTGAACAATTCCTTCATACTTTTTCGCAATTGCAGTAATAAAGTGTGTTCAGTTTAAAATTTAAAGTGACAGTAACGGTTTTATTTTAAAACGTTTTTTGTGCCTTCTTTGGGTCCGAAACCAGTTTCGAAGAAGGAACGTTTGTTGCACAATTTGGATGTTGTTCGCGCTCTAAAATTCTATTTAGATGCTACAAAGGATTTTAGACAAACATCTTCCTTGTTTGTTGTTTATTCTGGTAACAGGAGAGGTCAAAAAGCAACTTCTACCTCTCTCTCTTTTTGGATTAAAAGCATCATCAGATTGGCTTACGAGACTGCCGGACGGCAGCCTCCTGAAAGAATCACAGCTCATTCCACTAGGGCTGTGGCTTCCACATGGGCCTTCAAGAACGAGGCTTCTGTTGATCAGATATGTAGGGCAGCGACTTGGTCTTCACTGCACACTTTTACCAAATTTTACAAGTTTGATACTTTTGCTTCTTCTGAGGCTATTTTTTGGGAGAAAGGTTTTGCAAGCCGTGGTGCCTTCCATTTAGGTGACCTGATTTGCTCCCTCCCTTCATCCGTGTCCTAAAGCTTTGGTATTGGTTCCCACAAGTAAGGATGACGCCGTGGACCGGACACACCTATGTTGGAGAAAACAGAATTTATGTTTACCTGATAAATTACTTTCTCCAACGGTGTGTCCGGTCCACGGCCCGCCCTGGTTTTTTAATCAGGTCTGATGATTTATTTTCTTTAACTACAGTCACCACGGTATCATATGGTTTCTCCTATGCAAATATTCCTCCTTAACGTCGGTCGAATGACTGGGGTAGGCGGAGCCTAGGAGGGATCATGTGACCAGCTTTGCTGGGCTCTTTGCCATTTCCTGTTGGGGAAGAGAATATCCCACAAGTAAGGATGACGCCGTGGACCGGACACACCGTTGGAGAAAGTAATTTATCAATTTAGGGTTCTCTTCTTCTTCAAGACCTTTTTGGACTTTGTCCGCTTCTCCTTGTGGTTTGGGTCACCTTCTGGGGACTTGGATTCCCTTTGGGAGTTGGTTGATCCTTTTCGGGATATTAGACAGTGAGGTCTTTTTGGGCTCCGGTTAAGGGTCCCTCCCCGGTGTTGGAAATGCTCTGCATTTCCTTTGGGGGTAAAATAGGTCCTAGGGACTTTCCATTCATATGGTTCAAGTATTGCCATCCATGTGGCATCCAAACCCATGTTTAACTGTCCTCTGACTTATCTGAGGTGATGTGGAGACTTGTTCTGTTTGGGTGACTTGTTCTCACTGTTCCCCTTGTGGATGGAGCTCCTGACTAGCTGGACAGGTAGCTTAGCATACTAATGCTCTGTGGCTACTCTGCACTGTAACAAACCGAGGGTTGCAAGTTCAATCCCCGGCGAGGTCTACTTAGCCTTTCCTCCTTTCGAGGTTGATAAAATGAGCAGAGCCTTGAGTCCCTTAAGGGGGATTATCCACGCTTTCAAGCACAATCATGTTAATGTTGCTTGGACGCCTGTTAGCTCTAGCGTCCTTATATGGCCTTGCAGGGCCTTAGCTCTTTTAGAGTGTTGGGCTCTTGCAAGGGGTGGTCTCTTCCCTTTGGGTCGGGACTTGCAAGGGCTTCTTGCTCTTGTTACCTGGGTTAATCGGGATTTTTCCCTGGGAGGACTGTTTTTGATCTGAAAAATAAAGAGTGTGGTGTATACAAACATATACCACACTCATAGGGGGCGCTTTCTGGTAGCTATAACACCAATACAAAATTAGAATAATCAATCAAAATAAGATAATCAATCAGAAAAACAATTCAAATTCAAATAAAAAAATGTCCATACACACAATCTTGATAAAAGGAGGCAGATCTCTGTCATAGGACAGTCATCCTGGTGTGTCGTGGTCTGAAGAAAAAAAGGCCTTATCAAGGATTTTCTGGATCTGGAGTCTTAGCTGATGGTGATCAGTGAGCTGGACCACTGCTTAGGTTCCAGTCTGCTACTTCAGCACCATTTGGGTGCGCCTCACTTGTGAGTACATTTTATCCTGTTGGTTCTGTGTTTATGTGCCTTGACGTTACTAGGCCATGTATGGCGCCTCTGTTCCTTTTTTTCTGTTTTTGATCTCAGACAAAGGATTTATGTTCCTGGAAGATTGTTTAATCTAAACATTTATGGGGCCCGTACTTCTTGTCCTGATCTTCTGGTTGTCGATGATTTTACTCTGCGTTTTCACTTTGTGGATCCCGCTGTGGGATGTTAGCGGACCTTATGATCCTAGAACTGGCCTTGGGGTTCCAGTTTCCGGGGTACTTGGACTTAGCCCTTGTTCTGGCTGTTCTGTTTTTCAACTTGGCCAGATTTACTGTGAGCCTGGGCTCCTCGGGGCTTGTCTTGTGCCGGACGATACGGTTCCGTTGGGACAGCCAACTGACGTAACCTGATGGTGGGCTGTTCTTGCCTAGCAATCGGAAGGTTTTCAGTTGCTCAGCTGTCACTCTTGCGCCTGGTATGTGTGCTAGCTGGATGGTGTTTTAAGGGGTACTTTCCATGTTCATCAGTGATGTGGCCCTGTGTTTTCTTGGTTCTTCCTACGACCTCCTGTCTTATGGGCAGGTGTCTTATTGATGCTCTCCTCTTCTGGGGGCTCGTTGTCCTCCATGCGGAGGTGTGGTTCCTTTTTTAGGGCCTCTCCTGTGTTTTGGAGATTGGAACAGATGTTTTATCTGGTTTGGGGATTGGTCGGCTCTTTGAGTTGTTCCTTTCCATCTGGGGAGCTGCTGGCTCCGCATTGAAACTTTACTTGGTTGGCTATTCTAGAACTCCTTGGGTCTAACGTCTGCTTGAATGTCTCTAGGTTGGAGTGGCTCTGTCCATTTTTACCACCCTCTTGGGGGCCGGTCTTGGGGTTCCTTTTTGTTACCCTGCTTTCAGATCTGCCGTTGCTTGGGCTGGTCCGGTTAGGTGTAGGATCTGTGCTTCTCCCCCTTTGAGATCTGTGAGTAGGCTTGGATTGCCTGGAGTGTGCCCTCTGCCTTGGAGGTTGGGCAATCTGATATTTTGTTCGACCATTTTTTCCTTATGGATAGTTACTGGACTCAGATGTTTATCTTTCTGAGTTTGCTACCCATAAGTTTTCTGTTTGCTCAGTCTCTGAGTTCTGACGTTTTGAGGACTTTGTCTTCAGCTGTCTTTTTCTGTGCTATTGCATGATGTTTGGGAGATTTTTCTTCTCCTTGATGATGCCCGGTTTGCTCCTTGTGGTTCTACCTGGGTTGGGCGTCATCTCCGCTTGTTCTCAGGATCCTTTCGGGTCTCCATGGACTTGGCCTTCTTTAAAGGTTTTTTTTCCTTTATTGGATCTTTCTGTACCTTTTGGGTATCCCTTTGGCTCCCCCTTATTCTCTCCCTTTTGGGGATTTTGGTACTTGTGCTAGTAAAGGGTTGTGTGGGTCTGACTGCTGGTTGACGGTTCTCCTGGAGGAGTGTTGGCTCAGTGAGTCTGCTTGCGGTGTCTAGTTAAGCTTTCGGACTATCTGCAGGTCAGTGTCCTTGGGGCCTTTTTCCTTTCTAGTTTTTTTGCCCGGCTCTGACGAAGCAGGCTTTGGTTGGGTTGTGCTTTTTTCAGGCCTGGTGCCCTCAGAATGGGCCACCTAATGTACCCTCCCATTCTTGCATTCAGTGTCCTCTATAGCTTGGGTATTGTTTTCCCAAAAGTAATGAATGCAGCTGTGGACCCTTTCTATTTATGAAGAAAAACTTAAATTATACTTACCTGATAATTTTCTTTTCTTCAGATGGAAAGAGTCCACAGCTCCCCATCCGTATTTTTTTTTGTGTGGCGTCTCTTATTTTTTATTCTTCTGGCACCTTTTCACCCTGGTATTTCTTCTACTGTTCCTTGTTCCTTGGCAGAATAACTGGGGAATGAGGGAAGTGGGAGGAGTATTTAAGCCTTTGGCTGGGGTGTCTTTGCCTCCTCCTGGTGGCCAGGTTCTTATTTCCCAAAAGTAATGAATGCAGCTGTGGACTCTTTCCATCTGAAGAAAAGAAAATTATCAGGTAAGCATTATTTATGTTTTTTATTTTAAATATATAGGTGTATATTTCTCCAACATAGGTGTGTCCGGTCCACGGCGTCATCCTTACTTGTGGGATATTCTCTTCCCCAACAGTAAATGGCAAAGAGCCCAGCAAAGCTGGTCACATGATCCCTCCTAGGCTCCGCCTACCCCAGTCATTCTCTTTGCCGTTGTACAGGCAACATCTCCACGGAGATGGCTTAGAGTTTTTTAGTGTTTAACTGTAGTTTTTATTATTCAATCAAGAGTTTGTTATTTTAAAATAGTGCTGGTATGTACTATTTACTCTGAAACAGAAAAGAGATGAAGATTTCTGTTTGTATGAGGAAAATGATTTTAGCAACCGTTACTAAAATCCATGGCTGTTCCACACAGGACTGTTGAGAGGAATTAACTTCAGTTGGGGGAACAGTGAGCAGTCTTTTGCTGCTTGAGGTATGACACATTCTAACAAGACGATGTAATGCTGGAAGCTGTCATTTTCCCTATGGGATCCGGTAAGCCATTTTTATTCACACAGTAAATAAGGGCTTCACAAGGGCTTATTAAGACTGTAGACATTTTCTGGGCTAAATCGATCATATTTACACATATTTAGCCTTGAGGAATCATTTAATCTGGGTATTTTTTGTAAAATAATATCGGCAGGCACTGTTTTAGACACTTTATTCTATTGGGGCTTTCCCTAATCATAGTCAGAGCCTCATTTTCGCGCCGGTATGGCGCACTTGTTTTTGAGAACAGCATGACATGCAGCTGCATGTGTGTGGAGCTCTGATACATAGAAAAGTCTTTCTGAAGGCATTATTTGGTATCGTATTCCCCTTTGGGCTTGGTTGGGTCTCAGCAAAGCAGATTCCAGGGACTGTAAAGGGGTTAAATATAAAAACGGCTCCGGTTCCGTTATTTTAAGGGTTAAAGCTTCCAAATTTGGTGTGCAATACTTTTAAGGCTTTAAGACACTGTGGTGAAATTTTGGTGAATTTTGAACAATTCCTTCATACTTTTTCGCAATTGCAGTAATAAAGTGTGTTCAGTTTAAAATTTAAAGTGACAGTAACGGTTTTATTTTAAAACGTTTTTTGTGCCTTCTTTGGGTCCGAAACCAGTTTCGAAGAAGGAACGTTTGTTGCACAATTTGGATGTTGTTCGCGCTCTAAAATTCTATTTAGATGCTACAAAGGATTTTAGACAAACATCTTCCTTGTTTGTTGTTTATTCTGGTAACAGGAGAGGTCAAAAAGCAACTTCTACCTCTCTCTCTTTTTGGATTAAAAGCATCATCAGATTGGCTTACGAGACTGCCGGACGGCTGCCTCCTGAAAGAATCACAGCTCATTCCACTAGGGCTGTGGCTTCCACATGGGCCTTCAAGAACGAGGCTTCTGTTGATCAGATATGTAGGGCAGCGACTTGGTCTTCACTGCACACTTTTACCAAATTTTACAAGTTTGATACTTTTGCTTCTTCTGAGGCTATTTTTTGGGAGAAAGGTTTTGCAAGCCGTGGTGCCTTCCATTTAGGTGACCTGATTTGCTCCCTCCCTTCATCCGTGTCCTAAAGCTTTGGTATTGGTTCCCACAAGTAAGGATGACGCCGTGGACCGGACACACCTATGTTGGAGAAAACAGAATTTATGTTTACCTGATAAATTACTTTCTCCAACGGTGTGTCCGGTCCACGGCCCGCCCTGGTTTTTTAATCAGGTCTGATGATTTATTTTCTTTAACTACAGTCACCACGGTATCATATGGTTTCTCCTATGCAAATATTCCTCCTTAACGTCGGTCGAATGACTGGGGTAGGCGGAGCCTAGGAGGGATCATGTGACCAGCTTTGCTGGGCTCTTTGCCATTTCCTGTTGGGGAAGAGAATATCCCACAAGTAAGGATGACGCCGTGGACCGGACACACCGTTGGAGAAAGTAATTTATCAGGTAAACATAAATTCTGTTATCTTTATACACCAATATATCTATTCATATAGATATATAGGTATTTATATTTTACATTAACATTATCAGATATATTTAGAAATATATATTTAATAAGGAAAAATAAGAAAAATTGATGTGAAGAACATTGGAATGTAAAATATGTGTAACACGCTTCAGATTTCTTGCTCTACGTTCAAGTTAGTGCACATTATTAATTAGTTATCTTAAGGCACATTATTGAAATATTTATTATGAAACATAATTATTACTACATATATATATATTTTCCCCCAGGAATTATTTAGAATATTTTAGCACATCTGTAATGATTATTTACATTATTAACATTTTTCAATATTTTATATTTAATAAATACATAACGCGCCTTATGATAACAGATGTCGGGTTAGCGTACATGAAGATTTAATGTACTCCTATCAGGTAATATTCTAAAAAATACATAGAATATATATTTAATATTTAAATTGTGCCCTAAGATAACTAATTTTTCATGTGCGCTAACCTGAAGAGAGTTATGCATATTTTACACTGCAGTGTTCTTCACACAGAAAAACCATGTAATTTTTATTTTTAAATATATATTTCTTTACATATCTTATAATGTTAAAGTAAAATGTATACCTATATATTTATAGGAATCAATATACAGGTATATACAGTGAGTGTATGTGTGTGTATGTGTGTATATATATATATATATATATATATATATACTGTGAATTAACCAATTCAAACAGCTGTGCTTAGTCAATTTGAGTCTTGCTCCTATAGCAAACTCAAATGAATTGTAATGTTGGGCGGCCAATATTCTCAAAAAAGCTTATTGTGCCATGTAATTATGTGCTTTGTGTTAGGATTTTAGTTAGATTCATGTATCAATCGCAGACGATGCTATACTCTGGTGCATTAATATTTGAAACTATAATATTGTACAATTTGTTAGTAGCGTGATCCAATTTAAGCGAGAGAATCTGATAATTTATGATAATATACTGCAAACATTATCTAACCAAATAGAAACTTCAAAACAAAATAGAGGAGCACTCTTACAGCAACGGATAGAAAAATAATAAAAAAAGGCCTTTATTTCTTCAATTAAAATTCAGTTTCAAAGCGGATCCTCACAGCGACAGTGAGGATACAAAGAGGAGCTTGCTCCTCATCTAACTGCTGCTGACGCGTTTCGGCTATCAAATACAGGTGCCATTTGTCCCTTTGAACTTTACTTAGTTATTATCTTACCAAAGCCACGTTATATTTTAAGTTTAATTTAAGAATTCATTTTAAACTGTTTTACTTATGCATTTTTGCCATATAGATTGCAAGGTATAATACCAAATTGAAATGTTGCATCAGTTTAAGTCCACTGTGTTCACAGATGGCTTCTCCTAACCTCGTATCATTGTGTCTTGTTTGTTAGGCTTTTCTGCAGCCACACCTGCTTGGCAATGAATTTACGCATCTAGAATTTCCAAGGCGAGTACAGCGTAAAGAACTGGGAAAGATGATGCTATTCAGAGACTTCAATATGACAGGCTGGTAAGACTATGCTCTTTTTTAATTATAAAAAATATACCATGTAGTAAAACATTTTTTTATCATTAAAGAGATATGAAACTCAATTTACATTATCAAATTTGTTTTATTCCTATGATATTCTTTGTTAAAAAAGATACCTAGGTAGGTGTCTGGAACACTACATAGCAGGAAATAGTGCTGCCTTCTAGTGCTCTTGCAAATAGTTAACATTCTTGCAAAGCTGCTGCCATGTAGTTCTCCAGAAATGGGCAGGTTCCTAAGCTTACATCCCTGCTTTCCAACCAAAGAATAAGAATAAAGAAAAATTGATGATAGAAGTAAATTAGAGAGTTGTTTCTAATTGTACGCTCTATTTAAATCATGAAATAAAAATTGGGGGTTTCATATTGTTTTAAAGGGACAGTCTACACCTTAGTCATTTTAAAGTTTTACCTTAGATTAAGCTGCAAATAGCCTCCTGCACCCCTTTCTATATCATGCAGCAGGAGCGGTAAAAAGGTTATTTTAAAAAGAATATTGTTTCTGACTTCCTTAAAATGGCTGCCAAACTCCAACCAATGATGACTTCACAATCCGAGCTGCATATGACGTCCAATCACAAAAGCCTCACTAGTTGGATTCAGCAGACTGTCAATGCTATTCATCGGTGGGCCCATATGCAGCTCAGATTGTGATGTCATCAGTGGGCAGAGTTTGGCAGCCATATCAAAGTAGCCAGAAACAATATTCTTTTTAAAATAAATTTTGTACTGTTTCTGTTGCATGATATAGAAAGGGGTGCATGAGGCTAAACAAAAAGGTAGTTATGAATATTTTACATTCCAATCTTTGTCACATAGAGGAAAATTATCTTTTTATTTTTAAATATATATATATATATATATATATATATATATATATATATATATATATATATATATATATATACAAAACACGGAAGGGAACTGCACTCATACTCATACCGGACCGGGTACACATCCCATGACCCTGCAACATGCTCAGCCCTGGGTGCCACTGGCACTCACAGGAAGCTGTGCTGTCCCCAGAGCCAGAAGCAGTTAACCCCAGACAGGTCTGGGTGCAAGAACCATAGGGAAAATTACAAAACAAATTAATACAACACACAGAGAAAACCCAGCACTCACTTACAAGCTCTCAGCTAAGATTTAAAATCAAAAATGGAAAGGTTAGTCACCGCATCTGGCCAAATGGGACAAGCTCAGGTACCACGTCAAGGTCCTTTCCAATACCTGAGACCCTAAAACAGCCACACAATGCAAGCTTTCAAATCCAAACAAACTGAAAACAAGGGAAGGGTGCACAGGAATATGTAACCACCCTAGACATATACAAAACACGGAAGGGAACTGCACTCTCATACCGGACCGGGTACACATCCCATGACCCTGCAACATGCTCAGCCCTGGGTGCCACTGGCACTCACAGGAAGCTGTGCTGTCCCCAGAGCCACAAGCAGTTAACCCCAGACAGGTCTGGGTGCAAGAACCATAGGGAAAATTACAAAACAAATTAATACAATACACTGAGAAAACCTAGCACTCACTTGCAAGCTCTCAGCTAAGATTTAAAAGCAAAAATGGAAAGGTTAGTCACCGCATCTGGCCAAATGGGACAAGCTCAGGTACCACGTCAAGGTCCTTTCCAATACCTGAGACCCTAAAACAGCCACACAATGCAAGCTTTCAAATCCAAACAAACTGAAAACAAGGGAAGGGTGCACAGGAATATGTAACCACCCTAGACATATACAAAACACGGAAGGGAACTGCACTCTCATACCGGACCGGGTACACATCCCATGACCCTGCAACATGCTCAGTCCTGGGTGCCACTGGCACTCACAGGAAGCTGTGCTGTCCCCAGAGCCACAAGCAGTTAACCCCAGACAGGTCTGGATGCAAGAACCATAGGGAAAATTACAAAACAAATTAATACAATACACAGAGAAACCCAAGCTCTCACTTACAAGCTCTCAGCTAAGATTTAAAAGCAAAAATGGAAAGGTTAGTCACCGCATCTGGCCAAATGGGACAAGCTCAGGTACCACGTCAAGGTCCTTTCCAATACCTGAGACCCTAAAACAGCCACACAATGCAAGATTTCAAATCCAAACAAACTGAAAACAAGGGAAGGGTGCACAGGAATATGTAACCACCCTAGACATATACAAAACACGGAAGGGAACTGCACTCTCATACCGGACCGGGTACACATCCCATGACCCTGCAACATGCTCAGCCCTGGGTGCCACTGGCACTCGCAGGAAGCTGTGCTGTCCCCAGAGCCACAAGCAGTTAACCCCAGACAGGTCTGGGTGCAAGAACCATAGGGAAAATTATAAAACAAATTAATACAACACACAGAGGAAACCCAGCACTCACTTACAAGCTCTCAGCTAAGATTTAAAAGCAAAAATGGAAAAGTTAGTCACCGCATCTGGCCAAATGGGACAAGCTCAGGTACCACGTCAAGGTCCTTTCCAATACCTGAGACCCTAAAACAGCCACACAATGCAAGCTTTCAAATCCAAACAAACTGAAAACACCTTATATATATATATATGAACACATAAATAAGCATGTAAATACATATATGCACACATATATACACCCATACAAATATTTGGAAATATGTATATACGTTATAGCCCTTTCCAGTCAAACACCTTGTCATATACCATATACCGTAAATCCCTTAAAAAAAATAATTAATATTTTTATAAATATTTTTTAGCAGATAGTGTATATATGAGTGTAACACTTTATTTTGATGTGTTTGGTGCACATTTTTATTTTTACCCTTACACTTTATGCAAGGTCTTTACGCTAACTCGATAAGCGCAAATTTTGTTTTCTTTCAAGCCCACCCATTTGCTTTCAACTTTTAATATGCGCTCAAGTTACCAAGGTTGCGATATTGCTTTTAGCGTCCCGCACTATCAATAGCTCGCCAATTGTAATCTACCCAGTATGTTTTGGTTTTGATTGTAGATTTATGTACGTATTAAATGGCAACAAAGCTTACATTGATACCAAAATAAAGTTCTGACTCATGAAAAAAGCAGGGAAATTCCTGGTTTCAGATGTACCTAAAATAGAAATTCAGAACTTTTCTGGCAACTTCATTCACCTATTCCAAATTTAAACTTTTGTCTAACCGTATTTATTATGTAGTGCTCAGTTAAACTTAGTATCTTGCAACCATAATATGTCTGAAAATTTCCTAGAATGCAAAATAACCTTCATTGTTATTCCAGTAAATTTGAGATAGGCAACATATTTTGCATGAGGAAAAAAAGCTTTAGAAGTAATTAGCTGAACTTATATGTTATAGAATGAATATTTAACATGCAAAATAGCTTTACAGCAAAAATATTACAGATACTAGCAGAATAATTCAAGATCACCTTGAATACACTGTCCTTATCAAATCAGTTTAGCTTACACAGTTTCTGACACAAACAATACATGATATTATGGCTGGGCCTTCTGGCTCCTTTAGATATCATGTATAGGCCTTTACCCTAAAGATTCATATAATTTTTTTTCTACTAAGGTTTAAGAAGGCCTTCACATAAGTAAGCTTGGTTTTATAGTCTTTAATTAAGTTTATTAGTATGCAAGATTACATTTTCTTTCTAAGCCTGCTTTGTTGAGGTTTGGAGTCCTGCCAAGTAGCTCAGCATCAGGGAGTTGTTGTATTCCCCATTTCTAACTAGGAACATCTTTCAGTCTCTTAGGATCTGATTAAAAGAAACCCCACTTTAAAACAATTTCAAAAGGCTAGGAATGACCTTTCCTTTCACCGAGTTTCAGGCTCCTTTTTGCCAATAGTTATAGGTGATTAATATTCTCAGGGAGAGTGACGAAACAAGAACAAGAAAAAAAATAATTAGCTCATTTAGTTTGTGAAGTATAAGCTTGAATAAAATAGAGGTGGTGGTAGCTCTTTCAGTTTCTCGATTGCTCTTATCAAAGTCTTTTGACAAAGCATTTAACCCATGTAATGGGGTGGGGGGGATAAGCAGGTTGATATATGCCATCCGATGCTCTCTGGAAAGGATACCAACAAGCCTCATACCTATTTTTAATTTAAATTGATTTATTAAAGAGTTGTGAGGCTGTGTCTTTGTCCTATAGAAAGACATACAGCACACTTCTATAGATTGTCTAAAGTATTTGCAGCAGTGCTACTTAACTAGATCTACTTTTTTGTTCCTGGCTGCTGTCTTTAAGTTTCTTTAAGATTTTCCATAATGAGGTGTATTCAAAGAAGTCCTAACAGCTGGATTTTCCGTTTCTTTGTCTAAATTACCTTTTTTATTTATAAGTGAAACCCTGGATGGCTGTCCCTGTCATCGGACACTGACCTACTGAGTTAACACTAATGAGATCATCACAAAAAGCCCATAGAATTCTGAGCAATATTCTCACACGGTCCAGTATTCATAGTATATAATTTACAAGCCATTGAAAATTATTCTGTGTATATGTCACATAGTAAATTTAATGAGGAATTTATTGTTATTCAGAAAATGACAAATGGCGGTTAATTGTTTATCAGGAACTGTGTGTATAAATGCTATTTTTAAAGTTTTGTCAGTGGTTTCAGTGCCAGTTATTTCTATGTTGAAACTATAAATGCATTAAATATTTTATGCATCTTACAATTTTTAAAAACGTCTTGAAAAAATTAGAGATGTGGCTTCAATTAATTATGGTATATCAAGTAATTAAGTAGTAGAATAATATGATGATGAAAAAATTGTAACATCCTTTCAAATGGGCTGGGCTGGGCTCACACCCCACGCTGTGAGGTTGCTGTTTGCCACTTCTTCTTGCTTACTTTACTTTTATTTCATAAGATTCATAAGATGGTGAGAGTCTACAGACCATCACATGTGGGATTAAAGTCCAGTCGTACAGGAGGAGTCAAAACACCCCACACAACAGAGCTTTAATCCCTCCCACTTTCCCATAATTACTTTGTCAATGTTTTGCCTCCAGCAAGAAGTGATAGTGAAACCTAAAGTATTGATCTACACGTTAATTGAAAGGGGTTCTAAGACCTATCTGAGACCCATTGTCCCCCTCAGAGGGCTGGGAATAGGAAAAGGTACTATTTGTAATGTAATACACAACTGGTATAAATAAATCATTTGTAGCAAATTAAAGGGAGGACAAATTTACAGTATAATGTCCCTTTAATTACAGCTCACATCAGTATAGGATTGTGAAGTTTAAAAAATGTGTGGTGAAAATGGTCATGTGTTATTTAGATAATATCTTACCTTTTTTATTAATGTTTTTAAATATCAGGAATTAAGTACTGTACAGCAAATGATCTGCTTAAATACATATTTAAAATAATTTAACACTGTTAATATATACATACATACACACTGTATGGCCATAATTATGTGGTCACCTAACCATCACACTCATATGAGATCTCTGGACATTCCGTTCCAAAACCATGGGCATTAATATGGAGGCCCGCCTTTTTTTTTTTTGCAGCTATAACAGCCACCACTATTCTGGAAAGGCTTACAACATTTGTGAAGTCAGGCACTAATGTTGGATGAGACTGTCTGGATTACAGTTAGCTTTCAAATTCATCACAAAGGTGTTCAATAGGGTTGAGATCAAGGCCCTGTGCCAGCAACTCAAATTCCTCCACACCAAACTTGTCAAACCATGTCTTCATGGACATTGCTTTGTGCTCAGGAGCACAGCCATGCTGGAACAGGAAAGGACCTTCCCCAAACTATTGCCAGAAAGGTGGAAGCACCCAATTGTCTAAAATGTCTATACTGCATCATCAAGATTACCCTTTTATGAAACTAAGGGGCCTAGTCAAAATCCTGAATAAGATCCACAGGCCATTATTTTTCCTCCACCAACTAATCACTTTGCATTCTGGTAAGTAGCATCCTACTGGCACCTGCCACACTCAGATTCTTCCATGAGACTCCCAGACAGTGAAGCATGTTTCATCATTCAAGAAAACACGTTTCCACTACTCTAGAGTCCAGCATGCTTTACACCACTCTTGGCATTGTACATGTTGATGCTAGGCTTGTGCATGACTGCTCAGCCATGTAAACTCATTTCATTAAGCACCTGACACACAGTTAATTTATTGATGTTGCTTCTAGAGGCAGTTTGGAAATCTGTAGTGAGTTATGCAACAGATGACACAATAAATTCGTCATCACTCAGCGGCCCTGCTCTTTGAGTTTGTGTAGTCACTTTGTAGCTAGTCTATTGTTGCTCATAGAAGTGTCCACTTCAGAATAATAGCACTTACAGCTGACCGGGCAGGTCTAGAAGGGCAAAAATTTCATGAACTGGCTTGTAGCAAAGGTGGAATCCCATGACAGTGACAGTTTTTAGTCACTGAGCTCTTCAGTACAACCAATTCTACTGTCATGCACCTAGATTACGAGTTTTGCGCTAAACAGGGTGCAAAACTAATGCCAAAAAAGTTGTGTTATTTCACTCTCTATAGCGCTGCCGTTACGAGTTACTGAAAAGCTTCCTTTATGAAGGTTCTGGGAATGCTCTTGTCTATAAACAGAGCTCAAGGTGTTTCAGTGGCTCTATACCTAGACAACATATTGTTTATTCTCCATTTTTTACCTTTAGCAGTATCTCAAACCAATAGACATGTTGTCCTTTTGCAAACATGGTTGGAGAATCAATATTCAAAAGAGTTCTCTTTCTCCTCAAACCAGGGTCTCCTTTATAGGAGTTATTATAGAATCAAATTTAAGGAAACTTCCTTTGACAGATCAAAGGAGATCAAAATTGCAGACGTGTAAAACATAGTCAATATCCAATCCTTCAGTAGCTCTATGCCTGGAGGAGTTAGGTCTGATAAATGCAGCGTCAGATGCTATTTCTTTTGTGAGGTTTCACATGAGACGTCTTATACTTTGCATGCTACTTTAATGGTGCAAGGATTACACTTGGCTCTCTCAAAGAATCTTTTGGGTTCTGTAACAAGACAATCCCTGACCTAAAATTACAGTCTATTTCTCTGGGGGCGTCCTTTGTTCGTCCGACTTGGACAATAACAACTACAGATACAAACCTCTCAGGTTGGGGTGCAGTTTGGGGGTCCAGGAAAGCACATAGAGTTTGGCCTCCTTAGGACGTAAGGTTACCAATAAACATCTTGTAATTCTGTGCAATCTTCAGGGCTCTTCATGGGGGAACTCACAGTTCCCTAGAAATTAAAGAGTTTTTTTCCAATTTTGAATTAGACAAAAAACAATTTCTGTACGATTTCTGAGATTCATATTCCAGGTGTGAACAACTGGGAAGCAGGTTATCTCAGTCGTCAATCCCTTCATCCATGTGAATAGAATCTACATCTGGAAGTTTTCAATCAGATAGTAGAATGATGGGATCTCCCATCCCAAATAGACTTGATGGCTTCTCTTTTAAACAACAAGCTTCCCAGATAATTTGCAATTTCAATGGGTACTTAGGTGGAGTTTGTAGACACTCTAGCAGCACTTTGGTCATTTCATCTTGCTTACATCTTTTCATCAATTGTTCTGCTTCCAAGAATGTTAGCTTGGATCAAGCTGGAGACTTAAGTAATTCTGAATGCTCCAGCTTGGCCTCTCAGAACTTGGTTTGCAGATCTAATGCAGATGTCCAGCTTTCCTCTGTGGTCTCTTCCACTATGACACAACCTGTCTGGAGTTTGCAGTGAAAATGTTTTACAAGATTTGGAAAGCTTTTTCTTACTGGTGTGAAAAACGTGCATTCTTGCAGAATTCCATGATTCTTCAGTTTGCACAAGATGGTTTAGATATGGGCTAGCTAGATTTCTGCTCTTTTAGCTATCCCACAAGAAAATTGCTCATCTTCCTGACATTCAAAGCTTTGTTCAAGTTTTAGTCAGGTTCCTCAACAAAGGGGGCTTTTGGCACCCATCCCTGGGCCTACAGAAATAGAACACAATTCATAAAGCCAAACATTTAAAGATGACAAATTAACCAGCTATAAATATGCATATATGATAATCATAGATTTGAAAGATGTATATGTGTATTTATTCTGTGTTACAATGAATACTTCCAATTCATGGCACTTTGCCTTTGGTTTATTCAAAGTTCACAGAATATTTATTAGCGTATTATTTATTTATTTATTCATAAAATATTTTACCAGGAAGGATACATTGAGATGTCTCATGTTTTCAAGTATGTCCTAGATGAACTAAACATTGCATTGATAAAATAGGGTACAATAAAATACAAAAACATTAATAATAAACAATATAACAAAATTTAACCGAGAACAGATAGGAAATATATAATCAACCATAACAGGTGCATTCTGTTTTGAGATATGTAGAGAGGGATCTCTTAAAGGATTTTAGGCTAAGGGGAGATTTGAAAGTATTGATTACACTCATTAAAAAAAAAAAAAAAAAGACATTGTGATAGATATTCCTTTATCTAGACATACTATCAAAACAGATTTTGTTCTTCTGTTCCCCATACAGCATGGTTGGCTTATTAATCAGTAAAAAGTACATTTCTCTTGTAAAGGTGTATCCAGTCCAAGGGTTCATCCATTACTTGTGGGATATTCTGCTTCCCAACAGGAAGCTGCAAGAGGACACCCACAGCAGAGCTGTCTATATAGCTCCTCCCCTAACTGCCACCCCCAGTCATTCTCTTGCAGCTCTCGACAAGAAAGGAAGTATCAAGAGAGATGTGGTGAATTAGTGTAGTTTTTTACCTGTTTTTTACTGTTTTTACTCTCAGGCAGAAATTGGAAGAAGAATTCTGCCTGGAGGTTTGATGATCTTAGCGGTTTGTAACTAAGGTCCGTTGCTGTTTTCACACATAACTGAAGAGTATGGAAAGAAAACTTCAGTTGGGGGGACGGTCTGCAGATTGCCTGCTTTGAGGTATGTTCAGTATATTTTTTTTCTAGAGAGATGATAAGGTTTAGAAAATGCTGACAGTGCCTGGTATATTTGAGGTAAGCCTGATACAGTGATTTAACAGCAACTGGGATCATGCTTGCAAAAAAGGGTAATATTCATGTTAATACTCTTATTACTTAGTGTAAAAACGTTTGCATGTTTTAGAGTAAAAACGTTTTTTCTCTGAGGGTGATAAATCTTTATTTTGGGGCCTAGTTTTCCACATGGCTTGTTATATCACTCCTAAAAAAGGCACCCTGACTTTCAGTGCATAGTGGGAGGGGCCTATTTTCGCGCACTTTATGCGCAGTTAATCTTCAGACTGAGACATACAGTTTCCCTAAAGGAGTCCTCTGGCATCTAGGACCACTATAGAGGGTGTTTTTCCTGCAAAAAAATCGTGTTTAAGGGCAGGTAGGGCCATAGCAGAGCTGTGGCAGTGTGTTTGACTGTTTTTTAACGATTTTTCCGTTTTTCTAATCCGTTTTGGGGCCTAAGGGGTTAATCATCCATTTGCAAGTGGGTGCAATGCTGCTTTAGTCTCTTATACACACTGTAAAAATTTCGTAGAGTTTACTACTTTTTATCACTGTTTTGCAGTTTATGAGGTAGTTTTTTTCTCTTAAAGGCACAGTACCGTTTTTATTAATTTGCTTTTTCACATTTATTAAAGTGTTTTCCAAGCTTGCTGGTCTCATTACTAGTCTGTTAAACATGTCTGACATAGAGGAAACTCCTTGTTCATTATGTTTAGAAGCCATTGTGGAACCCCCTCTTAGAATGTGTACCAAATGCACTGACCTTTCTATAAGTTATAAAGACGATATTATGGGTTTTAAGGATTTATCACCAGAGGTCTCTCAGACTGACAAAATGGAGGTTAAACCACCTAGCTCTCCCAATGTGTCAGAACCTATATCTCCCGCGCAAGTGACGCCAAGTACATCTGGCGCCTCCAATGCGTTTACCTTACAAGACATGGCGGCAGTTATGAATCATACCCTCACAGAGGTATTGTCCAAACTTCCAGGGTTACAAGGAAAGCGAGACAGCTCTGGGGCTAGAACAAATACAGAGCTTTCTGACACTTTAGTAGCTATGTCTGATATACCCTCACAATGTACAGAAGCCGAAGCAGGAGAGCTTCTATCTGTGGGTGACATTTCTGATTCAGGGAAGGCGTTACTCCAGTCTGACTCTGAAATGACAGCATTTAAATTTAAGCTTGAACACCTCCGCTTGTTGCTCAAGGAGGTTTTAGCAACTCTGGACGACTGTGACACCATTGTAGTCCCAGAGAAATTGTGTAAAATGGACAAATACTTTGCAGTGCCTGTTTACACTGATGTTTTTCCAATCCCTAAGAGGTTTTCAGAAATGATTACGAAAGAATGGGATAGACCAGGTGTACCGTTCTCTCCCATTCCTGCGTTTAAAAGGATGTTTCCCATAGATGCCGCTACACGGGATTCGTGGCAGACGGTCCCTAAGGTGGAGGGAGCAGTATCTACCCTAGCTAAGCGTACAACTATCCCCGTCGAGGACAGTTGTGCTTTCCTAGATCCAATGGATAAAAAATTAGAGGGTTTCCTTAAGAAAATCTTTATACAACAAGGTTTTATTCTCCAGCCTCTTGCATGCATTGCCCCAGTCACTGCTGCAGCGGCTTTCTGGTTCGAGTCTCTTGAAGAGGCTCTTCAGGTGGAGACCCCGTTGGGTGATAACCTAGACAGGCTTAAAGCTCTTAAGTTAGCCAATTCATTTATTTCTGACGCCGTGTTTCGTTTAACGGTTAAGAATTCAGGTTTTGCCATTCAGGCGCGTAGGGCGCTATGGCTTAAATCCTGGTCAGCTGACGTTTCTTCAAAGTCTAAGCTTCTCAACATTCCCTTCAAGGGGCAGACCCTATTCGGGCCTAGACTGAAGGAGATCATTTCTGATATTTCTGGAGGGAAAGGCCACGCCCTTCCCCAGGATAGGTCCAACAAATTAAGGACCAAACAGACTAATTTTCGTTCCTTTCGGAACTTCAAGAGTGGTGCAGCTTCAACTTCCTCTACTACAAAACAAGAAGGAAATTCTGCCCAGTCCAAGCCAGTCTGGAGACCTAACCAGGCTTGGAGCAAGGGAAAGAAGGGCCAAAAAACCTGCTGCTGCCTCTAAGACAGCATGAAGGAGTAGCCCCCGATCCGGGACCGGATCTAGTTGGGGGCAGACTTTCTCTCTTCGCCCAGGCTTGGGCAAGAGACGTCCAGGATCCCTGGGCTCTGGAGATTGTTTCCCAGGGATATCTTCTGGATTTCAAAGCCTCATCTCCAAAAGGGAGATTTCATCTCTCACTATTATCTGCAAACCAGATAAAGAGAGAGGCATTCTTACGTTGTGTTCAAGACCTTCTGGTCATGGGAGGAACAGGGGCAAGGATTCTATTCAAATCTGTTTATAGTTCCCAAAAAAGAGGGAACTTTCAGACCAATCTTGGATCTCAAGATCCTAAACAAATTTCTCAGGGTCCCATCCTTCAAGATGGAGACTATTCAAACCATCCTACCTTTGATCCAGGAGGGTCAATATATGACTACCGTGGACTTAAAGGATGCATATCTCCACATTCCGATACACAGAGATCATCATCGGTTTTTCAGGTTTGCCTTCCTAGACAGGCATTACCAGTTTGTGGCTCTTCCCTTCGGGTTAGCCACGGCACCAAGAATCTTTACGAAGGTTCTAGGGTCCCTACTTGCGGTTCTAAGGCCACGGGGCATAGCGGTGGCCCCTTACCTAGACGAAATTCTGATACAGGCATCGACTTTTCAAATCGCCAAGTCCCATATGGACATTGTTCTGGCCTTTCTGAGGTCTCACGGGTGGAAGGTGAACGAAGAAAAGAGTTCTCTCTCCCCTCTCACAAGAGTTTCCTTCCTATGAACTCTGATAGATTCAGTAGAAATGAAGATTTTTCTGACAGAGGTCAGGTTGTCAAAGCTTCTAACTTCCTGCCGTGCTCTTTATTCCACTTCTCAGCTGTCAGTGGCTCAGTGTATGGAAGTAATCGGCTTAATGGTAGCAGCAATGGACATAGTTCTGTTTGCCCGCCTACATCTCAGACCACTGCAACTTTGCATGCTCAATCAGTGGAATGGGGATTACACAGATTTGTCCCCTCTGCTAAATCTGGATCAAGAGACCAGAGATTATCTTCTCTGGTGGCTATCTCGGGTCCATCTGTCCAGGGGAATGAGCTTCCGCAGGCCAGAATGGACTATAGTGACGACAGATGCCAGCCTTCTGGGCTGGGACGCAGTCTGGAACTCCCTGAAGGCTCGGGGTTTGTGGACTCAGGAGGAAGCCCTCCTTCCGATAAACATTCTGGAACTAAGAGCGATATTCAATGCTCTTCAGGCTTGGCCTCAACTAGCTGCGGTCAGGTTCAGAAGATTTCAGTCGGACAACATCATGACTGTAGCCTATATCAACCATCAGGGGGGTACAAAGAGCCCCCTGGCGATGTTGGAGGTTTCAAAGATAATTCTATGGGCAGAGGTTCACTCTTGCCATCTCTCAGCTATCCATATCCCAGGAGTAGAGAACTGGGAGGCGGATTTTTTAAGTTGGCAGACTTTTCATCCGGGGGAGTGGGAACTCCATCCGGAGGTATTTGTCCAGTTGATTCATCTATGGGGCAAACCAGAACTGGATCTCATGGCTTCTCTTCAGAACGCCAAGCTTCCTTGTTACGGGTCCAGGTCCAGGGATCCCACGGCAGCACTGATAGATGCTCTAGCAGCGCCCTGGTCCTTCAGCCTGGCTTATGTGTTTCCACCGTTTCCTCTGCTCCCTCGTCTGATTGCCAAGATCAAGCAGGAAAGAGCTTCAGTGATTTTGATAGCTCCTGCGTGGCCACGCAGGACTTGGTATGCAGATCTGGTGGACATGTCATCCTTTCCACCATGGACTCTGCCGCAGAGACAGGACCTTCTACTTCAAGGTCCTTTCAAACATCCAAATCTAATTTCTCTGCGTCTGACTGCTTGGAGATTGAACGCTTGATTCTATCAAAGCGTGGTTTTTCCGAGTCGGTCATTGATACCTTAATTCAGGCTCGAAAGCCTGTCACCAGGAAAATCTATCATAAGATATGGTGTAAATATTTTCATTGGTGTGAATCCAAGGGTTACTCATGGAGTAAAGTCAGGATTCCTAGAATATTATCTTTTCTCCAGGAGGGATTGGAGAAAGGATTGTCTGCTAGTTCCTTAAAGGGACAGATCTCTGCTCTGTCTATTCTTTTGCACAAACGTCTGGCTGAGGTTCCAGACGTTCAGGCGTTTTGTCAGGCTTTAGTTAGAATTAAGCCTGTGTTTAAACCTGTTGCTCCGCCATGGAGTTTAAATTTAGTTCTTAAGGTTCTTCAAGGGGTTCCGTTTGAACCTCTGCATTCCATAGATATTAAACTTTTATCTTGGAAAGTTCTGTTTCTTCGGCTCGAAGAGTTTCGGAGTTATCTGCTTTACAGTGTGATTCCCCTTATCTGATTTTCCATGCAGATAAGGTAGTTTTGCGTACCAAACCTGGGTTTCTTCCTAAGGTAGTATCTAATAAGAACATCAATCAGGAGATTGTTGTTCCTTCATTATGTCCTAATCCTTCCTCAAAGAAGGAACGTCTTTTACACAATCTTGATGTGGTTCGTGCTTTAAAGTTTTATTTACAAGCTACGAAGGATTTTCGTCAAACATCTGCTTTGTTTGTTGTCTACTCTGGACAGAGGAGAGGCCAAAAGGCTTCGGCAACTTCTCTATCTTTTTGGCTAAGAAGTATAATACGCTTAGCTTATGAGACTGCTGGCCAGCAGCCTCCTGAAAGAATTAAAGCTCATTCCACTAGAGCGGTAGCTTCCACATGGGCTTTTAAAAATGAGGCCTCTGTTGAACAGATTTGTAAGGCGGCGACTTGGTCTTCGCTTCATACCTTTTCTAAATTCTACAAATTCGATACTTTTGCTTCTTTGGAGGCTGTTTTTGGGAGAAAGGTCTTACAGGCAGTGGTGCCTTCCGTTTAAGGGCCTGCCTTGTCCCTCCCTTCATCCGTGTCCTAAAGCTTTGGTATTGGTATCCCACAAGTAATGGATGAACCCGTGGACTGGATACCACTTTACAAGAGAAAACAAAATTTATGCTTACCTGATAAATTTATTTCTCTTGTGGTGTATCCAGTCCACGGCCCGCCCTGTCATTTTTAGGCAGGTGTTTTTTATTTTTAACTACAGTCACCACTGCACCCTATAGTTTCTCCTTTTTTCTTGCTTGTCTTCGGTCGAATGACTGGGGGTGGCAGTTAGGGGAGGAGCTATATAGACAGCTCTGCTGTGGGTGTCCTCTTGCAGCTTCCTGTTGGGAAGGAGAATATCCCACAAGTAATGGATGAACCCGTGGACTGGATACACCACAAGAGAAATAAATTTATCAGGTAAGCATAAATTTTGTTTTTGTCTTGACAAATGTGTGAAATTCTGCTCTTAGGAAGACTTAGTTAAATCAGCACAGAATACTTTCAGCAATCCTATTATTTGACATTGGTACAACACCTTGAAAAATTGTCATCTCTAATTGCAAGGACCCATTAAGCAAGATGGATAAGGAGGCATATTCAGACTTATTTCCTCAAGTACTGCTATCACAAGATGTTATTGTGAAAGTTGTCTTTGTCATTCCAAATTCAGAATAGCATCTTTAGTAAGGAAGTATGCTGTCAACAGCATGCAACATTCATCAGCATGTTAGATTGGAGTGTTACCATTTTAAACTAATTAATTCAGTCTGCCACAGTCCCTATTACCTCTCAGTGTAATAGAATGGCAGGCAGACTATGTAAAATGGTACTCCGACTACAAGGAGGCAGTCGCCACATAAAATATGCGTATTAAGGGGGCACTTAAAGTCCCCAATTAATGAAAAATTTGTGACATTCTTCTATGCATAGAAGATAATTTGACAGTGCTCTTTCATGCTCATGCCCAGTTGCATCCCTCTGTGTTCCATGTGAATTCAGCAGCGACTCTCACAGAGTTCTGTTAACTGGTTGCTGCTGATACATTGTACTGTAAAACTGTTTCCCCTTTAATGTGTTCCCAATGATCCATTGTAACTGCTAAAGTGCATTCAATTGTTTACCAATAGCCTTCATCTTTATTTTGGCATTTGAAATAGCTTTTTTTTATTTTTTTTTGCCTGTTGAACAAACTGTGGTAAAAATGTCAATACTTCAGTATTGGCTGTAGGAATTTTATTTAAACAAGAGGCAACAGCAGTGATCAACCTCCTTGTAGTGGGTTTTAGTGAGAGCCACATCCATTTGAAAGACTGTTCCTGCAGCAGCTTTCACTAAAATGAACTCTATTACTGGAACTTGACCATGCTGCTACCTGCTGATTCTGTATATCTGTCCTGCCTATGTTGTATCTATTTTCTCTGTTTGCCCCGAGCTTTGAAAGTTGCTTAAGCCCTCAGTAGTCCAAATATATAAAAAAAAATGCTGTTATTTTTTCTATTTCTAAGGCATTTTATTGGTGATCTTCATCCCAAGGTCTTGGGTTACTGTACTCAAAAATCATTTAGGCCCACTCCTGGACTATTATCTAAGCAGCATTAAAGGGATAGTAAACCCCAAAATTTTCTTTTATGATTCAGATAGAACATATAATTTTAAACAACTTTCCAATTTAATTGTATTATCAAATTTTCTTCATTCTTTTGTTATCCATTGCTGAAGGGACAGCATTGCACTACTGACAGGAAGCTGAAAATATCTATTTAGCCAATCACAAGAGACAAATGTGTGCAGGCACCAATTAGCAGCAGCTACCACTAGTGTATGATATGTGCATATTCATTTTTTAACAAGGGATACTAAGAGAAAGAATCACATTTGAAAATAGAAGTGAATTTAAAAGTATCTTTAAATGACATGCTCTATCTGAATCATGCAAGTTTAAGTTTGACTTTCCTATCCCTTTAAAATGTTATATCAGTCCATCTCATAGGATACAAAAATATTTTTTGAGGAAAATTACAGAAGAATGGAAGTTTCAACAAGATCATTTTTTCAAAATAAGGATCTGTCAGTTATCAACTTCAAAGCATGAGAATTAAATCTCAAGATACAGTTGCCCAGAACAGGAATGCTAATACATCCAGTCATTCAACAGCTGCACCTGAAGGTCTGGTGCTTGAATAGCAGCATTTCAAATATAAGAATTTATCAGACAACACCAATTAAAATTAAAAACAAATTAGATTTTTACTTTCTTTAATTATTATCAGATTTTAGGCACTTTTTTATGTTTGAAATCTCATAATATGGCTCTTACATTTAACACAGAATAATGTGATATATTGGGGGGGGGAAACATATTATTAATATGTAGTAACGTTTTTCCTATATCCATACAACATGTCAGATAGCAAACTTATTTACCCATATAATTATATTTGCATCTTCTTGCATATCTGCTGCAATTGCAAACGGTAGGGATGGCCAATCCAGTAGGCACAAAAAGGTGGTTGCTTGGGGCAAAGAGAACACATTCAAACCAGAGGTAAAATTACAGTGACCTCAGTAGTGGCAACAAGAAGACACTGGCCAGCCAGCAAGTGTGAGGAGGTGATTGTGATCTGCACAAGGCCATGTGGTTCCTCAAATCAAGCCTGGGAACCGTGTATGGTGCAGTCATGCAGGAAACCAATGTAGGGCAACCTCACCATAGCCATACACCAGTGTAGGGCAACCCGGCACCCCCCTAATCCTCATACATCAATGTGTGACATCCTATTACCGTATCCCTCTTAGCAGCAATGCAGAAAAAAAGATGTTTTATGACAACACTTACACTTGTTAGAGGAAACTGTATATTGATGCTGGAATCAAAGGCCTAGATTCAATAAAAGCCATTTGTGAAACTAATATCGGGGGGGGGGGGATTCATAAAGATTTGTATCTGCTCCTTCATTAAAGCCACTACTTGTGACCCTCTTGTAACCTTTTATTTGATGGCACATTAAAAGTATCACTGTGAAGGACCCCCAGCATCACAGAAACATTTTCAAAATATTACAGAATCAATTAAAATTGTAACAAATTTGGTATACAAAAGTCCACTCTAAAATGATATGTAAAAAAAAATATTAGAACATTAAGGAAAATAAAAGAATAAAACGAGACGACCATGTCAGCTTTACAATGGCACAATGTGATACTTTAAAGATGCAAGAGAGACATTTTAAGTCGAGGTGAAGGTTAAGACATAATCGCAAACCCTGTATCTAGAACATCCCAGAATGCCATGCAGTACATTTATTTTGTGCTTTGTTTAAGGGCTGTTATAGTCAAAAAATGGCATGCGTTAATTAATTTGAGCATTTAAAGGGACAGTCTACACCAGAACTTTTATTGTTTAAAAACGTAGATAATCCTTTTATTACCCATTCCCTAGCTTTGCATAACCAACACAGTTATATAAAGACACTTTTTACCTCTGTGATTACCTTGTATCTAAGCGTCTATAAACTGCCCCCTTATTTCAGTTCTTTCGACATACATCCATTTTAGCCAATCAGAGCAGGCTCACTGGAACTCCATGTGCGTGAGCACAGTGTTATTTATATGACACACATAAACTAACACCCTATAGTGGTGAAAAACTGTCAAAATGCCCTGATAGAAGATGCGGCCTTCAAGGGCTTAGAAATTAGCATATGAACCTCCTAGATTTAGCTTTTAACTAAGAATACCAAGAGAACAAAGCAAAATTGGTGATAAAAGTAAATTGGAAAATTGTTAAAAATTACATTCTCTATCTGAATCATGAAAGTTTATTTTGGACTAGACTGTTCCTTTAATTTTAAGACTAGTGACCCTGCACATCTATGTGTTTAACCCCTACAAAGTAATTAAACACATAGTAGAAGTATCACTTGGGGACCAGCAGAGCACTGATGCTGATCCAACCTGATCTAGCTGTATGGCTTAGCAGCAGTTTCCACTCCGGATCAGCAGTTCTCTTTAATTATGTGTTTAACCCCTTTGCAGGGGTTAAATACATAGAAGTGCAAGGTCACTAGTCTTAAAATTACATGCTGTAGTGAATTAGAGCATGTCAATTTTTTAATATAATGGCACTTTAGCTGCAACTGAGATATATATTTGCTTTGCTTTAATTTTTATATGCGTTGTCTCTTTAATCTTGTCACTGTCAACTAGCATCATTACTGCAATATAGTATATAAATAATATCAAATTAAGCACCAAGAGTAATCAGGTAAAATGGGATTGTTCCGCTTTTCACTATCTTTAAGTTTTATATGTTCAGATGCCCCCAGAGCTTTGTTAAACAATTACCTGCCTTGCTCTTCAGATGATTTTAAAGGCTTGCAAAGAACAAAGAATACGCTTTGGGTTGAATCTGCTAAGCTCAAGGACAAATGAGATCCTCTATAGATGACTTTACTAGTTGAATGTTAGCTGAAGGTTATAACTGTACCTTTTGAATAAGAACTATCTTTGGAGAAAATAAAGGAAATGTCACCTGTACATATATTATATTATTAGCACGTCTTCTGCTTTAAAAAAACCCCTGTATTTTAATTAAACTCTAAAATATACATGCATATATTTGTTTTGTTTAAACATTGTGTTTTCTAGGTAGACTAGGGCACTGGTTTTCAAACCGGTCCTCAGGCTTCCCTAACAGGCCAGATTTTCAGGGTTACCTTGGGAGAGAGCAGGTAAATTCATATTTACAAGTGACAAGAACAAGTTATAAGCAGTCTGACGCGTTTCTAACCAGAAAACCCAGTGGTTCTAGGTGATAAATGCGTCAGACAGCTTATAATTCGTTCTTGTAAACGGTAATTATGACTAAAGGCACCTGAACAGCATCAAGCATTTTTTTTCTGCTGGTGAAGTGGAAAACTGAGACAAAAATCAACCTATTGCTGTTGGAGCTAATGAATAGAAGTATTTGTGCATGGCCGCCAATCACCAACTAGCTCTCAGACGTTCATTGCTGCTTCTAAACCTATCATTACTTTTATGAATTTGACTGTAAAGAATCATAGAAAATAAGGGTTTTGAATGTATCAGCCAATCACAGACTGAAATACATATACACTGTGAATATTCTCAATTGTACAAATGAAAAGGCTGTGCACAAGTTCATAATGGAAGTAAATTGGGAACTGCATGCTCTATCTGAATCCTGAAAGTTTTCAGTCAAGATATGGCATGCAAAAAACAGAATTTATGTTTACCTGATAAATTACTTTCTCCAACGGTGTGTCCGGTCCACGGCGTCATCCTTACTTGTGGGATATTCTCTTCCCCAACAGGAAATGGCAAAGAGCCCAGCAAAGCTGGTCACATGATCCCTCCTAGGCTCCGCCTACCCCAGTCATTCGACCGACGTTAAGGAGGAATATTTGCATAGGAGAAACCATATGATACCGTGGTGACTGTAGTTAAAGAAAATAAATTATCAGACCTGATTAAAAAACCAGGGCGGGCCGTGGACCGGACACACCGTTGGAGAAAGTAATTTATCAGGTAAACATAAATTCTGTTTTCTCCAACATAGGTGTGTCCGGTCCACGGCGTCATCCTTACTTGTGGGAACCAATACCAAAGCTTTAGGACACGGATGAAGGGAGGGAGCAAATCAGGTCACCTAAATGGAAGGCACCACGGCTTGCAAAACCTTTCTCCCAAAAATAGCCTCAGAAGAAGCAAAAGTATCAAACTTGTAAAATTTGGTAAAAGTGTGCAGTGAAGACCAAGTCGCTGCCCTACATATCTGATCAACAGAAGCCTCGTTCTTGAAGGCCCATGTGGAAGCCACAGCCCTAGTGGAATGAGCTGTGATTCTTTCAGGAGGCTGCCGTCCGGCAGTCACATAAGCCAATCTGATGATGCTTTTAATCCAAAAAGAGAGAGAGGTAGAAGTTGCTTTTTGACCTCTCCTTTTACCAGAATAAACAACAAACAAGGAAGATGTTTGTCTAAAATCCTTTGTAGCATCTAAATAGAATTTTAGAGCGCGAACAACATCCAAATTGTGCAACAAACGTTCCTTCTTCGAAACTGGTTTCGGACACAAAGAAGGCACGACTATCTCCTGGTTAATGTTTTTGTTAGAAACAACTTTTGGAAGAAAACCAGGTTTAGTACGTAAAACCACCTTATCTGCATGGAACACCAGATAAGGAGGAGAACACTGCAGAGCAGATAATTCTGAAACTCTTCTAGCAGAAGAAATTGCAACCAAAAACAAAACTTTCCAAGATAATAACTTAATATCAACGGAATGTAAGGGTTCAAACGGAACCCCCTGAAGAACTGAAAGAACTAAGTTGAGACTCCAAGGAGGAGTCAAAGGTTTGTAAACAGGCTTGATTCTAACCAGAGCCTGAACAAAGGCTTGAACATCTGGCACAGCTGCCAGCTTTTTGTGAAGTAACACAGACAAGGCAGAAATCTGTCCCTTCAAGGAACTTGCAGATAATCCTTTCTCCAATCCTTCTTGAAGAAAGGATAGAATCTTAGGAATCTTTACCTTGTCCCAAGGGAATCCTTTAGATTCACACCAACAGATATATTTTTTCCATATTTTGTGGTAAATTTTTCTAGTTACAGGCTTTCTGGCCTGAACAAGAGTATCAATAACAGAATCTGAGAACCCTCGTTTTGATAAGATCAAGCGTTCAATCTCCAAGCAGTCAGCTGCAGTGAGACCAGATTCGGATGTTCGAACGGACCTTGAACAAGAAGGTCTCGTCTCAAAGGTAGCTTCCATGGTGGAGCCGATGACATATTCACCAGATCTGCATACCAAGTCCTGCGTGGCCACGCAGGAGCTATCAAGATCACCGACGCCCTCTCTTGATTGATCCTGGCTACCAGCCTGGGGATGAGAGGAAACGGCGGGAATACATAAGCTAGTTTGAAGGTCCAAGGTGCTACTAGTGCATCTACTAGAGTCGCCTTGGGATCCCTGGATCTGGACCCGTAGCAAGGAACCTTGAAGTTCTGACGAGAGGCCATCAGATCCATGTCTGGAATGCCCCACAGTTGAGTAATTTGGGCAAAGATTTCCGGATGGAGTTCCCACTCCCCCGGATGTAATGTCTGACGACTCAGAAAATCCGCTTCCCAATTTTCCACTCCTGGGATGTGGATTGCAGACAGGTGGCAGGAGTGAGTCTCCGCCCATTGAATGATTTTGGTCACTTCTTCCATCGCCAGGGAACTCCTTGTTCCCCCCTGATGGTTGATGTACGCAACAGTCGTCATGTTGTCTGATTGAAACCGTATGAACTTGGCCTTTGCTAGCTGAGGCCAAGCCTTGAGAGCATTGAATATCGCTCTCAGTTCCAGAATATTTATCGGTAGAAGAGATTCTTCCCGAGACCAAAGACCCTGAGCTTTCAGGGGTCCCCAGACCGCGCCCCAGCCCATCAGACTGGCGTCGGTCGTGACAATGACCCACTCTGGTCTGCGGAAGGTCATCCCTTGTGACAGGTTGTCCAGGGACAGCCACCAACGGAGCGAGTCTCTGGTCCTCTGATTTACTTGTATCTTCGGAGACAAGTCTGTATAGTCCCCATTCCACTGACTGAGCATGCACAGTTGTAATGGTCTTAGATGAATGCGCGCAAAAGGAACTATGTCCATTGCCGCTACCATCAAACCTATTACTTCCATGCACTGCGCTATGGAAGGAAGAGGAACAGAATGAAGTGTTTGACAAGAGTTTAGAAGTTTTGTTTTTCTGGCCTCTGTCAGAAAAATCCTCATTTCTAAGGAGTCTATTATTGTTCCCAAGAAGGGAACCCTTGTCGACGGAGATAGAGAACTCTTTTCCATGTTCACTTTCCATCCGTGAGATCTGAGAAAGGCCAGGACTATGTCCGTGTGAGCCTTTGCTTGAGGAAGGGACGACGCTTGAATCAGAATGTCGTCCAAGTAAGGAACTACTGCAATGCCCCTTGGTCTCAGTACCGCTAGAAGGGACCCTAGGACCTTTGTGAAAATCCTTGGAGCAGTGGCTAATCCGAAAGGAAGCGCCACGAACTGGTAATGCTTGTCCAGGAATGCGAACCTTAGGAACCGATGATGTTCCTTGTGGATAGGAATATGTAGATACGCATCCTTTAAATCCACCGTGGTCATGAATTGACCTTCCTGGATGGAAGGAAGAATTGTTCGAATGGTTTCCATTTTGAACGATGGAACCTTGAGAAACTTGTTTAAGATCTTGAGATCTAAGATTGGTCTGAACGTTCCCTCTTTTTTGGGAACTACGAACAGATTGGAGTAGAACCCCATCCCTTGTTCTCCTAATGGAACAGGATGAATCACTCCCATTTTTAACAGGTCTTCTACACAATGTAAGAATGCCTGTCTCTTTATGTGGTCTGAAGACAATTGAGACCTGTGGAACCTCCCCCTTGGGGGAAGCCCCTTGAATTCCAGAAGATAACCTTGGGAGACTATTTCTAGTGCCCAAGGATCCAGAACATCTCTTGCCCAAGCCTGAGCGAAGAGAGAGAGTCTGCCCCCCACCAGATCCGGTCCCGGATCGGGGGCCAACATTTCATGCTGTCTTGGTAGCAGTGGCAGGTTTCTTGGCCTGCTTTCCCTTGTTCCAGCCTTGCATTGGTCTCCAGGCTGGCTTGGCTTGAGAAGTATTACCCTCTTGCTTAGAGGACGTAGCACTTGGGGCTGGTCCGTTTCTACGAAAGGGACGAAAATTAGGTTTATTTTTGGCCTTGAAAGACCTATCCTGAGGAAGGGCGTGGCCCTTACCCCCAGTGATATCAGAGATAATCTCTTTCAAGTCAGGGCCAAACAGCGTTTTCCCCTTGAAAGGAATGTTAAGTAGTTTGTTCTTGGAAGACGCATCCGCTGACCAAGATTTCAACCAAAGCGCTCTGCGCGCCACAATAGCAAACCCAGAATTTTTCGCCGCTAACCTAGCCAATTGCAAAGTGGCGTCTAGGGTGAAAGAATTAGCCAATTTGAGAGCACGGATTCTGTCCATAATCTCCTCATAAGGAGGAGAATCACTATCGATCGCCTTTACTAGCTCATCGAACCAGAAACACGCGGCTGTAGTGACAGGGACAATGCATGAAATTGGTTGTAGAAGGTAACCTTGCTGAACAAACATCTTTTTAAGCAAACCTTCTAATTTTTTATCCATAGGATCTTTGAAAGCACAACTATCTTCTATGGGTATAGTGGTGCGTTTGTTTAAAGTAGAAACCGCTCCCTCGACCTTGGGGACTGTCTGCCATAAGTCCTTTCTGGGGTCGACCATAGGAAACAATTTTTTAAATATGGGGGGAGGGACGAAAGGTATACCGGGCCTTTCCCATTCTTTATTTACAATGTCCGCCACCCGCTTGGGTATAGGAAAAGCTTCTGGGAGCCCCGGGACCTCTAGGAACTTGTCCATTTTACATAGTTTCTCTGGGATGATCAAATTCTCACAATCATCCAGAGTGGATAATACCTCCTTAAGCAGAGCGCGGAGATGTTCCAACTTAAATTTAAATGTAATCACATCGGGTTCAGCTTGTTGAGAAATTTTCCCTGAATCTGAAATTTCTCCCTCAGACAAAACCTCCCTGGCCCCCTCAGACTGGTGTAGGGGCATTTCAGAACCATTATCATCAGCGTCCTCATGCTCTTCAGTATCTAAAACAGAGCAGTCGCGCTTACGCTGATAAGTGGGCATTTTGGCTAAAATGTTTTTGATAGAATTATCCATTACAGCCGTTAATTGTTGCATAGTAAGGAGTATTGGCGCGCTAGATGTACTAGGGGCCTCCTGAGTGGGCAAGACTGGTGTAGACGAAGGAGGGAATGATGCAGTACCATGCTTACTCCCCTCACTTGAGGAATCATCTTGGGCATCATTTTCAGTGTCACATAAATCACATCTATGTAAATGAGAAGGAACCTTGGCTTCCCCACATTCAGAACACAGTCTATCTGGTAGTTCAGACATGTTAAACAGGCATAAACTTGATAACAAAGTACAAAAAACGTTTTAAAATAAAACCGTTACTGTCACTTTAAATTTTAAACTGAACACACTTTATTACTGCAATTGCGAAAAAGTATGAAGGAATTGTTCAAAATTCACCAAAATTTCACCACAGTGTCTTAAAGCCTTAAAAGTATTGCACACCAAATTTGGAAGCTTTAACCCTTAAAATAACGGAACCGGAGCCGTTTTTATCTTTAACCCCTTTACAGTCCCTGGTATCTGCTTTGCTGAGACCCAACCAAGCCCAAAGGGGAATACGATACCAAATGACGCCTTCAGAAAGTCTTTTCTATGTATCAGAGCTCCTCACACATGCGACTGCATGTCATGCTTCTCAAAAACAAGTGCGCAATACCGGCGCGAAAATGAGGCTCTGCCTATGATTAGGGAAAGCCCCTAGAGAATAAGGTGTCTAAAACAGTGCCTGCCGATATTATTTCACAAAAATACCCAGATTAAATGATTCCTCAAGGCTAAATATGTGTATATATGAATCGATTTAGCCCAGAAAATGTCTACAGTCTTAATAAGCCCTTGTGAAGCCCTTATTTACTGTCTGAATAAAAATGGCTTACCGGATCCCATAGGGAAAATGACAGCTTCCAGCATTACATCGTCTTGTTAGAATGTGTCATACCTCAAGCAGCAAAAGACTGCTCACTGTTCCCCCAACTGAAGTTAATTCCTCTCAACAGTCCTGTGTGGAACAGCCATGGATTTTAGTAACGGTTGCTAAAATCATTTTCCTCTTACAAACAGAAATCTTCATCTCTTTTCTGTTTCAGAGTAAATAGTACATACCAGCACTATTTTAAAATAACAAACTCTTGATTGAATAATAAAAAACTACAGTTAAACACTAAAAAACTCTAAGCCATTTCCGTGGAGATGTTGCCTGTACAACGGCAAAGAGAATGACTGGGGTAGGCGGAGCCTAGGAGGGATCATGTGACCAGCTTTGCTGGGCTCTTTGCCATTTCCTGTTGGGGAAGAGAATATCCCACAAGTAAGGATGACGCCGTGGACCGGACACACCTATGTTGGAGAAAGAGTTTATTTAGGGGAGATTTGTTATTACAAAGCCACTCAAAAAACACATGCTTATCTGGATTTTTAATGGATTAACCCCTTAAACCAAGGCAATACGCTGTGTGGTACTTTGCTTATTGTACCTCACAATGTATATACAGTATACTAGGTAGAGGGGGAGGGTTAGAGAGTTGTTTGGGAGGGATCAGGGAGGTTGGATCCTACACTGCAGAAAATTAAAAATAAAATTATAATATAATTATAATATTTTAATAAAAAAAAAATTGGCTTACATTTTCATATGGGCTGACTTTTTGCCAGTTCCTAACATGAGGGTGACCAGTGGGGGGTAAAGGGCGGAAGAGATCTGTTTGGAATCCAGGGGATGGGAAGTGTCAGGTGGGAGGGTAATCTCTACACTAAAGCCAAAATTAACCTTACAAGCTACTTGATTAACCCCTTCACTACCAGGAATTAGCAGCCTTCTAATTACCACAAGGCAATGGCAAAGCCATGTATGTCTTCTATTTCTAAACAAAGGGGATCCCAGAGAAGCTTTTACTACCATTTGTGTCATGATTGCACAAGTGGTATGTAAATAATTTCAGTGAGAAACCCAAAGTTTGTGAAACAGTTAACAATTGTTTTTATATGATCGCATTTGGCGGTGAAATGGTAGCATGAAATATACCAAAATGGGTACCTATCCACAGACAAACAATGCATTGTCTCAATCAAACAAACGGACAACCACACAAGGGTGTACAGGCCTTATGTAATCTCCCTAGTCACATACAAGACACAGAAATGGACTGCACTCTCAATCTAGACCGGGTACACATCCTATGACCCAGCAAAATGCACAGCCCTGGGTGCTTAATAGCACTCACATCCAGCTGCACAGCCTCCAGAGACTCAGGCAGTTAACTCCAGACAAGTCTGGGTGCAAAGCCCATAGGGATTATTACAAAACAAATTAATTAATTAACACCACACAGAGAGAAAGTCTGGCACTCACTTGCAGGTACACAGCTAAGATTAAAATAAATAAATGTAAGAGTTAGTACCGCATCTGGCCAAAAGGGTCAAGCTCAGGAACTACATAAATTTTTCTTCCCATCTGGGTACCTATCCACAGCCAAACAATGCATTGTGTCAATCAAACAAACTATAAACATATAACATAAATAAATCAATACATGTATCAGTGTTTAAGCACTGAAGTTAAACTGGCTATCTAGTGGGATCTGTTCTAGCAGTAGTGGTGTTGTCAGTCCCTGGCCAGTACTTATTGGTGTAGCACTTTGTGGTACTACTTGATAATATTGGTTTTAAACATAGTTTTACTGTTTATGTAGATTTATTTGTGTTAGCACTGTTTTTGTTGCACATTATTATTTTATGTGTTTCTTGGGAGAATTGTTTAACAGGTGCTGAACGTTTAACAGGTGCTGAATACCCTTACTTTTCATGGATAGCTATAGCATAATCCTTTCCCTCCCACCTTCCTTCCTCCCTTTCTCTCTCCCTTCCCTTCCTTTCTTCCCTCCCTTTCTTCCCTCCCTTTCTTCCCTCCCTTCTTCCCTCTCTTTCATCCCTCACTTCCTCATTACTTCCTTACTCCCTCTTTCTTTCATTTCTCCCTCCTTTCATTTCTCCCTCCTTCCTTCCTTCCTTCCTTCCTTCCTTTCTCCTTCCTTCCTTCCTTTCTCCCTCCTTCCTTCCTTTCTCCCTCCTTCCTTTCTCCCTCCTTCCTTTCTCCCTCCTTCCTTCCTTTCTCCCTCCTTCTTTCCTTTATCCCTCCTTTCCTTTCTCCATCCTTTCCTTTCTCCCTTCTTCCTTCCTTTGTCCCTCCTTCCTTCCTTTCTGCCTCCTTCCTTTCTCCCTCCTTCCTTCCTTTCTCCCTCCTTCCTTCCTGTCTCCCTTCTTCCTTCCTTTGTCCCTCCTTCCTTCCTTTCTCCTTCCTTCCTTCCTTCCTTCCTTTGTCCCTCCTTCTTTCCTTTCTCCCTCCTTCTTTCCTTTCTCCCTCCTTTCCTTTCTCCCTCCTTTCTCCCTCCTTCCTTCCTTTGTCCCTCCTTCCTTCCTTTCTCCCTCCTTCCTTCCTTTCTCCCTCCTTCCTTCCTTTGTCCCTCCTTTCCTTTCTCCCTCCTTTCCTTTTTCCCTCCTTCCTTCCTTTCTGCCTCCTTCCTTCCTTTGTCCCTCCTTCCTTCCTTTGTCCCTCCTTCCTTCCTTTGTCCCTCCTTCCTTGCTTTGTCCCTCCTTCCTTCCTTTCTCCCTCCTTCCTTCCTTTTTCCCTCCTTCTTTCCTTTTTCCCTCCTTCTTTCCTTTCTCCCTCCTTCTTTCCTTTCTCCCTCTTTCTTTCCTTTCTCCCTCCTTCCCTTTCTCCCTCCTTCCCTTTCTCCCTCCTTCCCTTTCTCCCTCCTTCCCTTTCTCCCTCCTTCCCTTTCTCCCTCCTTCCCTTTCCTTTCTCCCTCCTTCCCTTTCCTTTCTCACTCCTTTCTTTCCTTTCTCCCTCCTTCCCTTTCTCCCTCCTTCCCTTTCTCCCTCCTTCCCTTTCTCCCTCCTTTCTTTCCTTTCTCCCTCCTTTCTTTCCTTTCTCCCTCCTTTCTTTCCTTTCTCCCTCCTTCCCTTTCTCCCTCATTCCCTTTCTCCCTCCTTTCTTTCCTTTCTCCCTCCTTTCTTTCCTTTTTCCCTCCTTTCTTTCCTTTCTCCCTCCTTTCTTTCCTTTCTCCCTCCTTCCCTTCTGTTCTTTCTTCCTTTATTTCCTTCCTCCCCTTCCTACCTTTCTTCCCTACCTTTCTTCCTTGTTTTCCTTCCTTCCTTTATTCCGTCTTTTGTTTCTACTTCCTTGCCTCCCCTTCCTACATTTCTTCCTTATTTTCCTTTCTTCATTCCTTCTTTTGTTTCTACTTCCTTCCTTCCTTAACTGCTTTTGTTTCTATTCCCTGCCTTCTGTTTTTTTATGAATTCTGATTCCTCCTTTATTTTGCTTTTTTCTTTCTCTCAATTTTTTTCTTTTCTTTTCTATTTTGTTTCTTTTATTTGTATGTTTGTTTGTTTTTCTGTTGTAAAGTCTAAAGAAATGTCAGCTCTACTTCCATTGTAGTTACATAAGCATTATAAATGCAGACATCTGGTTGGTATCCTAACATTTGAAGTGTTCTGTGTGTGTTTCCTGTCAGAAAGAATTATACTGTTACTGAGTCAATGTTCTGTCTGTGAGTTTGCAGCAGGCATTAAATCTTTGGGTCATAATACCACTATATCTTATATATGAGAAATGTACTGTTTATGTATTCAATTTACATTACTTTTACAGCATACTCAGTGGCATTTGCTGGGCACAAAGAAAATATGCAAATGCTTCATATCACACCAGTGAAATCAATCCAAACAATGTCAAATATATCTGTAAAAAAATGCAATGAAATAATATTGCTAGAATATGTGCAAAATTAATATATTTATTGTTTATTTCTACAGGGCCTACAAGACCATTGAAGAAGATGATTTAAAATTTCCCCTTATATATGGAGAAGGTAAAAAGGTATGTTTTACAACTTTTGTGTTAACCTGACAGCACAATGCGTCTTGTTTGTGGCTTTAAAATCTGAAGGGCTACAGTTACATAAATTGAAAAATATAATCCCAAAACCCTGCTATGAGTGATCTGAAATGTCTGTCTGCAGTACTTTGTTTAGTCACCCAGGTGTTTGCTGAAATGTATTGTATTCATTTTGTAGCTTGTGCTTTGTGTAGTATATAATATGTTTGTTTCTTTGTCATTGAGTCCTTGACTTCATAACAATGGTAACAAGGCTAACACGAACAAGACTGCTCTATAAATGTATTTACTATCTCTATGGACAATGTTTGGATTCTTACTCAGATTGATAAAATGACATTCCATTTAAATAAATCAGTAATACTGAGTATTCCATTCAGGTGCTAAAGAAAAAGGGAACAAAATCAAAACAAGGACAGTCTTTATTTTTTTTATAGAACTATAAAACCTGACACTGACCTGTCAATTGCAGCTTCATCATAATAAATAATCTGTTGATATGGAGTTTGCACTCTCTCACATTGAACAATACCCTAGTATGTTATTTAGTAATTATGAAACTAAATTACATTTGAAATGTTTAATCCTAATTATAGGTCTTAAAAACAGCTGTATTAGTGCTTTGCTTGGTTTTCTGATGTATTCATATTAATAAGTGATTTGTGTTAAGAAATTGTTACCTTTTCCATGTGCCACGTTTTGCCATCATGCCAGATCTTACTAGTTACAAGACTTTAGTGCTACAATAGAAATCTAAATAAAATGGTGCATCTGTCGTTAGTTGTACAACATAGTTTGTTTATGGTAATGAATACCCTTTTCTTAGCGGAAGGTTAATTCACCTGTTTAAAAAACATAATAGAGATAGAAAATTTGTCTGAAAACACTGTATAGTGAAGACAAAAACAAAGTGCCTCATGGTGTGGTAATCACAAACAAATGTGAGAAAGTGTTATGGAAGTAAGTGGACAGGTACTCACAAGCGAGGTGGCACTCTTATTACAAGAAGTGCAAATGAGCAGGCTGACCTTTAAAGGGATACTAACCCCTCATTTTTTATTTCATCATTCAGATAGAGCATACAATTTTAAGCAACTTTCTAATTTACTCCTATTATCAATTTTTCTTTGTTCTCATGTTATCTTGATTTGAGAAAGCAGTAATAAAAGGTTAGGAGCCGTCCCATTTTTTAGTTCAGCACCTTGGTAGAGCTGCTGATTGGTTTGCTACATTTAGAGAAATATATAAACTGGCACTACACGGGTGTAAAGTAAGATAAAGAATCCGTAGATTCCGGTGCTACCCCTTAGTTACAATTATAATACACAAAAAAGGAAAGGAAAGATAGGGGCTATTGCAGCACTCATTCTTACTTAAGTTATTGTGGAGTTAGTTAAAAAAACTATACTTTAATTGAATATATTAAAAAACATGGGGTAAATACCCCTACCGTTTACCACACCTACTACCAAACAGTGAATAAACTAAAAACAAGCCCACAGTCACTTCTCTGTTTCCTGGCCGATAGCAGGAAACGTCGGCATCAGGTGGCTGAAGTGACTGAAATGGCAAGATTAAAAGTATATGGAGCAAACGCGTTTCGGCTACGACCTAGCCTTTCTCAATGCTGTATTTTACACTGACATTTGGTAAAACCCGAGGCTACCGGATGCGCGGACTTAAATACTCATTTGAAGGCCACAGTTAGCCAATCACGTGGATTACAGGGAGAACGCCCCATTATTATCCAATGGTTGTACAAGGGAGACAACGCCTACTAACCCGACTGTGCTGTATGGCTATAGGAACTAAATGATATGCCGCGCATGCTCAGTGTTCCGCTGCTAGCGTGTAAGAAGTAATTCCATGTAACAACACTGCTAAATTAGAAATACGAATTTATACATTATACGGACAATGTTTTATCCAAACAATGAAGATCTTACATTTCTAAATAATGTTTACCATAAGCTATAAGGTTTATATTTAAAAGGTTTCCTTATATCGATTCAAAATATAACGATACTTACTGGAGTAGAAGAGTACAAAAGTTTTAGAGACTATGGAAATACTATTATTAATATATCCATAAATTTACCTGCATTATATTTACCATTGTACAAATACTGCCATGCTGATATGATTTAAGATCATGATATGAATATCAAACAAAGAGTAAAGTAAGCTGTCCACTTATACCTCACTGTTGTTTTTCATATTTATAAAATCACACCCAATATGCCTGAACATGTACCGGTAATGCAGTATATATGTGATTTAGGATTATATTGTGATTACCCAAAAGTCAAGGTTACAGTTCTTCTTTATGAAGTATCACTACCATTTTGAAGAATCGATTACTATGAAACCACAAAAATTACCTTATAGATGGAAGTTACTTATTTGGATTATGGTCTATATTGCGTGAATGCATAAATATATAATATTTCTTCTGGGTCCCAATCTTAAAATATATAACGTTGACTCAAGATCTTTGATATACTAGATCTTGAATATACATACATTATACAACGATTGGGACAGATGAGCAGACTAATAGTCCAAGAATGTATATGCTCATTTACATAACAGTATTCCTATAATTTTTATGAAGTGATACAAGCTCACCAAATTATAGAATTGAATACAGTGGGCTATGTTAATAACTACATGGAATAAACTTTTTGCCAGTCATAGCAGATCAGATATACACCCAGTAATTGTTAGACTCATTCATGCCATGGGGCATGACAGTATTAAGATTGAAAACCCATTTGGTTTCCATCTGTAACAATTTATCCTCAGTGTTACCCCCTCTTATTCCGGGCTTCAATTTTTCAAGACCCCAACATTTTAAGGCACTGGGTTTCCCATTATGATAGCGTAGAAAATGCCTGGCAACATTAGTAATTTGTTTGGATTTGTCTACGTCTCTTTGGGCTGTTCTAATATTGCTGAGGTGTTCAGTTATGCGTGTGCCCATGCTCCTTGTAGTCATTCCAATGTAATATAAATTACAGCTACAGGATATACAGTAGATAACATTAGTACTTTGACAATTTATGTGTTGTTTAATATTCCAGGTTTTTCCAAATCTGTCAACTATTTTTTGTTTTTTAACCATGTGTTGACATACTGAGCAGTGTCCACATGCAATAGAGCCTTCATATATAGGCAATTTTTTAGCATTTCTATCGTAATGGCTACTGACCAGTGTATCCTTAATATTCCTAGCTCGCCTATATGTTACTAGAGGTTTCTCTGTTATTAACGGTTTTAGTAGTTCATCTCTAGTTAGGACATGCCAATGTTTGGTCAGAATTTTAGTAATTTGATCGCTGTGTGCGGAATAAGTAGTGATACACCTTAGGGGGGTATTATTCTCCTTAATCTTAGGGGTAAGTGGTTCTCCCCTATCTTTCAGTAACGCTCTGTTATATGCTCTCGCAAGCAGTTTTTTTTAATAGCCTCTTTCAAGTAACCTTTGTCTAAGTTCTCTAGCAGCTATTTTGAAATTTTCAATGGTGCTACAATTTCTCCTTAAACTTATATATTCTCCCATAGGTAGTCCTCTAATAGTAGCAGGATGGTGATAGCTACTAGCATGCAAGATATTATTAGTGGACGTGGGCTTCCTATACGCTTCTGTAGCAATAGAGCTATCAGTATTTCGAATTGTTATATCCAAAAATTCCACTTTGGATTTTTGTATGTTAGATGTGAGATATAGTCCAAATGGTTTATCATTTAGAATTTTAATGAAGTCATGCAAGAGTTTCTCAGGACCATTCCATATAAATAGAATATCATCTATATATCTGGACCAGTGGGAGATGTGTTGGGTAAGGTGTTTTAGATTATCATTGAACAACACAGTTTCCTCCTACCAGCCCAGATATATATTAGCGTAGGTTGGGGCACATGCAGTGCCCATCGCTGTCCCACAGGTCTGTAAATAAAATTTGTCATCGAATACGAAAAAATTATGGGTTAAAATAAACTCTATCATATTCAATAAAAATTGTTTGACCTCCTCACTCATACTGGTATTTTGGTTAAGATAGTATGATACCGCTCTACACCCCCACTGTGTTTGTATACTAGTGTAGAGCGATTCAACGTCACAAGTTACCAGCACTGAGTTACTGTCAATATTGATCTCATTAATTTTATTCAACAGATGCATAGTGTCCCTGGTGTACGATGGGAGTGATTCAACAATATATCTCAATCTTGCGTCTATGTATTTGCTGGCCTTTTCAGTAAGGGAGCCTATTCCAGACACTATTGGTCTGCCTGGTGGCTTGCATGTGTCCTTATGTATCTTTGGCAACAAATACAAAGTGGCTGTTTTTGGTTCTTTAACTTCCAGAAATTTCAATTCCTTCTGATCTATTACACCATCGTCAAATGCTGAACGAATGAGTGTATTATAGCTGTTGAGAAACATCTCTGTAGGGTTACATAAAAGTGATTTATAGTTAGAAGAATTATTAAGCTGACGTAGTGCTTCTTCTCTGTACATAACATCTGGCCAAATAACAATGTTACCGCCTTTATCACTGCTTTTTATTTGTATACATTTCATATTTTTCAATTGTTTCAGGGCTATAGCTTCTTCATTAGATAAGTTATGATCAATAGCGCCACTGTTATCCTGTATGTCTAAAATATCTTGGCATACTAAATTAAGAAAGGTCAGTGTGCTATGCGATGTATGGTTTGGAGGTACAAATTTGGACTTGGCTTTTAAAATTGTTCGCCACAAATCAGCCACATTTAGCCACAAATCAGCAAGTGCTACCTAGGTACTGAACAAAAAATGGTCTGGCTCTAAAGCTTACAGTACTGCTTTTTCAAAACAAGATAGCATGAGAACAAAGAAAAATTGATAATAGGAGTAAATTAGAAAGGTGCTTAAAATCTCATGCTCTATCTGAATCATGAAATAAAAACTTTGGGTTTAGTATCCCTTTAAACAGAAGCCAGTACGCTGGATGGAAAAATCTTGTTGGTAACAAGGCACACTGCTGAATTTCCACAGCCGGATAATATTCTCCTGCAATCTGTGTGTAGTGAAAGGGTATGCTCCTGGCAGGGAGAAAGGAGAAAAGCAACGCCGACTGCGCTGCGGTGGAAGGAGTGAAAGCCAGACCAATGTAATCTGATAGGCTCCTGTGTGTCGACCGGACACTTCCCAAAGTAAAGTTCATATAAGCATGAAGAGAATCCGAGTTTGATAAAAAAAACAAGTATTTATTAGAGCTAAATAACGCGTTTCTCGGCCGCAGGCTCTTGGCCGTTTCAGCAGGTAGTATACAGGTTATGCCTACCGTGAGGTTTAAAAATACATACATCGGATATGATTGGATGTGAAATCGGCCAATCAAGGCATTGAGACATAATTAATACAATGAATGGATAACAAAACCAAACAGTTTGTCTGTTAAAAAATAACTAGGTGAATCACTAGATAAAAGCAACAAAGTATTACGCCATAAGGGGCAAAAATAAGTATAGAATTGTAGTCTACCATCGACTATATAGCTGAATATATGCCGAACTAAAGATGGTTAAAAACTGTCGATATGATGACAGGGCTAATCTAATAACTAAAAAAATTTAAATACATACTGACAATAAAGATAAAAAAGCGTGACATGGTGAAAATATAGAAAACAGGAATTACATAAAAACAATCTATCTAATATATTAATAATATGGATGTTAAACTGGCTGAATATTGGTAATGCATAATACTGAGAAGCCAGAGAAAAAATGAATGAACAAAAAACAGAATATCGAGACCGCAGGAGTAACTGTTCTCATCAAAAAAATGAGAGCTGATAAAAGGAAATGGTAATGTTATAAGTATAAACTGGTATATAAAAAAAAAGTATTTAAAAATAAAGGGCGCTAGTGAGAATAATGATATAAAGGCTAGAAATAAACATCTACATGTGTTAGTTAAAAGCAGCTAAATCTAAATTGGAATTTAAACCTGATGGAAAAAGAGTGTTCAATTTGTGTATCCAGAAAGTCTCATGTTGTCTGAGTTTGATGATTCTATTATAATCTGTGGAAGGAGGAATGTAGTCTATGGGATAAAACTTGAAAACGTCGTGATTGCCGTCGTGTTTGGTCAGGCAGTGTTAAGGAATATTTTTCTTTTTGCAATTTTTACAATGGCGCCAGTGTTCTCCCCAACGTACCCTAGCTTTTTTATGTTGAAATCATTTTTATTAGTTTTTATGTCTTATAACAATAAAAACAAAATAAAATAAAATAAAGTGAAATACATGTGTCTCTTAATTTTCTTCACATATACAATGTGTTCTAAATTACAGATTCAAATGAAAACGGTTTCCATCATCATTTATACAATTAGTAAAATCAAGCTTTGTAGATGCACTTTTCTGAATACTTAACATATATCTGGAGCATTATAAACAGTCGTATTTTTGTAACAATCACTGTAGAGGTTCTCAGTGCATCTCAGTGGTTCATAGCGAGGGTCCCGGCTCAACTATTAGGTCTCAGTATTTAAAGCAGCAGCGTTATTCTGATTGGTCTTCCTTTTTGCTTCATGATACATTATAAAGGGTTCCCATCTTGCTAAAAATCTTTCTTTGTCATTGAGGGATTCTGCTGCTGCACTTGCCATATTGTAATGATATTCTAGTTTATTATAAATAAAGGATGAGTCAGGAGGGGTGGATTTCCAGAACTGAGCTATGCTAAGTCTAACTATCGTGCAGACCATCATGGCTAGTTTAAGGTGTGTCTTTGGTATGTTAGGGATTGGGAAGTGGAGTAGTGCCTGTTCTAATGTTAGTGTTATTTGCTTTTGAAGAATTTCACTAAGTAGTTTAGAGGTGTAGTCCCATATTTTTTTAATTTGCTCGCACTCCCACCACATATGTATGTACGATCCTCTTTCCCCACATCCTCTATAGCAAGAATGCGATAGTGCATCTCTCGCACCATGCGATCGCGTTGGGTGGAGGTACCACCTGAACGCAACCTTTATATAATTTTCCTTAAGTAAGGCATTTGATGTAAAGGACAATCCGTTTGAGAGGTTTGTATACCATGTTTTGATTGGCCAGTTTTTACCTATATCTTGTTCCCATCTAGTAATAGTTGGTGATTTCTCTGAATTTCCTGGGGAGTTAAAAATGGAATAGAGGGATGAGATCACTCCTGGTATATGCGAGGTTGTAAGGCATAGAGTTTCTAATGTTGTGTTTGGGAGGGGTTGTGAATTACCTAATATTTCATTTGCTCTAGACCTCATTTGTAAATAATGATACCATATATTTTTGTCGTTGATGTCCATATTTTGGTATTGTGTAAAGGTCATTATTTTATCTGCTAGAAGTATGTCTGCAATTCTATAGAGTCCTTTATTGGACCATTTCTGTTGTACTGTTAAATCGACTGAAGTATCAAGTGTTACTAGTGGGGTTAGTATTGATCTGTCTCTAGTGAGTATGTATTTAGCATTTAGGGATTTCCATATATGGATAGTATGTTCAATCGCAATAAGCTTGCCGTGCTGCTTATGTTTTGTAAGATATGGGGGCCAGAGTAATCTGGGTAGGAAATCAGTCTCGATGAGATTCGATTCAAGACGAGTCCATTGCTTCTTATTATTCTCTCTAAACCAATGTATAGTCTGCGCCATCCTAGCAGCGTGATAGTATGAAATTAAGTTGGGTACCCCTACTCCCCCTTCGCTTCTATTTGTACACATAACTTTTTTATTGATTCGTGCTTTTTTACCTTGCCATATGAATCTCAATAAATCCCTTTGCAGTTTGTGTAGTTCAGAGAGTGGAACTGAGATGGGTAGCGCTCTAAACAAGTACAGTAATTTGGGTAGTAGGGTCATTTTAGTGGAGATGATCCTGCCGTATAGAGAGATTTTAAGTTTAACCCATTTACTAATTAGATCCCTGATGTGTTTAAACATTGGTGTATAATTAGTGTGATAAAGAGCGTGTATGTTTGCTGGGAGATTAATGCCTAAGTATCTGATGGATTTCTTAGCCCATTTAAATGCAAAATTGAGTTCCAGCAGTTTTTTAGTGTGTTGTGGGAGTTTAATACTTAAGGCCTCACACTTATCTTCGTTTATCTTGTAGCCTGAGAGGTTACTAAATTGGTGTAGTATTTGATACAAAGGGGGAAGAGATAGCATTGGCTTGGTTAGGGACAGGATGATATCGTCCGCGAATAGGGACAATTTGTGCTCTATTACTCCATCATTTATGCCCGCTATATTTTGATCATCTCTTATTTTAATTGCCAGCGGCTCAATACAGAGCGCGAACAGTAAGGGAGAGAGCGGGCAGCCCTGGCGAGTACCGTTTTTAATGCTTATTGCCTTAGACTGATAGCCCGATAGTTTTACGAAAGCTGTTGGGAATGAGTATAAATTAGTAATCGCATCTAGAAATGTACCCCGAATCCCTATTTTCCTGAGGACAGCGTACATATATTGCCAATTAACCCTATCGAACGCCTTCTCCGCATCCAGAGCTAGGAACAGAGAAGGCGTCCCCCTAACAGAGGCAGTATTGATCAAATCTATCACTTTGCGGGTGTTGTCCGGTGCCTCTCTCCCAGAGACAAACCCCACCTGGTCTATGTGTATTAAATCAGTAAGTATAGGATTCAGTCGGTTTGCCAATATTTTGGTGAATAGTTTTATATCCTGGTTTATTAATGATATAGGTCTATAGTTTTGGCAGTGCTGCTTATTTTTACCGGGTTTTGGAATTACTGCAATTCTGGCTGTTAGCATCTCTGGGGGGATTACCTTGTTTTGTAGTATCGAATTGAATACTTTTACTAGTTGAGGTATTAAAATTGGTTGTAATAATTTATAAAATATCCCCGAATATCCATCTGGTCCTGGGGCTTTTGAATTTTTAAGAGTTTTTATACCTAATTTGACTTCTTCATTTGTGATTGGCTTATTTAGGGATTCTCTATCCTGCTCAGTTATAGATGGTAAGGAGCTGTTTTCTAAGAATGTATCTAATTCTATTGTTTTGTCTGTATCTCTTCTGTTATGTGGGAGATTGTATAGTTTGTGGTAGTATTCAGCAAACGAGTTAGCTATTGCTAAAGGATCATTAGTCATTTTATTGTTTGGTAGTTTTAATTGAGGTACTGTGGTGATCCTAGTGATTTCTTTTAGTTTATTGGCCAACATTCTATCGGGTTTATTGCCGTAAATATAATATTGTGTGTCAATCATTTTAATTGTCCTGATAGCATCTTTGTTTAGGAGCTGATCTAGCTTATCGTTTTTGGTTTTTTAGAGGTACGCCCCACATACTGCACCCCACAGATGCATTCCAAAACATATACAATGAAGCTGGAGTTGCAGTTGAAAAATCTAGAAATAGAGAAGTTCTCTCCAGTAGAAAAAGATGTAAAGGTTTTTTTTTTTACCAGAAAAGATGTATTTACCTGTATTGCATCCTTTTCTACCACATTTAAAAATTCCTGTCTGACTTAGGAAGGAAGTGTTTTTTTTATTTTTAGAGAAGTTATTAAAATTTGTGTGTTTGACTTTCTTACTGGGAGCTAACTTACCCCTAAAAGCGGGAGCTCTAGTATAAACAATATCTGCTCAATCCTGGGGATCTATCAATAACTGAATACATTCTGTGTGACAAACCCAAAATCAGCTATAATAGAAGTAGCTCTAGTATAATCAGAGCCCCAAAAACCTAAAACGTTAATCCTATTAATACACATGACCAATTCTATCTGTAAGTGTAAATACACCAAATAACTTCTTCATTGAGAACAAATTGTTGTGCATATAAATACAAGTTTTTGGTTTCAGCAAAACCATTTAACAGTGTTTTACACCAATCACAGACATTATAAACCACCCCAGTGACATTATGAGCCATTGACAAAAGACGTGGCGGTTAATTCAGTTGTGGGACACAATACTCAAGGATTATTTAACCTCTCTGAGATAATAGTGTAACTTATATTAATTTATATTTTTTTGAAAAGGGTCTTGGAACAGAGATTACCTTCACAATCCCAGCTAAGTGTGAGATCTAAATAGTCTATCAATTTGTCATGAATATTGGCTGTAAAATAAAGACCCATTTCGTTTTGATTTAAAGAGGAGGCAAAAGCCAGGGCTGCAGATATTTCACCCTTCCAAATAAAAATGAGATCATCTATATACCAGCCATAGAACACCAGACTCGTCCCAGCTGAGGAATTGTAGATGTAGATCTCCTCAAAAATGCCCATAAACAAATTGGCAAACCTGGGAGTGAATCTGGTGCCCATGGCCGTTCCTTTAATCTGTAAATAAAAAGAATCTTGATACATGAAATAGTTGTGTTGTAATATATATTCAATGCATTCTAAAATATACTGCTTCTGTGTTTCAGGCATATAGTGATCTCAACTCAGAACTGTAGATATAGCTTGTAGACCCAAATGATGTGAGATATTGGAATATAGTGCACCTACGTCACAGGTGATCCATATTAGATCACCTGTGTTTTTATAGTTCTTAAGTTTATTCAGTAAAGCGGTGCTGTCTTTAATGTATGATGGCAAACCTAAAACATATTTTTGCAACAGAAGATCTATGTAATAGGATAAGTTATAAGTTAGATTATCGATGCCGGCGATAATAGGACGACCAGGAGGGTTTTCTAAACTCTTATGAATTTTTGGTAAGTGGTAGTAATGGGCTATACTAGGGTTACTGACTCTGAGAAAGTTTTTTTCTTCTTTATTTAGAATTTTAAGATAGACTCCCTTTTTCTATCAACTTCTGGTATGTCTTGAGGAAAATGTTAGTGGGATCTTGTGGCAGGACTTTATAATAGTTGGTGTCTTTTAGAATTCTCTCTGCTTCAATGAGGTAGTCGTTAAGATTTTGTATTACGATCCCTCCTCCCTTATCTGCATCACGTAAAATAATATTGGGATTGTTAGTGAGAGACAACATAGCTTGTTTCTCATTAAATTTTTGTAGAAGTTCTTTTTACAGATTTTTTGGGTTATTTTTTCTAGATCATCTAACACTAGATTTTGATAAATTTCTACGTATTGACTGGATCCTAATGGAGGAGAAAAAGATGATTTGGCTTTAACATTTGTATGAATGACACCTTCATAAAGATATGTAGTTTCTCACATTTGTTTGTGATTACCACACCATGAGGCGCTGTCTTGTTTTTGTCTTCACTTCATAGATTTACTGACTCACCATGGGCCTCAAGAAAAGCTGCCCACATTTGAACTTTTTTTCTTCCAGTGGAAATTCACGTTATCACCTTTGAACTTTTTTGCATGCAACACTATTGCATACTTTAGGTCTACTATAACCCCCCTTTTTTACAGCACACTCATTATTTTTCAATATTATTGTTTATATATATATATATATATATATATATATATATATTTATATATTTTTATTTTGAAAGCACGGTTTTTGTATTTTACGGTATTTTAATTTTCTAACAGACAAATAGGAATTGTCATGTTGTATGTTTTATTATTCTTGATATCTAGATCCACATTATTTTTTCACTTATTTTTTTATATACTTTTTTTCTCCTTTTTTAATAAAATATTACTCAGATGCACCCTATTTTTATATGCTCACTGTATAGTGAACCTAGATTCATTGGGCCAGATTACAAGTGTCGCGATATTTAGCGCTTTGGCTCACACACAAACACCTACGGAACTAAACATTTTATGGAAGATGACCTTTTGTGTTCAGTGTACCTTTAAAAGAAGTCAACTTCCACTGTAGCTTAATTATGAAACAGGATGGCATTTATAACACTTGACTTTTGGGTTTTTGTCTCTTAATGCTGAAGTATAATTGTTGCAGAATTCCATGTAAGGGAATAGAGAGAATATATGAAATTGTGATATGATTTATTTTCTATTTCCTTCATAACTTAGTACAAATCAGTAGCAGTTCTTTTGTGGCTATAAATGTATATACTCTAGGTTACATTTATCACATTTGGCAAGCTCTGAAGACATTTAAAAAAAGAAAGTGGCACATAATGTGTGACAAGCATGTATATACTAAGTGTATGAACAAATAAAGATTGTGTGCCATAGTGACATAATGCCTGCAATCTAACCAATATCATAAAGATTTGTAGCACACAGTTTTTTATGCAAGTTTACCTCAAATAACAACTAAACACATACAATAATGCATAGATTTACAGTCTTACTGTAACAACCAGTTCATATGAAGAGTTCAGAAAGCCCCCGCACCTATTCAGAGGTCTTTTTCTTTGTTTCACTTCTCAGAATATGAAAAAGTTCCTAGTTAAAGGGACAGTAAACAAGTCTAAACATTTTTAAAAACATTTTTTTAAATACATTAACATGTTGTTTACTACAGCTGTTTTTCAATAGCCAAACTCCATACACCACCACTTGCCTTATTTTGAGGAGATAATGGTAGCCATTTTAATTATGTTAGCAAAAACTGCATTATTTTGACAGCTGAGGCTAATTGACTATGTATCAAGGTTAGCCCTGAGAAGTCTGCAGTGGGCATTTCCTGTTCTGAAAATATGCATTATGTAGGTAAATTACATAAAAAAATGGGACACAATAAAAAAAATGAAAGTATATTGTAAAGTTGTTGTGCAATGTACAGTTACACTTTTTATATTACTATCTCAAGAGGGAGAGATTATGTTTACTGTGCCTTTAAAAAGTGTAAAATCTGATTATTTTTTATTTGAGCACTTGCTAAAATAAGACAGTAGTTTCCTGTGGGATATCTGGGATATCATTATGCACTTTTCCTTCCAGTTGGGTATACATGAGTTTGCGTTAAACCAAGGATATTACTGTTCTAGTTGTACTTTAGCTTCATCTCAATGTGGTGATAACGGATTGGTTGTTACCCCTGAACATGCTCAGTAGGATCAGGTTCCTATTGATTGGTTTATCTGTAGTATAGATACCCTTGTTAAGGCAACATATGATTCTGATGCTCTATATTGTATGTAGGAGTAATTTACTGCAGGTAAGACCTCAAATTAATCTGAGGTTTAATATAATCACTGTGCTTTTAATTGACAATCTATGACTTTTTTCTTTTGTATTTACCCACAGGCACGTGTGATGGCTACAATTGGTGTAACCCGAGGACTTGGGGACCATGACCTGAAAGTGCACGATTCAAATATTTATATTAAACCATTTCTCTCTTCTATCCCAGAGGTATGTTTGGTATATAAATAGGAAATGCTTAGAGGGACATTAAACCAAATATTTTTCTTTTTTATGTTTCAGAGATAGAATATCATCTTTAAAAGGTTTCCAATTTACTTCTATTATTAAATGTGCTTTGTTCTCTTGTTATTCTTTGTTGAAGAGATATCTAGATAGGTAGCGTGCACATAGCTGAAGCACTAGATGACAGGAAGTAGTGCTGCCATCTAGTGCTCTTAGTAATGTACTAATGTACTAATGTAGCAAAACTGCTGCCATATAGTGCTGCAGACGTGCACTCTTCTAACCTTCCTAGCTAATTTTCTAATATTTCCCTCTCTACTGCCTATTTAAGCTTGTCGTCCTAACATAAGAAGAAAATGTCATTTCGGCATCACCAACAGAAAACCAGATTACGATTGACTCGTTAACAGTTATGAGCAAGCGAAAAGGAGTTTATTGCGGATGTTTGCGCGCATGGGGTTTGTCGCGTGTTGCAAGTTGAAAGTAAACGTGATTGCTTGAGTACAATTAAAGTTAACTAACGTCGGAATAGTGCGTCCTCAGAGCTCTGGTTAACTTTTTTGTACAGAAATATACATTACAAAGTATAGTTACGCTCATAATAACATGATCTAATTAAAATTATTTAAAAAAAATATTGCACAAAAAGTTAAAAGGGCTCAAAGATGTGATATCTCAGGTGTTAGAAGAAAAAGGCAAAGGACTTTAACATAGAAATACTTAAATATACATGTCTAAACATATATATGTATGTACAAATAAATGTATATAAGTGTGTACAGACCTGTATTTATATGTGTATATATGCATTTATAGACCTATATACACACGTATGAATACATATGTACACTTATATAGACTTATATAGAAGTGCATTGGAGCCCTTTGCAGTTAAGTAGCTGAAAACATGTAAAAACATATTTATGCAATATTCATATTTAAAGGGCCAGTAAACGTACCAAATAATGTTATATAATTCTGGTCTGGTAGCGGGAGCAGTTAGGATCAGTCTATATTGGGGCACCTTGTTAGTTGGTGACTTGCTAAGCAGAATACGGTCATATTGTGTTACTAAGATCCCAATTTTATTTTAAAAAGAATAGTTGTCCCTTGATGTTTTTTGCAGGCAATTTTTTGCAGCAGTTCAAAAACATAATTTATGTAAGAACTTACCTGATAAATTCATTTCTTTCATATTAGCAAGAGTCCATGAGCTAGTGACGTATGGGATATACATTCCTACCAGGAGGGGCAAAGTTTCCCAAACCTCAAAATGCCTATAAATACACCCCTCACCACACCCACAATTCAGTTTAACGAATAGCCAAGAAGTGGGGTGATAAAAAAGTGCGAAAGCATATAAAATAAGGAATTGGAATAATTGTGCTTTATACAAAATCATAACCACCACAAAAAAAGGGCGGGCCTCATGGACTCTTGCTAATATGAAAGAAATGAATTTATCAGGTAAGTTCTTACATAAATTATGTTTTCTTTCATGTAATTAGCAAGAGTCCATGAGCTAGTGACGTATGGGATAATGACTACCCAAGATGTGGATCTTTCCACACAAGAGTCACTAGAGAGGGAGGGATAAAATAAAGACAGCCAATTCCTGCTGAAAATAATCCACACCCAAAATAAAGTTTAATGAAAAACATAAGCAGAAGATTCAAACTGAAACCGCTGCCTGAAGTACTTTTCTACCAAAAACTGCTTCACAAGAAGAAAATACATCAAAATGGTAGAATTTAGTAAAAGTATGCAAAGAGGACCAAGTTGCTGCTTTGCAAATCTGATCAACCGAAGCTTCATTCCTAAACGCCCAGGAAGTAGAAACTGACCTAGTAGAATGAGCTGTAATTCTCTGAGGCGGAGTTTTACCCGACTCAACATAGGCAAGATGAATTAAAGATTTCAACCAAGATGCCAAAGAAATGGCAGAAGCTTTCTGGCCTTTTCTAGAACCGGAAAAGATAACAAATAGACTAGAAGTCTTTCGGAAAGATTTAGTAGCTTCAACATAATATTTCAAAGCTCTAACAACATCCAAAGAATGCAACGATTTCTCCTTAGAATTCTTAGGATTAGGACATAATGAAGGAACCACAATTTCTCTACTAATGTTGTTGGAATTCACAACTTTAGGTAAAAATTCAAAAGAAGTTCGCAACACCGCCTTATCCTGATGAAAAATCAGAAAAGGAGACTCACAAGAAAGAGCAGATAATTCAGAAACTCTTCTGGCAGAAGAGATGGCCAAAAGGAACAAAACCTTCCAAGAAAGTAATTTAATGTCCAATGAATGCATAGGTTCAAACGGAGGAGCTTGAAGAGCTCCCAGAACCAAATTCAAACTCCAAGGAGGAGAAATTGACTTAATGACAGGTTTTATATGAACCAAAGCTTGTACAAAACAATGAATATCAGGAAGAATAGCAATCTTTCTGTGAAAAAGAACAGAAAGAGCAGAGATTTGTCCTTTCAAGGAACTTGCAGACAAACCTTTATCTAAACCATCCTGAAGAAACTGTAAAATTCTCGGAATTCTAAAAGAATGCCAGGAAAAATGATGAGAAAGACACCAAGAAATATAAGTCTTCCAGACTCTATAATATATCTCTCTAGATACAGATTTACGAGCCTGTAACATAGTATTAATCACAGAGTCAGAGAAACCTCTTTGACCAAGAATCAAGCGTTCAATCTCCATACCTTTAAATTTAAGGATTTCAGATCCTGATGGAAAAAAGGACCTTGTGACAGAAGGTCTGGTCTTAACGGAAGAGTCCACGGTTGGCAAGAGGCCATCCGGACAAGATCCGCATACCAAAACCTGTGAGGCCATGCTGGAGCTACCAGCAGAACAAACGAGCATTCCTTCAGAATCTTGGAGATTACTCTTGGAAGAAGAACTAGAGGCGGAAAGATATAGGCAGGATGATACTTCCAAGGAAGTGATAATGCATCCACTGCCTCCGCCTGAGGATCCCGGGATCTGGACAGATACCTGGGAAGTTTCTTGTTTAGATGGGACGCCATCAGATCTATTTCTGGAAGTTCCCACATTTGAACAATCTGAAGAAATACCTCTGGGTGAAGAGACCATTCGCCCGGATGCAACGTTTGAGATAATCCGCTTCCCAATTGTCTATACCTGGGATATGAACCGCAGAGATTAGACAGGAGCTGGATTCCGCCCAAACCAAAATTCGAGATACTTCTTTCATAGCCAGAGGACTGTGAGTCCCTCCTTGATGATTGATGTATGCCACAGTTGTGACATTGTCTGTCTGAAAACAAATGAACGATTCTCTCTTCAGAAGAGGCCAAAACTGAAGAGCTCTGAAAATTGCACGGAGTTCCAAAATATTGATCGGTAATCTCACCTCCTGAGATTCCCAAACTCCTTGTGCCGTCAGAGATCCCCACACAGCTCCCCAACCTGTGAGACTTGCATCTGTTGAAATTACAGTCCAGGTCGGAAGCACAAAAGAAGCCCCCTGAATTAAACGATGGTGATCTGTCCACCATGTTAGAGAGTGTCGAACAATTGGTTTTAAAGATATTAATTGAGATATCTTTGTGTAATCCTTGCACCATTGATTCAGCATACAGAGCTGAAGAGGTCGCATGTGAAAACGAGCAAAGGGGATCGCGTCCGATGCAGCAGTCATAAGACCTAGAATTTCCATGCATAAGGCTACCGAAGGGAATGATTGTGACTGAAGGTTTCGACAAGCTGCAATCAATTTTAGACGTCTCTTGTCTGTTAAAGACAGAGTCATGGACACTGAATCCATCTGGAAACCCAGAAAGGTTACCCTTGTCTGAGGAATCAATGAACTTTTTGGTAAATTGATCCTCCAACCATGATCTTGAAGAAACAACACAAGTCGATTCGTATGAGATTCTGCTAAATGTAAAGACTGAGCAAGTACCAAGATATCGTCCAAATAAGGAAATACCACAATACCCTGTTCTCTGATTACAGATAGAAGGGCACCGAGAACCTTTGTAAAAATTCTTGGAGCTGTAGCTAGGCCAAACGGCAGAGCCACAAACTGGTAATGCTTGTCCAGAAAAGAGAATCTCAGGAACTGATAATGATCTGGATGAATCGGAATATGCAGATATGCATCCTGTAAATCTATTGTGGACATATAATTCCCTTGCTGAACAAAAGGCAAGATAGTCCTTACAGTTACCATCTTGAACGTTGGTATCCTTACATAACGATTCAATATTTTTAGATCCAGAACTGGTCTGAAGGAATTCTCCTTCTTTGGTACAATGAAGAGATTTGAATAAAACCCCATCCCCTGTTCCGGAACTGGAACTGGCATAATTACTCCAGTCAACTCTAGATCTGAAACACAATTCAGAAATGCTTGAGCTTTTACTGGATTTACTGGGACACGGGAAAGAAAAAATCTCTTTGCAGGAGGTCTCATCTTGAAACCAATTCTGTACCCTTCTGAAACAATGTTCTGAATCCAAAGATTGTGAACAGAATTGATCCAAATTTCTTTGAAAAAACGTAACCTGCCCCCTACCAGCTGAGCTGGAATGAGGGCCGCACCTTCATGTGGACTTAGAAGCAGGCTTTGCCTTTCTAGCTGGCTTGGATTTATTCCAGACTGGAGATGGATTCCAAACTGAAACTGCTCCTGAGGATGAAGGATCAGGCTTTTGTTCTTTGTTGAAGCGAAAGGAACGAAAACGATTATTAGCCCTGTTTTTACCTTTAGATTTTTTATCCTGTGGTAAAAAAGTTCCTTTCCCACCAGTAACAGTTGAAATAATAGAATCCAACTGAGAACCAAATAATTTGTTACCCTGGAAAGAAATAGAAAGTAGAGTAGATTTAGAAGCCATATCAGCATTCCAAGTCTTAAGCCATAAAGCTCTTCTAGCTAAAATAGCTAGAGACATAAACCTGACATCAACTCTGATAATATCAAAAATGGCATCACAGATAAAATTATTAGCATGCTGAAGAAGAATAATAATATCATGAGAATCATGATGTGTTACTTGTTGCGCTAAAGTTTCCAACCAAAAAGTTGAAGCTGCAGCAACATCAGCCAAAGATATAGCAGGTCTAAGAAGATTACCTGAACACAGATAAGCTTTTCTTAGAAAGGATTCAATTTTCCTATCTAAAGGATCCTTAAACGAAGTACCATCTGACGTAGGAATAGTGGTACGTTTAGCAAGGGTAGAAATAGCCCCATCAACTTTAGGGATTTTGTCCCAAAACTCTAATCTGTCAGACGGCACAGGATATAATTGCTTAAAACGTTTAGAAGGAGTAAATGAATTACCCAATTTATCCCATTCTTTGGAAATTACTGCAGAAATAGCATTAGGAACAGGAAAAACTTCTGGAATAACCACAGGAGATTTAAATACCTTATCCAAACGTTTAGAATTAGTATCAAGAGGACCAGAATCCTCTATTTCTAAAGCAATTAGTACTTCTTTAAGTAAAGAACGAATAAATTCCATTTTAAATAAATATGAAGATTTATCAGCATCAACCTCTGAGACAGAATCCTCTGAACCAGAAGAGTCATCAGAATCAGAATGATGATGTTCATTTAAAAATTCATCTGTAGGGAGAGAAGTTTTAAAAGATTTTTTACGTTTACTAGAAGGAGAAATAACAGACATAGCCTTCTTTATGGATTCAGAAACAACATCTCTTATGTTATCAGGAACATTCTGCACCTTAGATGTTGAAGGAACTGCAACAGGCAATGGTACTTTACTAAAGGAAATATTAACTGCATTAACAAGTTTGTCATGACAATCAATACAAACAACAGCCGGAGGAATAGCTACCAAAAGTTTACAGCAGATACACTTAGCTTTGGTAGATCCAGCACTAGACAGCGATTTTCCTGTAGTATCTTCTGACTCAGATGCAACGTGAGACATCTTGCAATATGTAAGAGAAAAAACAACATATAAAGCAAAATTGATCAAATTCCTTAAATGACAGTTTCAGGAATGGGAAAGAATGCCAAAGAACAAGCTTCTAGCAACCAGAAGCAATAAAAAATGAGACTTAAATAATGTGGAGACAAAAGCGACGCCCATATTTTTTAGCGCCAAATCAGACGCCCACATTATTTGGCGCCTAAATGCTTTTGGCGCCAAAAATGACGCCACATCCGGAACGCCGACATCTTTGGCGCAAAATAACGTCAAAAAATGACGCAACTTCCGGCGACACGTATGACGCCGGAAACGGAAAAGAATTTTTGCGCCAAAAAAGTCCGCGCCAAGAATGACGCAATAAAATGAAGCATTTTCAGCCCCCGCGAGCCTAACAGCCCACAGGGAAAAAAAGAGTCAAATTTTTGAAGGTAAGAAAAAAATGATTAATTCAAATGCATTATCCCAAATAGGAAACTGACTGTCTGAAAAATAAGGAAAGTTGAACATTCTGAGACAAGGCAAATAAATGTTTGAATACATATATTTAGAAATTTATAAACAAAGTGCCCAACCATAGCTTAGAGTGTCACAGAAAATAAGATTTACTTACCCCAGGACACTCATCTACATGTTTGTAGAAAGCCAAACCAGTACTGAAACGAGAATCAGCAGAGGTAATGGTATATATAAGAGTATATCGTCGATCTGAAAAGGGAGGTAAGAGATGAATCTCTATGACCGATAACAGAGAACCTATGAAATAGACCCCGTAGAAGGAGATCACTGCATTCAAATAGGCAATACTCTCTTCACATCCCTCTGACATTCACTGCACGCTGAGAGGAAAACCGTGCTCCAACTTGCTGCGGAGCGCATATCAACATAGAATCTAGCACAAACTTACTTCACCACCTCCATCGGAGGCAAAGTTTGTAAAACTGAATTGTGGGTGTGGTGAGGGGTGTATTTATAGGCATTTTGAGGTTTGGGAAACTTTGCCCCTCCTGGTAGGAATGTATATCCCATACGTCACTAGCTCATGGACTCTTGCTAATTACATGAAAGAAAAATATGTTGTACTTTTGAAAATGTGCGCTAATAACTTTTTGTTTGTGTTTTGACTAGGTCATATTGGCAGCACTCCCAAAGATGTGTATATAAACTTTTTGTAAGGCGTGCTAAACCAAATTTTGTATTAAATATATATAAATATGTGTGTTTGTATTTATAAATAAATAGAACTTTTTCTTCCATGTGAAGTACATTGGAATGTGAAATATTCATATTTTCGTGTCGAGTTAACGAACTTCAGAATATGCGTTCGGGTTTGCTGGCACGTAGGGTTTTAGGAATCCCACTTTTTTTGCTTCATTGTCTTCTATGCGGGAATACGTTATCACGGGCGATATTCTCACTTCGGCTTTTTATGTGCATTGGGGTAGCTCGTGAGCGAAAACCGTTTACTTTCAATTTATAATACGAGCAGGAGCTTTAAATACTACTACACTTAATCTGGCCCAGAATAGGTTAACAAAAACAACTAAAATATTGCATTGCTTTATCTGCCTTGCACTCCACCCAATCCCCTATCAGTTATTGGACAGCATTGCTCAACATTAATGCATTTCACTCTATCTCAAAGCAAGATTTATAAGCAAGCTGTACATTGTATAAGCCTTAAAGGGGTTTCTTTATATTACTGATAATATGCCACTTATTAAGCATGTATTCATTTTAACAGCAGCTTAATATATAACAAAATAGTCAAATAATTGATGAAGCACTGATATAAAAGCAAATGAACCTTTCTGTTGGTGCAAGGACAAAAGACTATAAGAAGTAATAAAAACAAGTTTATTGACCTCATTTTTCAAACCTTCAGCCATCAGTCCAGATGTTATGTCTTGCCAAACTATGTGCAAAATGTACTATGTTATTTAACAGTTTACAATATACAAAACCATTTAACGACATGCATTCAGTATGATTCAACTGAGGATATTTCATTTGCAGCTATGGTATCAGGTTACAATTTCTAATTTCTTCATTGAATGTGTACGTATCTTAAACACATGCCTGGACATCTGCTGACATTTCTCTCCTGTCTAGTGGGGAACTCCATAGGATCAATGAAGGCCAGAAACATGTCTGGCAGGGCACAAAGTAGAGGGTCTAGTTTAAAGATCCACACAAATCCACTTCACCTCAGATTGTTGCTTGTGTTGCACATTAGCAAAAAGGAGTTTTGATGATATTTTTGATGCTACCATCCAAATGTAATGTTGGTGGAAACAGGAAACAGATTACATAGAAGGCTCAGGAAAGAGTTGTTATATAAGAAAACTATCTGGACCCTCTATATTGAAAAAGGTACACATAATATGAGCAGCAATTGTAGCTTTATGGCAAAATTCATAAAGGAAAAATGCATGTGCTTGGGTGGAAATGGGTAAATGGATGTTAGGCCCAAAGCCATGGTAAGGATCAGGCTACAGTTACCAGGGATCAGGTTCTGGAGCTCATTAAGAATCAAGCTGTAGTGGCTGACAGGGCTAGTGGGCTTGTTATCCCTAGCAGAACTTCAGTGAAGACACAGGCCTTGCTAAAAAGCATTTGGCGTAGTGAGGCTGACAGTGCTGTACGCCCTCTCTGTGTTACATCTTCGTGGAGCTGTCTATATGTACGCTAGTATAGTGCTATTTTTGTATTATTCATTGGAAGTGACCCGTGCGGTGTCTTTTGCACCAAATCTAAATAGGAGGTTTTAAAAGGTCATCTATGTCTCCCATTCAGTGCTTGTTTATTTTGTATTGGGACCCTAGCAATCTTGTTCCTCTTCTGTCTCTCTAGCTTTGACCATGAGGAGTACTTTGGATTCTATGTTTAAAGGGACATTCCAGCCCAAATTGGAATCCACATGGATGTATTTCAGTTTTGAATAGAATCATTTTTGTGATATACACGTATTAGCAAAAATGCTTCCAATAAAAGCTATAACTGTTTAAAACGTGTATGTAAGTATGCACTGTGCACCAGAATTTTAAACATAGCACTTGCTCAGAAAGCCTAAGGGGATTGTACCATCTGGTAATGACTCAATTTGTTAATTTCTGACATGATACAAGCCCCACTGACTATCTGAGCAGCTGTGGTATTTAAAATGCTGGTGCACTGAGAATATCTAGCTATGCTCCACATGCACTTGCAGAAAAAAATGCTAACACTGAAACAGTGCTAACTTTTACTAGAAGCGTGTTTGCTAATACGTGTATATTTATATTCAAAGATGTAATTCATCTATGTGCATTTAAATTTTGACTGGAATGTCCCTTTAACTCTGCATTGTTACCCGAGGACTGACCTACTGGCTAAAGTTCTTTGGAACTATACCCTGGTTAATGAGTTTATTTCCTACTGTTATGACACACGGCTACTGACAGATTACCTGGTTCTGACTTCTGGATTTCTTATTGACTTCTCTTCTGATCTACCTAAGTTTATCTATGTGCTCTACATCTTGCTCAGAGTAATCTCCAGCTTTACTCTAATTGGTGTCAACACATCTCCTACTTCAGTGGTCCCAGTGATCAACTCAGGTAATTGTTTAATTACCTTAGAATGGAAGATTTTAGCCACCATAGATCTGTTCACATCACTATAATTAACTAGATGATGACTATATATAATATAGGGCCCATGCACTACAGAAAAAAATATTTAATTGATAAAACATCTGATTCAAAAGTGGCAATGCAGTTAATCATAACTAATGGTTGTATGTTCAAATGGCTGTTTATGGAAAAAGTATTACATGACCTATGCATATAAATCACCTTACTTCTTGGGCTTCAGTTCTTTGTGTAACAAAGGTATAGGAGAGATAAGGGACAATAGAATATATGTTCCCAGGTGCAACCTTTTAATGGACCAACAAAATCAAGTTTTTTTATTATTATTTCATTAGCTAAAGAAGAGACCTGTGAGGTCTTGAAAGTTTATGAAAAAAATAATTTTTATTTTCTTGGTCCACTAAAAGGTATCACAATCTACTAAAGGAACCTAGAGCTGCGGAATCTGTTGCCGCTCTACAAATAACTGATAATAATAATAAGAAGAAAGAAACCTCCTCTGTGGGACCAATACAGCAACAGCCATTTTTCTTTTCCCAGGTGCAAGCACATTGATACCTACAATCATCCCAGAGGCAGAACTTTTTTTTCACTTTCTGCGATGAGATTTTTGTTAGCAAAACAAATCCTGCAGGTTATTGTTTACAAAAATTACATTTAAAATTAGGCAGTACATTAAAGCAGCAGTTCAGGTGCAATGTGTTGGTTAACTGGAGAATAAAGCATTTTTTTTAAGTTTTATAATATATTGCAGCAGTTGAAAATTGGATTGCAAATTAATACATTTGTTTCCTTTCCACTTGGTCTAACATAGAAATGTAGTAATAAAAAAAGGTGCATTGCACATTAGAATGTCTTAGACTCAGAAAAAAGAGCATTGCAGACTGGAAAAGGCTAGGGGGCGGATTTGAAAAAATCTGAGAGCCATTTAACAATCAATGTGCCACTGCTTTGCAGCTCTACTGCATATTTTACTGTTTACTTCAAACAGCACTTTGCTGTGAATGTGCTGTGTTAAGTAAAACTTACAGTGCAGCCAGAGCAAAGCTCTGTTTGAAGAAAACAGTCTGATGTGGAGCAGCACTGCAAAGTTAAAGCAATAACAGTTCCTGCATGTGTTCTGTTCTTTCTGCAGACATGATGCATTTTCTGCGATGACATCTCAGATCACTGCATGTTCTGCCTTGGGGACAATCATTATGAATTATTATAGACAATACTAAACCTGATATATTGCACTTATATGGAAATTTCTATGCTATCTAGCATTCGAACATAATCTGTTGTCAAATTTTAGAAGTCAAGAAAGATATATAACTTGTTTTTTTCCTCTTCTCCTCCTCTCTCTCCTACCCATCCACATATCCTTGGGCAATTTGTTATATACAGTGTTGCGCCTTCCAATTTGGGTTTTATTCCATCTTTCTACTTAGCGATAAGATATCCTGCAAACTTAGCTTCAAAAATAAACATAGTTAGAAGATAAAGGTTATCTCATGGAATGTGGGAGGAATTCACTCCCCCATTAAAAGGAAAGCGGTGATAAACTTTCTAAGTAAGAAGGCACTGGACATCATTTGTCTACAGGAGACCCATCTCTCCGATGTCGAACATAACAAACTTAAGATACGTGGGTTTTCGCAAACATTTTTCGCTTCATATAGGAAAGCAGCCAGAGGGGTGATGATCTTGATCCATAAAAACCTTGGACAAGAAATCATTAAAGTAGTGAGAGATAGAGAGGCCAGGTATATAATGGTCAGAATGAAGATTCAAAATCAATTCTTCTTAATAGTTAACTTGTATGGCCCTAATAGTCCCGATGTTGCATTCTGGACCCGGTTAATTAAGAATATCTTGAAGTTTGCAAAAGATAACATAATTATAACAGGGGATTTTAATATTACCCCTAACTCGAGCATTGATAGAACTAGAATGGGCCTAAGCAGGAAAAAAGGGAATTATACAAGAACCCATCATAAATATGAAGAAAAAATCTTTAGTTTATTGACCCAATCAACTAATCTTATAGACATTTGGAGAACTATGAACCCTAATTCTCGGGAGTTTACATGCCATTCTAAATCCCATAATACCATGTCTAGACTAGATCTATACCTAGTATCAGAAATCTTGGCTCCTAGAATCTCTAAATGTGAAATTCTGGACTTCACTCTTTCCGACCATGCCCCTGTAATATTACAAATTCAAGTTAAGAAATCCTATACATCTAACTCTTTTTTTTTCCCAGTCTATTTAGCCAACTCAGATAAATTTAAGTCCTTTTTGGAAAAGGCCTGGGAAGATTACTGCTCTTTTAATGCTCACAGTAGAAATAATACACTTATTTTCTGGGAAACGGCTAAAGTATATCTAAAAGCAGAGATAATATCATATATGGCGAGATTAAAAAAGAAGCAAGTTTCTAGATACCATGATCTATCTAATAAACTTAAAGAGGCTTACGCTAGTTATATGCAGAACCCAACTATAGTAAACAGAGAAATTTACTTCTCTAATAAAAAAAATAGGGATCATTTTCTATTACAACAAGCCCAAGAATCAATACAAATCAAAGCAGCCAAATTTAAAAGATATGGCAATAAAGCAGGCAAATTCTTAGCATCCATCTTTAAAACACAAACTCAGAGAAAGCCTATTGTGGCTATTAGAAAAGATAAGAGTATCACCTCAGATCAGGAACAAATGGCTCTCTTATTCCGCAATTTTTTCACAGACCTTTATGCTTCACAACAACCACAAGCAGAAGACATTGATCGATTTTTAGATTCTATTAAGATACCATTGATATCAGGAACAGACTTGGAAGCTCTAGATAAGCCTATAAGTGACCAGGAGATAGTAAGGGTCATTAAATCATTAGCTAGAGGAAAATCTCCTGGCCCAGACAACCTGCCCTTGGAGTTTTATATGGTACTATTAGAAAAAATTACTCCAGTCCTTAAGGACCTATACAAAGGGTACTTTGAAGAAAACATCAGGGTATCGGAAGATTTTAAGAGAGCAAACATCGTACTAATCCCTAAACCTAATAAGGATCCCCTAGATCTTACAGCCTACAGACCGATATCCCTGCTGAATCTTGATTATAAGATTATGATGAAGATTTTGGCAGAAAGATTGAAGCTAATTGCACCTAAAATTATACACGAGGATCAGGTGGGATTTGTGAGTGGAAGATCATCTGAGAAAAGTATTAGAAAGATACTCCATGCTATCTCTCAGTACAGTGACGGGGATTCTGCTCTGCCGGAGGCCTTCCTGCTATCTTTGGATGCAGAGAAGGCCTTCGACAGAGTGGAATGGCCATTTATGTTCAAAGTTATGGCTAAATACGGATTTGGAAGTAAGTTCTGTACCTTTATTAGAAACATCTATTCAGATGCAAAGGCATCAATTATGATCAATAATGAGTTAACTCAATCTTTTACACTTTCTAGAGGCACGAGACAGGGGTGTCCTCTTTCACCCCTACTTTTCAATTTAGTTCTGGAGCCACTGGCAATCAAATTAAGGGAACTTCTCACAGGAATTAACATAGGCAAGGAAGTGCTAAGAATATCCCTATTTGCCGATGATTTACTTTTGTATGTCAGTAATCCAAAAGATACCATGGACATGGTCTTAGAACTTTTAAAGGATTATGGCAATGTCTCAGGGTACAAAACTAATTTGGCAAAATCAAAGGCAATTTGCTTGAAAAGGAGTAATAAACAGCAAACCTTTGAATTTATTGAATCTAATGCCTTGGAATATCTAGGCTTGAAACTCTCTGTTAACCCAGATGACTGGTATTGCGACAATATTCTTTCAGTCCTCCAAGAAACCATGATGAAATTAAGAAGTTGGGCAGCGTTACCGGTTTCAATCTCGGGTAAAGTTAATCTCTATAAAATGTTCATAGTCCCAAAAATTTTATACCCATGTAGAATGCTTCCCTTGCTTATAAAAAAAATGGACCTATGGCGCTTCAATCGGGCACTGAGATATTTTCTTTGGAGTGGGAGAAAACCTAGAATAAAACTGGAGATACTATACCAACCATATTTGGGAGGGGGGCTATCACTTCCAAACCTGGAATGGTACAATTTAGCAACATTAATAAGATTTCCAATTGAATGGCTCTTTCAATCATTTAAACTATCTAATAAGTACTTAGAAGAACACATATGTGCTCCCTATTCTATGGGCTTTATATTACATGCAACAAATAAGATTTTGGGCAATACAATTGCTAACCACCCCTTATTGAAGGATATCTTAAAAGCATGGAGGAATACCATGAAGTTGCTTGGACATCCCACAGCGGTCTCTAAATGGCTACCTATTCAAGGAAATTGGCACTTTCCACTAGGTAACTCAGCTAACCCTTTTAGTCTATGGTCACCTTCCAAAGCTCTCTCGATTGCAGAGTTCTATGATTTTAAGACTAGAAAATTTCATAAATTTACAGAATTTCAAAATAACTTTCCGGCAGCACAGAAGAAACATATGTTCTACTTTTTGCAAGCCACAGATTATATACGAAAGTTACTGTATCTGTTTCCTCAGACTTTCCAAGACCACCCATTAATGGATCATCTTAAAATGGAAAAGTGTTCCGTGACTTCTATATATAAAATTTTAAGATCAGCAGAGACGGAAAAATATATAGAACGGGCGAAGGCATATTGGGGAAAGATAGTAAGCTTGATAGACCCTATAGATCAACTAGAGAACAGTTTAAAGACTGCGCTAGCTATCTCCCCTTCAACTTATCTAAGAGAAACGCAGTTTAAGATTATCAATAGAGACTACCTCACCCCACGGCGGGTAGCTAAGTGGAATTGTAATGTTAAAATTTTTTTGTATCAAGTGCCATTTAAACGATCCAGATCTGGGTCACCTACTGTGGGAATGCCCGAAAGTAAACCAATTTTGGCATAAGGTAGCCTATCTTCTTTCCCAAATGATAAATATTGAAGTGAGACTTTCAATAAATTCTATAATATTATTGAACCCCTGTATTTCATGGGGGAATAAAAAGAGATTCATTCTAACTGCGATACTTAACCTCAGAAAACATAATTTATGCTTACCTGATAAATTCCTTTCTTCTGTAGTGTGATCAGTCCACGGGTCATCATTACTTGTGGGATATTATCTGCTCCCCTACAGGAAGTGCAAGAGGATTCACCCAGCAGAGCTGCTATATAGCTCCTCCCCTCTACGTCACCTCCAGTCATTCGACCAAGGACCAACGAGAAAGGAGAAGCCAAGGGTGTAGTGGTGACTGGAGTATAATTTAAAAAATATTTACCTGCCTTAAAAAACAGGGCGGGCCGTGGACTGATCACACTACAGAAGAAAGGAATTTATCAGGTAAGCATAAATTATGTTTTCTTCTGTTAAGTGTGATCAGTCCACGGGTCATCATTACTTGTGGGATACCAATACCAAAGCAAAAGTACACGGATGACGGGAGGGATAGGCAGGCTCTTTATACAGAAGGAACCACTGCCTGAAGAGCCTTTCTCCCAAAAATAGCCTCCGAGGAAGCAAAAGTGTCAAATCTGTAAAATTTGGAAAAAGTATGAAGCGAAGACCAAGTTGCAGCCTTGCAAATCTGTTCAACAGAGGCCTCATTCTTAAAGGCCCAAGTGGAAGCCACAGCTCTAGTGGAATGAGCTGTAATTCTTTCAGGAGGCTGCTGTCCAGCAGTCTCATAAGCTAAACGAATTATGCTACGAAGCCAAAAAGAGAGAGAGGTAGCAGAAGCTTTTTGACCTCTCCTCTGACCAGAGTAAACGACAAACAGGGAAGACGTTTGTCGAAAATCTTTAGTTGCCTGTAAATAAAATTTAAGGGCACGAACTACATCCAGATTGTGCAAAAGACGTTCCTTCCTCGAAGAAGGATTTGGGCACAAGGATGGAACAACAATCTCCTGATTGATATTGCTGTTAGTGACTACCTTAGGTAAGAACCCAGGTTTAGTACGCAGAACTACCTTATCCGAGTGAAAAATCAAATAAGGAGAATCACAATGTAAGGCTGATAACTCAGAGACTCTTCGAGCCGAGGAAATAGCCATTAAAAATAGAACTTTCCAAGATAACAACTTTATAACAATGGAATGAAGGGGTTCAAACGGAACACCCTGTAAAGACGTTAAGAACAAGGTTTAAACTCCATGGTGGAGCCACAGCTTTAAACACAGGTTTAATCCTGGCCAAAGCCTGACAAAAAGCCTGAACGTCTGGAACTTCTGACAGACGCTTGTGTAACAGAATGGACAGAGCTGAGATCTGTCCCTTTAAGGAACTAGCGGATAACCCTTTTTCTAAACCTTCTTGTAGAAAAGACAATATCCTAGGAATCCTAACCTTACTCCAAGAGTAACCTTTGGATTCGCACCAATATAGGTATTTACGCCATATTTTATGGTAAATCTTTCTGGTAACAGGCTTCCTAGCCTGTATTAAGGTATCAATAACTGACTCAGAAAAACCACGCTTTGATAAGATCAAGCGTTCAATTTCCAAGCAGTCAGCTTCAGAGAAGTTAGATTTTGATGTTTGAAAGGACCCTGAATCAGAAGGTCCTGTTTCAGAGGTAACGACCAAGGTGGACAGAATGACATGTCCACCAGATCTGTATACCAAGTCCTGCGAGGCCATGCAGGCGCTATTAGAATCACTGATGCTTTCTCCTGTTTGATTCTGGCAATCAATCGAGGAAGCATCGGGAAAGGTGGAAACACATAAGCCATCCTGAAGGTCCATGGTGCTGTCAAGGCATCTATCAGGACCGCTCCCGGATCCCTGGATCTGGACCCGTAGCGCGGAAGCTTGGCGTTCTGTCGAGACGCCATGAGATCTATCTCTGGTTTGCCCCAACGTCGAAGTATTTGGGCAAAGACCTCTGGATGAAGTTCCCACTCCCCCGGATGAAAAGTCTGACGACTTAAGAAATCCGCCTCCCAGTTCTCCACTCCCGGGATGTGGATTGCAGACAGGTGGCAAGAGTGAGACTCTGCCCAGCGAATTATCTTCGATACTTCCATCATTGCTAGGGAGCTTCTTGTCCCTCCCTGATGGTTGATATAAGCTACAGTCGTGATGTTGTCCGACCGGAACCTGATGAACCCCCGAGTTGTTAACTGGGGTCAAGCCAGAAGAGCATTGAGGACTGCTCTCAATTCCAGAATGTTTATTGGAAGAAGACTCTCCTCCTGATTCCATAGTCCCTGAGCCTTCAGAGAATTCCAGACAGCGCCCCAACCTAGTAGGCTGGCGTCTGTTGTTACAATTGACCAGTCTGGCCTGCTGAATGGCATTCCCCTGGCCAGATGTGGCCGATAAAGCCACCATAGAAGAGAATTTCTGGTCTCTTGATTCAGATTTAGAGTGGGGGACAAATCTGAGTAATCCCCATTCCACTGACTTAGCATGCACAGTTGCAGTGGTCTGAGATATAGGCGTGCAAAAGGAACTATGTCCATTGCTGCTACCATTAGTCCGATTACCTCCATGCATTGAGCTACTGATGGGTGTTGAATAGAATGAAGGACACGGCATGCACTTTGAAGTTTTGTTAACCTGTCCTCTGTTAGGTAAATCTTCATTTGTACAGAATCTATCAGAGTCCCCAGGAAGGGAACTCTTGTGAGTGGAAAGAGAGAACTTCTCTTTTCGTTCACTTTCCATCCATGCGACCTTAGAAATGCCAGTACTATCTCTGTATGAGATTTGGCAGTTTGAAGGCTTGAAGCTTGTATCAGTATGTCGTCTAAGTACGGAGCTACTGAAATTCCTCGCGGTCTTAGTACCGCCAGAAGAGTGCCCAGAACCTTTGTGAAGATTCTTGGAGCCGTAGCCAGTCCGAATGGAAGAGCTACAAACTGGTAATGCCTGTCAAAAAGGCAAACCTTAGATACCGGTAATGGCTTTTGTGAATCGGTATGTGAAGGTAAGCATCCTTTAAATCCACTGTGGTCATGTACTGACCCTCTTGGATCATGGGCAAAAATGTTCGAATAGTTTCCATCTTGAACGATGGAACTCTTAGGAATTTGTTTAGGATCTTTAAATCCAAGATTGGCCTGAAGGTTCCCTCTTTTTTGGGAACTACAAACAGATTTGAGTAAAACCCTTGTCCTAGTTCCAACCGCGGAACTGGATGGATCACTCCCATTAATAAAAGATCTTGTACGCGGTGTAGAAACGCTTCCTTCTTTGTTAGGTTTGTTGACAACCTTGACAGATGAAATCTCCCTCTTGGGGGAGAGGATTTGAAGTCCAGAAGGTATCCCTGAGATATGATCTCTAACGCCCAGGGATCCTGAACATCTCTTGCCCAAGTCTGGGCGAAGAGGGAAAGTCTACCCCCCACTAGATCCGGTCCCGGATCGGGGGCCCTCAATTCATGCTGTCTTAGGGGCAGCAGCAGGTTTTCTGGCCTGTTTGCCCCTGTTCCAGGACTGGTTAGGTTTCCAGCCTTGTCTGTAGCGAGCAACAGCTCCTTCCTGTTTTGGTGCAGAGGAAGTTGATGCTGCTCCTGCTTTGAAATTACGAAAGGAACGAAAATTGGACTGTCTAGCCTTGGCTTTGGCCTTGTCCTGAGGCAGGGCATGACCTTTACCTCCTGTAATGTCAGCAATAATCTCTTTCAAGCCGGGCCCGAATAAGGTCTGCCCTTTGAAAGGAATATTAAGCAATTTAGATTTAGACGTAACATCAGCTGACCAGGATTTCAGCCACAGAGCTCTGCGTGCCTGAATGGCGAATCCTGAATTTTTAGCCGCAAGTTTAGTTAAATGTACTACGGCATCTGAAATAAATGAATTAGCTAACTTAAGGAATTTAAGTTTGTGTGTGATGTCATCTAGTGTGGATGATTGAAGTGTCTCTTCCAGAGACTCAAACCAAAATGCTGCTGCAGCCGTGACAGGCGCAATACATGCAAGAGGTTGCAATATAAACCCTTGTTGAACAAACATTTTCTTAAGGTAACCCTCTAATTTTTTATCCATTGGATCTGAAAAAGCACAGCTATCCTCCACTGGGATAGTGGTACGCTTAGCTAAAGTAGAAACTGCTCCCTCCACCTTAGGGACCATTTGCCATAAGTCCCGTGTGGCGGCGTCTATTGGAAACATCTTTCTGAATATAGGAGGGGGTGAGAAAGGCACACCGGGTCTATCCCACTCCTTAGTAACAATGTCAGTAAGTCTCTTAGGTATAGGAAAAACGTCAGTACTCGTCGGTACCGCAAAATATTTATCCAACCTACACATTTTCTCTGGGATTGCAACAGTGTTACAATCATTCAGAGCCGCTAATACCTCCCCTAGTAACACACGGAGGTTCTCAAGCTTAAATTTAAAATTTGAAATGTCTGAGTCCAGTTTATTTGGATCAGAACCGTCACCCACAGAATGAAGCTCTCCGTCTTCACGTTCTGCAAACTGTGACGCAGTATCAGACATGGCCCTTGCATTATCAGCGCACTCTGTTCTCACCCCAGAGTGATCACGTTTACCTCTTAGTTCTGGTAGTTTAGCCAAAACTTCAGTCATAACAGTAGCCATATCTTGTAATGTGATTTGTAATGGCCGCCCAGATGTACTCGGCGCTACAATATCACGCACCTCCTGAGCGGGAGATGCAGGTACTGACACGTGAGGCGAGTTAGTCGGCATAACTCTCCCCTCGTTGTTTGGTGAAATATGTTCAATTTGTACAGATTGACTGTTTTTTAAAATAGCATCAATACATTTAGTACATAAATTTCTATTGGGCTCCAGTTTGGCATTAACACATATAGCACAGAGATATTCCTCTGAATCAGACATGTTTAACACACTAGCAAATAAACCGCAACTTGAAAATACTTTTCAAAGTAATTTACAAATAATATGAAAACGAACTGTGCCTTTAAGAAGCACAGAAAAAAATTATAACAGTTAAAATAATTAAGTTATAGCATCAATCTTTGTCAGAATATACAGTTTTAGCAAAGGATTGTTCCCCTCAGCAATTAAACAACACAACTTTAGCAAAGGTTTAATCCCATTAGCAAAGATAACAATTTCTGAAAGCAGGAAACAAATTACAGAATAAACGTTTTTATGTCAGTCAAACTATAATTCTCACAGCTCTGCTGAGAGAAAATATTTGATGCATAGTAAAAGCGCCCCTCCCCCACACACACAGCAGTGAGGGAGAACAGAAACTGACAGAAAAAACAGATTTAAGCAACTGCCAAGTGGAAAAATAGTGCCCAAACATTTATTCACTCAGTACCTCAGTAAATGAAAATGATTTTACATTCCAGCAAAAACATTAAACATAATCTCTAGTTATTAAACAACTTTATGTCTTTCTTACAGTGTAATTCTAGTGAAATACCATTCCCCAGAATACTGAAGTGTAAAGTATACATACATGACATTATATCGGTATGGCAGGATTTTCTCATCAATTCCATTGTCAGAAAATAAAAACTGCTACATACCTCTATGCAGATTCATCTGCCCGCTGTCCCCTGATCTGAAGTTTTACCTCACTCCTCAGATGGCCGAGAAACAGCAATATGATCTTAACTACTCCGGCTCAAATCATAGCAAAACTCTGGTAGATTCTTCCTCAAACTCTGCCAGAGAGGTAATAACACACTCCGGTGTTATTTTAAAATAACAAACTTTTGATTGAAGATATAAAACTAAGTATAATCACCATAGTCCTCTCACACGACCTATCTAGTTGCTGGGTGCAAGAGAATGACTGGAGGTGACGTAGAGGGGAGGAGCTATATAGCAGCTCTGCTGGGTGAATCCTCTTGCACTTCCTGTAGGGGAGCAGATAATATCCCACAAGTAATGATGACCCGTGGACTGATCACACTTAACAGAAGAAAACTTATTTTTGACAATTGGTGCAAACCACGAGCTCCATCAATCAAAGAAGCAAAAAATCTTCTTTCTGATAGTGCAATAATAGCAGCCCATGACTATAGGCTTGAAAGGAAGAAAGATAACTCATATTTAAAAACTTGGAAAGACTTTATTCTAGATCAGGGTAGAGACTTTACTGCTAACATAGAAGGTATCATTAATATTCAAATATAGTGAATATGCCCCGAATTGGAGGTTTAAATGGACAGGATTGGATGGGGCGGTGAGAAGGGAGGAGATTATGTTAACTTTGCTCTTTTTTTTTTTTTTTTTTTTTTTTTCTCCTCTCTCTTGGACTCTCCCCATGAAAGATGCATGATTAATGCAATATAACACTATATAAAATAATGGACGATTAGGCGGCCTAGTTGGGCATAACAGACTCATCACCCCCCCCCCCCCACTTTTAGATTTGATAACATATATGTAAACTCTTGACAAATGTATTTGGATATATGTGAATATCCTACTTGTAATGCTTATTTTGCCACTGCACTTTGTAACTTTTCAAAATTATAATAAAAATTTTAAAAGAAAAAAAAAAAAAAAAAAAAACTTGTTAATAGGCATTATTTTTAGTTTTAGTCACAAAGCCATTAAACTGTTCAATTGTTACTCAATCACTCACTAGGCTGCTGTGCAAAGCAAAATATGATATACAAATGTGTATGTTAAATAATTACCTTTTGACTTTATCATATTTGTAGGGCAGTGTATTGCTCTATCTAAACTATTTTATTTACCGTCCTGTCATTTTCTTACACTATTCTTATAACTCTTCATTCTCGTAACATTACTATTAAAATAAGGCAGTTTGTATTTTCCTTTTTTTTTTTGCACGGGGTACTTGAACTTTTGTTTCAGCAAAAATGTTCATGCTGTTTCCCATTTGTAATCAATGGCATAAAACTGAAAAGCAGACCATTGTTTCATCACACACATGGCTGATACGTATAGACAAACACGCTCTCTGTGCAAAGTATCTTCAACATATATTTGTGTTTTAACACAAACACATACGATCAATTTTAATGCAAATGTAATTTAAACTTTTTTTTATTATTGGCTTTCTGTAGTGTAAATAAAGATACTTTTATGAGCCATCATTTTTAATAATGTACAGATTTTCTGGCATTCTTGTCTGGTGAGGTTAGGCCTTTGCCATCTCTAAACACAAATTAGAAATAAGCAGAATTTCCGAAATTAAGATAAACTTAAGATCATCGTAACTTGCAAATTCCATATAAAAGTGAACTTGATCGGCTAAATAAAACTACATATTTGCATGCTCACCAATTTCAATTTTGTTTTGTTTTCTTTTTTTCTACCATCAAGAAATGCTACTATAATTTTTTTATATCTTTAGGCCTACTGTTTCTTATTTTTATAAAGTAATGCTATGAATACACCCCCCATCAAGTTTATTTCCGTATCACAGAGAATAGAGCTGCAGAATCTGTTGGAGCTCTACAAATACCTGCTAATAATTATGGTGGTCTTTGCTGTATGTCTGTCAAAAAAGTATTATGTGGCCATTTTGAAAAATGTCAAGTTTTGACATTATAATAACTCAAAAAGTACTGAACCGAATTATTTCACATTTTCAAGGTTTGTGAAAAATACCAATTTAAATCCTAAATTGCAGCCAAATGTGTTTATTTATTTCAAAGTTCTAAGGATCTGAATATCAGTGGTTAGCATGCTTGTTGGAAGTTGCACAGTAAGATTTTTTTTTTTATAATAATCGCCTTAATCATGCTAAAGTATACATTACATTGAGTCTGTGTAACATGGAATTGCCAGTAACAATGCAGTCGATAATCTATCAGCTGAGTCCCTTTTCAGCTGTTTTTCTGTCCGTAAAGGCCATTTCTTGATTCATAATAGCGGATTTTCTTTCCTGCACCTGCAAATGTTTTTTTCGTATCCTCATTAAAAGCCTTATCTTTACTAGGTACTTAACACACAAAAAAGGCTTTTTCTGGAGCTTTTCTATTGAAAAGGTGTTCACTGCTGCAGGCTTTTAGCAAACTAATCCATTTTGCATTGTGATCACCCAAAGAAACTCGAGTTGCAATAACCAATATCGTGCCAGGCTCTAACTTGTACGTGAATTGCAAGATGAAAATAAGCGTGTTCGCTCAAGCACAAACTAAATTTGTGCGCGTCAGGTTATAATAATAATAATAACTAGTATTTATATAGCGCCTTTCTCCCAGTGGAACTCAAAGCGCTTTTTCAGCGCTCGCTCTCAGAATTAACCATATCGGCAGCTAAATAGTAATAGTTGTTATTATTACCTAATTTAATGGTACTCATTTTATCGACCTCGGAAGGATGAAGGGCTGAGTCGGCCCTAGCATGAGTGGAGACCTAGGGGCCGATTTATCAATGTCTGACGGAAAGGGCTATATTGTGTGTGTGTGTATGTATGTGTGTATATATATATATATATATATTAAACAACATCCAGCTCAACCCTCCAAATCGATAACAGCCTGGGTGCAAGGATATAGGTGCATATACAAACGAAGAGATGCACTCACAGGACTTTTTCAAAACAACAGATTTAATGTAACGTTTTCTGGGTTCACAACCCCTTCATCAGCATACATCAATGCAAAATTCTATTACCTTTATAGTGTGTAAAAGCAAACACAAACACAGTGTTCTCCAAAAGTGCGCCAAAATTGCGAGTTTGGAACGCAAATTGCGTTCCACAGTGAAAGCCGAAACCGGAAGTTCCAATACATCACTTCCGGTTTTCGGCAGAAGTGAACAAAAACAGAAAACTTTGATGGACACATAAGTTAACTAAACGTAACATCATACGGCTAGGATATCATAATTCAAACAGTGAATGAAAGCTAGCAAGTATGAATGTGATCAAACAAACTCAGGTTATTAGGGATCAAGCAACACGTAATGTGTATACATCAATAGTCATGGAAACGGTTGCCATGGTGATCGGGGGAAAACACTAGATTGTAGTGAAATCGAGTGCTAATTTCATTGTGTGACAGTGAGACACGCAAGTGTTTAACTTGCATAAAAAAATAAAAACTAGGGTATCATAATGTACAAAATAATAATGGTTATAGTACATTATAATTAAATCACAAACACTATTAGGGCTGTATTGTAATGTTTACGATGACAACTATGTTATGCATTAACAATTAGGAGTGAATATTACTGTGAAGAGCTGTAGATGGAATACCACAGTGTATCTGTTTGCAGGGAGGTCATATCTTTCACAGCAAATAATATTGGAGCTGTAAAACCAAGATGTATCTTAAGCTAATCTGGTAGGCATGTGTGTAAGGGCAATAAACCTATCTATATGCAAAACAGTATTATATATTGATATATAATGTGTGAAAATGCATAGAGAGATCCACACATTCAAACATTTCCTTATTGCATATATAGCCTAAAAAGATGCAAGTCCAGGTTGCCACTTTTTAAAGATATGTAGGCTTAAAAGGCAACTTGTAGCCAGCTTCAGTTCAATACCAGATGTACATCAAAGGTAATACAAGCTGTCGAGCAATCCTCAAGAGTAATCCACAGAGGTGTAATTGGAAATGAGCCCTGCTATGCCCAGGGGATGGATTTATGTGCACCACCAACTGAGTAATTACCCAAGGAAGACCAGGCTTCCACATATGGAGATGGGAACTCCATAGTGCCGTAAGTAGCATGCCCTCCCATCCCTCAACGGGAAAGGTGATGCATGGAACTAAACGGAGCCACAATGCCCCCTTGTCATACCCCAAGTATGTAGCACCACTGATTAAGATCACAGGAGGCTCTTGAAATCTGGCAAGGTATTTAAACCACTGGGTTGTATCGTGCCCAATCTGAACATCCATTGGGCCTCGCATTTAAGGAGTTGTTTGTTCCGGTCTCCACCCCTATCCAAGGGGGGTATGTGATCAATCAAAATATAGCGAATAGAAGAAACTGAATTACCCTTATTGGCGCAATGTCACGCAACAGGTTGTTCTGAATCACAAATAGACAAATACCAGAGTGAACTAATCACGTTTAAAAACAGGAAGCTGGAAACTGTTATTAGTGATTAAATCCAGGGAAAAGTATACAAATGGCTGACATCCACACATAGTAATCAAACTAGGAGAAGGCAGAGAACCAGACGGGTACACTTTGACACTGTAGACACTAGCGGGGGTGATTCCACTGACACAGAAAGGAACCCCTCTAACACTGCTTTTACCCCACCTGGCTCACATAGACACCAAAACCAATTCCCCTCTCATGAATCTAGACTACACTCTACACCAAGGTCACCACGCGCTCTCGGGGAGGGGGCGGCACAACAGACCCCATATTAAGCGGGCGGGGCATCAGACACAGACCCCCCAGACGACCACGACAGAGGACATAATTATCAATTTGAGCACACATACCCTGACTGAAAGTGAACGTAAAGTTCTCAATAGGGGGTTATCGTTTGTGCCTAGCAGTCCAGTATCTGAATTTGATCTAAAACTAGACCTCTATAAATTGAATAGATCCCTCAAGATCAGGGAATTCTTTCAGAATAAAGAATCCACAACATTGAAGTCTCAGGTAGAACTTAAATGTAAACTACCCAGTTCCTTTGAACCAATCAACAGTAGTACCAGTACAAAAACATTTTTAAGGTTAGTCACTCAGGATTTGGACACTGCCAGAACTGATACTTTGTGGAAACGCAATCTTTCCAGGGAAGAACCTAAGGCCATTAAAACCCTCCAGGATGATTCCTCTATCGTCGTCAGGCCCGCCGGGGGCAATTGTGCTATTAAATTACAGCGATTATAGAGCAGACATCCTTGGACAATTAGCGGACACCATCACATACACACAGCTACCAGCAGACCCTACTGGGGCATACAAATCACAACTTGATAGTCTCATCACTTTGGGGTTCGAACAGGGATTTCTGTCCGAACACATTTGTGACTTTTGTACTACTTTACACCCTAAGATACCCATTTTGTATTCGATCCCCAAGATCCACAAGACGTTGGACCATCCACCAGGCCGTCCCAATGTGTCGGCAAGGCATTCTCTCACCCAGCCTATAGCACAATTTGTGGATGTATTGTTACAACCAGTGGGAAGGGATATAAGTTCATACATTATGGATACAAACGATTTCATTCGGAAAATACGGACTGTTGATGTCCAGCAAGACGATTTACACGTCAATCTGGACGTCAACAGTCTATATACCATTATCCCCCACTTAGAGGGCCTAAGGGCCGTACAGGAACACATCACTGGTAACCCCTTGTATGAAGGTCCCCCAGTGTAGTACCTGATTTCTCTCATTGAATACTGTTTATTCAAAACTACTTTCGTTTTGAAAGTAAGTTTTATTTGCAAACAGCCGGCACAGCCATGGGTTCCTCCATGGCCCCCTCATACGCCAACATCTATATGTCCCAGTTCGAAAATTTGCACTTGTGGAACATCCCTAATGCATCCATTATCTGCTATTACAGATACATAGATGATATTTTCTTGGTGTGGCGAGGGGGCCTGGAGGAACTCCATAAATGGTTTGATTCCTATAATACCACCACAAGCAATGTCAGATTTAAAATGACAATTGATGACCAGTCCATCAATTTTCTTGACCTAACAGTTTTCAAGTGGCACCACATTATACCACAAACCAACTGACCAAAACTCCATATTGAGGGCTGATAGTTGCCACCCCCAGCCTTATTGAAAGGCATAGTAAAATCGCAGTTCATCAGAACTATGCGCAACAATTCTAATGCCACAACAGGGGTCTCCCAATTGTTAGGAGTGGGTGAGAGATTCCGTGACATGGGTTACAAGATGTCGGTGATCCAAGAAACAATGGAATCTGTGTCTACACTAACACAAACAGAACTGATTATACCTACACCTACAAGGGACACAAGTGACAAGTTAATCATGTCAACCACTTTTACTCCAGCAACCAAGAACACAGGTCAAATTCTGCGCCAACACTGGCCTATTATGTCGTCTGACCCGAAATTACCATTTACGCATAATCTACAACCTATGGTGGGTTTCAAGAGGGGCACCAACCTCAAGGATCTTCTTATGAAAACGGATCCTAAACAGTGTTATACATCTGGTACCACACGAAACATCAAGGTATCCTACCGCTGTCTGGGTTGTACAACGTGCAACGGCCTGGTTGGCACCAAAATATTCCATCATCCACATACAAACCGGACATTTTCTATCAAACACTCCATTACGTGTACCACTACTCACGTAGTGTATCTTCTATTCTGTCCTTGCTCATGTTTCTACGTAGGCAAGACGTCTGGCACACTACGTGATCGCATGGCAAATCACCGGCACGCTATAAGGACGGCACTAAAACAAGGCGATTCAGAACAAACTGTTGCGCGACATTGCACCAATAAGGGTCATTCAGTTTCTTCTATTCGCTATATTTTGATTGATCACATAACCCCCCCCCCCCCTTGGATAGGGGTGGCGACCGGAACAAACAACTCCTTAAATGCGAGGCCCAATGGATGTTAAGATTGGGCACGATACAACCCGGTGGTTTGAATACCTTGCCATATTTCAAGAGCCTCCTGTGATCTTAATCAGTGGTGCTACATACTTGGGGTATGACAAGGGGGCATTGTGGCTCCATTTAGTTCCATGCATCACCTTTCCCGTTGAGGGATGGGAGGGCATGCTACTTACGGCACTATGGAGTGGTAGCATTCTGTTCCCATCTCCAAATGTGGAAGCCTGGCCTTCCTTGAGTAATTACTCAGTTGGTGGTGCACATAAATCCATCCCCAGGGCTTAGCAGGGCTCATTTCCAATTACACCTCTGTGGATTACTCTTGAGGATTGCTGGACAGCTTGTATTACCTTTGATGTACATCTGTTATTGAACTGAAGCTGGCTACAAGTTGCCTTTTAAGCCTACATATCTTTAAAAAGTGGCAACCTGGACTTGCATCTTTTTAGGCTATATATGCAATAAGGAAATGTTTGAATGTGTGGATCTCTCTATGCATTTTCACACATTATATATCAATATATAATACTGTTTTGCATATAGATAGGTTTATTGCCCTTACACACATGCCTACCAGATTAGCTTAACCCCTTAATGACCACAGCACTTTTCCATTTTCTGTCCGTTTGGGACCAAGGCTATTTTTACATTTTTGCGGTGTTTGTGTTTAGCTGTAATTTTCCTCTTACTCATTTACTGTACCCACACATATTATATACCGTTTTTCTCGCCATTAAATGGACTTTCAAAATATACCATTATTTTCATCATATCTTATAATTTACTATAAAAAATATTATAAAATATGAGGAAAAAATGGAAAAAAACACACTTTTTCTAACTTTGACCCCCAAAATCTGTTACACATCTACAACCACCAAAAAACACCCATGCTAAATAGTTTCTAAATTTTGTCCTGAGTTTAGAAATACCCAATGTTTACATGTTCTTTGCTTTTTATGCAAGTTATAGGGCAGTAAGTACAAGTAGCACTTTGCCATTTCCAAACCACTTTTTTTCAAAATTAGCGCTAGTTACATTGGGACACTAATATCTTTCAGGAATCTCTGAATATCCATTGACATGTATATATTTTTTTTTAGAAGACATCCCAAAGTATTGATCTAGGCCCATTTTGGTATATTTCATGCCACCATTTCACCGCCGAATGCGATCAAATAAAAAAAAATTTTTACTTTTTCACAAATTTTTTCACAAACTTTAGGTTTCTCACTGAAATTATTTACAAACAACTCATGAAATTATGGAATAAATGGTTGTAAATGCTTCTCTGGGATCCCCTTTGTTCATAAATAGCAGACATATATGGCTTTGGCTTTGCTTTTTGGTAATTAGAAGGCTGCTAAATGCCACTGCGCACCACACGTGTATTATGCCCAGCAGTGAATGGGTTAATTAGGGAGCATGTAGGGAGCTTCTAGGGTTAATTTTAGCTCTAGTGTAGTGTAGTAGACAACCCCAAGTATTGATCTAGGCCCATTTTGGTATATTTCATGCCACCATTTCACCGCCAAAAGCAATCAAATAAAAAAAAATTGTTCACTTTTTCAAACTTTAGGTTTCTCACTAAAATTATTTACAAACAGCTTGTGCAATTATGGCACAAATGGTTTTAAATGCTTCTCTGGGATCCCCTTTGTTCAGAAATAGCAGACATATATGGCTTTGGCGTTGCTTTTTGGTAATTATAAGGCCGCTAAATGCTGCTGCGCATCACATGTGTATTATGGCCAGCAGTGAAGGGGTTAATTAGGTAGTTTGTAGGGAGCTTGCAGGGTTAATTTTAGCTTTAGTGTAGAGATCAGACTCCCACCTGACACATCCCACCCCCTGATCCCTCCCAAACAGCTCTCTTCCCTCCCCCACCCCACAATTGTCCCCGCCATCTTAAGTACTGGCAGAAAGTCTGCCAGTACTAAAATAAAAGGTATTAAAAAAAATTAATATTTTTTTAGCATATTTACATATGCTGCTATGTAGGGTCCCCCCTTAGCCCCCAACCTCCATGATCCCCCCAAAATAGCTCCCTAACCCTCCCCCGCTGCCTTATTGGGGCCATCTTGGGTACTGGCAGCTGTCTGCCAGTACCCAGTTTGCAAATAAAAATGTTTTTTTTATTATTTTTTTTTATTTGTTTCTGTAGTGTAGCTTCCCCCCCACAGTCCAATACCCCACCAGCCAAACCGATCAACAAATAAATATATAAACCCCTTTGATCCCCACTTCTAAGAAAAAACTTTCTGTAGCGTAGTGGTTCCCACCCGCTCCCTCCCCGTGCACGCGCCCGCCCGGCCTCCCCGTGCACGTGCGCGCGTCCGTGCGCGTCCCCCCGGTCGTCCCCGCCCCCGATCCCGCCCCCCTCCGCATCACAAAGGCCATCGATGGCCGCCACCCACCTCCCACACCGGCTCCCACCCACCAACGAACATAGCCGTTAATGTCCGATGAAGAGAGGGCCACAGAGTGGCTCTCTCTGCACCGGATGGCTAAAAATGGTTATTGCAGGATGCCTCGATATCGAGGCATCACTGCAATAACCGGAAAGCAGCTGGAAGCGAGCAGGATCGCTTCCAGCTGCTTTCCACACCGAGGACGTGCAGGGTACGTCCTCAGGCGTTAACTGCCTTTTTTTTGAGGACGTACCCTGCACGTCCTCGGTCATTAAGGGGTTAAGATACATCTTGGTTTTACATCTCCAATATTATTTGCTGTGAAAGATATGACCTCCCTGCAAACAGATACACTGTGGTATTCCATCTACAGCTCTTCACAGTAATATTCACTCCTAGTTGTTAATGCATAACATAGTTGTCATCGTAAACATTACAATACAGCCCTAATAGTGTTTGTGATTTAGTTATAATGTACTATAACCATTATTATTTTGTACATTATGATACCCTAGTTTTTATTTTTTTATGCAAGTTAAACACTTGCGTGTCTCACTGTCACACACTGAAATTAGCACTCGATTTCACTACAATCTAGTGTTTACCCCGATCACCATTGCAACCATTTCCATGACTATTGATATATACACATTACGTGTTGCTTGATCCCTAATAACCTGAGTTTGTTTGATCACATTCATACTTGCTAGCTTTCATTCACTGTTTGAATTATGATATCCTAGCCGTATGATGTTACGTTTAGTTAACTTTTGTGTCCATCAAAGTTTTCTGTTTTTGTTCACTTCTGCCGAAAACCAGAAGTGATGTATTGGAACTTCCGGTTTCGGCTTTCACTGTGGAACGCAATTTGCGTTCCAAACTCGCAATTTTGGCGCACTTTTGGAGAGCACTATGTTTTTGTTTGCTTTTAAACACTATAAAGGTAATAGAATTTTGCATTGTTGTATGCTGATGAAGGGGTTGTGAACCCCGAAAACGTTACATTAAATCTGTTGTTTTAAAAAAAGTCCTGTTAGTGCATCTCTTCGTTTGTGTATATATATATATATATATATATATATATATATATATTAATATAAATGAGTATATATGTAAATACATATACACATATATATATATATATATATATATATATATATATATATATATTTATATATACTTACATATACACATACACACACACTTTGGAGCCCTTCCCACTCAGATACCTTAAAACAAAAAAATCATTCTTGTTCAACTTTAATATTTTATCATTTGTTTTACTGTGTATTTACTCTAAATATGTTTTACATTCCAATGTTGTTCACATAGAAAATGTTCTTTGTATTTTTAAATATATATATATATATATATATATATATATAAATATATATATACAGTATATATAAATATAACCACCCCCTTCACTTGTTCACTCTGGAACTCTCGCTCTGCTTGCAACAAACTCACTTCTATCCATGATCTCTTTATCTCCCACTCTCTTAACCTTCTGGCTCTTACAGAAACCTGGCTCTCTGCTTCAGACACGGCATCCACTGCTGCACTGTCACATGGGGGTCTACACTTCAGCCACACTCCTAGGTTTGGCAATAGACAAGGAGGTGGTGTTTGTATTTTACTTTCCTCTCTTTCAACAAATACAGCCCTTCTCTTCACTTACATTTTCTTCATTTGAAGCATACCTTATTCGGTTATTCTCTCCCATTTCTATACGTGTTGCAGTCATATACCGCCCCCCTGGCTCCCCAACTCAATTTTTAGATCACTTTGCTGTCTGGCTTCCTTATTTCCTTTCCTCAGACACCACTGCCCTCATTCTTGGCGACTTCAACATCCCTCTTGACAATCCCACTGCCTCCTCTGCAAAAAAACTTCTTCAATTCACTTCCTCTTTCAGCCTGTCACAATGGACTGACTCTCCCACTCACAAAGATGGTCATTCCCTTGATCTGATTTTCATCTATCGTTGCACTATCTCAAATTTAACAAACTCCCCTTTTCCTCTTTCTGACCATCATCTCCTAACTTGCAACATCACTTCCCTACCTACAATCTCCCCCTCTCTCTGCCACTCACACCAACCTTCACAGAAGCACTATTTCATTAGATCTGCAACAGCTCGCTAGCTCTCTCAAACCTCTCCTCTCATCCATCACCTCCTTTTCCTGCCCTGACCAATCTATCTGCCAGTATAACTCCACCCTTTCATCGGTCATTGACAATCTGGCCCCTCCAACCATAGCTCTGAAACCACACATCCTCAGCCCTGGCATACTCCACTGACACGGTACATATGCAGATGTTCCCGTACTGCTGAGTGACACTGGAGGAAATCTCGGAGTTCAGCTGACTTTCTTCAGTACAAGTTCATCCTGAACTCCTACTATTCTGCCCTTAATCTCTATAAGCAACTATACTTCTCTAATCTCATCTCTACTCTTTCCTCTAACCCAAAACGTCTGTTCTCCACGTTGAATACTCTTCTCCGCCCACCCCCACCTCCTAATACAACCTCTCAGCTCAAGATTTTGCCAGCTACTTCAATAACAAAATTGACTCCATCAGAAGTGAAATCAGCTCTCAACATACTACAAATCTCCCACCCCCTCAAAAGCTCACAATCATCCAAATATCCAAAAATGCAGCTCTTTTGCCCCTGTTAACGAGGATGAGGTTTCTGCCCTTATACTGTCCTCCCACCTCACTACCTATCCCCTCGACCCCATCCTCTCACAGCTATTCCCCTCCCTCTCTTCTACCCTCACCCCCATACTCACACACATTTTCAACCTCTCCCTCAGCACTGGTATATTTCCCGCATCTCTAAAACATGCACTGGTCACCGCTTTATTTCCTACTCGCTCTTGCTTCAAAGCTCCTGGAAAAGCTAGTATACACACGTCTATCCCATTTCCTTACACTAAACTCTCTTCTTGACCCACTGCAATCTGGATTTTGTCCCCATCATTCTACAGAGACAGCAATTGTCAAGGTTACCAACGACCTACTTACAGCAAAATCCAAAGGCCACTTCTCTCTGCTTATCCTCCTTGACCTGTCTGCAGCCTTTGACACTGTTGACCACCCTCTTCTGCTCCAACCCCTCCAATCCTTCGACATCTGCGACACAGCTCTCTCGTGGTTCTCTTCCTATCTGACTAACCGTACATTTAGTGTAGCCTTCTCCAGAGCATCCTCTGCCCCGTTACCACTTTCTGTTGGGGTACCTCAAGGCTCTGTCCTCGGTCACCTTCTCTTTTCAATCTACACGTCATCATTAGGTTCCTTAATAAAGTCCCATGGGTTTCAATATCATTTGTATTCCGATGACACCCAAATCTACCTCTCTGCACCAGACCTACCTCCTTCCTTACTAACCCATGTCACTAACTGTCTTTTTCATATCTCATCTTGGATGTGCTCTCACTACCTTAAGCTAAATCTCTCCAAAACTGAACTCCTTATTTTTTCCCCTTTTTCCAGTGTCTCCACCCCCAAAATTTCTATAACTGTTGATAATTCCATCATTACTCCTACCACGCATGCCCGATGTCTTGGGGTCACACTTGACTCAGATCTTTCCTTCACTCCTCACATTCAGTCCTTGGCTAAAGCCTGCCACTTCCACCTTAAATACATCTCTAAAATTAGACATTTCCTTACACAAGGTACAACTAAGATTTTAATCCACTCTCTCATCTTTTCCCGCCTCGACTACTGCAACTCCGTCCTCTCTGGTCTACCTAGCTGCCGCATAGCTCCTTTACAATCCATTATGAATGCCTCTGCCAGACTCATCTTCCTTACTCGTCGCTCTTCATCTGCTGCACCTTTCTGCCAATACCTTCACTGGCTTCCTCTTGCCTCTAGGATTAAACACACAATCCTCACTCTGACATACAAAGCTCTCAACTGCACTGCTCCTCCCTACATTTCAGAACTTGTCTCCAGATACTCTTCCTCCCGTCTCCTTCGATCAGCTCAGGATCTCCTCCTCTCCTCCTCTCTTGTTACTTCCTCACATTCCCGTTTACAGGACTTCTCCAGACTGGCCCCCATCTTGTGGAACTCCCTGCCTCGCTCCACAAGACTCTCCCCTAGTTTTAACAGCTTCAAGCGCTCCCTAAAAACTCTACTATTCAGGGATGCTTACAACCAACACTAACCTTTCCTAACTCCATTGCTTTCCCCTTAAACCCCTTAGAATGTAAGCCTACGAGCCCAGCTGTTTGCAGATCGCCTTCATAATAGCCGACTACAACAGTGAAACTCTCGGCAGGGCCCTCTACCCACTTGATCCCTACAAAAGCTATCCTGTATACCGTCTATGTTTACAGCGCTGCGGAATCTTTTGGCACTCTACAAATACCTGATAATATATATATATATATATATATATACACACAATATATATATATATATATTTATATATATATATATATATATATATTTAGATAGATAGATAGATAGATAGATAGATGCAGGGACACGGCACACTCCAACAGTTCAATCACCTGGTGCTCTTCAGAAAATATGTATACACGATCACTGGATGTTACCCACGGCTGGCAGCCGTAAATCCTGGGATATCCAAAAAAGCAGGCAGACACAGGATTTCCTCAATCGACTTTATTCAGCAAGGAAAGGCTAATTTCCAAATGTTTCGGCTCTCGCAGGAACCTTTCTCAATGAAGCCAAACAGACATACTGTGAACACTCAAGACCCTCCCCTATATACCAGCATGACCTAGTATGTACCAATCAGAAAGCAGCAACTACGCATCTTAATCTTATAGGTAACACCTGTGCACCATGCTTTTAGTATGGGCGATTGCGGATGACATCAAACCGCATCAGCCTGAGCATACATAGACACTGCCAGTTGTCATGGAGACAGACGCAGCAAACAAATGCACAGCTGTTACACAGCAGAAGGAGCATGTAAACTTAGAGCCGCTATCAGAGTGATATTATACCATAAATGCAAAACAATCACCCAAATTAAGTGACTAAACATATATAAATATACATACATACTAGGTCATGCTGGTATATAGGGGAGGGTCTTGGGTGTTCACTGTATGTCTGTTTGGCTTCCATTGAGAAAGGCTCCTACAAGAGCCAAAACGTTTGGAAATTAGCCTTTCCTTGCTGAATAAAGGCGATTGACGAGGTCCTGTGTCTGCCTGCTTTTTTGGATATCCCAGGATTTATGGCTGCCAGCCGTGGGTAACATCCAGTGATCGTGTATATATATATATATATGTATACCTGTATATATTCATATAGATATAAATATATATATATATATATATATATATATATTTAAAAATAGAAAGAACATTTTATTCTATGTGAAGAACTTTGTAATGTAAAATATTCATAACTACCTTTAGGTTTAGGGCCCTAGGTCAAATACAGTGTTGGGTTAGCACATGAGAAGTATTTTTTTTTTTTTTTTTTTAAAGCTCTCTTCATTGAAGTCTATTGGAAGAAGTTAAAGCGGTCGTGATTTTCTGAACTTAGTGTGCATTGGTTTTTTTTCTCATGTGCAAACAATTAACTTTCAAGTTTTAATATGAGCGCTAACCCGTCCACATTAAAAGTTTGCTTCCAGCAGTGTTTGGGCTGTTTATCGGTGTTTAGCAAAAGCGCTAAATAGCTTGCCACTTAATCTGGCCCAAAGGTAGAAAGAAAAATTCTATTTCAGGAGCAAATTGCAGATAGATTGTAATCAACAACAATATCAGCACATTTTAGACACTATATAGGATACCTATTGATCAAGATAGTAATAATTTGTCTATGTTGCAAGAGTAACAATGTTATTTAATGTTTTAATTGGATTGTCTAAAAGTATTTAGTATGAAATGATTCCTTTAAAATTGTAATGGCAGAATACGGTTCAACTATTTAATATAGGTTCAAACATACATTCTGTGTGAAATGCTGTTTTTCGAATGGTTATAAAAATAAAATATGGCCTTATTGCGATTTTTTAGTCGTGTAAACATTGGCTGGTAATATTAAGGGGAAAAAAACAATCTTTGTACAAGCCTAAAAGGGGTAAAGGACAAGTGGGGAATCGTAATGATTCACTGTTTACTTACATCAGATGCAATCTTTAATGAAAGCGGAGCTGAGAATTCTCTATTTCAAATGCGCAAGTAGCGTAAGAGTTGCGCATTGCATCGCAATTAGAATGGGGCGCATGGTGAGCCGATGATTGGCTAAAACGTATGTCAATCAAAGCAATAGCTTAGAAAATTTTCGAGAGAGGCTGAATATAAAACTGTAACGTTACCGTTATAAAATTAAAGTTATTCAGTAAACTGGTGTTTTTAATATTAAAAAAGCATATCGATATGCTAGTTAGGATAAGAGCTTTTAAAATATGTTGAGCAGTTGGTATGAATTTACCATCACTTTAAGATGCAAGTGATTATTTTCAAAAAACAAAGTGGTTGCACTTGCTGAGGGATTGGGGTCTATAATGTAAACCCTATCTTCTTGTGATAGACCTAGATGGACAAGTACCCCCTGTTTAAATGTACTCATCGTATTTTAAAATGTCTCTGTGTGAGCTACTAGTCATGTACAGATTAATACTGTATACATCCTGTATTCATAGGGTTTTAAAAGTCATAGGGCTTATCCTTTACAAAATAGTTTAACCTTACCAGGGCATATGTTCACTTTGATTTCCTCGTGTGTTGTTTAAAGAGGGAGTGTGAGAACAATAAATACCAGGGACAATATAGCAGCACAAAGGGACTGACTAGGGCTCTTTACTCGTATTCTGAGTCTCTTCTCCCTCTGGGCCTGATATTCAAAACCTCGCTGGCATGGAGAGAAATCATGCAAAATCTTTTGAATTTTTTTTTTAGACCTTGCATTGTAATGTAGGAGTCTGTTTAACATAAAGAACACTACATAGCAACATAAACATTTCTCAAGATAAAATGTATCTTTCTAAAAAAATTTAAGGGCCTACCCGTACTGACGAGACGTCTTAGAATCAGGGGTGTCCAAACTTTGCTCTCCAGAGGTTTTGGAACTACATTTCCCATGATGCTCAGCTAGATAAAATGCTGGCTGAGCATCATCGGAAATGTAGTTCCAAAACCTTCTGGAGAGCAAAGTTTGGACACCCCAGTCTTAGATCATCTCACCTGAGCGGTGAGGTTTTGAATATCAGGCTCTCTGCCTTGATAGGATATGGTTCTTGTGCTGAATACATATGTGTAAAAAGAAAATGAAGTTATTGCAGTTAATATTCAGTGCCCATTATTTTTAGACTTATTTATATAACTATTTAGAATATACCAAGATAGTGTATTTATTTGAATAAGTCTTCATGTCTCTTCAATGGATTTACTTTTCATTATGGAGAAGCTATATGCCTTCAGAGAATATAAAGTCACAGCTCGATATTGCTATTACATACATTGAAAGTATCACAGGAAAACCACGGTATTGATTATGGCTAGATTTCAAGTACTTTGACAGCCATAAAACAAGTTGAATGCTAAAAGTAATTTAATCTTTTTTTCTACTTAATCTTCTCATAGAAGAAGTTGTTGTATGAATAATTCCTGGAATTAAATCTCCAGTGATGATACATGAAAGCTGGTGTGTCTTTTATTAATAAAATAAATGAAAAAAATGAGTGTTCATGCACTTAGATTGATAGCTCTGGTAATAGGTGCCTTGTCCATTAAATTATCTCAGTCTGTGAGGACTGAATTTTAATGCAGGTAGCAAGTTCACATATTAGAGATATCTTTGTGCATAATTATCTTATTTCTTGACTGTGTGCAGATGTACCGCTTTGTTGTTTGAAGATATTGAACATAAATGTTATTAATTACATATGTTTAGTGTTTCCCAACTTCATTTCTCAATAAACCTTGAGGCTAGATTTGAACCAGATTTGATGTGGTTAAAAAGTAATTTAAGTAGAAAAAAGTAAAGGGCCAGTATAGTCAAAATTAAACTTTCATGATTCAATTAGAGCATCCAACATGCCAATTTACTGGTATTGTTAGATTTGCTTCATTCTTTTAGTTTCCTTTGTCAAATAAAATGTTATGGTTAGACTCAGGAGCAGCAATGCACTATTGGATGCTAGCTGCTGATTGGAGGCTGCAAAAATATACCTTTTGTCATTGGCTTGCCAACATGTGTTCAGTAGTGCTTTTCTGCTTCTGAGTCTAATTCTCAACAAAGAATACCAAGAAATCAAAACAAATATGACAAGTCAATTGGAAAGTTGTTTATTTTTTTAAATGCGTGCTCCATCTGAAACATGAGCATTTAATTTGTACTTTATTGTCCCTTTAATCTGTGTTTTTCTAAACTGAAAATACATTCAGATAGGGGAACATTGATGAAAGAAACTTTTTATACCATGAAGACGTTTATGTTCATCTACATTAAACAGAAATGGGAGACACGTTTTTGTGAACAATTAAAATGTGTCCCTTTAGTAGGGGTTTGTCCTGTCTTAAAGGAATACTAAACCCAAATATGTATTTCATGATTCAGATAGAACAGACAATTTTAAGAAACTTTCTTATTTACTCCTATTGTCAATTTTTCTTCATTCTCTTGCTATCTTTATTTGAAAAAGCAGGACTCTAAGCATAGGAGCCGGCCCATTTTTGGTTCAGAACCCAGGGTAGACCTTGCTGATTGGAGGCTACATTTAGCCACTAATCAGCAAGCACTACCTAGGTGCTGAACCAAAAATGGACTGACTCCTAAGGTTACAATCCTGCTTTTCAAATAAAGATAGAAAGTTGCTTAAAATTGCATGATGTATCTGAATCATGAAATTAAAAAAAATTGGGTTTAGTATCCCTTTAATTGAATGAAGACATATTCTTTAATACAGGAGAATGGGAAGTACGTGCTATACAAAGGCAAAGATTTAGCGTGCTTACTCTATATAAAGTCAAAATAGTGTAAGAAAATCAACCAGACGTACTGTATAACATTTTAGCAGAGCAGTAGCTTGTACGAAATACTTTTTGTTTACAAGTCTACAAGAAAATTTATGGCATCAGTCACATATAATTTGCTTAGTGTATATAGGAAATTTATATTCTATGTGGAAGTTTCAGGATGTTTGTTTGAATCTGTAGCTGGGTGACTCCACCTGGAAAAACACTAAATTCAAGAGAGTTACACAGATGGAACCCAGAACTCAGCTAAAGGATTGAAGAAAAAACAAAGTCTGAACAAGAGAACTTAAGTTGAGGATTAAACAAGGAAGAAGGTTTGCTTACAACCACATCACAGTTCAGCTTCCTGTTTTACATCATAGTTTTATTCATATGGTTATCTATAGCACAGTGTTTCTCACCGATTTTGTAGCATGTACCCCTACAGACAAATATGTTTGCCACCAACTGCAACACGTAAATACTATTAGGTTAAAATATAGGAGGCAGCTCTGCATACCCAGAATGTGACAAATTGGTATCGGATATAGTTTTCTGTTTTTAAGAATTAACTTTAAAATCCATTTTTACTGAATGCAAATGCTGCAAATTGTTTGGTAATATTAGTGCAGCAAATAATATACGGCTAGATTACGAGTTTTGCGGTAAGAGCGGCTCAGTGCTAACTTGCAAGTTATTGTCACCGCTCACCTCCCTCTAGCGCTGCTATTACAGGTTTTCATAAACCCGGCGTTAGCAGGCAATATTGCAGCGTAAAGCAAAATTGAGCTCCATACCGCACAATTTAGTTCATTGTATTTAATTCATGTAATTTATTTAATTGTAGTGTAAGGTTAGGTGTTAGTGTAACTCAGGTTAGGTTTTATTTTACAGGTAAATTTGTATTTATTTTTGCTAGGTAATTAGTAAATAGTTAATACCTATTTACTAACTATTCTACCTAGTTAAAATAAACTTAGCTGTGAAATAAAAATAAAACCTAAGCTAGATACAATGTAACTATTAGTTATATTGTAGCTAGCTTAGGGTTTATTTAATAGGTAAGTATTTAGTTTTAAATAGGAATTATTTAGTTATTAATAGTAGATTTTATTAAGATTTATTTTAATTACATTAAAGTTAGTGGGGTTAGGGTTAGACTTAGGGTTAGGTTTAGGGGTTAATAAATTTAGTATAGTGGCGGCGATTTTGGGGGCAGCAGATTAGGGGTTAATAACAGTAATGTAGGTTGCGGTGATGTTAGGTACAGCAGATTAGGGGTTAATAATATTTAACTAGTGTTTGTGATGTGGGAGTGCGGCGGTTTAGGGGTTAATATGTTTATTCTAGTGGCGGCGATGTCCGGAGCGGCAGATTAGGAGTTAATAATTTTATTTTAGTGTTTGCGATGCGGGAGGGCATCGGTTTAGGGGTTAATAGGTAGTTTATGGGTGTTAGTGTACTTTTTAGCACTTTAGTTATGAGTTTTATGTTACGGCGTTGTAGCATAAAACCCATAACTACTGACTTTCAGTTTACTGTATGGATCTTGATGGCATATGCTGTACCGCTCACTTTTTAGCCTTCCAGGCAAACTCGTAATACCGGCGCAAAGGAAGTCCCATTGAAAAAGGACTTTTGGAAAGCTGCGGTAGTTACGTTGCGTTATGGCCAAAAAAGTGTGCGGTACAGCTAAACTTGCAAGACTCGTAATACCAGCGGTAGTGAAAAAGAGCCATAACGATGCTTTTTCACTCATACCGCAAAACTCATAATCTAGCCGAATGAAAGCTATAGAAAAAGCATACAGACATATAGTTCTTTAATATTATGCCACTTACATTAAAAAATATATGATGAGGGAATTAAAATTAATGCTAACATTTCTGCATCTAACTTTATCATATATGCAGCTTATCAGGCTCATTTCATTGGGACGTGCTTGGGAATAGTACACTTTACCTGTCACATTTCACCATCGCATATTTTCTTTGTGATATTTTACTGTGGCCCTATATCTGGCACATATATCTGTGACACCTATTCATAGTGTTTGGCGCTTTCCCTTTCACAAACTTTGTGTACATTTCTCAGCTGTAGCCCTCAAATGTCATTAAAAGGTTAGATTCTATGGATTAACTTGAGCGGTGTAAGCGCACAATAGCACTAATATTGTTTTGCTCCATTTGTAATCAAGACCTCAATCTAGACACCAGCAATGAGTGAGCAGCTGACCCGCCTGTCAGTGAAATACTGTTTGGTCTGTTACGGGTACTTCAGGATAGAACCGATAACCACTGATTTCTGCAATACATTAAGGTCTAGATTACAAATGGTTATAGTGACCCTATGCTAAGAATAGCGCACAATCTGGTATTGCAAATGGATGGTACAAAAGATTAACAGAGAATCTTAATGCGGCCAACATTTTGTTTAGGGCATCCTATGCTTTGAATGGATTGTGCAGGGTGCGCTATTATAACTCATATTACAAGTGGTGAGTTATGTGTTGTGCAACACAAAATAGCAAAGAGAAATTTAGCCAATCTTAGGGCTAATTCTAAAAAATTCACCAGTCAGCACTCCCAGGGGAAGCCCTCCTGGAATTCTATAAAATAAAAAGGGGGCTGTGTCTGCGAGTGATGAGCGGTCTCCCACAGAAATAATGACAGCTCTCTGCTATGTAAACGTTTGCAATGCAGGACAAAGTACACAGAAAGAACCCAGCGTATATTTAAGCTTTAATATTACGCCTAATACAAATTAGATTGCTCTGTTTTTAGTGCACTGTACCTTAAATGCAGTGTTATTTTTCCCTGCGTAGGTTTTCCTTTCAGAGTAATTAGTGTTTTTAATATTTTGAAAAAAGCTCGCCACATATTAATTTGAGAGAAAAAACTGTGAAATCTGTAGGCCAACAATGTTAACAAAATTACACTGGGATTTGAGAGACAGTTTCATATATACTCATGGAATGCCCACGTTCAGCCCATTTTACGATAAAACAACAATTACGCTTTTTATTTTCTCCGAAATCTGGTTGCAACCATTGATTTCCTCCATTTTCTGCCCCGTCCAGGTAGTGTAACCACTGTGCCTTTAACGCTGAACTTGCTAACTATGCTTCCATGAGTGTCAATAGGCACATTTAGTGCCTTCACTTTTTGTTTGTATCATGTTCCTTGTTTGTGAAGGGCGATGATCTCTTCTCATAACTTTTTGGACCATTCTTTTGCAGTTAAACGTGACACTCAACAAACCCCTAGCCAGTTCAGGTATTTCATGTGTTCTAGCTATTGAAGCCCTTGATTAGTTGCATCAGGTGTGCTTGAGACCTATTTCTGCTGTTGTGAGGGATTCTATTCAGGGGTTGAATAATTTTGAGACTGCAGAATTCATTAAAAGTTGCATTTTCAGTTGCATTAGGGGAAACCACTTAAAGCATTTGTTGTGTTAAGCTATTTAAATTGCTTTTGTTTTATTTGTTTATTGCAAACAGCTGAAAGTCTTTAAATTTTGACAATAAACCTGATTTGCAATGGGGGTTGAATCATTTTGATTACAACTGTGTATGCATATGTTTCTACATTTTTATATTTATATATATATATATATATATATGTGTGTGTGTGTGTATAGAAATATGTATTTAAGAATAGATATTCTGCTATGTGAAGAACATTGGAATGTGAAATATTAATATTTCATGTCGGATTAGTGCACGCGAGTAAGGGTGTTTAGTTTTTTTTTCTGAAATTTAACGCTCCATTGATGTTTATGGGGGGATTACGTTAACATGGTTGAAGTATTCAAACTTCTACTTTTTGTCCGAGTTAGGTTAGCGCTTGTGTGAAAACGTTTTACTTTCAACTTGTACCCGATGCGCACAAAAAGCCTCTGTCTACCGAAGTTAGTGCGCGAGCAGGAGCACAAAGTACCGCTCCACTTGTAATCTAGCCATAAATATGATTGTTTCTGGCAGCTACTGATTTACGTAAAAATTATTAGTAAATTTCTAGGAAAACCACTATGATCATTCATCTTATTGAACTCCATAAGTCTGTTTCCTAACTTAATTCTTAAACTCACAGTATTCCTAGAAATATAAACAAATAGAGCACTTGTGTAAACAAACTTTACCGCATCAGAATTTTAACTTTCCTCTTAGAATACGGAGCTGAAAGATACTGGTCACTGCTGGTTAAAATCCGCATATAATTATCTACCAAATGATAAATTATATTAGTGTCAAATAACACAATTCTAAGAATTTATGTGTTTGGGTTTTTTTAAAGTAAGGATTTGAAAAATATGTAATCCTTAGAAAAAAACACAGCTTATTTTATAAACATTTCCTTTTTTTTACAGTGAGTAAAGAATGCAGGAAAGCATTTTAAAACATCCCTGTTTTGCAACTATGCCAAGTACAGTACATGTTTAGACGAGTTTACAGACCACAGACATATGGCTGAATTGAAAGGATTAACCAACATGTCTGACCAGGCGTACTATTTTCAAACTGCAATAGTGAATATAATTTTCTCTTGGCTGCCTTTTCTAAAACCGTCATGCTTATTTTAAATTACTGCTGTCCTTTAGGTTAATTAAAGTACTGTAAGATTTCCTTGGGAATTTAAGAAGTATGCAATGACAGTTGGAATGCAGGCTCAGGAAAAACTTAGTTTACGCTCAACAAAAGATTCATTTAGAAACTTGGAATGCTCTGAACTATAGCACAGAGTCTCTGGATTATGTAAACTCGCTAGTCAGAGTTCTAAAGCAACGTATGAATATGTTATACTTGAAGTCATGAAGGAATACAGTCTATATTACTGATCCCGCTATTATACGGCCGGTGAAGTCCAATTTAAACTTTCATTATTCAGATAGGACATGTCATGATAAACAACTTTCCAATGTACTTTTATCATCAACTTTGCTTTGTTCTCTTGGTATTCTTAGTTGAAAGCTAAAAGTATATTGATATAACAGTTTTGGTTATGCAAAACTGGGGAATGGTTAATAAAGGAATTATCTATCTTTTAACCAATAACATTTTTGGTGTTTACTGTCCCTTTAAATACTGCTAAAAAAAAAGTACTAGCAATCATGCAGGAATACAGTCAATATTTCTGATCCCACTATTATCTATTGCTAAAAATCTTATTTTATAAGTATATGCATTTTTCGCAGCCATTTTCAGCATTTGTTTCTGTAACAAATGCTGAATTCTAAAAAAATACACATACTTATTATTAAATATGGTTATTGTTTTTATTTGAGGGGGACATACAATAAAGATAAGACAGGTATTGTAGAGTCAGACATAAAGATTTGCAGGGTTCTGCTCCCTTGAGGGCTTACAATCTAAAGAAAGGTCTGCACTAAACCAATATTTTTTTACTGAGAGAAATTTGAACTACATGAGATGTATTTAGTTATTTAACTTATTCAAATGTAACAACAAATGTATTGATAAAGATTTAGCAAATTGTTCCTTTGATTCATTTGCATACTTTTGGAACCATTGTGTTTAATTGCCAAACATTGAAAAGAGCACTGTTGTAAATAAGAAGAAGGCTTTCAAATCAGTAATGTTGCCTTAAAGAGAATATTAGTATTATTTATCCCCTAACCTCACCTCCTTTAAACTTTCCCTAAAGACCTTTTTTATCCAGGGAAGCCTATCACCCGACTCATTAACAAATGCACTTCACTTACCCACCGTTGCCCTCATCTATCTCCTCACTAATATCATTCTCACCTTTGCAGTCCCCACCTCCTGTTTCCCATCCTCCCACCCATCTCGATTGTAAGTTCCCAAGGGAATAAGGCCCTCAACTCCCCTTGTATTTGTCTGTAAAATGTTGTCTCTTATTGTATTGTTTCTCCGTTATACTTTTATCCATGTACCCATGGGCAGCGCTGCGGAATCTGTTGGCGCTTTATAAATAAAGAATAATAATAATAAAAATAATGCCTAAAATATAGTATCTGGAGTTTTAAAACTTACCTTTAATTACCAAAGCGGAAATGGTTTGTGTTAAATTGACATTGAACGCGACATATATTTTACTCTCTCTATAAAATGTTTATTTAAAGGGGACATACAGTACACACTTTGAAATGTTAATATAAAATGTTTGGTTATCCATAGTAAAACAACTTTCATTATTTATTTTGCCCCCTTTTGTGTAATTTTTCTATAAAACTGTGGATTTTCTAATTCCCAGAACTGAGACGGTACACTACAGAACTCTTAATTGCATAATCAACACATGGAAGATAACAAGACAATACTAAGGACATAGGAGCCTAATTATCATAATGCAAGCGGACATGATCCGATATTGCGGATCATGTCCGCTGCACATCGATAAATGCCAACAGCATATGCTGTCTGCATTTATCATTGCACCAGCAGTTCTTGTGAACTGCTGGTGCAATGCTGCCCCCTGCAGATTTGCGACCAATCGGCCGCTAACAGGGGGTGTCAATCAACCCGATCGTAACCGATCGGGTTGATTTCTGGCGATGTCTATCCGCCGCCTCAGAGCAGGCGGACAGGTTATGGAGCAGCGTCTTTAGACCACTGCTTCATAACTTCTGTTTCTCCAACATAGGTGTGTCCGGTCCACGGCGTCATCCTTACTTGTGGGATATTCTCTTCCCCAACAGGAAATGGCAAAGAGCCCAGCAAAGCTGGTCACATGATCCCTCCTAGGCTCCGCCTACCCCAGTCATTCTCTTTGCCGTTGCACAGGCAACATCTCCACGGAGATGGCTCAGAGTTTTTTGGTGTTTAAATGTAGTTTTTATCCTTCAATCAAGTGTTTGTTATTTTAAAATAGTGCTGGTATGTACTATTTACTCTGAAACAGAAAAGAGATGAAGATTTCTGTTTGTAAGAGGAAGATGATTTTAGCAAACGTTACTAAAATCGATTGCTGTTTCCACACAGGACTGTTGAGATGAAGTAACTTCAGTTGGGGGAAGCAGTTGGCAGACTTTTCTGCCTGAGGTATGACTGGCCACATTTCTAACAAGACTTTGTAATGCTGGAAGGCTGTCATTTCCCCTATGGGGACCGGTAAGCCATTTTCTTAGATTAAGTAAAAGAATAAAGGGCTTTATAAGGGCTTAAAAAACTGGTAGACATTTTTCTGGGCTAAAACGATTACTTTGCTAAGCATATTTGGCAGATTATAACTCTTAATAGTTATTATAATCTTGGGGATTGTTGTTAAAAAACGGCAGGCACTGTATGGACACCTTTTTCAGATGGGGGCCTTTTCTAGTCATAGGCAGAGCCTCATTTTCGCGCCACTAATGCGCAGTTGTTTTTGGAAAGCAAGGCATGCAGATGCATGTGTGAGGAGCTAAGAACCACTGAAAAAGCTTATAGAAGGCGTCATTTGGTATCGTATTCCCCTCTGGGCTTGGTTGGGTCTCAGCAAAGCAGATACCTGGGACTGTATAGGGGTTAAATGTAAAAACGGCTCCGGTTCCGTTATTTTAAGGGTTAAAGCTTTCAAATTTGGTGTGCAATACTTTTAAGGCTTTAAGACACTGTGGTGACATTTTGGTGAATTTTGAACAATTCCTTCATGCTTTTTCGCATATTCAGTAATAAAGTGTTTTCAGTTTAAAATTTAAAGTGACAGTCACGGTTTTATTTTAAAACGTTTTTTGTGCTTTGTTGACAAGTTTAAGCCTGTTTAACATGTCTGAACCATCAGATAAGCGATGTTCTATATGTATGAAAGCCAAGGTTTCTCCCCATTTAAATATATGTGATAATTGTGACATAGTGTCCAAACAAAGTAGGGACAATGATGCCACAGATAATAATATTGCCCAAGATGATTCCTCAAATGGGGGGAGTAAGCATGGTACTGCATCATCCCCTTCTGTGTCTACACCAGTTTTGCCCACACAAGAGGCCCCTAGTACATCTAGTGCGCCAATACTTATTACCATGCAACAATTAACGGCTGTTATGGATAATTCTATTGCAAACATTTTATCTAAAATGCCTACTTATCAGAGAAAGCGTGATTGCTCTGTTTTAAACACTGAAGAGCAAGAGGACGCTGATGATAACGGTTCTGACATACCCTCACACCAATCTGAAGGGGCCAGGAGGGAGGTTTTGTCTGAGGGAGAAATTTCAGATTCAGGAAAAATTTCTCAACAAGCTGAACCTGATGTTGTAACATTTAAATTTAAATTAGAACATCTCCGCGCACTGCTTAAGGAGGTATTATCTACTCTGGATGATTGTGACAATTTGGTCATTCCAGAGAAATTATGTAAGATGGACAAGTTCCTAGAGGTTCCGGTGCCCCCCGATGATTTTCCTATACCCAAGCGGGTGGCGGACATAGTACACAAGGAGTGGGAAAGGCCCGGCATACCTTTTGTTCCTCCCCCTATATTTAAGAAATTATTTCCTATAGTCGACCCCAGAAAGGACTTATGGCAAACAGTCCCCAAGGTCGAGGGGGCGGTCTCTACTCTAAACAAACGCACTACTATTCCCATAGAAGATAGTTGTGCTTTCAAAGATCCTATGGATAAAAAATTAGAGGGTTTGCTTAAAAAGATGTTTGTTCAGCAAGGTTACCTTCTACAACCAATTTCATGCATTGTTCCTGTCACTATGGCAGCGTGTTTCTGGTTCGAAGAACTAGAAAAGTCGCTCAATAAAGAATCTTCGTATGAGGAGGTTATGGACAGAGTTCAAGCACTTAAATTGGCTAACTCTTTTATTTTAGATGCCGCTTTGCAATTAGCTAGATTAGCGGCGAAGAATTCAGGGTTTGCTATCGTGGCGCGCAGAGCGCTTTGGCTAAAGTCTTGGTCAGCGGATGTGTCTTCCAAGACAAAATTGCTTAACATCCCTTTCAAGGGTAAAACACTGTTTGGTCCTGATTTGAAAGAGATTATTTCAGACATCACCGGGGGAAAGGGCCACGCCCTTCCTCAGGATAGGTCTTTTAAGGCTAAAAATAAGACTAATTTTCGTCCCTTTCGCAGAAACGGACCAGCCTCTAATTCTACATCCTCTAAGCAAGAGGGTAATACTTCTCAACCCAAACCAGCCTGGAGACCGATGCAAGGCTGGAACAAGGGTAAGCAGGCCAAGAAGCCTGCCACTGCTACCAAAACAGCATGAAGGGATGGCCCCCGATCCGGGACCGGATCTGGTGGGGGGCAGACTTTCTCTCTTTGCTCAGGCCTGGGCAAGAGATGTTCAGGATCCTTGGGCACTAGAAATAGTTTCTCAGGGTTATCTCCTGGAATTCAAGGAACTACCCCCAAGGGGAAGGTTCCACAGGTCTCAATTATCTTCAAACCAAATAAAAAGACAGGCATTCTTACATTGTGTAGAAGACCTGTTAAAGATGGGAGTAATTCATCCAGTTCCTATAGGAGAACAAGGGATGGGGTTTTACTCCAACCTGTTCATAGTTCCCAAAAAAGAGGGAACATTCAGACCAATTTTAGATCTCAAGATCCTAAACAAATTTCTCAGGGTTCCATCGTTCAAAATGGAAACCATTCGAACGATCCTTCCTACCATCCAGGAAGGTCAATTTATGACCACGGTGGATTTAAAGGATGCGTACCTACATATTCCTATCCATAAGGAACATCATCAGTTCCTAAGGTTCGCTTTTCTGGACAAGCATTACCAGTTTGTGGCACTTCCATTCGGATTAGCCACTGCTCCGAGAATTTTCACAAAGGTACTAGGGTCCCTTCTAGCGGTTCTAAGACCAAGGGGCATTGCAGTAGTACCGTACTTGGACGACATCCTGATTCAAGCGTCGTCTCTGTCAAAAGCAAAAGCTCATACGGACATCGTCCTAGCCTTTCTCAGATCTCACGGATGGAAAGTGAACATAGAAAAAAGTTCTCTGTCCCCGTCAACAAGAGTTCCCTTCTTGGGAACAATAATAGACTCCTTAGAAATGAGGATTTTTCTGACAGAGGTCAGAAAATCAAAACTTCTAAGCTCTTGTCAAGTACTTCATTCTGTTCTTCGTCCTTCCATAGCGCAGTGCATGGAAGTAATAGGATTGATGGTTGCAGCAATGGACATAGTTCCTTTTGCACGAATTCATCTAAGACCATTACAACTGTGCATGCTCAGACAGTGGAATGGGGATTATACAGACTTGTCTCCGACGATTCAAGTAGATCAAAGGACCAGAGATTCACTCCGTTGGTGGCTGATCCTGGACAACCTGTCACAGGGAATGAGCTTCCGCAGACCAGAATGGGTCATTGTCACGACCGACGCCAGTCTGGTGGGCTGGGGCGCGGTCTGGGAACCCCTGAAAGCTCAGGGTCTATGGTCTCGGGAAGAATCTCTTCTCCCGATAAACATTCTGGAACTGAGAGCGATATTCAATGCTCTCAAAGCTTGGCCTCATCTAGCAAAGGCCAAATTCATAAGGTTTCAATCAGACAACATGATGACAGTTGCATATATCAACCATCAGGGGGGAACAAGGAGTTCCCTGGTGATGGAGGAAGTGACCAAGATAATTCAATGGGCGGAGGATCACTCCTGCCACTTGTCTGCAATCCACATCCCAGGAGTGGAAAATTGGGAAGCGGATTTTCTGAGTCGTCAGACATTCCATCCGGGGGAGTGGGAACTCCATCCGGAAATCTTTGCCCAAATAACTCGATTATGGGGCATTCCAGACATGGATCTGATGGCCTCTCGTCAGAACTTCAAGGTTCCTTGTTACGGGTCCAGATCCAGGGATCCCAAGGCGACTCTAGTAGATGCACTAGTAGCACCTTGGACCTTCAACCTAGCTTATGTATTCCCACCGTTTCCTCTCATTCCCAGGCTGGTAGCCAGGATCAATCAGGAGAGGGCTTCAGTGATCTTGATAGCTCCTGCGTGGCCACGCAGGACTTGGTATGCAGACCTGGTGAATATGTCATCGGGTCCACCATGGAAGCTACCTTTGAGACAGGACCTTCTTGTTCAAGGTCCATTCGTACATCCGAATCTGGTTTCCCTCCAACTGACTGCTTGGAGATTGAACGCTTGATTTTATCAAAGCGTGGGTTTTCAGATTCTGTAATAGATACTCTGATTCAGGCTAGAAAGCCTGTAACTAGAAAAATTTACCATAAGATATGGAAAAAATATATCTGTTGGTGTGAATCTAAAGGATTCCCATGGAACAAGATAAAAATTCCTAAGATTCTATCCTTTCTACAAGAAGGTTTGGAGAAAGGATTATCTGCAAGTTCTCTGAAGGGACAGATCTCTGCTTTATCTGTTTTACTTCACAAAAGGCTGGCAGCTGTGCCAGACGTTCAAGCGTTTGTTCAGGCTCTGGTTAGAATCAAGCCTGTTTACAGACCTTTGACTCCTCCCTGGAGTCTTAATCTAGTTCTTTCAGTTCTTCAAGGGGTTCCGTTTGAACCCTTACATTCCGTAGATATTAAGTTATTATCTTGGAAAGTTTTGTTTTTGGTTGCTATTTCTTCTGCTAGAAGAGTTTCTGAGTTATCTGCTCTGCAGTGTTCTCCGCCCTATCTGGTGTTCCATGCAGATAAGGTGGTTTTGCGTACTAAGCCTGGTTTTCTTCCGAAAGTGGTTTCCAACAAAAATATTAACCAGGAGATAGTTGTACCTTCTTTGTGTCCGAATCCAGTTTCAAAGAAGGAACGTTTGTTACACAATTTGGACGTAGTCCGTGCTCTAAAATTCTATTTAGAGGCCACTAAAGATTTCAGGCAAACATCTTCTTTGTTTGTTGTTTATTCTGGTAAAAGGAGATGTCAAAAAGCAACTTCTACCTCTCTTTCTTTTTGGCTTAAAAGCATTATCCGATTGGCTTATGAGACTGCCGGACGGCAGCCTCCTGAAAGAATCACAGCTCATTCCACTAGGGCTGTGGCTTCCACATGGGCCTTCAAGAACGAGGCTTCTGTTGACCAGATATGTAAGGCAGCGACTTGGTCTTCACTGCACACTTTTGTCAAATTTTACAAATTTGATACTTTTGCTTCTTCAGAGGCTATTTTTGGGAGAAAGGTTTTGCAAGCCGTGGTGCCTTCCATTTAGGTGACCTGATTTGCTCCCTCCCTTCATCCGTGTCCTAAAGCTTTGGTATTGGTTCCCACAAGTAAGGATGGCGCCGTGGACCGGACACACCTATGTTGGAGAAAACAGAATTTATGCTTACCTGATAAATTACTTTCTCCAACGGTGTGTCCGGTCCACGGCCCGCCCTGGTTTTTTTAATCAGGTCTGATGAATTATTTTCTCTAACTACAGTCACCACGGTATCATATGGTTTCTCCTATGCATATTTCCTCCTGTACGTCGGTCGAATGACTGGGGTAGGCGGAGCCTAGGAGGGATCATGTGACCAGCTTTGCTGGGCTCTTTGCCATTTCCTGTTGGGGAAGAGAATATCCCACAAGTAAGGATGACGCCGTGGACCGGACACACCGTTGGAGAAAGTAATTTATCAGGTAAGCATAAATTCTGTTTTCCGAAGAGCCTGAAAGTTCACCGGAAACATGGGGCATCAAGCTCCGTATGGAGCTTGATAAATATGCCCCTTAGTCTGAACTTCAAATGAATAGTAGATTTTTTTCTGAAAAGTTACGTCTATTTACACTCCCCTTGTATCATGTGACAGCCATCAGCCAATCACAAATGCATATACGCCTATTCTGTGAATTCTTGCACATGCTCAGTAGGAGCTGGTGACTCAAAAAGTTTAAAGGGACACTAAACCCACATTGTTTCTTTCATGATTCAGATAGAGAATGCAATTTTAAACAACTTTTGCTTCTATTATCTAATTTGCTTCATGTTTTAGATATCCTTTGTTGAAGAAAGAGCAATGCACATGGGAGAGCCAATTGCAGGAGGCATCAATGTGCAGCAACCAATCAGCAGCTACTGAGCCTATCTAGATATGCTTTCAGCTACGAATATCGAGAGAATGAAACAAATTAGATAATAGAAGTAAATTAGAAAGTTGTTTAAAACTGCATGCTCTTTATAAATCATGAAAGAAAAAAATTAGGTTTCATGTCCCTTTAAATATAAAAAACTGTGCACTTTTTATAACGGAAGTAAATTTGAAAGTTGTTTAAACTTGCATACTCTATCTGAATAATGAAAGTTTAATTTTAACTTGAGTGTCCCTTTAAGGCTTATTTTGTTACATATCTTTCCCTAATTGTCTTGAACTGATAATCTTTCCTTAATTGCCTTTAACTGATAACAACTACAGAAAATGCACTTTAAATTAACTTAATGACTATAGTTAGCCTTGTTGTCTGCAAACTCAAGCCATGATTGGCTCCTCCAAAATGGCAAATGATGGGTGTTGTTTGTCTGTTGAAAAACAATTACACAAACAAGATGTTAATTTGTTTTTAAAATATTTAGATTTGGCTTGTATGCTACCCTATAGTAAGGCAACAGAATTGTCTTATACTAATTAAATCATCATTTATTTTCCAGATTTTGTTGTAAAATACCTTAAAAAATGTTTTCATTCCAATTCCTCCATTATACTAATATTGTGACATTTTCCTACGATTGCAAAATCCTGGTCTGTAGTTGGTTAGCTAAAAGTGCAAACTTATTTATATCTGTCCTTAACTCTTAACTAGCCATGACAAAATAAACAGGGTTTTCACCAAGCTTTTAAAAACTCTATCCCTGAACTACATTTAGCCACCAATCAGCAAGTGCTACCCAGGTGCTGAACCAAAAATGGGCTGGCTCCTAAGCTTACATTCCTGCTTTTCAAATAAAGATAAGAAGAGAACGAAGACAAATTGATAATAGGAATAAATTAGAAAGTTGCTTAACTTAACTCGTGATAGAAAAAAAATTGGGTTTCGTATCCCTTTACGAAGTTACATTGAGATTATATTGTCGTTCAGTTTGTTACTGAAGAATGAAAGTACAAAAGTTATTCTTGAGATTCTGAATAGTAGTTTTTTTATACAAATAATTTACTCATTTCAGGTGAAAGTGTACGATTTACTGCAATATGAACATGGTGCAGATGATGTTCTTATTCTGGCCACTGACGGTCTCTGGGATGTTTTGCTAAATGAAGAAGTTTCAGAAGCAGTTACAAATTTTCTAGCAAATTGTGACCCAGATGACCCACACAGGTTTGTATGAATTTTTACTTTATTTAGGAAAACAAAATGTTAATGGTTCTTGCAAAGTCTGAAAAGACACAGTGCAGTTAGCTATGAGTTATTTTCAAAGGGAAAAGGAGGGGAATATGAAATTATATTTCCTTGGGGCATCATTAGCAAAGATTTTGAATGTATCACTTCGACAAGCTTATTGAAGATTATAGTTCCCACGGCTACTGAAAATGTATGTGCATAGTTACCATGCTTTTCAGAATAATCCTCCTTTGCAATATGTTTGTTAACTGATAGAGAAATGTATATAAAATATTAGTGTCAGTACCTTTTGGGATATTTCCACAAGCACTCTTTCTTTACAGCAAAACATATGATTTTGTACATTTATTTCCAGTTCTAAGTTACCTATTCACATAAGTTAAGTGTTAGAATTTAGGAGCTCAGAGCTGTTAAACTTGAAGTTGAAAACAGTAATATATGGCAGTATCAATGGCATTTAACATACTAAACTCTCTTACATTTAAATATATATATACATATGTACTTACAACACATAGAAAGTTTGGCACTCTCTTGCAAGAACATGGCTATATTAAAAGTAAAATGGAAGAGTTAGTTTTAGCATTATAAACTAATTTTGCAGCATCAATCTCAAAACTTCTAAGCGCATACACTTTTACACTTGACTCCAATCTGTCCTTCATACCCGACATCCAATCGCTCTCTTCATCCTGTTGCAACCACCAATGCAATATCTCCAAAATTTGTCCTTTTCTGAGTGCTGAAAAACAGCTAAACCATTCCCTAGTAATTTCCCTGCTTGACTACTGTAACAACCTACTAACTGGCCTTCCTTTCTCCCGCCTCTCCCCCCTTCAATCCATCCTAAATGCCTCTGCTAGGCTAATCCACCTCTCCCGACGCTCTTTATCCACTGCACCCCTCTGTGAGTGCCTTCACTTGCTCCCCATTTACAGCAGAATTAAATTCAAAATTCTTACTCTGACCTACAAAGCCCTTACCAATGCACCCCCCCATACCTGTCCTCACTCATCAACAAATATGCTCCAGCCCGTCCCCTAAGATCCACTAACAATCTACTCCTTGCCTCTTCTACCTTCACCAGGCTTCAAAAAGCTTTAAATTTTACTGCAGTACTTTGGATTGCGCTCAAGTACAATACTTAACTCATCACTTGTAAAGTTAAAGCATTGAGCGTGCTAATTGTGCACCTGGCGCTATCTATTAAAAGTACAGGGCGCACTAAATAGTTTCAGCTGCATTAAGATGCTTTGGTAAAAATGTTTAACAATCCACTTGTAATACCAGATTGTGTGTTATTCTTAGTGGAAAACCAAGCACAAGATAATGCACACTGTACAATCAGTTGCGCTCCACTTGTAATCTAGCCCCTTATGCTTTCCATATGTAGTATTATACCTTTTAAAAAATGTATGCATTTTTGGTAATAAAAAAAATTTGCTGTAGTGGAAAAAAGTCTGTTACAAATTGAGAGGATAATAAAAAGGGAAACTAGATCTTGGGCACAGATTGAAGGGGGTATTTGGAAGAATTGGTAAGGGCAGAGATGTAGAAGGGTGCTGAACCCAATTTTTTTATTTTGTGATTCAGATAGGGCATGCAATTTTAAGCAACTTTCTAATTTACTCCTATTATCACTTTTTCTTTGTTCTCTTGGTATCTTTATTTGAAAAAGCAGGAATGTAAGCGTATAGGAGTAAATTAGAAAGTTGCTTAAAATTGCATGCTCTATCTGAATCACAAAAGAAAAAAATTGGGTTCAGTATCCCTTTAAGAGTGAAGAAATTGGTGGTATGTGCTAAAAGGTACTGCTGGAACTGAACAGAATGTCAACACTTCCTGTTTGCCTTTTACCTGCCTAGGGGTGTGGTTGAATTGAAAGCTGCTGGAGAGGCCCTGCTTTATGGAAGGAGAAGAGGTTAAGGGGGGATGAAGGAATTATGGATTGAAATAAATTTGAAGCGCACAGAATAAGGATTTTATAGAACACAAGTAGAAAGAATGTTTTATATTTGATTGACAAACAACATCTAGGGCCCGATCCGATATACAGCGTCGCCCGCAGAAGCCGGCGACGCCAAAATTTGCGCGGGTTTGCTATCCTATATACAGCGTAACCTAGAAGTTACGCTCGTATATTTCTGCCTTCGCCCGTAGTTTTTTGGGCCATAGGCAGGTATACCAAACCCGCGCAGTTTGGTATCCAATATACAGCGTAAGGACTTACGTGGCGAAAATGGAGAAATCTTACTCCATATTCACCTTGCCACAAAATGCAGCCGTAGTAAGCCTTACGCTGTCTATTGGAGCTCCGTAACTCCCTAAACTACCTGCCAAATAAAACCTAACACCTAACGCATGCGCAATGTCTATCTACCTGTCAACCGCGATCCCCCGCCGCAATCCCTAATAAAGTATTTAACCCCTAAACCGCCGCTCCCGGACCCCGCCGCCAGCTACATTAAAAGTATAACCCCCTAATGTGATCCCCCTACACCGTCGCCAGCTACATTACATACCCTCTGTGAGCTCCTACCCCGCCGCCAGCTATATTAAACTACCCCCTAATGTGAGCCCCTTACACCGCCGCCAGCTATATTACCTACCCCCTAATGTGAGCCCCTTTACACCGCCGCCAGCTATATTACCTACCCCCTAATGTGATCCCCTTACACCGCCGCCGCCATCTACATTATCTACCCCCTAATGTGAGCCCCTTACACCGCCGCCAGCTACATTAAACTACCCCCCAATGTGAGCTCCTACCCCGCCGCCAGCTATATTAAATGTATTAACCCCTAATCTAATCCCCCTACACCGCCGCCAGCTGTATTAAATGAATTAACCCCTAATCTAATTTCCCTACACCGGCGCCAGCTATATTAAATGAATTAACCCCTTATCTAATCCCCCTACACCGCCGCCAGCTATATTAAATGAATTAACCCCTAATCTAATCCCCCTACCCCGCCGCCAGCTATATTAAATACATTAACCCCTAATCTAATCCCCCTAAAGTAATCACCTCTATTACCAGCCCTTAAAAGGGCCTTTTGCGTGACATTGCCCCAAAGTAACAGCTCTATTGCCAGCCCTTAAAAGGGCTTTTTGCGGGGCATGCCCCAAAGAAATCAGCTCTTTTACCAGCCCTTAAAAGGGCTTTTTGCGGGGCTTTGTCTATAATCTTGCCTATAATCTAAATCCCCCTACACCGCCGCCACCTATAATAAATGTATTACCCCCTAATCTAATCCCCCTACACCGCCGCCACCTATATTAAATGTATTAACCCTTAATATAATCCCACTACACCGCCGCCACCTATATTAAATAGATTAACCCCTAATCTAATCCCCCTACACCGCCGCCACCTATATTAACTATATTAACCCTAATTATATTAGGGTTAATATAGTTATTATATTATATATATTAACTATATTAACCCTAATTATATTAGGGTTAATATAGTTAATATCGTTATTATATTATATATATATATATATATATATATATATATTAAGTATAATAACCCTATCTAACTCTAACATCCCTAACTAAATTCTTATTAAAATAAATCTAATTAATATTATTAATTAAAATATTCCTATTTAAATCTAAATACTTACCTATAAAATAAACCCTAAAATAGCTACAATATAATTAATAATTACATTGTAGCTATTTTAGGGTTTATATTTATTTTACAGGTAACTTGGTATTTATTTTAACTAGGTACAATAGCTATTAATAACTATTTAATAGCTACCTAGTTAAAATAATTACCAATTTACCTGTAAAATAAATCCTAACCTAAGTTACAAATACACCTACACTATCAATAAATTAAATAAACTACAAATATCTAAACTAAACTACAATTAAATACACTAAACTAAATTACAATAAAGAACAAACACTAAATTACAAAAAATAAAAAAATATTTCAAGAATGTTAAGCTAATTGCAACTATTCTAAGCCCCCTAATAAAATAACAAAGCCCCCCAAAATAAAAAAAAATTCCCTACCCTAATCTAAATTACAAAAGTTAACAGCTCTATTACCAGCCCTTAAAAGGGCCTTTTGTGGGGCATGCCCCAAAGAATTCAGCTCTTTTGCCTGTAAAAAAAACCAACACCCCCCATTACAACCCACCACCCACATACCCCTATTCTAACCCAGCCAATCCCCCCTTAAAAAAACCTAAGTCTAACCCCCAAGTGCTCCTTACCTGTCCTGAAGACCGACGGAGAAGGTCCTGTTCCAGGCGGCGACCTCTTCTTCCAGGCGGCGACCTCTTCTTCTTCCAGGATCCATCCGGCGCGGAGCGGAGGAGTTGAAGATCGATGACCGCGGAGCTGAAGACCGTCCATCTGGAACTGAAGACTGGCGATGCTGGAACTGAAGATTGGCGACGCTGGAACCGAAGACCTCTGGAACTGAAGACCGGAGCCAGAACGTGGAGGATCCTCTTCATACGATCGCCGCCGTACACTGAATAGGAATTCAAGGTACACGATTAAAAATGGCGTCCCTTGAATTCCTATTGGCTGATTTGAGCCTTCAAATTCAAATCAGCCAATCGGATGCAAGCTACTTTAATTCTGTTGGCTAATTTGAATAGCCAATAGAATAAGAGCTACTGTAATTCTATTGGCTGATTAGAATAGCCAATAGAATTACAGTAGCTCTTATTGTATTGGCTATTCCTCCACGTTCCGGCACCGGTCTTCAGTTCCAGAGGTCTTCGGTTCCAGCGTCGCCGATCTTCAGTTCCAGCGTCGCCGATCTTCAGTTCCAGCATCGCCGGTCTTCAGTTCCAGATGGACGGTCTTCAGCTCCGCGGTCATCGGTCTTCAACTCCTCCGCTCCGCGCCGGCTCGATCCTGGAAGAAGAAGAGGTTGCCGCCTGGAAGAAGAGGTCGCCGCCTGGAACAGGACCTTCTCCGCCGGTCTTCAGGACAGGTAAGGAGCACTTGGGGGTTAGACTTAGGTTTTTTTAAGGGGGGATTGGGTGGGTTAGAATAGGTGTATGTGGGTGGTGGGTTGTAATGGGGGGGGTGTTGGTTTTTTTTACAGGCAAAAGAGCTGAATTCTTTGGGGCATGCCCTAAATAGGCCCTTTTAAGGGCTGGTAATAGAGCTGTTAACTTTTGTAATTTAGATTAGGGTAGGGAATTTTTTTTATTTTGGGGGCTTTGTTATTTTATTAGGGGGCTTAGAATAGGTTTAATTAGCTTAAAATTCTTGTAATCTTTTTTTATTTTTTGTAATTTAGTGTTTGTTTTTTTGTAATTTAGTTTAGTGTATTTAATTGTAGTTTAGTTTAGATATTTGTAGTTTATTTAATTTATTGATAGTGTAGGTGTATTTGTAACTTAAGTTAGGATTTATTTTACAGGTAAATTGGTAATTATTTTTACTAGGTAGCTATTAAATAGTTATTAACTATTTAATAGCTATTGTACCTAGTTAAAATAAATACTAAGTTACCTGTAAAATAAATATAAACCCTAAAATAGCTACAATGCAATTATTAATTATATTGTAGCTATCTTAGGGTTTATTTTATAGGTAAGTATTTAGATTTAAATAGGAATATTTTAATTAATAATATTAATATTAATTAGATTTATTTTAATAAGAATTTAGTTAGGGATGTTAGAGTTAGATAGGGTTATTACACTTAATATATAATATAATAACGATATTAACTATATTAACCCTAATATAATTAGGGTTAATATATATAATATAACAACTATATTAACCCTAATATAATTAGGGTTAATATAGTTAAAATAGGTGGCGGCGGTGTAGGGGGATTAGATTAGGGGTTTATCTATTTAATATAGGTGGCGGCGGTGTAGGGGGATTAGATTAGGGGTTAATACATTTAATATAGGTGGCGGCGGTGTAGGGGGATTAGATTAGGGGGTAATACATTTATTATAGGTGGCGGCGGTGTAGGGGGATTTAGATTATAGGCAAAAGAGCTGATTTCTTTGTGACAATGCCCCGCAAAAAGCCCTTTTAAGGGCTGGTAAAAGAGCTGATTTCTTTGGGGCATGCCCCTTTTAAGGGCTGGCAATAGAGCTGTTACTTTGGGGCAATGTCACGCAAAAGGCCCTTTTAAGGGCTGGTAATAGAGGTGATTACTTTAGGGGGATTAGATTAGGGGTTAATGTATTTAATATAGCTGGCGGCGGTGTAGGAGCTCACATTAGGGGGTAGTTAATATAGATGGCAGCGGTGTAAGGGGCTCACATTAGGGGGTAGGTAATATAGATGGCGGCGGTGTAAGGGGCTCACATTAGGGGGTAGTTAATATAGATGGCGGCGGTGTAAGGGGCTCACATCAGGGGGTAGTTAATATAGATAGCGGCGGTGTAAGGGGCTCACATTAGGGGGTAGGTAATATAGATGGCGGCGGTTTAAGGGGCTCACATTAGGGGGTAGTTAATATAGATGCGGCGGTGTAAGGGGCTCACATTAGGGGGTAGGTAATATAGATGGCGGCGGTGTAAGGGGCTCACATTAGGGGGTAGTTAATATAGATGGCGGCGGTGTAAGGGGCTCACATTAGGGGGTAGGTAATATAGATGGCGGCTGTGTAGGAGCTCACATTAGGGGGTTATATAGATAAAATAGGTAGCGGCGGTGTAGGGGGCTCACATTAGGGGGTAATATAGATAATGTAGGTGGCGGCGGGGTCCGGGAGCAGCGGTTTAGGGGTTAATAACTTCATTAGGTACGGCGGGGTCCGGGAGCGGCGGTTTAGGGGTTAATACATTTAATATTATTATTAGGAGAGTGAGGGGGGATAGCGGATAGAGGGGTATACGTGTCGGGCTATGTTTGGGAGGCGTGTTAGACTGTACGGGTGATTTAATAACTCAGTCAGTTTTTTATGCGGCGGCAGTTTCTAAAGTGCCGTAAGTCACTGGCGACTCCAGAAATTTGTACTTACGCAGATTTCTGGACATCGCTGGTTTGTGAGACTTACGGCACTTTAGCATCTGACGGCGCCGTATATGGGATAGCTCGAGTTGCGAGCTGAAACTACGGGCGTCACAGGTTTCCACGATTGCGCCGAAACCTGTGCCGTATATCGGATCGCGCCCCTAATGTATTATTTTTATTGAACTTTAAGAAATCGTACTATGTGATCATTGAGCTGATACAGAATAGTTCTATTTACTTGGCAGCTAAGATTTGCTGAACAACTGTGAACCTTTGTATTCCAATATTTATTTTTTTAGAAAGCTGAAAACTTTTCTCGTTCGTCCATGTCCTAAGATGTTCGATATTTTCAAACTAATAGCAGCTGGAAATGTATAATGTTTAAGTGTTTCAGTAGAGTTTCAAAAAATGGACCTGCATTCTTGGTCATCCCTAGAGTCTATAAATGTACATGAACACTCTGTTGTTGTTAAATAATAAATGTTGTTGCCGTTTAATCTTCTAAGTGCTGATGCAATCAATATTGGGTAAAGACTTCAAACAGTAGCACAAACAACATTAATCTGCCCGTCACTATTCTATGATTTTAATTGTATTTCTTCTGTCTTGCAGATATACGCTGGCAGCTCAGGATCTGGTGATGCGTGCAAGAGGCGTGCTGAAAGATAGAGGCTGGAGAATATCAAATGACAGGCTAGGCTCTGGGGATGACATCTCTGTTTATGTCATACCGTTAATACATGGTAACAAACTACCATGAGTTGACCTGGCATGTAGCTCAAATTGACAAGGGAACAGGCAGTTCTGAATGGTTTATGTACTGTTAAAATATTGTGAAGAAATTTCACTACTGCAATAGGGCATTGCTCATTCTCTGCTGTTTGGTTATGGGGACCTCAAAACAGAACATATTTAATGCTGCTACTGTTCTGTGCGTTGTACACTAAACTGACTCAGCCCAGGTATTGGTTTTCATTTTGTTTAAATTATTTTCATTAAGGTACCTGCTTCTAAAAAGAAAAGTGTGAAGATACATTCTTAAAAAAAAATACCTTCCAATTTATTTATTCCATAAATATTACAGACTTTCTCTCCTAAATATATATATATATATATTCTATTTTTATACCCAATGAAATAGGTGTTTTTAGTATTTATCACCTAGTATTGTGCTAAACAGAATTTTTTTTATATTATTGTTATTACTTTTGTTTATTCATCTTCCAAGACCTCACATGTTAATTTTCCTCCAATCATCTCATTTTTTACAAACAAAACAAACTTAATTTTTCTAAACTAAAAAAGAAAGATCAGTTACAACAGATAAAGAATATAACAAAACTCCCTAAAAAATATTCTAATACTGCAGCCAATTATAGCTACAGCAGTGACCATCTGAATAATGAGAATTATTTTGGGCTCAAACTTCTTTTTTGGCATTAACCATTACATTTGTACTCTGTGTTCTACATAATTATTATTGAAAAATGTTATATTATTTAAATTATTTGTTTGAGGAAGTGGGTTATGGATTTATCTGTCCGTACTTTAGTTGTTGAAAAATGTGTGCATGTGTTTTAGTTCGTTTATGCTTTAAATTGATTATATATTAAATGCAATTAGAGATCAGAAATGTCCTAATACATAGTTCTTCGATCCTTAAGAGTTTACTTGTGTGTATCTTGTTAGAAATACATCTGTTATTCATCAGTTAATTTTAGATCATAAGTAATGTTAAGTTGTAAAATAGAAGTTGGTTTAGAGAGGTATGAATATAACTCTCTGAAATAATTTACCCTTGATGTAGAAAGGTGAGCTTTTAGAGAAAACATAAGCATATTGTAGCTAGTTATTAACAAGAATATTGTAATGTTTGCCTATAAAAAATGTTTTTGTAAGTTCATTTCTGTCTTTGCATTCATTCAGTCTTTAACAGTGTCCACAGATTCTCATTGAATGTTAGTGTTATATCTTATTTTAAAGTGGCAACAATGAAATAGCAACGGTGCTATATATACCAACTGATCAGATATCCTATTTTATTTTACTTATATATTACTACAGCCTTTAAAGGGGCATAAACTGGTTTTAGACCAGGGGCTATTTGCAGTGTAATTTAGAATAGTGCTTGACAAACACTGAGTGTTAGGTTGCCATGGCAACTAGAAATGACAGCTTGGCACCTGGACAACTTTCCTTGTTCACTTTGCTTTAAAAATCTTTGATAAAAAAGTTTAAATGCTGTGTGACAGTGGCTCTGCAGGACAGAGAAAGCAGCTTATAGCCACTGTAGTTACATTTCCTGTCTTCTCCACAGGAGGTAAATGTTTATTACAACACTTCACTTAAAACAATATACTTCAAAAGAATATATAAAAGAACATGGATCCATGCATATAAAAACAAAACATAATAATAAACCAAACTTCTAAAAGAAAACTTCTAAAACATGAAAGCAGTCTAAAAAGAAATAGTCAACTGTAGAGCTGATGTGATGCGTCCCTAACATGGATTATCTAAGCCCTTAAGAATAGAGGAGTCTAATGATCAAACAAGTCCAAAAATATCCAAATTGGTGTCAAAGGTGAGAAAAATTGTGGGAAAATGTGAAAAAAAATGTGCACAAAAATAAAATTAAAAATAGAAAATGAAAATCTATAAAAATATAGATACAAATATATAAATAAGTCAAACTTGTATTTCCTAGTGGTGAGAATCTGTCTTCCTAGTGTTGAGAATCCATCTGTGTCTCCAGTACTCCTGAAGCCTGTGGAAGTCCCATGTGAATCCTTCTGTGAAAATTAAACTACCGGGTAAGGGGTGAGTGCTGGTTTTAGGTAGGAGGATTCCAGTACTCACCCCTTACCCGGTTCCTACTCCTCATCAAATAACATGACAGTAAAGGCTTGATACAGAGAACTTTGAATACTCTCACAAAATTTCTCTCTTTTTTAGATAGTAAGAGTGAGTGTTTATACATTAAAGGGACACTGAACCCCAATTTTTTCTTTCATGATTTAGATAGAGCATGAAATTTTAAGCAACTTTCTAATTTACTCCTATTATCAATTTTTCTTTGTTCTCTTGCTATCTTTATTTGAAAAAGAAGGCATCTAAGCTTTTTTTTTTTTTGGTTCAGAACTCTGGACAGCACTTTTTTTATTGCTGGATAAATTTATTCACCAATCAGCAAGAACAACCCAGGTTGTTCACAAAAAATGGGCTGTCATCTAAACTTAGCTTCTTGCATTTCAAATAAAGATACAAAGAGAATGAAGAAAATTTGTTAATAGGGGTTAATTAGAAAGTTGCTTAAAATTTCATGCTCTATCTGAATCACAAAATAAAAAAAATGGGTTCAGTGTCCCTTTAATGACATCCTAATTACAGAAAGACCCACTCTGGATCTACACCGGGTACATCAGAAAGTGACAGAGACAATATAGACTCATACGTGATATATCTGGGATCCTCTTCCGACATAATCTTAGGAGTGTTACTTAGAAAATAGAGTAATAGTATTGAATAACTCTTTGTAAATCAGTATATATGAATATGTTTCAAATAGCCACTGGACATGGTGGGTTACACATTTATCTTTCATTTTCATTTTTTTTATTTCATTTATATACATAATCTTGTATATCCTCTATAAAGTGTATAGACTTGAATGGTAATGTAAATGTACAGATTGGTATGGTATATGGATAATTGCTATAGATACTAGTGTGCTATGAACAACTAGGATGCCACAGAATAATGAGGAAATTATTTAAACCAGAGATCTGACTATATCACAGTAAACTACATAGCTGAATATACAGATCGAAACGGATGTGACATCACAACCAATAAGAATTAAGGATTATCGGAAGAAAGTGAATGTATTGTAATGCAGGAAAAACAGGTATCTAGAGAGAAAGACATATAGATAAATATCTCTATGTTATGGAATAAGTATTAATCTTAATAAATGAACGAAAAAATGTATACAATCAAAAAACGGTACTTCTGGTTAAACTTGGCGCCCAAACATATCAATTAAGGCAAATAGGGACTTGTATATAAGGCCACCAGCAGCATACAGTTTTTAGTCTTGATAAAGGCCTACAGGAAAGGCAGAAACGCGTTGACTTCTAACTGGTAAGCCTTATTCTAATATTTATTTGATTTTAAAGCAATCTGCACTATTGTAGTTTCATTTTCACAGACGGATTCACATGGGACTTTCACAGGCTTCAGGAGTACTGGAAACACAGATGGATTCTCAACACTAGGAAGACAGATTCTCACCACTAGGAAATACAAGTTTGACTTATTTATATATTTTTATCTATATTTTTATAGATTTTAATTTTCTATTTTTAATTTTATTTTTGTGCACATTATTTTCAAAATTTTCCACAATTTTTCTCACCTTTGACACCAATTTGGATATTTTTGGACTTATTTGATCATTAGACTTCTCTATTCTTAAGGGCTTAGATTATCCATGTTAGGGACGCATCGCATCAGCTCTACAGTTGACTATTTGTTTTTAGACTCCTTTCATGTTTTGGAAGTTTGCTTTTAGAAGTTTGGTTTATTATTATTTTTTGTTTTTATGTGCATGGATACATATTCTTTTATATTTTGTTTTTAAGTATATTGTTTTAAGTGAAGTGTTGTAATAACATTTAGCTCCAACATTTAGTTTCCACAAATTCTCCTTATTACCTTAGCCTCCATTTGGTTAGGCGCTCTGTACATCATTACACATTACCCATTAACCTATTTTACTGGCAGCTAGGGGCCATTTGTTCAGAGCTATAGGTACCATCTTCCGGCGCTAGATTTTCCTATTCACTTCTCCACAGGAGGTTCAGGTCGCCCCTCTTTATGTGAGGGTTATGTATAAAGCCTCGGTTTATAAAAAAAAACTTGTGTATTTAATTTCGAGAACAGTATGATTTCCTTGCTTACAGAGACACATTCCAAAGTACACAACATGTTTGGTGCCCTCACCTTTATTAAAAACTCTTGTAGGTAAATACACAAATAAGGAGGCTTAACAAAACCATCAATAAAAACAATATGTTTTGCAAAACGTATAGGCATTATACTAGGACAAAACTATAATGAGTTGTGTCTCCTTTTAAAGAAATATGGAAGAAATGTGTTAACTTTAATGCAACACTTTCAGTAGAAAAAAACTTGTCTTACCAAAGTGTGCATGTTTTATTTCTTCTAAAAAATAACTCTAATAGTTTACTCCTTAGCCACTCTCCTTGACTTATTTTTATATTTTAATTGTATTTTTTCACTGTGGTGGGCTCCATTAACCAAGAAGTGCAACCCTATACCATTTATTGCAGACTTCTATTGACTGCATGAATAATAAATAATGCATTAATTTCATGTCACGTATAATCACATGTAATCAGCATTTACGTTAACCACATCTGTATCAATTATGTATGGCTTACACACCTTGTACCTATTTAGTGAAAAACAATGTAGAAAACCTATACAAAGTAGTGTAATATATTATGAACTAGTGACGTAGTGAGAAAAAAGTAACATACAACTGAAAAATAAAAAATAGAAACCTTTCCAAAGCTTGCATTTAAAGATACATAAAAGCCAGACATATTTTTTGCATCAGAAAGATTAAGTTAAACTTGTTTACATTTAAAGAAACAGAAAAGCAAGTTTGTGCACAACTGATACTGAAGTATCCACTGTTTATTGGCTAATAAGTTCCACTCTCACATCTGTAGTAGTAAACAGGAAGAACAACCATGAAAAACCGATACAGTATATTTAAGTGCACATGACCTGCATGTCCCATTATTCAAAATATAAGTTACAAGTAGCAAAAATATTGAAGTTTATCCAGTATCAGAATATAAAATATTAGAATCTAAGAATAGATTTATTATAACATGAAAAATGATGATAGCAAGAATATGATTAACATAATATATGGGCCTGTACCATAAAGAAATATATTAGGAGCATAAAAAAGAATTAACCTTTGTATTAATGTATTTTTAGTCTTATATTTTGCTATATTACCGGTCCATATATGATGTTAATTATATTCTTTCTATCATAATTTTTCATGTTATTATAAATCTATATTTATATTTTATCTGTATTTATGTTGGTGTACACACTTCAGCACTCTGGGTGCTCCTTTAATTTGTTTTCAATTAACTAGGGGATTGTTTGGGAGCTTGTGTTTGGATTGGTGGCGCTGTAGTATTTATACATTTGTTATCCAGTATCAGGTCATTGTTCAGAAAAATGTGATTGTTAATGTTTAGCTAAGAGTTATATATAATGTGCTAATATGTATTTTAAATATAATTCTAGCTCACACTTTAATTTTTTTCTGCCCCAGCCTTTTCCTTCCACTATAGCTTTTCCTTGTTTGCAGAGCCTCTCTGCACTTAATGCCAGCATATGAGTGATGTTATGTGGGCTATGATGTGCAAGGTAGGCATTAGGCTAAGTTGGCTAGTTGTTATCCCTAAACTTCATGCACTTTCTGCTATCTATATGAGGCTGTGGTTGGACAAAATAAGCAGCTCTATTTTGAGCCAGGATAAGCAATCACATTGATTGACCTTTGAACCATATTACCCTAGTGGAAATTCCTAATTTACCCATAAATGTGATTTCACATAAAGGGACATACAAGTAAACAGCCCAACCATACTTTCATAACACTCTGTGTAGTTTGTGTGTTTAAAAAATGTATTTAAAAATATCTCCCCAAATGCCTAAATGTTTAAATGCCCTGTATGGATTATTCTCTTGTTCTATTGGTATAGTCATATTTTCACAATAGAGACTATACTGAAAAAAACAGTGTCTCTAGGGGAAAGCAGCAATATAGCTAATGGCTTTATAACAGCAGAAAGTGATTTTTCATATGTAGTTATACTCTAGCACACATTTACACTTGATCCTCATAATTATTTGAACGTTTAAACATCAACAAGAAAGTGGTTGCAAAAAAAATTGGTCTGGTCAAGCAGGGGATTGGTTTATTAAAAGCTCTATACATTATAGACACTTTAAAGTTCTTCTTACTCAGAGTTAAGTATTCTATCCCCATTCTATAAAGCTGGCCTTGATGCTTTGGAAGCTGAGAAGACTATTTATGCAATTAAACATTATTGAGGAAATATCAGACATTATAATGCTTTTTTTCTGTAATATGTCTTGTACATCATATTATGCTCAGTTCAGATATTGTGGCATATTTATCAATGTGCGAGCGGACATGATACGAAGTAGCGTATCATGTCCGCCGCACATCGATAAATGCGGACAGCATACGCTGTCGGCATTTAATATTGCACCAGCAGTTCTTGTGAATTGCTGGTGTAATGCCGCCCCCTGCAGATTCGCTAACAGGGGGTGTCAACCCGATCGTATTCGATTGGGTTGATTTCTGTACGCGGCCTCAAAACAGGCGGACAAGTTATAGAGCAGTGGTCTTTTGAAGGCTTGCCGTAAACAAGGGGCATCAAGCTCCATACGGAGGTTCATAAATATGCCCCATTGTATCTAAAATACAATTCCATTTGTCCACTTAAGACAAAGGACAAGAGAACTACAGCTATTAATTAATGTATAATGTATGAAAATCTGTTACTCTTGCATCATATATATTGTTAATAATTACTCAGTCATTGCCAAATATCACCAGTTAAAGGGACATAATACTCATATGCTAAATCACTTGAAACTGATGCAGTATAACTGTAAAAAGCTGACAGGAAAATATCACCTGAGCATCTCTATGTAAAAAAGGAAGATATTTTACCTCACAATCTCTTCAGCTCAGCAGAGTTAGTTCTGTGTAAAAAGTTATACTCAGCTGCTCCCAGCTGCAGGTAAACAAATTTAAAAAAATGAAGAAATGAACAGCAGCCAATCAGCATCAGCAGTGCTGAGGTCATGAACTCTTACTGTGATCTCATGAGATTTGACTTAACTCTCATGAGATTTCATAGTAAGCTTCCTTTACCTGATTGGTGAAATAATATGAGAGTGCACGATGCTAGTCCCTTCAGATGTCCCAGGACAAACACACTAAAATGCTGCTTAGAAATCCTTTACAATGGGAGGTGGCTACTGAGGAACTTTTGAGGTAAAATATCTTTCTTTTTTACATAGAGATGTTCAGGTGATATTTTCTAGTCAGCTTTTTACAGCTATGCTGCATCACTTTCGAGTGTTTAAACATTTGGGTATTATGGCCCTTTAACTCTGAGCAGCAGAGACTAGGACCTCTGCTTCAAACATATGGAAGGCAGACACCACATCATTTATGAAACACTGCATACCAGATGTTAAATCTTAAGGTGAGCAAGTTTCAAACAAAATGCTTATAATAAGAAATTGTTTTGCAAATTCTGTAGAGCAAATTCATTCATACTTTCCCAAATTTTTGCTTCCAAAATAAGCACACACACAAGCACACACACAAAAAAAACTTCTCACCTTCTACTGGCGATTTATAATTCTGCAACTAGTTTGTCATATAAAATTTGGTGGCCCTACACATACTATATTGTTGTTGTTTTGTTTTGTGTTGTTTTAGTATTGTATATTTTATAATTTTGGTTAATGATTGAAAATACATTTTTGTTTAGATCTAGTTCAAATTGGTATATGAAGGATACCACTATCTATTTTAAACATAAACGGTGTATCTTCATTTTAATTATGTTTTGTTTTAAGGAGCTTCAGTTTCCAGAAGTGAGGCTGGCAAGGAATCATATTTTTATATGTGTTTTGGGTATTTATGTTTATTACTCTTTAGAGTTATACCTTCAGATTAAATAAAATCATAGTCTCATCCCTAGTTATATATGTTGTATGTTTTTACCTAAGGCATGGAAATTGTAATGGGTAGTTTGATCCCCTGAATGTGGTTCATCTAGACTTTTCTACCTATTTTTGGCTAGTACTGGTTGCCTGCGTCTTAAGATGTACTGGATATTTTTGGACACTCTTGTGTTCTTGATTAGCGGTATTTTTTATCTTTGGATCCATGACATTTGGTCTTGCCAGTGAGTTTTGTTATCTATATTGGTGTTATTTTATTTGCTTTCTAAGTTGGTTTTCTATGTTACCCAAATATCTTGCCATCCTTTATCGTTTTTGTTTTGTTTGTTTTTTTGGTTTAAAATGTGCTTTCTTATTTGGTTTTGGAGGAGCTGGTTGTATTTATTTGGTATTCTTGTTAATCTAATAAGTTGATTAATAGTTACATTTTATTTTCATAAACATACATGTCTATAGTGTTGCCTACCTTGGCATATTATTAATTGTTTGTTTTGTTTTTATGTTTCACACAAATCAGAATTATAGACATACAGAATAAATTAAATAAGTTGTATATTTATTGTGTTTATATCTTTAAGTTTGATCCATTATTATCCATGATTACATAAAAACATTTTTTTAATTTCACTGCTTGTCCAAAGAAAAAAATAAGTGATAATTTAATTGTATTTTAATAAAATAGAGATGATATAGGGGCCGATTTATTATGGCCCGTATTGTACCTAATGCACCTGTTTCCACGCAATATGCAAGATATATACGATTGGGTTGATTAATACACCCTGCTAGTGGCCGATTGGCCGTGACACTGCAGGGGGCGGCATTGCACAAGCAGTTCACCAGAACCAGTGTATGCTGTCGACATTTATCAGTGTCTGTTGGACATGATCGCTACAGCGGATCATGTCCGCCAGACACTTGATAAATTGGCCCCTTAGTCTCAAGAAAGGTTATGTTAAAAGTATAAAAAGGAATGGAAAACCCCTTTACTGTAAAAATATAATATACATTCATATATATTAATATTCTAGCATGCACACATATACGTTAAAACAGTAAAAGGAAGTAGGATAAACCAGAAGACTGTGCTTACACCACAACAACAGTTAGTAAAACAAAAAAATAGTAGATTTTTTTATGACCCCTTTAAACAATACCTAAATAGTGCTTCTATTGGAGTGACTGTTTCTGTTTGTTTTTTTACTAGAAACATTATCAGAGAGATTGTAGCTTATTGGCAAAATGGTGATTTGTCTTAAAATTGCACAATTTAATCTTTTGTCAATAACTGTTACATTATGAAGATTATAAGGAATATTGTAATTAAAGATCTTCAGGAACTGTAAACCATTTGATATTAAGAAACGTTCAGTCCATGAACTTCCATCCAAGGTTGTGCAGGTCTACTTTGTTTTTGGGACATGTAATACCTTTACTATTTGAACGTTTTAAGTTTGGTTGATTTAGCTAGCTCATATATATTTTATGTATCTATTGTAGTTTGTTAGCTGTTTAGGTATTGTATAAACTTTGTGGTTTGTAGAAGCTTGTTCCGCTTCATTGTGTGGTGTCTGCATTACTTTAATAAATATACCAACTATTGAAATTACTGAGCAGTATAAGCACAATTTTCTGTTTATTATTATTTTTGAACAACCATCCTTCAACATTTAGGTGTGTTGGTGTAATCTGTGTGTGTGTGGGGGCGCCACCAGCAGCAGTCAGCTCTTTTCTGAGCCACATTTCTTCATGTGAAAGTGATGCACACAAAGATCTGGATTTGCACAGATATTTGTGTGTTGCACTTTCACAAGAAGAAATTTGTATCCGAAAAGAGCTGAATGCTGCATATTCTGCATTCGTTTCTAAACCAAAGTGACTAATGCACGTCACATTTACATATATTGATGTCAGGCACTAATGTTGGACAACAATTTCTGGCTCACAATTGGCATTCCAGCTCATCCCAAAGATATTCAGTGGGGTCAGGGCTTTGTGCATTCACCGCACCCAGATTATTCCATCAGACTGCCAGATAGTGAAGCGTGAGTCATTATTCTAGAGAACAAATATCCATTGCCCCAGAGTCCAATAGTGGCGAGTTTTACACCACTCCAGCCGACGCCTAGCATTGTGCATGTTGATGTAAGCCTTGTGAAACCTATTTCATGAAGATCCCGATGCAAAGACCTTGCGCTTATGTTTCTTCCAGAGACAGTTTGGAACGTTGTAGGGAGTGATGCAACAATTTTTATTCCGCTGGGCTGTTGTTGCTCCTAGACATTTCCACTTCACAATAATAGCACAGTTGACCATGACAGATCTAGTAGGGCCAAAATGTCAAAATCGGCTTATGGCAAAAGTAGCATCCTATGACAGTGCATGCAGTAGGGCTCATTATATTGTTAATGTTTACAGACATTTTATGGCTATGTGCTGGATTTTATGCACCTGTTAGAAATGGGTGTGACTGAAACACCTGAAAACAATCAGTAGGGGTGTACACATACTTCTGCCATATACTGTGTATTTATTTATATTTATATATATATATTTGACTCATTATCACCATCATCAAACAGTGCTTATAAACCTCCCTTAGGAATGAAACAGCCTTTATGCTTTTACAAAGTAATAACAAAAACAATTGATGCTGCAAATGTGCAATAAATGTTGTGTATCTTTGAAAAAGTCACTGGAGTGTTAGTAATTTACTTTTATTATGAGGTAGAAACTTAAGCACCAGGGCACTAGATCAATTTATTTTGGCAATAAATGCTATTTACAGAGCACCCATTAACTGTTTTCATTTTATTTTAATTTGTTTTAACTTTCCTTTGTCACCTTGATAACTCAGCTATTTTAGAATGTGTTGGTATTGCTTTGCTGTCTTCCACACTTTTTCTGAGAAGGCTCAAAGGTGAACATATTAAAATTCAGTGGGGAAAAGGAATGGGCAATCTACATTACAGACTCAAACCACATCAGCAGGCAGCTGTTAAAAGGTTATTTCTTTTTCTAATATGTTTTATTATAGCTTCAAACACGTACATGCCACAGCTGAATAAAAAAAATTATGCTGAAGATCAGGTTTTCCATCATCAGTCGTGTAAAGTCATGAGCTAAGGTAAAAAATTCTGGGTGATGACTTCAGAATGATTAGCAGATTACCTTACTAATTACTTCACTAGCATGAACAGCCAGTGAAAGCCTCTAGAGTAATCTCATTTAAATATTTTGGCCTGTGGGCATACTTCAAGATGGCTTCTGATGACTAGTCTGGAGTCATCGATAACTTCAGAATGACTTCAGGAAGATCGTCATTTTTATACTAGGGAATATACATCATACAATATTAAATGCATGATAGAAAATGTTTCATGACCCTCCAGATCTGCATTAACCTTTTAAGCTTCACAAGCACAATTCAGGATGTCATTTTTTTTCATTATTATAAGGGACATTAAACTGCTGGGTACAACTACAGTAGCATGGTTGCTACCGATGCTATTGCTTTTCCTCCTGTGTCTTCAGCTCTTTTTTTATTTTATTCCACATCTTGATAGTACATCCTAGCATTTTTTAAACACTAGGATTTCTCAATGCTATAAATAAAGAGGCCTTTCATGCGGAAAGTACCTTTATTTGCCTGGAAGTTTATGCTGAGCTAAGCGCCTCCAGTCGCCCAATGAGGTGACGTTTCCACCTCTAAGCCAATAGCGTGCTAGCCATATGGCATAATGCTGATATGCTAGCATGGCTATTGGCTAAAAGGTGGGAGCGTCACCTAATTTAAAAAGTATATCTATCATGTAACTTTTAAACCGTGGTACAAAAAAACTGCAAAAATGTAAATCTCCCACTCTCTTATGTGTGGAGTAAACAGAAGTGCAAGGCAAAGCCGTCAACTTCACAGATCTGTGAATGCGCAGCACTTGTGTCACACGCTAAAAGAATATATGTCCTGCAAGATGATGGTGCCCAATACGTTCACTAACTGGCACCTGTAATGGATTAAAATAACAGAGATCTGCAGGCACCAGAGTTAAAACAATAGCATGAGTAGTAACTATTCTGCTGTATTGTCACACAACAGTTAAATATTAATTTCCATTTTTGTAATGTAAATAAGGTTCAAGCCTCATATTTATATTGATAAACTTTTTATCTCTGTAATTCCCTTGTATCTAAGCCTCTACAGTGCTATATACAAACTTGGATTTTAGCCAATTAGTGCTGATTTGTGCGTAACTCCAAAGGACTGAGCACAATGTTATCTGTATGGCACACATGCACTAGCACTATCTGGCTGTTAAAAGCTAATACAATGCACTGAGGTAAGAGGTGGCCTTTAGAAGCTTAGAAACAGGCAGAGAGTTAGAGGTTTTAAAGTATATTAATACAACAATGTTGGTTGTACAAAGCTGGGGAATGGGTAGTAAAGGTTTTATCTATCTTTTTAAACAATAAAAAAATCAAGTCCCTTTAAACTTGTCAAACAAATGGAGTGCAATAAGAATTCTGTGCTTCAACTAACTACAAGGAGTAGCACAATAAAATAATCTGTATCATGTCCTAGATTATGTGCAAACATTATAGAAAATGACCAGGGAAATCAGCCATCAACTACAGTAAAATACACAACATGGAAAGAGCTCTGGATCTGAGAATTAACCAGGAACTGTATTCTACCAAATGCAGTTTTCACCTAATTATACAGCATTGACTGTTTGTTGATAATGGACTTGAAAAGGAAATGCATAACTGTGAGATATATGTTGCTGTAAATGTTTAATTTTCTTAATTGTATTGAGAATTACTCTGATATTTATGATGTATTAATACGCAGTTTAGCACCAGCAGTGCAGTTTAAGGCCTAGTTTCCATTGAGGTGGTCAAATTTGGAAACTGGTAGTAAAAACATTTATCTCCATTTCAATGGAAACTAGGCCTCACTAAACACACACACATGTAGAAAATATGGATACAAAAGATTACTAGTACACTCTATGTTAAAATATTTAGAAAAATCCACATTTTGTAAATCTGAAATTTCTTAGTAGTGTGTGTGTGTGTATATATAAATATATGTATATATATATATATATACATATACACACACACCCTCATTTATTTTCTATTCATATATGCAAATTAGTCAATCTGACAAACAATATCAATATGAAAAGATCATTAAGGCTGGGGTACAGTAATGGAATAGTACATGACTGATTCTTTTTGGAAAATAATGTTAAACAATATTATGGAAGCATATTCATTCAGATAAAAGGTATAAAATACCCTCAGCTGATGATAGAAACAATCTACCTTGTCAGAAAAAATATTGCAATTAATTGCTGTATTTAATCTTCACTGTTATCCCCTGCACCCTGAGACCCCTTATTAGAAAGAAGGCATTATCTTCCCTTTAAAAGACAGATCTCATCGCCTTCCAGGATGTATGGGTAAAGCGGACCCCTCACTATAAATCACAGGTAAATTGTACTGCATGTGTTTACCCAGTGGCACACCAACACTCAGTTAAAAAAGCCAATTTTCATACTTTTCTGTTGTATCCCATGTAGTGAGTGCTCTAGACCTGAAGGTAAACTGCAGTCATTTAATTTTCCTAATCCATATTTCATGACAGTAATTTACTTTAAAATCAGATAGTTCCGTCCTCAACATGAATTGGAATAAACTTGAAATGTCTACTTTCTGGCTGTTAACTTAATGTAGCTGGTTTACCGCCATAGAGAAGACACACTATTTTACATGTCATTAAAACTCATTGGTGAATATTTTATCTTGATATGTAAATGTCATATTTAAATATCTATAGTTTCAAATACATTAAATCAAATATATCATAACTGTGAATTACATTATATACACAATGCTATGGCATTTACAGCGAAGTTACTGTTCCTCCTTCAGGACTTTGAGGGGAATAAGTGAAACATAAATGGGTTTGTGATGGTGAATATGAATGACTTAAAGAGTGAGAATGGTTGTTCAAAGCACTGGGCACACCCAAGTGTGAGATTGAATGGAGAATGTTTTAGCTAAGGACAATTGTGCAGTTGTAAAATGCCTGCCTGTTTGTTACATTTTGAATGGGAATTTCACCTGAAGCAGAGAGAGAACAAATGTTGCATTAAACAATACATTCTAAAGATTTTTATTTTGAAGCTATAATTTATCTCAGGGTTCTGGTAGCATTCAGAAACCGCTTGGACTTTGGTCTGTCAAACGGATGAGCCAAAGCACTGGCTGGCATTACTGAAATTATATTTTAATATACCATCAGTATATCTGGTGCAGCATTCTTGCCTTTTTTAGACTTTCTTTTCTTCCTTATTTTGTAGGTACCTAGATTTGCACCTTATTAGTGTTAGTCTGTTCGTTATTATATAGAGGGAGCTGTAATGGAAGTTATAGTACCCCAAATTCTCAAAATGGTCATCAGCCTTAACATTTCACTCGGCCCAATATTTACGTCTTCTGTTCTAGCTAAGACAAAGAGAGAGAGATAACTTAGAGACACTAAGGAATTTAGCTAGGAAAAGCAGAACTATAGAATAGAAAATAATGACGCATCATCTCCATTACCACCCTAATATTTAGCTATGTGGCAAATTTTGTTAGTTCCAAATTTTTTAAATCTTAGCTAACACTAAACATCAGTCCCTCTATCTCTTTTATGTTTTATTTTTTGTTTAATTATATGGGGGGGGGGGACTTGTCCAGGCAAGTAGAAATGTTTGTTTTATAAATGCTTTAGGTTGATAATAGTATCTGCTTTGGAGGCTATTTTAAAAGAAAACACTACAGGTACTAATAATGGGTCAGTGCTTATAACAAACTGTATAAGCATGATAAATATTTTAAATATATAATCTCATATTTCTTTTTAAAAAAATGAGTAAGTTAAAGGGATATGAAACGCAAAAATCTTCTTTGTGATTCAGACAGAACATACCATTTTTATAATGTTTCTAATGTACTCCTATTATCAAATTTGCTTCGTTCTGTGTTGAAGAGATACCCAGGGAGGCATCTGAAGCACTGTATGGAAAGAAATAGTGCTGCTATCGAGTGCTCTTGCAAATGGATACCATTAAAACTCCTGCTATATAGTGCTCCAGAAATGGGCTGGCTCCTACGCTTACGTTCCTGCTTTTCAACAAAAGATACCAAAAAGAACAAAGAGCATTGATAATAGAAATGAATTAAAAAGTTGTTTAAAATGCCTGCTCTATCAAAATCATGAAAGAAAAATGTTGGATTTCATATCACTTTTAAGCACAGAAAAGGGAATCTATTTTACGCCAGTAAATATAAATGAGTTTTTAGCTAAACTATGTGCCAAACGGCATAGTGCATCACAATAACACATTAAAGCTCATTTCCAGCATGGTGTGAACCATCTGTGTGTTCATTTTTATACAACTGTGATTTACAAACTGTATTTTGACTGACCTGTTTTTTTTCACATTGCATGTTTGTTAATTCATAGATTTCCTTATGAGTTTTTTAAAAAAAAACTATGGCAACATACATACTGTTAAATTCAGATTTATATTACGTCATTGTTACAGCTGTCTCCAATAGAGGATATTTGTTGTATGTGTTTAATGATTACATATAGCTATTTCTTATGAAAACTTCTGTTTAGTTTGGGTTAAATGGTTTGCATTAGTTTATTATATGTAAATGTTATTTTGTTCAGTCAATCCTATAAATCATGGTTGTATTTTAAAAGATGTCTTTGTAAATGTTGCTGCTGCTGCAAAAAAAAAAAGATGAAATATATTAGATCAAAATGATCAAACTAATGTTTGTGTCTGTGAAATGTTACATTTTGTAATCTAAACAGAGTTTAGTACAGGATATATTTTGTGTGTTTTGAAACGTATTTAAAATGCAATGAAGGGCATAAAAATATATGAAAATTTAAAAGATAATAAAGATTAAATGAATATATCCAAAAATCGTTCTGTCTGCTTTTTTCATTTACAAATTCTGTGTTTAAGGATTTAAACAAAATGAACAAATACATGTGGTATAAAACATTAATTATTACAACTATAAATACACTCATATTAAGAAGCATAATGAAAATAAAAAATATGCAAATTGGCCAAACTTTAAGGCATCTACAATTGAACAGTTACATTAATTAGGTGTAGTCAATATGAATATGTCATGATTCTAAGAAAGGGTTATTAAAAGGTCATTGAACTGTACATTTTTCTCTGTATTAATGTCTTTCCAATTATCTGTTTTACATGCGGTGTGTATCAAATTGTTTATAAATAGCTCATATGCCTTTATTTCCCATTTAAAATATTTGATTTTGCCTGTTGAAACCTAGACTTAAAATATGACTACTTTAGTATCATCTAAGAAAACTAAGTAAGCAAGAGGTTGCAAGCAGCATTTGAGTTTCCACTGGAGGTGGGGGATGTTAGAAATAAATAAAATTATCCTATTCAAATGCTCTCTATGTACTGGTCATTGTGTAAAGACAGAAAGATAAGATACTAAGGCCATAATATAGAGATAGATGGATAAGATTGTGAGGTCTGCTATTTCTGTAGGTTCAGCCCATTTTATGGGCATGGTCTTAAGAACAGTAACTTAAAGGGCCACTGTAAGTAAATATTTTCTATGCCTGTTACTAACTAACTACCCCAAATAGGCTTTTTATCAATAGCATTTCATTAACATATCTCTACCGTATATCAGAAATCTTGTCTGCAAATTTGTTTTCCAAACCCACTCCGTGGGTATCCTTTGCTCTGTACCAATCCGTTTACAATACCTAGGTTTCAAAATGGCGCTTTAAACACAAAGTTATTGGTTTAAGTATTTTGAACATGCAGTGCTGAAAATAGTGGGCAGGATAACGTGACATCATCGGCGAATAAAAGATATAACTTTTAGAACGTTATGAAACTTCGTTTTGGAGAAAATATAGGTCCGTAGGTTTTAATTAATGTTTATTAACTTTAATATGTTAGTTGTTTAGCTTAAAATTTGTAACAGAAAGTAATCATTTAAGGTTTCAATCAGCAAATTTAATATACAGAAATCAAACCAAAAGAGCAATTTCCCCATACATTTTATACTCTGCAGCTACAATAACAGGTGAATGGGAACACATTAAGGGGAAACCAATTTTACCAATGTTCAATGTTGAAGTTCAGCACTTTCCCAACAACCACCGCCCCAAGCTTCATGCAGTCAAATGACCTTACACTACTTACAGGGACATTTAAACTGCTGTGCACAGCTACAAAAGAATAGTAGCTGTTATTGCATTTCATCCTGTTCCTGCAGCGCTTTACAAATCAGTTCTCCTGTTTCAATAGCAAAATGTGCACAGCTTATGCCATAGGCTGTGAAAATACCTGAACTCCAAGATGGTAGACCCCAGTACAAAGAGGTGGAGCTTAAGTATCTGGCACCTTTAGTACCTACAGGGTACGTTGCTGGTCTTTCTATGAGGTTTGCATTCCTATTTCTGGTGACCAGAAGGGAGGAGGGTAGTGGTGCCCAGCAGTTTTAAGTCCCTTTATATGAGAACATCTAAGTTACACAGTCCCTACATTTAATGCACCTTTAAGTTTTATGCTTTTGTTTGTTTGTTTGTTTGTTTTTATATTGACCATCCACCTAAACTGCTAAAATGCTGGTAATATATTTTATTCTATTCTCTAACAGAAAATATTAAATACTTAAAGTATTCAATGTATTATTTTTTATTTTAATTTAAAAAAAAGTCCACACGCCATTACTCCTGGAAAATATCATTTCTGACTACTAGGAGGAGACAAAGATTCCTAAAATTTCCAAGAGCCATTAAAAAACCCTTCCACCTTATTGTAAACTAGTAATTTACTTGAAAATGCTAAAAATATATAATAGGGGGTGCCCTAGGTCAAATAAGGTTGTTATGTGAGTCTACAAATCTAACTATGGATATATAATTATCAATTTAACAACAATCCAACAATGATAGTAGATCAAAAGTAATGGTTACAGTTAACAGATATAAAAAAATTAATATGATTATGAAAGTCCCATATATCAAATAAAAGATGTATTGCAATAAACCACCAGAGTGTGTTGTTAAAGTCCAGGTCCAGCCAGCTGTCTGTGAATGGATCAAAGGCCAAGATCCAGGATCAGTAGTCAGTAGAAAATAGAAGATAACAGAAGCACCACATGACCTAGTATTGTATGTATTGTACATAAAATACTGTATCCCAAGGAATCTTTGCACCATATAATTCCTTTCAGATCAACTGGGACTCCCTGACTTGTATTGCGATAGCAAAGTGTGGTACAGGACTAAGCACTTGCAGACCCTGTCTGTAATCTTCTGATCTCGATCTTCAAACAGGGATGATCTTACCTGAGAATAGTTGGCTCCTTTACTTGTCTCCACAGAAATAAGGTGAAGAATGAAAGTGGTCCAGATGTTCTTCACTGAGAGGTGTCCTCAGACCGATTTGAGGCCCAGTTTCCCCTCAGCTACTGTTTGACAGAGGAAAGCTTTTGGAGTATGGGTTGCGCAAAATTACACCCAGTAGGAGTTAATCAGAGGCCTGTCACAGCTGTCATGGGGACTAGTCTCCTCCTGCCATCGTTATACTCCATACATAGATCCTCTGATGTCATGCTTACAGCACTGGATTGGCTGTATACTGGAAGCTATATTTTCCTGCAAGTGATAAGTCCAGTAGTATGGGTGCCTACTAGGTAAGTATGGGGTCATTACTGTAGGCACTCACTTAGCCTATAGAATATTAGTAGGTACACTTGGGGTTGTACATCCTAGCCAGGGCACTATTGTGACAGGCATCTTTTTTATTTGGAATTGGGCTTAAGGAATCTTTATATAATTTTACACCCTATGCGCCAGATTACAAGTGGAGTGCTAATTAACTTTCCTGTCCAAGCGTTAATTGCGCTACAAGTAAACTTTTTGTGCTCATCTGGTTGCGCTCATAGTTGAAAGTAAACTGTTTTTGCTTGCGCACTGACCCAATGAACGTAAAAAGCCTAACTTACAATATCACATGCATGTTCATGTATTCCCCCATAGAAGTCAATGGAGAAAAAAGTGGAAAAATAACCTAACATTTCACTCTCGCACAAACCCGGTCGCTAATTCCAATGTGCGCTAACCAGACATGAAAACATGAATATTTCACATTCCATTGTTTTTCACATAACAGAATATGTTCTATTTATTCATAAATAAATAAATATTTCTACATATATTTGATGTTATTTTGGTACAATATCTCTCTCTCTCTCTCTCTCTCTCTCTCTCTCTCTCTCTCTCTATATATATATATATATATATATATATATATATATATATATATATATATATATATATATATATAATGTTTAGATATATAGAAATATCTGTTTAGAAATACTTAGAACATACTATGTTATGTGCAGAACATTGGGATGTCAAATATTTATAGTAAATACATAGTTTAAACCTTTATTAAAAATTAATATTACATAAATATGTTTTTACATGTTTTCATCTATTTAACTGCAAAGGGCTCCAATGCACTTCAATATATGCCTTTATATGTGTAGATATGTATTTATGTGTATATATGTCTGTAAATACATATGTACACAAATATATATATATATATATATATATATATATACACACACACATTAATACACATATAAACACAATTATACATATGTACACATATATAGACCTATATATAAGTGCATTGGAATCCTTTGCAGCTAAGTAAATGAAAACACGTTAAAGCAAATTTATGCAATATTAATTTTTAATAAAGTGACTATACATTTACTGTAAATATTTGACATTCCAATATTCTGCACATAGCAGAATATGTTCTAAGTATTTATAAATAGATATTACTATATATCTATCTATCTATCTATCTATCTATATATATATATATATATATATATATATACCTATATTGTACCCCAAAAAAAATAAAAATATATTTATATATAAATATGTATTTTTTAGTAAATAGAACATATGCCTCTATGTGAAGAACATTGGAATGTCATATTCATGTCGGGTTAGCGCACATGTGAATATGCGATCGGGTTTGCTCGAGAGTGGGGTGTTAGGTTTTTTTTCCACATTTTTTTCTCCATTGACTTCTATGGGGGAATACGTGAACACACACTAAATATTGTAACTTCTGCTTTTTGCAATCACCGGGTTAGCGCGCGATCGAAAAAACTTTACTTTCAAAATACGAGCACAAAAAGCTTACTTCTAGCGCAATTAACACTTGAGTGGGAGCATTAATTAGCGCTCCACTTGTAATCTTGCCTTAAGTGGAGGGGGGGGGTTTCAAGCTTGTCGATATTATAAACCCTTGTTCAGCTTTGCAAATCTTGTATAGATCATTTAATGCATTCTAATCAGAGCAATGCTGCTCTTGCTTCTAAAGGTATCTGTCCCTCTGTGTGTTCTATACAAGGGAATTCTTCAGATTTTGTCCAGGATTTAAAGATTTTGTATGCTCTACTGTAGAGATGATTTTCCAGTTCCAGATGCTAGCTCTGAATTAGTTTCTAAAGAACAGCCTAAATCAGGTATCCCGTTTAAACCTGCTTTAAAATCTATCCCTTTAGTGGATGGGCCTATTTTTACTCTGGCAAGAATAATAATTTTTGTTCCTTCAATCAATCTAGGAACCAAAGGTCCCCCTCTTCCTCTCAAAAACAGGGTTTTTCCAGATTTTCTTAGAAGTCAAATCCTAATTGGACTAAGTTAAAGCAGTCCAAGAAACCTGTCTCTTTTACCACATCAGCATGAAGTTGCAGCCCCAATCCAGATCTCCTGGTAGGGGGCAGATAACACCTTTTTAAGAGGGCTTAGTTTTAGTCTGTTCAAGATCCGTGGGTTCTTTATATGATTTCCCAGGGATACAGATTTGGTTTTAAATTGAAGCCTCCCTGGGGAAGGTTTCTTCTGTCTCATGTCCCAAAGAATCCTGTGAAGGAAAGAGCCTTCAGTTATCGATCTAGAGTCTATGGGAGTACTAGTCCCAGTTCTGAGGTCAGAACAAGGTCATGGGTTTTATTCCAACCGCTTTATTGTTCCCAAAAACGAGTGAACGTAAAGACCTGTTCTAGTTTTAAAGACTTTAAACAAGTTTCTCAGAGTTCCTTCTTTCAAGATGGAAACATACAGACTATTCTTCCACTTGTTCAGCAAGGGCAGTTTATGTCCACAATATATTTAAATAATGCCTTTCTTCATATCCATATTCACAGGGTTCATTATCAATTTCTAAGATTTGCATTCCTGGACAAAGATTTTTTTGTTGCTCTTCTGTTTGGTCTGTCTTCTGCTCCCAATATTTATATAAAGGTACTGGGGACTCTCTTATCAGTAATAAGAGCTCATTATATTTTTGTGATTTATTACCTGGACAATATCTTGGTACAAGCTCAATCTTTAGATTTAGCAGTATCTCATACCGGCAGACTTTTGTTGTTTCTTCAAAAACATGGTTGGAGAATCAATTTTCCAAAGAGTTCTCTTACTCCTCAGTCCAGGGTTACGTTACTAGGTGTGTTAATAGATTCAGCCTCAGTGAGACTTTCCTTGATGGTTGAGAGAAGGCTGAGACTTCTTTCAGCTTGTGCAAATCTTCAGTCTGTTCCTTTCCTTTCTGTAGCTCTGTGCATGGAAGTATTAGGTCTGATGATAGCAGCTTCAGATGCTAATAAATTTGCTCAGTTTCACATGAGACCTCTTCAACGTTGTACGCTTCATCAATGGTGCAAGGGTTACACTGAGTTGCCTCAGAAGATTCTTCTGCATTTCAGAACAAGACAATCCCTATCTTAGCGGATAAATCATCAGTCCATTGTTTCAGGGGCAACCTTTGTCTATCCAAATTGGACTGTGACCACAACAGATGCAAGTCTTTCATGTTGGGATGCAATCTGGGGGTCCCATAGGGCAAAGGAAGTTTGGTCTCCTCGGGTGGGGAGGTTACCGATAAGTGTTCTGGAACTTTTTCAGAGCTTTCCGAATGAGGGAGATGTCCCAAATTCTGACTTAGGCAGATAACAATTTTTCTTCAATCTCTGCAGTTCATATTCCAGGGGGGAGCAATTGGGAAGCAAATTTTTTTTAGTCGCCAATCCCTTTATTTAGGAGAATGGTCTCTTCATCTGGAAGTTTTCAATCAGATTGTGGATTTATGGGGACTTATAGAAATAGATTTGATAGCTTCTTGATTGAACAACAAGCTTCTCAGACACTTTGAGAGTTCCAGGGATCCTCAGGCTGAGTTTGTTTATGCTTTAGTAGTTCCTTGGTTGTTTCGTCTGGCTTACATTTTTCCTCCTCTTTTTCTGTTACTAGCAGGGAGTGCCAATCAGTCCGATCGTATAGGATTTGGCGGATTGCAGACCGCAGCCTCAGAGGCAGTGGACCAGTTATGGAGCAGCGGTCTTAAGACTGCTGCTTCATAACTGCTGTTTCCGGTGAGTGTGAAGGCTTGCACGGAAATAATTCGGCTCCTTTGGCTCTTTCAGTCTTATTTCACAAGAAAATTGCTAAATTTCCTGATATACAAAGCTTTGTTTAGGCTTTAGTCAAGATTAAGCAAGTGTTTAAATTAATTTCCACTCCTTGGAATCTTAATTTGGTTTTAAGAGTTTTGCAGGTTCCTCCTTTCCAATGCATCATTTAGATTTTTGTCCTGGGAGGTTTTGTTTTTCTTGGCCATTTCTTCTGCTAGAAGAGTTTCTGAATTGTCTGTTTAGTTTTTTTCCTGTGAGCCTTCTTATCTTGTTTTTTCAGTTTTAAGAATGAAGTTTAATTTTTTGCCTAAAGTGGTTTGGTCTGACAATATTAATTGTGAGATTATTGTTCCTTCCTTTTGTCCTAATCCAAAGAATTCAAAGTATGGGCTCCTCCATAACTTGGATGTTGTCAGAGCTTTCAAGTTTTATTTGCAGGCTACTAAGGATTTTATGCAATTTTCTAGTTTGTTTGTTCATTTTTCCGGTTCCAGGAAGGGTCAGAAGGCTACAGCTGTTTTGTTAGACTCTTGGTTAAAGCTTTTGATTTATAAGGCTTACTTGAAGGCAGGATAGTTTCCTTCTAAACATATTACTGCCCGTCCTACTAGGTCAGTGGCTACTTCCTGGACTTTTAATAATGAGGCATCTGTTGATCAAATTTGCAAGGCAGCTTCTTAGTCTTTTGCAGCAAAAGAAAAAAAGGTGTTTAATGCCATAACACTAATGGAATAAAAAATACAGCAGCAATGACAAAAATAGAGAGTCAAAGTGAGCTAGGACAGCAGCAGTCTATGAGTAAGGAAGGAGCCGAAACATGTGGTATCAATGCTGCTGACGCAACAGGAGGGGGATCAACTTGGGAGGAGACTGACCGGGACCGGGTTGGAAGCCTGAACTGTGAATGTCGGAGGGCTAGCCATGGAATACAGGTACTGTGTCTTCGTGCTAAGTCTTTTAGGACTGTATATGCCTGAGAATCTACCTCCTATTATATGTATTGTACAACTGTTTGAGCGCTGTGTGGGGATTTCTGGAGGAGTTGAGCTTCTTAGTCTTCCTTACATACGTCTTCTAAATTCTACCATGTTTATGTTTTTGCTTCTCCTGAACCAACCTTTGATAGGCAAGTCCATCAGGCAGCTGTTTTTAGTAATTAAGTATTGATGTACATATATTTTTGCAGCATAACAAAAAATAAAAAGCAAGAGAAAAAAACAAACTAATCTCTTAAAATATATATTGAGTAATCATTTTGTCCTGCCCTCTTTACTCGTAGACTCCAAAGCTTGGGTATTAGTTTCCAAGGAGTAATGGCTCATGGACTGTCACCACTTCTATGAAAGAAAATTGTATTTTTTTCTGTCGGTAGTTCAAATATGCACCTCTTTTTTTCCCTGCTCCTTTTATTGTTATTATCCTTTCCTACCTTTCTTATTCTACTTGCTTGGCTATACTTCAGACTAGTATCCAGTAAGGTGGGAGGTGTTTTTAAGGGGTCTTCGGGTTTTGGGAATCTTTGCATCCTCCTTATGTTCAGGAGTGGTATTTCCCAAGATTAATGGGCTCTCACCACTATGAAAGAAATTAACAAAGTTATATATATATATATATATATATATATATATTATTTTTTTTAATCAAAATCAATACTAAAAGTATGTTATGCTTCTCCACATTCATGTTCTTGAGCATTAACAAAAATAAATTCATAAATGCTAAAAAAGCAATCTATAACAGGGTTGCCCATTTTCTTATATTTCACTATATTATTTTCATTCCTGAAGTCTTTGAAACAGACCCAGATCAAGATATGTGGGATACTTTCAAGTATACATTTTAATCCATTTGCTATTTCCATTCATGTTACCCAATATTAGTAATGCTAAATATAAATTATTAGATTGTTTAGTCTAAACTTATTTACAAAAAGGTCCAGTATTCTTCAGTCATCACTCATCTTGTACCAGACACCATAAATCATTTTGAAATAATATTTGCTTAATTAGCATTATTTACATGTGCCTTCAACACTAATAGATTTCTGTAATTGAGCTGCTTTAATCCTGTTTTTATTACTTTATGTTTACCTATTCATCATCCTTTGAGAAGTAAATGGAATTACTCTTAGAATTCTAGTTGAGAAACATCTAAACCTAAATAATCATATATTTCACATTGTTAATTCTCATCAACCAAGAACACTCAGTTAAATTTGTGTTACGATAGACAATCAGCATTTACATTTTTTGGGGATCAGAATTAATATATACTAATTAATAGTCTTTTTTTACGGAACATAGGGGGCACCACATAGTGTATCACAATATCACCACTTTGTATTCAAGATTTAAATGTGTAATTCTACTTACATCTAATAATCACCAATGGATGGTGATCATAGGCAGACGGAAGTCTCAGAGCCGTTAGGCTGGCTCACCTCTCGACAGCTGGAACATGCAGGATTACCTACTGTTGTAAATTTCAGGTGAAGGTAAGTGCTTTACCAAAAAGATGCTTCCACATGGTAAATATTTGAAAATGTTATTATTAAAAGACCAACATGGGGTCAAAATAAAAAATACAACCAGGACTTCCGGTGGGCGGCAATCCAAGATGGCCACAGGCTCCTGAAGCTCCGTTCAGCTGGGAGTTAAAGTGGCTATAGATCTTGCCATCCTCTTCTCCCTTGACAATAAAAGTGTCCGGGAACTTACTGGGATCAAGGCATACCACCCCTTGGCCGCCGAGAAGGGAGAAAGTAAGCCGTTTGGCTCATCGGTGGGAACATCACTGCCACGCTGCTCATACTTACTCCTGACCTTAGCAAAAAACAAAGACAAGGATGGAGCCCCCTATCTATACAGACTGGTGCATTGACTCCCTTATTCTGGCGGAGCTGAAAGCTACACTCCTACCCCAGCTAGACCGCTTGCTGCTTTCCTGCCTGGATTTCTCCAACATTGGTGTGTCTGGTCCACGGCGTCATCCTTACTTGTGGGATATCTCTTCCCCAACAGGAAATGGCAAAGAGTCCCAGCAAAGCAGGCCATATAGTCCCTCCTAGGCTCTGCCCACCCCAGTCATTCTCTTTGCCGTTGCACAGGCAACATCTCCACGGAGATGGTTAAGAGTTTTTTGGTGTTTAAATGTAGTTTTTATTCTTCTATCAAGTGTTTGTTATTTTAAAATAGTGCTGGTATGTACTATTTACTCTGAAACAGAAAAGGATGAAGATTTCTGTTTGTGAGAGGAAGATGATTTTAGCAGACAGTAACTAAAATCGATTGCTGTTTCCACATAGGACTGTTGAGATGAAGTAACTTCAGTTGGGGGAAACAGTTAGCAGACTTTTCTGCTTAAGGTATGACTAGCCATATTTCTAACAAGACCATGTAATGCTGGAAGTCTGTCATTTCCCCTCATGGGGACCGGTAAGCCATTTTCTTAGTCAAACAAACAGAATAAAGGGCTTAATATGGGCTAAAAAACTGGTAGACATTTTTATGGGCTAAATCGATTGCTTTATTTGGGCATTTTATTCATATTTATGCTGACAATTCGCATTTATAAACTTGGGGAACGTTTATTAAACGGCAGGCACTATGTTAGACACCTTTTCTAGAAGGCGTCAATTGGTATCGTATTCCCCTCTGGGCTTGGTTGGGTCTCAGCAAAGGCTATAGCTGGGACTGTATAGGGGTTAAATTTGTAAACGGCTCCGGTTCCGTTATTTTAAGGGTTAAAGCTCTGAAATTTGGTGTGCAATACTCTTAATGCTTTAAGACACTGTGGTGAAATTTTGGTAATTTTTGAACAATTCCTTCATACTTTTTCACATATTCAGTAATAAAGTGTTTTCTGTTTAAAATTTAAAGAGACAGTAACGGTTTTGTTTTAAAACGTTTTTTGTGCTTTGTTGACAAGTTTAAGCCTGTTTAACATGTCTGTGCCTTCGGATAAGCTATCTTCTATATGTATGAAAGCCAATGTGTCTTCCCATTTAAATTTATGTGATAATTGTGCCATAGCGTCCAAACAAAGTAAGGACAGTACTGCCACAGATAATGAAATTGCCCAAGATGATTCCTCAGATGAGGGGAGTAAACATGATACTACATCATCTCCTACTGTGTCTACACCAGTTTTGCCCACACAGGAGGCCCCTAGTACATCTAGTGCGCCAATGCTTATTACCATGCAACAATTAACGACTGTAATGGATAACTCCATAGCAAATATTTTATCCAAAATGCCTACTTATCAGAGAAAGCGTGATTGCTCTGTTTTAAACACTGAAGAGCAGGAGGGCGCTGATGATAATTGTTCTGTCATACCCTCACACCAATCTGAAGGGGCCATGAGGGAGGTTTTGTCAGATGGGGAAATTTCAGATTCAGGAAAAATTTCTCAACAAGCTGAACCTGATGTTGTGACATTAAAATTTAAATTAGAACATCTCCGCGCACTGCTTAAGGAGGTGTTATCTACTCTGGATGATTGTGACAACTTGGTCATTCCAGAGAAATTATGCAAGATGGACAAGTTCCTAGAGGTTCCGGTGCACCCCGACGCTTTTCCTATACCCAAGCGGGTGGCGGACATAGTAAATAAGGAGTGGGAAAAGCCCGGCATACCTTTTGTTCCCCCCCCTATATTTAAGAAATTATTTCTTATGGTCGACCCCAGAAAGGACTTATGGCAGACAGTCCCTAAGGTCGAGGGGGTAGTTTCTACTCTAAACAAACGCACTACTATTCCTATCGAAGATAGTTGTGCTTTCAAAGATCCTATGGATAAAAATTGGAGGGTTTGCTTAAAAAGATTTTTGTACAGCAAGGTTACCTTCTACAACCTATTTCGTGCATTGTTCCTGTCACTACAGCAGCGTGGTTCTGGTTCGAGGAACTAGAAAACTTGCTTAGTAGAGAGACTCCATATGAGGAGGTTATGGACAGAGTTCACGCACTTAAGTTGGCTAACTCTTTTATTTTAGATGCCGCTTTGCAATTAGCTAGATTAGCGGCAAAAAATTCAGGGTTTGCTATCGTGGCGCGCAGAGCGCTTTGGCTAAAGTCTTGGTCAGCGGATGTGTCATCCAAGACAAAATTGCTTAACATCCCTTTCAAAGGTAAAACTCTATTTGGACCAGAATTGAAAGAGATTATTTCAGACATCACTGGGGGAAAGGACCACGCCCTTCCACAAGATAGGCCTTTCAAGGCCAAAAATAAGTCTAATTTTCGTTCCTTTCGCAATTTCAGGAACGGACCGGCCTCTAATTCTGCATCCTCTAAGCAAGAGGGTAATGCCTCACAACCCAAACCAGCCTGGAAACCGATGCAAGGCTGGAACAAGGGTAAGCAGGCCAAGAAGCCTGCCGCTACTAACAAAACAGCATGAAGGAGTAGCCCCCAATCCGGGACCGGATCTAGTGGGGGGCAGACTCTCTCTCTTTGCTCAGGCTTGGGCAAGAGATGTTCAGGATCCCTGGGCGCTAGAAATAGTTTCTCAGGGTTATCTCCTGGAATTCAGGGAACTACCCCCAAGGGGAAGGTTCCACATGTCTCACTTATCCTCAAACCAAATAAAGAGACAGGCGTTCTTACATTGTGTAGAAGACCTGTTAAAGATGGGAGTGATACACCCAGTTCCAATAAAGGAACAAGGAATGCAATTTTATTCCAATCTGTTCGTAGTTCCCAAAAAAGAGGGAACTTTCAGACCAATTTTGGATTTGAAGATCCTAAATAAATTTCTCAGGGTACCATCGTTCAAGATGGAAACCATTCAAACGATTCTACCCACTATCCAGGAAAGTCAATTTATGACTACCGTGGATCTAAAGGATGCGTACCTACATATTCCTATCCACAAAGAACATCATCAGTTCTTAAGGTTCGCTTTTCTGGACAAGCATTACCAGTTTGTGGCCCTCCCATTCGGGTTAGCCACTGCTCCAAGGATTTTCACAAAGGTACTAGGGTCCCTTCTAGCGGTTCTAAGACTGAGGGGCATTGCAGTAGTACCTTACTTGGACGACATTCTAATACAAGCGTCGTCCCTGTCAAAAGCAAAGGCTCATACAAACATCGTTCTGGCCTTTCTCAGATCACACGGATGGAAGGTGAACATAGAAAAAAGTTCTCTGTCTCCGTCGACAATAATAGATTCCTTAGAAATGAGGATTTTTCTGACAGAGGTCAGAAAGTCAAAACTTCTAAGCTCTTGTCAAGTTCTTCATTCTGTTCCTCGTCCTTCCATAGCGCAGTGCATGGAAGTAGTAGGGTTGATGGTTGCAGCAATGGACATAGTTCCTTTTGCACGAATTCATCTAAGACCATTACAACTGTGCATGCTCAAACAGTGGAATGGGGACTATACAGACTTGTCTCCAATGATTCAAGTAGATCAGAAGACCAGAGATTCACTCCGTTGGTGGCTGACCCTGGACCATCTGTCCCAGGGAATGAGCTTCCGCAGACCAGAGTGGGTCATTGTCACGACTGACGCCAGTCTAGTGGGCTGGGGCGCGGTCTGGGAATCCCTGAAAGCTCAGGGTCTATGGTCTCGGGAAGAGTCTCTTCTCCCGTTAAACATTCTGGAACTGAGGGCGATATTCAATGCTCTCAGGGCTTGGCCTCAACTAGCAAAGGCCAGATTCATAAGGTTCCAATCAGACAACATGACGACCGTTGCGTATATCAATCATCCGGGGGGGACAAGGAGTTCCCTGGCGATGAAAGAAGTGACCAAAATAATTCAATGGGCGGAGGATCACTCCTGCCACCTGTCTGCGATCCACATCCCAGGTGTGGAAAACTGGGAGGTGGATTTTCTGAGTCTTCAGACATTCCATCCGGGGGAGTGGGAACTCCATCCGGAGATCTTTGCCCAAATAACTCAATTATGGGGCATTCCAGACATGGATCTGATGGCGTCTCGTCAGAACTTCAAGGTTCCTTGCTAAGGGTCCAGATCCAGGGATCCCAAGGCGACTCTAGTAGATGCACTAGTAGCACCTTGGACCTTCAACCTAGCTTATGTATTTCCACCGTTTCCTCTCATTCCCAGGCTGGTAGCCAGGATCAATCAGGAGAGGGCCTCAGTGATCTTGATAGCTCCTGTGTGGCCACGCAGGACTTGGTATGCAGACCTGGTGTATATGTCATCAGTTCCACCATGGAAGCTACCTTTGAGACAGGACCTTCTTGTTCAGGGTCCATTCGAACATCCAAATCTGGTCTCCCTCCAGCTGACAGCTTGGAGATTGAACGCTTGATTCTATCGAAGCGTGGGTTTTCAGATTCTGTGATAGATACTCTGGTTCAGGCCAGAAAACCGGTAACTAGAAAGATTTACCATAAAATATGAAAAAGATATATCTGTTGGTGTGAATCCAAAGGATTCCCATGGAATAAGATAAAAATTCCTAAGATTCTCTCCTTTCTACAAGAAGGTTTGGAGAAAGGATTATCTGCAAGTTCTCTAAAGGGACAGATCTCTGCTTTATCTGTCTTACTACACAAAAGACTGGCAGCTGTGCCAGATGTTCAAGCATTTGTTCAGGCTCTGGTTAGGATCAAGCCTGTTTACAGACCTTTGACTCCTCCCTGGAGTCTAAATCTAGTTCTTTCAGTTCTTCAAGGGGTTCCGTTTGAACCTTTACATTCCATAGATATTAAGTTACTATCTTGGAAAGTTTTGTTTTTGGTTGCAATTTCTTCTGCTAGAAGAGTTTCAGAGTTATCTGCTCTGCAGTGTTCTCCGCCCTATCTGGTGTTCCATGCAGATAAGGTGGTTTTGCGTACTAAGCCTGGTTTTCTTCCTAAGGTTGTTTCTAACAAAAATATTAACCAGGATATAGTTGTACCTTCTTTATGTCCGAATCCAGTTTCAAAGAAGGAACGTTTGTTACACAATTTGGACGTAGTCCGTGCTCTAAAATTCTATTTAGAGGCCACAAAAGATTTCAGACAAACATCTTCCTTGTTTGTTGTTTATTCTGGTAAAAGGAGAGGTCAAAAAGCGACTTCTACCTCTCTTTCCTTTTGGCTTAAAAGCATCATCCGATTGGCTTATGAGACTGCCGGACGGCAGCCTCCTAAAAGAATCACAGCTCACTCCACTAGGGCTGTGGATTCCACATGGGCCTTCAAGAACGAGGCTTCTGTTGACCAGATATGTAAGGCAGCGACTTGGTCTTCACTGCACACTTTTGCCAAATTTTACAAATTTGATACTTTTGCTTCTTCGGAGGCTATTTTTGGGAGAAAGGTTTTGCAAGCTGTGGTGCCTTCCGTTTAGGTAACCTGATTTGCTCCCTCCCTTCATCCGTGTCCTAAAGCTTTGGTATTGGTTCCCACAAGTAAGGATGACGCCGTGGACCGGACACACCAATGTTGGAGAAAACAGAATTTATGCTTACCTGATAAATTACTTTCTCCAACGGTGTGTCCGGTCCACGGCCCGCCCTGGTTTTTGTTAATCAGGTCTGATGAATTATTTTCTCTAACTACAGTCACCACGGTACCATATGGTTTCTCCTATATATATTTCCTCCTGTCCGTCGGTCGAATGACTGGGGTGGGCGGAGCCTAGGAGGGACTATATGGCCAGCTTTGCTGGGACTCTTTGCCATTTCCTGTTGGGGAAGAGATATCCCACAAGTAAGGATGACGCCGTGGACCGGACACACCGTTGGAGAAAGTAATTTATCAGGTAAGCATAAATTCTGCTTTGTGCGCGATAGTTAGAGCGCAGAACCAACCTTGCAGGCAAAAGATGCCCTCTTGCAACTTCGTCTCCCAGACGACACAAGCTGTCTCCATACTGCATCTGACGCCAGATGCTCACGGCGCGGCCTCAGAGCCTTCACAGGGTAGAGGGATGATGGTAGCAGCGAAACCCAAAACAAGCACCTACAACTTGACCATGTGGCCGAATGCAGCACTGGAGGTGTGACCACAGTCATCGTCTCTGCTGCACCCGGTGTTGCACCTGGAGTGTGGACCGAGCCGATATAGTAGCTCCATTCATAGAGCCCCTGATATTCCTGCATGGTGTACGAGCAAATCTGACATGGACCAGCCATTTACTAGGCATATGGCTCACCTGCACAGAGTACAACATGGCGATAATCACTCCGCGCACAAAAGCTGCTCTATCCTGAACTATGGCTGCCTGGTTCTAACCCTTGTTGGAATCGGATAGCCTAATAACTTAACCCTGTTCAGTTGTTGCGGAGCCGCAGATTTTCTGTATTTCTGGTTGATTACAGTGAGGGAATTGGATTCGGAACTATTTACAACAAACTGATCATACCCTTCACAATTATCTGCTTGTTATTGTGTTCTCTGGTGGTTCTTAGAGATTGCTTTTGTTTTTGTCCCACTTTACAGATTTCTATTGTCAGACAGGAGTTTACATAGGCTGTCAAATGCTCTCGTTCAAAACCGGCCCGCTGCACAGCTTTTACCTCATGAACGTCATGTACTGGCAGTTCTGTCTCTGGTGGACCTATAGCCATCACTGCATATTCTATGTTTGTATAAGGCTTTCCAGTGCCTAGCTGTGAAACGCTTTATTTGATGCATTCATGATAATATAACTATAAGTGGCGTTTCCTATACTACACATTAATGTCCATGATTGTGCTGTTTTTATTATTTTGCACACACGTAGAAATTATGTATTCGAGCAGTAATTGAGCTCTAACAATTTGCCCACTGCTCACTCCTGAGAATGTTTTTTTTTTTATCAGCTGTAATTTTGAAATTTGAATCTTTGTAGGAAACTATCTAACCCCCCTCCATGCGTAGGATACTGTTTTATGGACACATGCATATATTAAGTACCTCTTATCTCACATAATGCTCTTCTGGTTGGGCTGTTATACATATAAGTGCTGCAAATTGTTTTGTCTCTCTTTGCTCACCGGTCATGACAGGTTAAACACTCCCATACGTACAGAGAACTGACTTCAACCTGCACTTAGGTCTCCTCAGAGTAGCATGCCTATTTTTTACATAGCAATGCGCCTCTTGAAATTGCCGCCTACACACTTCAAGCACTAGTGGGGTCTTGTTTGTTTTTGTTTTGTTAGTGTGGTTTAGAAGTCTTAGTTATTAAAAAAGAAAAATGAGAGAGTTAAGGCATTAGGCAAGGATCAAATTTTGGTAAATATGGTCTCAGGCAATGCACACGTTCTTATACAGGTATCAAATGTACCATACTTCTGTACTCTAACTTATCAAATGTGTATCTCAATATCCCATACTCTAACATGTTCTGCATCATGTGTTTTCTACATAGCAATGTGCCTATTGAGATTGCTGCCTACACACTCCAAGCACTAGTGGGGACTTGTTTGTTTTTGTTTTGTTTGAATAGCTTAGAAGTTTTAGTTAGTTATTTAAAAAAAAAAGAAAACTGAGAGAGTTAAGGCATTAGACAAGGATCAAATTTTGGTAAATATGGTCTCAGGCAATGCGCACGTTCTTATGCATGTATCCAATGTACCATACTTCTGTACTCTATCTTATCAAATGTGTATCTCAATATCCCATACTCTTCCATGTTCTGCATCATGTGTTTTCTTGACATTGTTAATTATCAGGCAGCTAAGGTTGACCCTAAATAACAGTATGTATGTAATATGTATGTAAATGTCTAAATATTATATGCCAAAACTCTCTTCAATAAAAAGAATTAAAAAAAAAAAAAAATACATCCACTTCCAGCTTTGGTAATAAACAAATGGGCCAAGAGAGGTCTCTGCAGAATAGCTGATGCAATGGTTAATGGCTCAGTTCTCTCCTTTAATCAATATGCAGAGCTATACCCTACTGATAGGCATAATTGGTTCCATTACTTGCAACTTAGGTCAAGGATACCAACAAAATTACACTCTAAGCCTCCTGACACCCTAGCTAGTTATGTGATTATATGTCTCTCTAAAAGTAGACCTAAGGGTGCTTTAGCCAGGTTGTATCCCTCCTTTAATAATTCAGCTACAGGGAGCAAAGTGCAGTTTATGCAAAAATGGGATACCAAACTTAAAATTACTTGGGACATGACAGAATGGGTAAACATAATTGGAAAAGGATGTTCTTTCACCCTCAGTGTCAATTTGAGGGAGAATTACATAAAAACAGCATATAGATGGTATTTAACCCCTTAAGGACCAGCGACGTACCCTGTATGTCGCTGGCCTTTTTTTGGGACTTGATTGTTTTATAGTGCGGTCTTGCCACCAGCTTTGAGACGGCTCTATTCCACAAAGCCTGCTGGAGGGAGGCCATTAATAGCGTGTTCTTGCTAGACTTGTGCTATTATGTCCTGAAAAAACCCTTAACGACCAGTGACATACAGGGTACATTGTGGTCATTAAGGGGTTAAACCCAACAAGACTACATAGTGGAGCAAGGAATAGTACTGAAACCTGATTCAGGGGGTGTGTGGAAAGAGGCACTTACATATGTGGTGGGAATGCACATCAACTTCACAGATCTGGACCCAGACCTCTGACCTATTAAGTTCTATATTCAATAAGCAGTAGAACTTTCACACAAGCCCTACTTCATCAACCTATACTCGGCTTAACTCCAAAGGGGAATAAATTAGATATGACCATTTGCACTGCCACCAGCTTAAGCATAGCCTACTACTAGAAATGTGACATACCCACTTTCTCCCTTATTATTTGCAATATTAAACATATCTATCAATTGTCCAGCCTTTCAGCAGGCCTCTTAGATCAGGGAGACAGCTTCCTAAAGATATGGGAACATTGGATAATGTACTCTGAAGCTATAAATAGTAAGCCTCATAGGACAAAGCCAGAAGTAGACCGGACTCCTTCAAACCTTTAAACATTTATCATCAATTGCAGCACTACAAAGATCAGCTTTCTTATTAATAACTTGAGAAGAGATTGTTTTTGATCCTACTATGTGACACTAATATATGTTATTGCCTGTTTTTTATTTTCAAGTCTGAGAGAGAAATGTAATAAACCTATTATGCTCATAATATACCTATAAAAGAGTGTATAACCTAATCTGTTACTATGAATGTAATACTACCACTTCTTTTTTTTTTTTTAAATATATTTTTTATTTTCCAAACAGAAAGGTAAATCAAATCGTACATGCAACCAAATAAGACAATTGTTACAGGTTTACCTTAGGAATTGTCTCACAAAGTAAACAAATATCTGTGCAACTAACATACCAATCCCTCATTAATATTTCATAACAATAGTAAGTCAACTTGAACATAAATATTGCGTCCTAACATAAATCATCAATACTAACATTTCTTGTCAATCTTCAAGTACCTAGATAAATAAAAAAATAAAAAATTTAGTGTCCTTTTAACAGTTTCACATAGGATGATCCTATCTATCCCTCACTAAGAGCTGTATATATATATATAATATATATATAATATGCTAATACTATACATATCATCCATTCATCATACCCTGCACATAGAGTTAGAAACTCAGAAAAGAAAAAAGAACAAAATTAGAGAAAGAAGAAGAAAAAAAAAGAAGGTAGAGCCCCAATCCTCGCCTCTCCCCCACCCTCACCCCCCCTCTATTCAGTAATATCTACAGAATCATTTATCCAACATCTAGGAAAGCGGCCTGTAAGAATATTTTGAATAACGAAAATAGAGGTACTAAGTGGTTTGACCAATTGGATTTGAGTATTATTCGGAAGGGATTTAATAACTCCTTCCCATTTTAGAAAGAACATCTGTACCTGATCCACATTTAAATTCTGTATGTTATATTGTTCAATTGTAAGTTGCATAATAACTGCTTTCTTAAATTCTGAAAATTTTGGGGCATATGTCGCTTTCCACGTTTTGAATATCAAGTTACGGGCAAGTATTCTTAAAGTATTGACAAGTTTATATTCCCTGCCTCCTACTGCATATCTTAGCAAGAAAACAGTATCTTGGGGTCCTATACTTATTCTTATATTAAGTATCCAATTAATACAATAAATTATTTTACTCCAAAATTGGAAGATCTTAGGGCATAACCAAAGACAATGCAGTATATCTACCTTCTCTTTATTACATCGAGTACAGGAATAGATATTCCCTGACCAAGTCGACCTTTTACTAGGCGTAATATAAACATTATATAATATTTTTATGTGTGATTCACGCCATGCTGTAGGGACCCAGGATTCGTTTTATTGCTCTAATACTTCCCTGTATATCTACTATAGATATACTTGGAAAGTACCCTAGCCATGTCAATTGTATATATGTAATTTGTTTTAAATTACTATTAATATTTAGAATATTGTAAAAAGTTGCAATTGAAAATCTTCCTGCTTGATATATTTTGATTCCAGCCGTTACAGGGCCCAGGGACCAATTTGGTTTAAATTCTTTTTGGATATCTGATATATAGTGTCGGATCTGTAAGTAAGCGAAGAAGTCTTTGCTATGTATTCCATATTTGGAACAGATAGAGTTAAATGCATCGATCACGCCGTCTGGTAACAAGAGTTGCTTCACATACTTTAAGCCCTTCTCCTCCCAGCCCTGAAAAACTCGAGAATCGTAACCTGGTTGAAATTCAGGATTTCCCTGAATTGTTAAAAATTCTGTTGTGTGGGGATTAATCTGGATTTCGAGACAAAATTTCTGCCATGCATAAATTATATTCTTAAATGTCATTAAATTATTGACATTGCAGGGTAGTTTCCTGATTGGACAATGCAACAGCACATTTAAAGTGAATGGGGCAATCATATTAGACTCACACTGGTACAGAGTGAGATATTCTTTTTGGGTAATCCAATCCACAGCAAATTTAATTAGGGAGACCCAATTATAAAATTTAATATTAGGAAATGATAACCCTGCTGCCATCTTGTCGCTCATTAACCTAGTTAAGGCGATCCGTGGTTTCCCCCCTTTCCAAATAAACTTAGTACACATGGAATTGAATTTCATAATATCCCTATTTTTAAGCATTACAGGGATGTTTTGCAAGAAATACAGAATTTTAGGGAATATTATTGTTTTGATTAACATGATACGTGGTATTAGTGATATCGGTAGGTTAGTCCAACTATCCAGTTGTTTCTGCATTTCCCCTAGGCAGGGTGAGATGTTCATGTCATACCAATCCAGTGGATTATTAGTTAACACTATGCCTAGATAAGTTATATACTTTGTTTCCTTAAAGGGATGTTTCGTATAACTATTTGTTGGTTTCGTTATCCACAATAGTTCCGATTTATTGAAGTAAATTCTATATCCCGAGACTGAACCAAAAAGTTGCATAATTGATATAAACTTCGGCAAATTAACTTCAAGATTGTTTAAAAAGACCAGCAAATCATCTGCGTACAGTGAAAGAATAAACTTTTGCTCCCCAATACTAATACCATCTAACTGGTCACGTAATAATATAGCCAGTGGTTCAAGTGTGATATTAAATAACAAGGGGGACAGCGGACAGCCTTGCCTGGTGCCTCTGTATAGAGGAATAAAATCTGTAGTTGTATTATTTATAATAAGGGCAGAAACTGGATTACTATATAGTAACTGAATAAAATTACTGAAATGCCCTCTAAACCCAATTTTTTCTATTGTCGTGAACAAGTGACCCCAACCTATGTAATTGAATGCTTTTTCTGCATCTAAAGATAAAATGGCTGTATCCACTCCCTTTTGGCTTGTTGCTAATGAGTTATTCCAGAGATAGTCCAGAATAATCATGGTCTTCCTTAGATTCTTTACTGGGCTTCTCCCCTGCATAAAACCTACTTGATTTTCATGTATAATACCTTTAATTACCATCTGTAATCTGCTAGCTATTATTGATGTTAATAATTTATAGTCTGCATTTAGCAGCGAAATAGGTCTCTAAGACTCTACTAGATCTGGATCCTTTTTTTTTTTCAAGATTAGGACGACGTTAGATGCAGTGAAATATCTAGAGCATCTTACTTGTGAGCTAAAATATTTATTAAACAAACTACACAATGTTGGGGTCACTTCCTCCTGGACAATTCTATAAAACTCTGTAGGGAGGCAGTCTGGTCCTGGAGCTTTGTTGAGTTTAGCCTGTTTAATAGCCAACTTAATTTCTTGGTCTGTAATTGGAAAATTTAATTGCTGCAAATCTTCTTGTGAGATTCTGGGTAGAGTTAGCTTGGACCAGAATGTCTCCCTATCTGTGTGGCTAGGGGATTCTGCGTTATAAATTCCCTTAAAATAGTTATGGAAAACTTTTTTAATCTCCTCTGTCTGAGTGAATCTAATTCCATTCTGCCTAATAGCGGCTATCAGGTTACTATCTTTTGGTTTGGTGATTCTAGACAGATATTTAGCAGTCCTACCGGAGAACCCTCTGTAAAGGGCTTTTTGTTTTAATCCCTCTTGTATACACTTTTGTTTTAAAAAAATATCCCAATGTGTTTTGGCATGTCTATACCTATTCCAATTTTTACTTGATCTGGAAGCAATATAAGCGTTATACATATTTCTTACTGTATTTGAGAGTTGTAATTCTTTTTGTTTGATTTTTTTTTTAAACTGCACATATATGCCTTTATTTGTCCCTGGAGTACAGCCTTGGCGGCTTCCCAATATATTTCTGTATTCTCCTGGTATTGCCCATTGAAAGTTTGATATTCTATCCATTTAATTTTTAAAAAGTTTTGAAATTGGCTATTCATTGCTAGATATTTAGGGAAAAATAAGATGTTATTACCCTCTTTTTTGAATACCTCACCTCCAAATTCTAAAGAAATGATTGCATGGTCTGACAAGACGATGTCTTTGATGTCAGTCTTGCAGTCAAGCCCCATCAGGGCCTCTGCCACTAGAAATAAGTCAATCCTAGATAAGCTATGATGACTTGGTGACATGCATGTGTATGCCTTGGTATCAGGATGTTGGACCCTCCAGATATCTCTAACCCCCAATTGGCTACATATTTTTTGGAATATCCGGGTCTTCCTATAACTCCTATATATATCCTTTCTGCCGGTCCTATCCATGTTGGGGAAAGGTGTAAGATTAAGATCCCCTACTATTATTAGATTTTTCCCCAAGTACTCATATAATTTGTCTATGAATCCATTCCAAAATTGAATATCTACTCCATTGGGCCCATATACATTACAAATAATAAACAAAGTAGAATTAATTCTTATTTTAAGTATTTGGAATCTACCTCCAGGATCCTCCTCCAGGCCTACCAGCTCATAAGCTAAGTATTTCTTGACTAAAATTGCTAAGCCTTTCTTCCTATCCTCCCCGGCTATTGCAATGACATCCCCAACCCACTTCCCTTTTAACTTCATTATTTCTGGGTTTTTTAGGTGGATTTCCTGAAGCATTGCAAGATCCGGTTTATATAGACCTAGTTGTTTAATAATGGCTTTCCTCTTTATTGGAGAGATTCCACCTACATTCCAAGAAAGAAGGTTCAAAGAATTTGCATCAAAGCCTTTTCTGGCTGTTATAATGCTAGAAGAGGGGATCCGGATATCTCAGACACAGGGCCTAGGAGGATAGTGAAGGGGGGAGAGTGGGCATGGGGGGGGGGGATAAGAGAGAAAGAAGAAGAAGAAAAAAAAGAAAAAAAAAGAAAAGGAAACACAAAGCCCCTATAGAAATAAAACCAATACAGAACAAAACCCCAATAAAACAAATACATCCATACATCATCCAAACCATCAAATGCATACTCTTCCAAGCTATAGTGACAATTCTGGCAAATTTGAAATAGCTAATGCTGAAATTCCTTTATCATTGTATACCCTGCTCATTGCAAAAAGCCTGTGCTTCTTTGCTCGTGTTTAAAATGAATTGTGTCTCGTCTGTTATTACAACCAACTTTGCCGGGTATATAATTTTGACATTATAATTTGCATTTAATAATTTGGAGCAAAATGGAGACATTTCCTTCCGGCTTGCTGCCGTCTCACTAGAGAAATCTTGAAAGATTAGGATTCTATGCTGGTATATTATGAGCGGGTATACTTTCCTATATTGCCTGAGAAAATGCACTTTATCCTGAAAATTCAGGAAGTTTAGTACTATAGGCCTAGTGGATATGTTAACTTTTCTCATGTGTCGCACTGGGCCAGTTCTATGTACCCTCTCAATAGGTATCATGACATCAGTATTAATTTTAAGACTCTGAGGGAGGGTGACCGTGGCAAACTGCATCAGATCAAGATATTTACTGTCTTCTGGAAGACCGATGATTCTAAGGTTATTACGTCTGGATCGGTCTTCCAGATCCTCCACTCTACTCTGTAGTTTAGCAATTTTCTTGATATGTTCGGCGTTATTAACTTCAACTATATTTAATTTGTCCTCAATCTCAGATATTCTAGTCTCTGCTTCTATCAGCCTTGTAGAAAACTGTCTTACCTCTGCCGCAAGGCAGTTTATATCCTGCTTAATCTCTGCTTTCATGCTGTCTAATTGTGGCGTGAAAATCTTAGTTATCCTACTATGTGAAACTAATATATGTTATTGCCTGTTTTTTATTTTCAAGTCTGAGAGAGAAATGTAATAAACCTATTATGCTCATAAGATACCTATAAAAGAGTGTATAACCTAATCTGTTACTATGAATGTAATACTACCACTTCTTATGTTCCTTCATATTGTTATACCTTTGAGAATAGTTTTGAAAATACAGAAAATCTTAATAAAAATTATTTTAAAAAATACAAAAATACAAACTGCAAACTGTTTCTCAGCCTCCCAGACTGGCTGTTTCATCACGCAGTATAATACAACTCACACACAAGGAAGCTATGAATATACATACAAATGTTAAAACATTAAATTACAAGAGTTAATTATCTAACTAACATTAAAGGGACAGTCAACACCAGCATTTTTGTTATTTAAAAAGAAACATAATCCCTTTATTACCCATTCCCCAATTTTACATAACCAACACTGTTATGGAAATACACTTTTTAACTCTGTGATTACCTTGTATCTAAGCCTCTGCAAACTGCCCCCTTATTTTAGTTTTTTTTTTACAGACTTGCATTTTTAGCCAATTAGTGCTGGCTCCAGGGTAACTTCACGTGCACAAGCTCAATGTTATCTATATGAAACACATGATCTAATGCCCTCTAGTGGTCAAAATGCATTCAGATTAGAGGCAGTCTTCATTGTCTAAGAAATTAGCATATAAACCTCATAGAATTAGCTTTCAACTAAGAATATGAAGAGAACAAAGCAAAATTGGTGATAAAAGTAAATTGGAAAGTTGTTTAAAAAAATATTCCCTATTTAAATCATGAAAAAATTGGGACTTGACTGTCCCTTTAACACATTCTAAACTAATAAGTATCACTGATACAGTTTCAGTGCATCTGTATTGAATCATCTGCTCCTGTTGGATCAAATAATCACGAATCAGATTTCATGTCATCATCACTGGTTTTCTCCAATCGGAACATCTCAAAAGACACACCCAGCTCTTACCTATATTTTAATACAGAACAAACTGATCCAATAATAACGATGTTTTGTTAGCTATGTCACTCAAACAGGAAGAAAGTTTAATATCATGTCGGAACAAATATATAAAACATTACAAAAGATAAATACATTTATTTCTAATAAATTAAATTAAAAATTAATTAATCTAGATGGGAATCAAACCTTTAATAGATTGGCTAAAAAGTATCCCCAAAACATACAACTATACCATTATACTACTACTAGTTATTCCTAAACATAAATGATAGTCATTCATTCTCAATAATGTTATATATATAATCCATACATTTCAAACAAATAAATAAATCTCTAACACAATGTTCTACATGGATCCATAATAAATTACAATCTGAATTAAAGAAAAAAGGCTATCCTTACTAATCAATATATTATTACATCTGTTTGATAAACATAGCAATAGATGGCATGGGAATCATACTCTTGATCAAACAATCTTGAATTTATACAAAACAGATAACCATACCACTAGACTATACCAGATGGTTTATTAGTTCAAAAAATTAGGTTACCACAAATTTTCGTTCAAGGTTGAACTAAATATAAAAAGATATCAATCAAATACAGCTAAATTGATATTTTCATCTAAACCATCAGGATAAAGGGTATGCTCTTTAAAAATCCAATAAGATTTTTTCACATAATCTAGAGAATCTTGACTTCAACGTTAAACTCTCTGGGCTAGATTTATTAAACTGCAAATGCAGCTGTTCGGAAACATAAGTTAAGAAGCAGCGGTCTTAAGACCACTGCTCCTTAACTCATCTACCACCTCTGAGGTGGCAAACAGCATTCATCCCAATCGGATACTGCTAGCGGCAAGAAATGCTTGTGCAATGATAAATGCCAACAGTGTATGCTGTTGGCATTTAGCAATGTCGGGACATTCAATAAATCTACCCCTCTATCTGTTCTATAGGCATTATATTAAATGTATTAACACACCAAAGAAATAAATAGCAATGGCGCTAACCCCCTCTTTGAAATATAATAAAAACACTGATGTCAATCCTATTTGCTAATTTCTTACATCAAACCGTGTGTGATATCTAAATAAATAAAATACCTGTGTGCAATTAAAAGGTATTCAATAAAGTACATACAGATAAAAAATAAAAACAATGGAATAAAAAACGTTTTACCACTTTCCAAACAAATGTCAGTCCATAAGTCACTAGAGTCCTCTGCTGCTTGTTTACCAAATGGATCCTTCACACCAAATGAAGTAGGGCAAGAACTTTCACTCTGAAAAAGAAAAAAGCGCAAAGAGAGACTCAAGTGCAATAAATAACATAGACACTGCTGCTCTTAAAAATATGCACTTACAATGTTTAATTAATAATACAGCAGTTTAAAAACACAGCTTTCTCCTTTGGGGTAAAATATCCAAATACTCAGCTGCTCCGGTCTGCTTTCACAGCCTAGGTGTCTTTTTTCAATGTCCGCTCCCTTCAGCTGTTCACCGGAACTTTCAGTGTACGGGAAATCCTTGTTCCTGGGGCTATGGTAGCCCTAAGTGTCCAAAAAGCAAAGCATTCTATTCCTAGAACTACGGCTCCTCTGAAGAACCAAAGTACAATCCTGTGATACCTCTACGCGTTTCTTCTGCTATTGTGCAGGCTTTCTCAAGAGGATGAAGAGTCAAATGCTAGGTGGGTACAATGTCCGTCACAATAAAAACCCTCATGGCAGATCCTATTGGTTAAAATTTCCTCTATGTTATACCGGTAAAAAATATGCTCTGGGTCCTAGAGACCAAATTCCAGAGTACTATATTCCTTTTAGTGGTAATAAAAATATACAGTTAATAACAACATATCAAAAATTGGTAAATGCTGCAACTCAAAAAGCGATTAGTTTGCACCAAAGGTATAAAAATAAATACCCTAAAACATAAAAATGTGGCAATAATACTAAAATCCTACAAATAGATAAAATTTAATTAAGCAAGAGATATATTTAAAATTAATATAAAATATACGCATATTAAAATATAAAAAATCCCTGCAAACCAAACAAAATTCATCTATATGTGAAGGACATTCACAGTCTGGAGATAACATTTAAAAGGTATTTTATATATAAATATATATATTTGTGACTTTCCTATTGAAAATGGATGATTTAATTATAAATACCCAAAATAAACGGGAACATGGAGAGATAAAGGTATAGAAATGGATTTTTAGAAAATTTGATTGTATGTACATTATTACCTCTATTAATAAACTTCATTATTACCAAGACTCAAAATGTATTTAAGTTCCATCCTTAATATACCAAATATACAACACCATTTTATTAAAAAATCAATTCCATAATAAAAATATTAAGAATGTGATTATTACATCACACCATATGATTAAAAAATTCATTTTATATTAAAAATATGATTGTTAGAGGTTATTTAAGACGGAGGAGAAATGGGAAAGAAAAAATTATACAAGGAGTGCTATTAAAGGGGCCCTGAATGTATTTAGAACAAATCAGATTTTTCATTAATCACATGAAAGCTGCTATGTCAATGTCTATGTTTAATCCTTTTGGATGTAAACTGTTAAGTTTTTGTATCCAAAAGGTTTCTTGCTTCCTTAGGCTCATCAACCTGTTACTACAACTATTAGGTATCCAATCAATTGCTTGTATTTTTAGGGACCTAGAGTCTCCCCCATGATGTTCTGCAAAATGTAATGGTACACTGTGATTGTCTATTTTTTCTTTTATATTGTATAAATGTTCTGTCAGTCTACTTCTTATCTTCCTTTTGGTGCGCCCTACGTAGATTTTATTACACCCACAGGTTAAGAGGTACCCTACATAAGTGGTGTCACATGTACACCTACTCTTAATATTAAAAGACTTAATGCCTTCACTATCTTTAAATTGATTATCCTTATTGATGTGTTTGCACATACTGCAGATTTTCTTTCCACACTTGTATGTCCCTGGTTTTAGACTAAGCCAATTACTTTTTCTATTGATTTCTGTGGTTTCAGACTTCCTCAATTTACTGGGAGCTAGAAGGTTTTTCAAACTTCTCCCTTTCTTGAAGGTGAACACAGGTTCTTCTGTCAAAATAGGAGCCAATACAGAGTCTGTCTTAAGAACACCCCAATGTTTCTTAATTACATTCTTAATAATATTATGACCCTCGTTGTAAGTAGTAATAAACCTTAAAGTGTCCTTGTTTTCTTGAACTGATTTATTGTTTTTGGGTTTTAAAATAGAGTCTCTATCTGCTTCCTGTGCCCTATTGTATGCTAGTTCTATCGTATTTCTGTTATAGCCCTTTTCTCTAAACTTAGTACTCATATATTCAGCCTCTTTTTTAAACATCTCTATATCTGAGCAGTTACGTCTAAGTCTTAAAAACTGTCCATATGGCACATTATCTTTCCACCTTTTGAGGTGGGCACTTCCATTATCTATGTAACTATTTCTATCAGTTGGTTTACTGAAATTACTCACCGCTGTTTTTAAGTTGGCATCTACATATAACCAAAGGTCTAAAAATTCAATTCTTGTTCTTGAATGTTTACCTGTAAAATTTAAGTTAAAATCATTATTATTCATATGTGATAAAAAATTATTAATCAATGATTCGTCACCATCCCAGAGGATAATAACGTCATCTATGTAACGATAATACTTTATAATATTATTTATAAAAGGATTATTATTCCAAACCTTCTCAATTTCGAATCTGTGCATATAAATATTAGCATACGATGGGGCAAATGTAGTCCCCTTTGCTGTTCCTTTCACCTGTTTATAGAACACATCTTCAAAAATAAAATAATTGTGCTCTAAAATAAATCTCGTGCAATCAAGAATAAAATTCAATTGTTCTACTGAGAATTTCCAGTTCAACAGTTCCATTTCAAGGGCCTTCAATCCTTTCTCATGGGGGATTGAGGTATAAAGCGCTGACACATCGAAAGTTACCCAACAGTAGTTTTCTTTCCAGTCTAAACCTTCAAATATATTGATGGTTTGTGTGGTGTCCTTGATGTATGATTTAGTGTTTTTAACGATTGGTTGTAGGTAAAAATCAATATATTTTGAGACTTTATCACTCAGGGAATCAATCCCAGAGATTATAGGTCTCCCAGGTGGCTTTTGTATATCCTTATGCACCTTAGGCAGGTGATAGAAAATTGGGATCCTAGGTTCATTCTCCTGTAAGTATCTAAACCCATCGTTATCAAGGACTCCTTCTGTTTTTGCTAACACTAATATTTTATTAAGCTTATTCTGGTATTGTTTAGTTGGATTCCCGTTAATAATTTGATAAGTGTCTGTGTCTTTTAGTAGATTATAGGCCTCAGCTAAATAGTCTTCCCTCTTCTGTATGACAATCCCACCCACCTTATCTGCTGCCCTAAAAATGATATTTTTATTATCCATCAATTTCTTAAGAGAGTTTCTCTCCTGGGAGGTTAAATTATCGTTATATTTATTGATTAAATTCTTCCTTTTCTTGTGGAATAGATTAAAAACTTCTTCCATAACCATCTTTGTAAAGACTGGAATTTGGTCCCCCTGTGTCCCAACTGGATAAAATGTAGAGGGTCTTTTCAAATTACTATGCTTAATCATAGATTCTTCCTCATATATAGAAATATTTAGCAATTCTTCTATTGTATTGATACTCTCATTAACGTCCTGGCCATTCACACCCATTATATATATTAAATGTATTAGTCTTACACCTATGATAAATCCTTGTATGTCTAGGTACAGTATGTGCCAAACATCCCCTTTTAATACTTTTTAAATGTTAAGTCCATCTGTTTTTTTCTACAGGTGTGCCCAATATATTGGGCCCCAGATTTACAGTGTAATAAATACACCACAAATCTAGAAGTACAATTCATATGTGATTTCACTGGAAATATTTGTTCTGTAGCACTAGACTTAAATTCAGATGATTGTTTCATAAGATATAGACATGTATTACATCCCTTTCGGTGGCATCTCATCACCTTATTAGACAAATCCCCTAACCAATTCTTCTTCGTCTTCTTTGTGTATACTGCTATTTTTATCCTTTTCTTTTTGAGTTTACTAGTCTGTTTTTAATAGTTGATGCCCTTCTAAAGATATATCTCGGTTTCTCTGGCAATTGTTTTAAAATAGGATCTTTACCCACAATTTTTAGGTTTTAATCCCTCACAATAATTATAATTTGGAGTTATGGAAGCAAATTAAACAAAAGTGTATTTATAATCTATTTTTTTCTATACTTAAAATTAGCAAATGTGAAAGTAAAAAATATATATAATATATACATAAAAAAAGAAAATATACATTTAAATTAGATTAGCTCAATTTCATTTGCCAGTAAATGTAAACCCTATCTAACAGAAGATACATTATAAACAGACTCTTCCTTGATTTGAGGAGAGGCTCATTTATGCTAAATATCATTTGATCTTACCATGATGATTATACATAAATATTCCACATTTTTTCAAAGTAGAAGAGAAGACTAACATGATTTTGAGATCTGAGAAAATTTTGATTTAGGAAGTACTTCTGGTATTTTAAGTGCTTACATTATCTTATCTTTAAAGGACTTGCTATTTCAAAATGTCATCACTTGTAGCCTCATTACAAAGATAAATAGGTTTAGGAATTCTATGGATGACATCAATCTAACCCTCATGATGGTCAAAATCCTCCACTATCAAAATGAAGTATTGTCTAACAAATTGCTTTAGATCTTTTGATTGCATTCACTTAAGAATGTCTCATAACTTCAAGTTATTCCTGCTATTTCTGTGAACCACAGTATCCTTCCAAATGTCTCAATTCTGTAATAAAATGTTCTTTCACACTCTTGCATTCCCCTTTCAGTCCCCTTTATCCCATTTATTCTACAACCTACTGAGTTCAATTTTAGTAAGCTCCTTTTTAAAGTCATTTTTTTAAATGTTTGTTGTTTACTGTGCAAAATATTACTTTGTTAAATGTTTGTGTATATTATGAAGTATTTACAGGAAGTCATATTGTTTTCTGCTTTTTAAGTTAAGACTTAATTTCTTAACACTTTGCACTGTTTTAAATTTAGTTACAATGTAGTTATTATGTTGAAATAAATAGGAAGAGATGTTATTAAATAAACACCGATAATTATTGTTGTGCTTGTTGATAGCTTTGCTGGGGTTATGTACAAAGCTACCCTTCAGTATTCACAAGAGCATCTTCTTCAAATATGTAGCCCAGGTCCTCTCCTCCAGCAGCCTACACCTTCATGTTGTCCATAATGGTTTAATATTTCCGCTCCAAATGGAGCCTTATAACAGTGCCTGCTCTTCCACATTTAACCCAGGGTCTCACTTCCACCTAAGCTGCTTTTTCATCAGGGACTCCTATTCAGCACTTTTCCTGGCAGTCTCCATCAGACAGCCTTGATTACATTTTTGTTCCTCAAGGAAACACAAAATGTTTCCATATTTCAACCTGTATTACTCAGTACAGGATATTCCTTATGATTTTTAATATTAAAAAATAGGGCCATAAGTGATAAATGGCATAATGTTGCATCAAGGTAGCTTGGAACTGCCCACTCACACTATCCACTGAATACACTTCTTTTGTTAGACCAAATAACAAATACAGTTAGTCCCACGTTTTTCTTACATTGAGACCATGTATTTTAATTGGTGCTGTTTCACAAAGTAACAATGCTACATTAATTTACATAGAATGCTACATGCCTTGATCCAACTTCCATGTGGCAACTCACTATGACATGCCTAAAGTCATGTGGTCAGAACCACCAATGAGCAGTGTGTATCCTTGGTGATTTAAAACAATAGCTACTCGATTTTTGCCGAACTCAAATCACTGGCCATACAGACAGTCCACTAAGTATACTAAAAAAGCACCATAAGCAGTTTAATAACATTGTTCAATTTATGAATTAAAATATGTAACATATTAAAGGAGAAGATAATGCAGAGTTTACAACTTATGCATTTTAGCTTGTTACTCTTAGCTAATTTATCCTTTTTGAGTTCACTCTCTATGCCATCTTTCCCAAGCTCACTAGCTCACAGTGATCCCAAAAGGCATTTTAACTTCTCCAGCTATAAGTTCTGCAGACCCTGAGCTGATTGCTAAGCATTCATGTACACATGCTTAATCTTGCACTTAAATTGGTGTGTGTGAGAGGGAGCTTGTAAGGGTGGCTTTAGGCAAGATCTGACTACTGTAGTAGGTTGAGGCTTTTATGAAGCAGTAACATAGGGGTGAGCTTTCAACAAAACATTCAACTCAATGGGACCATTGCACTTGGCCAATCTTTTTAATTCATTGCTCCTTCCACTCTTCTGTGGAGGAGGAAGGTAAATCTTCAAAAGCCTATAAGCACTAAGAGGCTTATCTATCAAGCCGTAAACTTTCTTGCATTCGACGGCACCAATACGCTTGCCAAACATCACCTTACATCGCGTCCACGGACCGGAATACGCTCTCCTTATGTATTAAAAAACAAGCACCAAGTACGGGGCAATGAGCAGCGGACTGTTGTTAACTAGCAGTCATCGATCTCGCTGCTATTCGGCTTTGTACCAACTGTATTTATACCCTGTCACTAAACACTGCCACTATACTAAAATGTTTAACCCCTATCCCGCCACTCCCGGACCCCCCCCGCAACTAAATAAAAGTATTAACCCCTATCCCGCCATTCCCGGCCCCCGCCGCAACCTTAATAAAGTTATTAACTCCTATCCCGCCACTCTCGGACCCTGCCGCAACTTTAATAAAGTTATTAACCCCTATCCAGCTGCTCCCGGACCCCACCGCAACTAAATAAATGTATTACCCCTAAACCCCTGACCTCCCACATCACTTCCACTTACTAAACCTATTATCCCCTAAACCGCCAGCCCCCCACATCGCCATAAACTAAATTAAGCTATTAACCCCTTAACCTAAAAACCCGCTAACTTTACATTAAAATTACAACATCCCTATCTTATAATAAATGTAAACTTACCTTTAGAATTAAATAAAATTATATTAAACTATCAATTAACCTACCCTAACTATTATAATAAAATTACATTAAACTACCAATTAAATTAACTATATTACATATTTAAAAACCTAACCCTTCTCAAATTATTTCAATCTACAATAAAAAATTACTAAATTACAAAAAATAAACACTAAGTTACACAAAAAAACACTGTTACAAAAAATAAAAAACCACAGTACCAAAAATAAAAAAGAATTACACCTAATCTACTAGCCCTATCAAAATAAAAAAGCCCCCCCAAAATAAAAAAAACCCTAGCCTACAATAAACTACCAATGACCCTTAATAGGGCCTTTTGCGGGGCATTGCCCCAAAGAAATCAGCTATTTTACCTGTAAAAAAATACAACCCCGCACACAACAGTAAAACCCACCACCCACACAACCAACCCCCCAAATAAAAACCCTATCTAAAAAAAACTAAGCTCCCCATTGCCCTGAAAAAGGGCATTTGTATGGACATTGCCCTTAAAAGGGCATTTAGCTTTAACAATAAAACCCACCCAAAAAAACTTAAATAAACCTAACACTAACCCCCGACGATCCACTTACAGTTCTTGAAGTTCCGCTTGAAGAATCCATCTAGCCGGGCAAGAAGTCTTCATCCATGCAGCCTCTTCTATCTTCATCCATCCGACGAGGAGTGGGACCATACTGAAGACAACCGGCGCGGAGCTGGTCCATCCTGAAGACATCCAATGAGGAGCTCCTCTTCAATATGGTCTCCGCCGTAAACTGGATCTTGAATGCAAGTGACATCATCCAAGATAGCCTCCCTTGCATTCCTAATGGCTGAAAGGTTCCAATCAGCCAATAGGATTAGAGCTGCTAAAATCCTATTGGCTGTTCCAATCAGCCAATAGGATTGGAGCAGCTCTCATCTTATTGGCTGCTCCAATCAGCCTCCAGGGTGGCAGATTGAAAACCAGCTATGCTGGGCCGGAATAGCCGCGAGCGTACCGGTTAAATATTTGATAACTTTTAAAAAGTGTCAAATAGTGCCGAATGTGTATTCGGAAATTCTGTAATGACGTAATCATCGATCTGTGACGGATTGAGACCGGCGGATTGTATGTTTTGCTGGTCCGAAGGCATTGATAACTAGGTCGAATCAAGCTCCCCGCAATTATGCTGCGGAATTCCAGCGTATTTGCGGTTCATGGCTTGATAAATATCCCCCTAAGTCTTGCATTATATGTTAGTAAACTGCTGCAAAACATGATCTAACATGATGCTTTTGGTACATTTGTGGTGGGGTGATAATCTTGGATTAATCTGAATTTAACTGATCCTGGCCTTTTAAGAGGTTCCCTTGCTATAATATAAACAATAATAATTATTGTTATTAATTGTTTTATTTATATATATCTCCCCACTCAAGCACTTTGCAGCAAAACTCGTCTTCTATATTATATGTTGAGGGTCATAAATAACAGCTTTTGTTTTCAAAGATATGTTCAAGAACAAGCAACTGTTAAAAATCTAAATATATACTTAAAGATTGGGGTGCACTCAGTATTTATAGTTTTGACAGTTTCCAGTGCTAGCCATCATAATAAGAATGGCGTTAACAAGTAGAAAAGATAAAGTATGCTACATATTATTGCATACTAAAGAGTGACAAGGCTACATACATACCAATTTAGAAAAATAGAAAATATACATTTTATTACACAAAAGGACATATATCTGCCATCAATATACAAAATAATTAAAACCTTTGCTCACACACACACATATATATATATATATATATATATATAATATTTTATATATATATATATATATATATATATATATATATATATAATCCAAGAAAAAAGCAGGCACTCTCCGTTTATAAATAGCAAAATTTACTAAGTAAATTTTGCTATTTATAAACGGAGAGTGCCTGCTTTTTTCTTGGATTGTTTGAAGCTACTTGCTGTGCACCCCGGACATCATTTGAGAGTGCTTGACCGCTTGACATTGTTTATATATATATATATATATATATATATATATATACATACATACTCACCGGCCACTTTATTAGGTACACCTTGCTAGTACCGGATAGGACCCCCTTTTACCTTCAAAACTGCCTTAATTTTTTGTGGCATGGATTTAACAAGGTGTTGGAAACATTCCTCAGAGATTTTGGTCCAAATTGACATGATATCATCACACAGTTGCTGCAGATTTGTCAGCTACACATCCATGATGCAAATCTCCGGTTCCACCATATCGAAAAGGTGCTCTATTGGATTGAGATCTGGTGACTGTGGAGGCCATTGGAGTACAGTGAACTCATTTTCATGTTCAAGAAACCAGTTTGAGATGATTTGAGATTTGTGACATAGCGCATTATCCTGCTTAAAATAGGCATCAGAAGATGTGTGCACTGTAGCCATAAAGGGATAGACATGGTCAGCAACAATACTCAGGTAGGCCGTGGCATTTAAACAATGCTCAATTGGTACTAAGGGGTCAAAAGTGTACCAAGAAAATATCCCCCACACCATTACACCACCACCAGCCTGAACTGTTGATATAAGGCATGATGGACCCATGCTTTCATGTTGTTTGAATGTCGTACCTGAAATCGAGACTCATTAGACCAGGCAACTTTTTTCCAATGGGTAGGAGAGTGACGTCGCTACAGCCTGAAGGGGGTGTGTGCGCTGCTATCCAATTGCAGCCCCAAGAAATCGGCAAAAGAAAAGAGAAGCACTGTTGGCGTGGTGCCAGCTAAAAATGCGGATCAAGCCCAATCCAAATAGTAGAAGGTAGAGGGAAGCAGCACTCTTACTCCATGGTCCTTAAAATCCAAAAGGTTTATTTCAAAAAATGTTAAAACACGTAGAAAAGTGGACAAGCACAGCACAATACAAATGCAAGCTATACAGGTGGAGGGGGGGGAGCAAATCCTTACATGTTTCGTGCTATGCAGCACTTAATCATAGGATAGCTCACCACCTGTGCAGCACACCTTTAAAGGAGCAATGGCCAATCATTCAAAGCCATAGTATACCCAAAATGAATGTCTTAAAGGCATACTGCACAGGTGTGAGAAGAAATGGTGTAACATAATAATACAGAAAAAAAACTTATTACATAAGAAGTACAAAATGAAAATGAAAGTGAAAATAAAAATGAATGTAAAAAACACATCAATAAATCATGTTACACAAAATCCAAATTAGTCTCAAAAAGAAAAATAATTGTGATTGTAAATCTTGTTATGAATCTAAGACAGATGAGATATAGTAATGAAAGATATATATCTATATCATCATATACACAAGGCAAGACAAAAATCAAAAATCAAAAATCAAAAAATCAAAAAATCAAAAAATCAAAAAGATTTCAAAGGCAATAAAGTACAAATCAAATGGAATATACAACTTTTGATAAAACCTTAGAAAAAGTGGTATTGATTTTTCAAAATGTCATGCACTAATTGTGTTCATATTCACATTACCATGTTAACAGTGGGATTGAAAAAACTAAACATAACTTATGTTTTCAGAAATCAAAATTTTGGAGTCTGATATACATATGTTATAAGTGTATTATAACACTGTCAAATTTTTTCATATTTTTTCATAATTTTTTCATATCCCTTCATATTTTTTCACAGTGGTAGATAAATACAAAAATAAAAAAAGTTAATGTGAAAACATATACAGATATGTATAATTGTATACATCAAGGTGTCAAAATATGAAGATATGTGAATGTAATACTGAATATATTTAGAATGAGAGTAAGATAAAGCAAAAATATAAAGCAAAAATATAAACTAAATAGATAAATAATTTTGATGAATATTCTTGATATGACTACGACAATGGGTGTCTACATAGATGGGACTTATTTAAGATGGCACAAGTTACTCAACAAAGTAACTAATGTCCCATTCTTTATTTAGACCAAAAGGTACCCTCGTGTTAAGTTTCCAAATCCAAAAAAGTTCTTTCTTGGACAATATATTGTAAATGTTTCCTCCCCTAATGGGCTTTTTGGCTATGTCTATTACTTTTACAGTAAATTTTGGCTGATCAGTAAAATGTATGCAATTGAAATGTCTTGCTACACTCGAATCCTTGTTATAATTTTTAATATCCCTTCTGTGCTCTCTTATTCTTGATCTAAGGGCACGTGAGGTCTGACCAACATACTGTTCAGAACAGAGGGTACAGTCTATAAGATAGACGACGAATGTTGTACTGCAATTGGCGTAATGATTAATCTTAAAATTCTGTTTGGTTACATGACTGGTGAATTCAGTCTCCATAGATATCTGTAAGCAAGTAAGACAGTTTCGAGATAGACATTTAAAAGTGCCCTTCTTATTCAGCCACTGGCACCCCCTTGGACCCACTTGGCTGTTCACCATGCTGGGCGCAAGCTTTTTAGCAAGTGTGGGTGCCTTTTTAGGCACAAATTTGACCTTATCTACAAAATTTACTAGAATATCATCACCTTTAAGTATGGATAAGTTACCTTTAATAATTTTACATAAATCATTGAATTGTGAAGAATACTCTGTCGAAAATACTACTAAATCTTTATCACACATTGCTTTATTGGCCTTGTTATTCCGCTTTCCCTCTTTAGAATTATAGGTACATCTCACCTCATCTAAGGACTGCTGGAGTATATTCCGATCGTAACCTCTAGCACAAAGCCTATCCATCAATTTGGTGGCTTGGATATTAAACAATTTATCTGAATTGGAGTTTCGACGTAACCTAAGAAATTGGCTCTTAGGTATCGAATTTATAAGATGTTTGGGGTGACATGATGTGGCATGTAAAATCGTATTGCCAGAGGTTGGTTTTCTATATGTGTCAGTGACGATCTTATTAAGTTCGACTGAGCCAACTAAGGTGAGATCCAAAAAATGAATTTCTTTATCTTGGATCTCCCCCGTGAACTGTAAATGTAGATCATTATTGTTTACAAATTTGAGGAAATCCTCAAAGACAAAGTCACCTTTGACCACAAAGATAAGGTCATCAATGTAACGCATATATATGCAGATGTTATCTATGAAAGGGTTATTGCCATTATAGAGGCTGCCGAGTTCCCACCATCCCACAAATAAGTTAGCGAATGAGGGGGCAAATTTTGCCCCCATCGCAGTACCACAGATTTGTAAAAAGTACTCACCATTAAACTTGAAGTAATTGTGGGACAGTAGGAACTCGACAGTCTCACAAAAAAACAATTTAAATTCCCTGGAATAATTTGTATAATTATCCAAAAAGAAACCAATGGCACACAATCCCAAATTGTGCGGTATACGTGAATATAGTGACACCGCGTCAATCACCACCCACCTATGATCTTTATCCCATTTCATCTTGTTAATGATAGTTAAAAGATGGGATGAATCCCTTAGATAACTACTAAGGTTCTGTACCAGTGGCTGTAGGACTGAGTCAACCCACTCAGACAATGGTTCAAACAACGAGCCAATCCCAGAAATTATTGGACGGCCTGGTGGGTTGACTGAGTCCTCGTGTAATTTAGGCAGGTGGTGAAAGACCGGCGTCACGGGAAACTGTGGAACTAGGGAAACACACTCCTCTTGTGAAATGAAACCTAATGCAAGTGCATCTTCAAGTAACCTGTCCAATTTGTGGGTGAATTCTTTTTCTGGGTTATAAGATAACTTTCTATATGTAATACCATTGTTCAATTGCTTATAGGCTTCATCAATGTATTGAGCTTTATTCATAACTACGACATTACCTCCTTTGTCTGATGAACGAATGACAAGATCATGTTTACTTTCTAATTGTCTGATTGCTGCTTTTTGTCTTTTTGTAAGATTATCACTATGGCCTGTTGTAGTGATATGTTTACCCAGTTCCACAATCTCTTTTTCCACCTGTTTTTGGAATAAATTAATATGTGTGCCCCTAGATTGTGTGGGGTAAAAGTTAGATCTTATTCTTTTAGGTTTTGGAACATCTGAATCATTCACACCATCAGCAGTAGTGTCCAGTGTTCTTAACTCCTCCAGAATACATATGTCTTTAAAATCAAAAGTTGATTCTGGATTAGTACTAGGCAAATTGCTGATGGGGAGGGATATATTGTTTTCTCCCTCAGTAATTTCATCTGGTACATCTAGTTCCACTTCTTCATTATCAGAAATACTAGAAAAGTGTCTACGTAGTGTAAGCTTCCTAACAAATTTATTGAGATCCAACAAAGTATTAAATACCGAAAAATTATAGGTGGGAGCAAAACCCAGACCCTTAGATAATACACTAACATGGCTTTCAGTGAGTTCAAAGTTCGATAAATTGACGACACTGAGTGCTAGTTCTTCTTTGCCTTTCTCTTTGAAGATCTTTTTCCTTCTTCTGGAACCTGCTCTGCGTGTCCTCTTTTTTCCTTTCCTAAAGGGATGTCTTGACTTTTAGTTTTCAAACGGACTTCATTTTCTTTCTTCTCACGTCCTGATGGAATCAGCCAATCAGAATCAAGTTCAATCCGATTGGCTGATTCAATCAGCCAATCAGATTGAGCTTGCATTCTATTGGCTGTTCCGATCAGCCAATAGAATGCGAGCTTAATCTGATTGGCTGATCGGATCGTCATTCGTCGGGAAGTCGTCGTCGGAAGAAGATGGGTCCGCGGTGGAGGTCTTCAAGATGGAGCCGGTCCTCATCGGATGAAGATAGAAGATGCCGCTTGGAAGATGATGGTTGCCGGTCCGGATCTACTCTTCTTCCCGGATAGGATGAAGACTTTGGAGCCTCTTCTGGACTTCTTCAGCCGTCGGATGATGGATGTCTAGCCCCCGCTTGGGCTTAGATGAAGATTTTGGAGCCAGGACGCATCGGTGATACCCGGTGAGGTGAAGACAAGGTAGGAAGATCTTCAGGGGCTTAGTGTTAGGTTTATTTAAGGGGGGTTTGGGTTAGATTAGGGGTATGTGGGTGGTGGGTTGTAATGTTAGGGGGGGGTAGTGTATGTTTTTTTTTACAGGCAAAAGAGCTGAATTCTTTGGGGCATGCCCCGCAAAGGGTCCTGTTCAGGGCTGGTAAGGTAAAAGAGCTTTGAACTTTTGTAATTTAGAATAGGGTAGGGCATTTTTTTAGTTTGGGGGTCTTTGTTATTATATTAGGGGGCTTAGAGTAGGTGTAATTAGTTTAAAATTGTAATATTTTTCTGATGTTTGTAAATATTTTTTTATTTTTTGTAACTTAGTTCTTTTTTATTTTTTGTACTTTAATTAGTTTATTTCATTGTATTTATTTGTAGGAATTGTATTTAATTTATGTATTGATAGTGTAGTGTTAGGTTTAATTGTAGTTATTTGTAGGTATTGTATTTAATTAATTTATTGATAGTGTAGTGTTAGGTTTAATTGTAGGTAATTGTAGGTATTTAATTTAATTTATTTATTGATAGTGTAGTGTTAGGTTTAATTGTAACTTAGGTTAGGATTTATTTTACAGGTAATTTTGAAATTATTTTAACTATTTTAGCTATTAAATAGTTACTAACTATTTAATAGCTATTGTACCTGGTTAAAATAAATACAAAGTTACCTGTAAAATAAATATAAATCCTAAAATAGCTATAATATAATTATGATTTATATTGTAGATATATTAGGGTTTATTTTACAGGTAAGTATTTAGTTTTAAATAGGAATAATTTATTTAATAAGAGTTAATTTATTTCGTTAGATTTAAATTATATTTAACTTAGGGGGGTGTTAGTGTTAGGGTTAGACTTAGCTTTAGGGGTTAATACATTTATTAGAATAGCGGCGAGATTCGGTCAGCAGATTAGGGGTTAATAATTGAAGTTAGGTGTCGGCGATGTTAGGGAGGGCAGATTAGGGGTTAATAAATATAATATAGGGGTCGGCGGTGTTAGGGGCAGCAGATTAGGGGTACATAGCTATAATGTAGGTGGCGGCTCTTTGCGGTCGGCAGATTAGGGGTTAATTATTGTAGGTAGGTGGCGGCGACGTTGTGGGGGGCAGGTTAGGGGTTAATAAATATAATATAGGGGTCGGCGATGTTAGGGCAGCAGATTAGGGGTACATAGCTATAATGTAGCTGGCGGCGGCGTGCGGACGGCAGATTAGGGGTTAATAAGTGTAGGTAGCTGGCGGCGACGTGGGGGGCAGATTAGGGGTTAATAAATATAATATAGGGGTCGGCGGTGTTAGGGGCAGCAGATTAGGGGTACATAAGGATAACGTAGGTGGCGGTCGGCAGATTAGGGGTTAAAAAAGTATCACAAACTGTATGGGTGTGTGATGGAATCCTAAACCCCACTCACCTGCCCCAGCAGTAAAATCCAACCTCAGAGAACACCACCAAACTTCAAATATACAGCATTAGCACTAACGTAAATACATCGATCCTCATACTACAATAAGAGAGGATCAATCTTTACCGTTCAGCAACACGCCACCTCCTAGAGTGGTACATAAAAATAGACACAGTTTAAAGACACTACTAATGAAAACTGATCCATGGCACAGTGAAAATACGTGGCTAGCTAAAACCAAGAATGGCTGATGGTAGCACTTTGTTGACAGGCCAAAAATGTCATCACCCCAATTCCACCAAAACATATCTTGTCAGACATCGACTCACATGCACATCACAATACGTGGTTTATTTTCTCTCCTGCCCATGTGGCCACTACTATGTAGACAAGATTAGCACATCTTTCCGAGAACGACTGGCTAACTACAAGAGCGCAATAAGGGCAGCCTTCAAGGATAGACAATCGGACCAGCCGGTTGCCCGGCATTTTTTGGAACTAAAACATCCCATAGCATCACTGAGAGCGATGCTTATTGATAGAGTAGCCCCCCTAAGGAGAGGAGGCGACAGGGACACAGAACTACTACGCTGTGAAACCAGGTGGATCTTCAGACTCAATAGACTTTTACCCCACGGACTAAATGTACACCTTGATTATGCTTTGCTCTATTTAAAGCTGCTGAGCCCTTGTATCTATGTCACCTTTTGTGTGAGAAACCTGCACCATATTACTATGCCTATGGGGTGGCAGTTTCTGTTCATGGTAATCTTGTCAAAGCGACTGGTTTGGTGTAAACACTTTTGGCCTGATTGACTGTCATCTTTTACCTATGAGGGCTCTGCCCATCCTTGTCTAACATAAGTCTGCTGATCTTAGTGTTTGGGTGTTTATGTTGGCCCAATGGGGTCATGTGTATTTAGGGTTTTGCTATGGGTGGCTCTGAATCCCTGTAAGAATTACATCTGTCACTGATCGTTGAGTGTACTTGACGGAAAGGCTATGTGTCCCCTTTAGAGGACCAACTTTGCTTCCGTATAATTAGTCACTTGGCTAGATTTATCCCTTTTTCTTATATAGTGTGCACATGTCTCTGTTGGTGGTGAATCGGACACTGGGGGTTTATGTCCCCCCTAGGTGACCCACTGCTTCCTTACAACTAGATTTTTATCTATCAGTACTGTCCCAATAATAGAGGTTATATATTTTGGTTTTATGGGGTCTGATTTACCCACACTGTATATCCCTTTGTAATTTTCACAAGCAAACATTGGGCTTTGTACCCATGTTCTGTGTCTTTTAGTTACAGGCACTAGTCCTGGGCATTAGAGGTTTTGCTCCTATATATTGATGAGTGTTACAGTGTTTTGCTAGCTAGAGGCGAGATAAATCACCCCATGACAGCTTGGGTGACTTGTTTGCAGGTGCATACACATGTAATGTCTGTTAATCCTTGTCACAATGTAATGTACATTTTAGCTCTGTGTACTGGCTATTATTTGTAAGTAAGATATTTGGATTTGAATAGATTGTTAACAGACTTTTGGTTGCTTGTAATTAGGTAGCTGTGTCTGTGAGCACTCTGGTGTTTTTGGGTGATCATTAGTGCGTGTTCCCAGTGTCCGGTGTACTCACAGCTGATACCCATTCCCCATTAGCGTAAGTAACGCTATTTAAGGAAGAGCTGGGTGTTCAGGCAGATTATGCCTATTTTTCGCGGAGCACAGCTGAATAGCTGATTTATGGTAAGGCCCGCTTGTTTGTAAACTATCAGCTTGCCTGTTTGGTGGCTATTGCTATATTTAAGTAAGGGAATCATTTATGATACAACACCGGTGTGGGTTGTGAATTTAATGGCGCTGCTTATTCTCAGTATTGCACTCCTGGGACTATGTTTTCCTTTATGGGTGCCGCACATGTAATATGAAGGTTGTGATAACGTGTTCTGATGGGGTAGTGTGAACAGTTGGTTTCCCTGTATCGAGTGATTTGCTCGGTGACTCTGCAGCGCTGGGGTAGTGCGGTTTTGGGTTTTGTAGTATGAGGATTGATGTATTTAGTGCTAATGCTGTATATTTTAAGTTTGGTGGGGTTCTTTGAGGTTGGATTTTACCGCTGGGGCCAGTGAGTGGGGCTTAGGATTCCATCACACGCCCGTACAGTTTGTGATACGCCCTTGATAAGCCATTGTCACTCTGGGGCTGCTGGACTCTTGAAATTGCATGCATCACGATTTGGGGGCACTTTCAGCACCTGCTATGTGAGGTTGACTTAAAGGGCCATGATACCCACATTTTTACTTTCATGATTTAGAAAGAGAATGCATTTTTAAACATCTTTCTAATTTACTTCTATTATCTAATTTGTTTAATTCTCTTGATATTCTTTGCTGAAAAGCATATCTAGATATGCTCAGTAGCTGCTGATTGGTTGCTGCACATAGAAGTCTCATGTGATTGGCTCACCCATGTGCATTGCTTTTTCTTCAAATAAGGATATCTAAAAAATGAAGCAAAATAAATAATAGAAGTAAATTGTAATGTTGTTTAAATTTGTATGTTCTATCTGAATCATGAAAGAAAGATTTTGGGTTTAGTGGCCCTTTAACGCTGACATATGTGCAGACATTATGCGGTCTGTTTATGGTATTATGTGGTATCCTCTACTCCATAAGGTCTTAAAGGGGTGTTGCATGTATTGTGCCACATTACAGACTTCTGCCACTACTGTGTTCCATGACACAGGGGTCTGAAAAGCCCCGGGTGTATCTATTTACATGTAGCTTCACTATATGGTTAAGAGTCTCTCTCATGTGTAGTTTTGTGTTTAATTGGGCACTTGGACAGGCAGTCGTGAGACAGTTCTCACTATTCTGGATATTTATTTGCATAGTGTATTGTGTTCTATTTTTATTGAGACAAGGTCCTCCCAATTCAGATTTTGTGACTGGCTGTTATTCTTTGTGACCCTCTGCCCGATAAGAGTTTCAGTTTATATGATTGGTTTTAAATTTGTATAAAAAGTAACTATGGTGTTTGGTGTAAAATGCGTTTGTGCTCTCATTACCGCATTTGCTTTCAACTTGTAATACGCATGGTATTTAAGACGTGTGCAAAACATTTAGCGCCACTTGTAATCTACCCTAGTGCTGGGTATATAGAATGGTGCATCCTCAATAGTGTACAGTGAGGAGAAAAATTATTTGATCCCCTGCTGATTTTGTATGTTTGCCCACTAACAAAGAAATGATCAGTCTATAGGTTTATTTGAACAGTGAGAGACAGAATAACAACAAAAACAGTTATAAATTGGTTTGCATTTTAATAAGTGAAATTAGTATTTGACCCCTTTGCAAAACATGACTTAGTACTTGGTGGCAAAATCCTTGTCAATCACAGAGGTCAGACATTTCTTGTAGTTGGCCACCAAGGTTGCATACATCTCAGGAGGGATTTTGTCCCACTTCTCTTCGCAGATCCTCTCCAAGTCATTAAAGTTTTGAGGCTGATGTTTGGCAACTCGAACCTTCAGCTCCCTCTACATTTTTTCTATGTGATTAAGGTCTGGAGACTGGCTAGGCCACTCCAGGACCTTAATGTGCTCCTTTGTTGCTTTGGCCGTGTGTTTTGAGTCATTGTCATGCTGGAATACCCATTAACGACCAATTTTCAATGTCCTGGCTGAGGGAAGGAGGTTCTCACCCAAGATTTGACGGTACATGGCCCCGTCCATTGTCCCTTTGATGCAGTGATGTTGTCCTGTCCCCTTAGCAGAAAAACACCCCCAAAGCATAATGTTTCCACCTCCATGTTTGACGGTGGGGATGGTGTTCTTGGGGTCATAGGCAGCAATCCTCCTCCTCCAAACACGCCGAGTTGAGTTGATGCCAAAGAGCTTGATTTTGGTCTCATCTGACCACAACACATACCCAGTTCGCCTCTGAATCATTCAGATGTTCATTGGCAAACATGCCAATGTACATTGGCCTGTACATGTGCTTTCTTGAGCAGGGGGACCTTGTGGGTGCTGCAGGATTATTGACAAGATCCTCCCGAGTAGTTCTGGGCTGATTCCTCACCATTCTCATGATCAATTGAAACTGAGATTGACAGTTATTTTGTGTTTCTTCCATGTGCGAATTATCACACTAACTGTTGTCACCTTCTTACTAAGAGCTACTTGGCGATGGTCTTGTAGTCCATTCCAGCCTTGTGTAGGTCTACAATGTTGTGAGAAAACAACAATATGAGGGAAACACTTCTAAGACTCAATATAAGCTACACCTAAAAATTACAACCTTCCTCAAGATGTAAATAATAATAATGAAAACAGACAATAAGGTGAGCACTAAATTAATAGCAAATTGAGAAAATAAAATATGTGATAATGTATAAAAAATATATATGATACCTAATATATAAGGTGAGCACTAAATGAGATAGTATAAAATTTAATAATTTATGATAACTGTTATACTATATAAAGGACTAAAAGAGACCTAAAACTCTGTTTAAAAATGTAAACACTTTAATATACAGGTGAGTAAATTCATATAAACATTAAAAACACTAAACCTTGCAAGGTATTAGCTAAGAGCTAAAATAGCATTGAGTGGGATGCAATATGTCAAGAACAATATTTTAAGAACAATATTGGACAGTTATTTGCTCTTGGCCATGGTGGAGAGTTTGGAAGGAATCTGATTGATTGCTTCTGTGGACAGGTGTCTTTTATTCAGGTAACAAGCTGAGATTAGGAACATTCCATTTAAGAGAGTGCTCCTAATCTCAGCTCGTTACCTGTATAAAAGACACCTGGGAGCCATAAATCTTGCTGATTGATAGGGGATCAAATACTTATTTCACTCATGAAAATGCAAATCAATTTATAACTTTTCTGAAATGCGTTTTTCTGGATTTTGTTGTTATTCTGTCTCTCACTGTTCAAATAAACCTACAATTAAAATGATAGACTGATCATTTCTTTGTTAGTGGGCAAAAGTACAAAATCAGCAGGGGATTAAAAAATTTTTCCCTCACTGTATCTAAGAAATACTCTTTCACAGCTATTCCACCAAAATTTCTATGGTTCATAATAACTAAATGAAAGTTCCTTTATGTCCTTTAGCTGATCTAGACATAATGAGATACTCAAAGCAGACAGGCAAATACATGTTTAGTATAAATATAAATAAGTATACATATACATACCTGTGGCCACAGGACTGAAATTATATGACAAACAGTATCTTTAAAATATATCACAGAAAGTGATCAGGTAAAAACAACAGCAAAAATGTTTATTCATAGAAGTAATAAGATTTTTTAAACTGGAGAACGAATTGGTTTTCCAGTCAGTTCTGAAGGTAGAAAGTTTTTGGCTAATTCGTTTTGCTTGTCTCTGCCAATATAAACCGAGAAATGAAAATCCAGATAGTGTAATATAGTATGAATAGCTAAACTATCGTTTAACAACATATTTACTCACAAGGCATAAGAATAAAGCGCATATAGACACTGCTGTTTAGTTCTGGGGATGCAGGATCATAGCTCTCAGATCTTTAGTCTCCGTGGGATGCTTTCCTCCCAATGTTTGCCTACAGTGTGCTCACGCTGCTACTTTCAGATTCTCAGAAGCAGCTCCCCCTCCATTTCTAGTGGTTAATGCATCAGACCCCTGTTTTCTTCTTCTGATCTGCATAGCACATTTCCATTTGTTGCAATGCTCTTGCAAGCTGAAAAGGAAAGTCTGTTTCTTCAGGAGATTATATTACCTTCAGCTTCAGGGTGACTACACAGGCATTTGGTGGATTCCAGTGATACAGAGAATAGATTGTCTTGAAACCAGAAACTGCAAGTTAAACCAATAAAAAGTTGTATGTTTCGGCCCAGTGTGGGCCTACACACTAGCGTGGAAACTTATGTAGGCCCAGTACAGATCACATTCAGTTATATGCATTTTTTAAAATATGCCAAGGTGTGCAAAAATACTTCAAATGTTTGGTGATAGGCTATCTTGTGCATGTGACCTGCTAAACATATGCCAGTAGGTTGCGAACATGCATATCCAACACAAACCTATTGTAAAAAAAATGCTGATAAGTAAATTGGAAAAACAGTGACAAATAAATGACACCAAAACATTGTCTAAGGAAAGCAAAACAGCTGCACTAGAGCACACACAGGGGTCAATCCATTAGAAAAGCTGTGCACAGTACTTCATGGTTTACAAAACTGACGCCATTTTAACCTTTTGAAAACTTGGTTATTGGTGATGTTTGTACTGCATAAACTATAGCAATACTCTGCATCAAAATAATTTGAAACAAGTCCTCCTCTTGAATTAATTATTTTTGATGAGTTTGTTTTACATATCTGTATTTTTCACCATGAATCAGTGTCATTGGTTCAGATTCGAAGACGCTCGGGAGGTGCCTCAGAGTCACTGAGAATCACTTCTATATTTTCCAGTGTTTCATTCGTGGAAATTCCTGCTATTATTATCTATAGCTGTGTGAGGTACCAAACACATGATAGCTTACACATCAAACTAGCAATACGATAAAACAATTATTACAACCATAACACTTAGGAAACACGTTTACGAAATGATTTATGTTAATGTCTGTAATTGTAAAGTATTCATTTTATGTTTTGTTTTGGCAAATTAGTCTCACTGGATAGAAGGAAAGGTATTTCTGAGTGCCTCCCAGGCAATCTATAGGCACGGTCAGGATTTTTTTTATCTACATCTATGATAACTTGTCTTGTTTTTATATTTCTTTTATATCTCTGTAACTATTTTCAGGTTTTCTTTTGTGCATAGTTAGTTATGAAATAGATGCAGATCCATTGATTTGAATGGAGAGACTTACAAATCGAGGCTTTGACTAGAGGCAGGTATAAATCTTTTTCAAATTCTGAAATTTCGCATTTGCTGTGTTGCAGCAAGGTTTTTTCTGTGAGAAAGTTTCACTAAAGGGTTATACAGAATTTAGGCCGATGTGTAGGGAGTTTACCTGCAGTTTACAAACAAATAATAATAATAGCAATGATAATATTAATACTCAAATTCATCAAACACCCTACAAACAGCATTTTGAATGGTTTCTATTTCAACAGACTTTGCCCCAAGCCTTTTGCACGCTTAGCTCAGATGATAAATGCAGTAGTTTCAAGGTTTTATTTTCTGTAGTTATTTTATATATTTTTATATATTTTATATATTGCTCAAATCAGGATATTCATTTATGATTGCATTTAAGTTTTTAAATAAAAAAATTAATTATTAAAGTATGCAAAGTTATATGAAATTGTTAATTTTGTAATAAAGTATGTTATTATTCGTAGTAGTAGTATTAATATGTAAAATAAAATGTATTCAAACGCATTAGGCAGACATTATTACTGAATCAATTAAATATGATATATGATGAAATACTTTTGTATAGTTTTGCATACATATCCAGTTCCTCATTTTAACATATTGTAATTCAGGTGGCTTAACACCTTAATAAATTAGAATGCTGTAAAAAAGAAGCCAAAACCACTTGTGTTGAACATAAAGTTTTCACATGACAACCTGTAATGGTGACAATAGTACCAGTTAAAGGGGAGAAAAAGAGGGCACGATGCCACTGAGTGTGCAATTTTGGTTTGTCGTGTGATTGTAGTTTAAATCTAGTACTATGCATTGTATAGATGATGAATATATTATACCATCATTTTATGTTTAAGCTACAATTCATCTCAGATTTTAATAGACAAACAGCTAATTGGTAATAACATATTTTTTAAGTGTAACTGCATAACAAATGTTTTAAATTATTGTATAATTTGAAAAAAATGACTTATCTGCGCACCTCTATAATAATCAACAACATTTAGCTGAAACTTGATGTGGCAGTAGGAGAGGGGTAGAAGAGTGTGATATTTTAATAATATACAAAATATTATTATATGTTAGAAAAAAACTAGGCCTGCAAAGGGCTTTAACATACGTAGATGCAGAATTAATTAAAAGTTGCATTTTCAGTTGAATTTGGGGAAACCACTTGAAGCATTCATTGTGTTGAGCTATTTAATTTGCTTTTGTTTGATTTGTTCATTGCAAACAGCTGAAAGTCTGTTAATTTTGACAATAAACCTGATTTGCAATAGGGGTTGAATAATTTGATTACAAATGTGTGTATTTTTATATATATATATATATATATATATATATATATACACTGTATGTGTGTGTACATATGCATTTATGTATTTATATGTGTATATATATATATATATATATATATATATATATATTTACAGACATATATACACATATAAATACATAAAAACATATGTATGCATATTTAGACATATATAGAAGTGCATTGAGCCTGTTATAAGCTTGTATAATGTGGCTATTCCCAAAGAACCTTAAGTGAAACAGGCTTATACAAAAGGTTATTACCAAGGGAGATAGCTGATTTACTTAGTATAAGTTCTTTTTATAACACTTTACAGAATCAAAATAAAGTGAATAAAACAGATGAAATGTAGCCTTTGTATGTTTTACACAATTGTAAAGAGTTGTGTTCTTTAAAGATAGAAGGCAGCAAACAAGCAGCTTATTGGTACTTGTATGAGAAAAGCAGATTTGTATAGCAAAGTCTCTTTTTAGTTAAGCTTAGAAGTGAGAAACTGCTTTGCAGTGTGCAATGTCCATATAGCAAGAGGTATCAGGTTACAGCAGGCAAAGTGTGTGAAACAGAGAGAAGGGGAGAGCCAGATTTAACCAGGTGTAAGCACTTTAACAGTTTGTATGTCAGCAGAACTTTGGATAACAATATATACAGCTTGAGACAATTGTATATAAAATTAATGATACTTGCGAGTGAGTTTAGATCTGCAGAGAGCGAAGTTGGCAATGAGTCAAAACGGATCACAGCAGGGAAGCTGTTCTTATTTCCTGGTTGAGGTAAACACTCAGTAACGGAGTTGGCTGGAAAATCAGACTGCAGAGTTAACACAGAATTGCAAGAGTTGCTGCCAAAGTCTTTTTCTTGAAGTGTAAAGTGGCAGGAAATGCTTCTTAGGTTTAGAAGCTGGAGAGATGACAACAAGGATTTCTTTAAACAGGTACAAACGCAGGATCTGTAGATTTTAGCTTTAGAGCTTGAAGCAGAGTGGGAACTACAAACTTCAATTATCAAGCAAAGCACAGGTGTACTGAACACACCTTTAAAGGGAGGTGAAGGAGTGGGTTGGTCTTAGTCCTTAAAGCTACAGGAATATGACAGATCCCCCCTTTCAGGGGCGCCCCCTTCCCGGATTAAAACCTGGTTTGTCAGGATGTAGACGATGGAAGGATGTGAGCAATTGGGGAGCATGTAAATCCCTAAGGGGTATCCAAGAATCCTCCTCATGACCATACCCTTTCCAATGTACCAGATACTCAATTGTTTTACCCCGGCGGCGCAAATCCAGAATTGATTCCACTTCGAATTCCGTTTGATCTTCTATCAGCTGAGGAGAGTCCTTGATGACTTGAGGAATATAAACATCAGATCCTTGATAGGGTTTAAATAGAGAAACATGGAAAGATGGGTGTATCCTGTAAGATGCGGGTAGATCAAGAATCGCTGCATTAGTGTTGATCATTCTTTTTATCTTGAATGGACCTATGAACTGGTTAGCCAGTTTTTTGCTTGGTACCTTTAATTTGAGGTTTTTTGTTGAGAGCCAAACTCTATCGCCAACTGAGTACTGAGGTGGAGTTAGATGTTTTTTATCAAAATAACTCTTTTGGGTACATTTAGATTTCTCTAAGTGAATCTTTAGGGAAGTCATAGTTTGTTTCAAATTATAGACATAATCCAGAGCATAAGGTGATTTTGAGGTGGAGATGAAGTTGGGTACAGTGGTTGGATGGTAACCATAAGTGGCAAAGAAGGGTGAAACTTTAGTAGAAGAGTTGATGGAATTGTTGTATGTGAACTCTGCAAGCGGTAACCATTCAACCAAGTCATCCTGGTTCTGTGAGATATAACACCTTAAGTATTGCTCCAAAGTATGATTCAGTCTTTCAGTAAGGCCATTAGATTGGGGATGAAATGCTGTTGACATTCTAGAGGAGATCCTTAACAATTTACATAGTTCCTTCCAAAACCTGGATGTAAATTGGGTCCCTCGGTCAGTGACTATAGAGGTCAGTAAACCATAGAGTTTCACGATGTGATCAAAGAATATTTTAGCTGTTGTGAGAGCGTTTGGAATTCTCTTGAGAGGTATGAAATGAGAGAGTTTAGTAAGATGATCTATAACCACTAATATGGTTGTGAATGAATTAGATGGTGGCAATTCGACTATGAAGTCCATTCCAATCATGGTCCAAGGGACTTCAGGTATAGGTAATGGTTTTAGTAAACCAAAAGGTCTGTGGTGTTCTTTTTTGCAAGCTGCACATACATGACAATCTGACACAAAGGTAACTACATCTTGTCTTAAACCAGGCCACCAGTAATTCCTTGTTAATAAATCCTGGGTTTTAGTGATTCCAGGATGACCGGACATAGGGTTTGTATGATGTAGATATAGGATCTCCTTCCTTACAGAAGGAGGAACGTATAACAAATTGTTGTAGAAGTATAATCCTGAAGTGGCGTCCTTTACGCAGCATGATGGAATGGTAGAATCTTTTAGTAAAGCTAATAAAATGTCATTTTGTAGGCTAGAAGTTACAGCTATAAACTTGGTCGACGGTATAACTGTTTGTTGTTCTTCCTTTTCATTATGTTTAGTAAAAGAACGGGAAAGAGCATCAGCTTGGATGTTCCTTGAACCTGGTCTATATGTAATCTGAAAGTTAAATCGGTCCAGGAATAAAGACCATCGGACTTGTCTTGATGACAAGGTCTTGTTTTTTCTAAGATATTGTAAATTCTTATGATCTGTAAGAACTGTAAATGGTTTGAGTGTCCCTTCCAGTAGGTGTCTCCAGTGTTCCAGGGCACATTTGATAGCTAGAAGTTCCAGGTCCCCCACGGAGTAATTCCTTTCAGCTATAGACAGGAGTCGAGAGTAAAAAGCTACAGGATGTAGGACTGAAGTATCGGTTTGTTGTTGGGAGAGAATAGCACCAATACCAACAGTAGAAGCATCAACCTCTAACACAAATTGGAATTCTGGATTAGGAAGCTGTAGGATAGGAGCTGAAGTAAAACATTCTTTTAAATGTTCAAAAGCTTGTTGGGCTTCTACAGTCCAAACGAGTCGATTCTTACCGGTTAACTTAGTTAGAGGTTGAACAATGGAGGAAAATCCTTTGATGAATCTCCTATAAAAATTAGAGAAGCCTAGAAACCTCTGAAGAGATTTAACAGAGGTGGGTACAGGCCATTTGAGTATGGATGTAACCTTCTCTGGATCCATGTTTACACCGTTAGGGGAGATTATGTAACCCAAAAATTTTATTGTCTTTACATGGAATACACATTTCTCAGCCTTGGCGTATAGCTGATGTTCTCTTAATCTAGACAAAACCCATCTTACATGTTTTACATGATCAGTTAGATTTTTGGAGTAAATCAAAATATCGTCTAGATATATTACAACATACACATCCATTAAGTCTTTGAAAATATTGTTTATGAAAAATTGAAATGTGTCCGGAGCATTAGTTAAGCCGAATGGCATAACATTATATTGAAAGAGACCATAACGGGTTCTGAAGGCTGTTTTCCATTCGTCACTGCTTTTTATCCTGATTAAATTGTATGCTCCCTTCAAATCTAGTTTGGTAAAAATAGTTGCATCTGTTAACCGTTCAAGTAATTCAGGTATTAAAGGAAGTGGATACCTATTTTTAATCGTAATAGAGTTTAATGCTCTGTAATCAATGATTGGGCGTAAGGTCCCATTGCAAAGACAATGTGAATGTTAATTGTGATTCATGAATGTTATCAGTATTTGGGTTAACTATAAGAATCTTACCCCTTTTTTGCCTGTTCAGAATAGGGCAGGAAGAGACACTGTGTTCTTTATTCCCACAGTACATACAGAGGTTTGATATCCTCCTTCTCTGTTTCTCTTCTTGGGATAATGGTCCACGGATGGCCCCAATTTCCATGGGCACAGGGGCTGTGGGGGTCTTTTCAGCATGAGAGGGTGTAAACCTTTTGAGGTAAGTCTCTGGGTGTTGTTTTTCGGCTCTCCTCTCTCTGTATCGTCTGTCCATTGCTATGCATATCTTTATGAGGGATTCCATGGTGTCTGGAGGTTCAATGCGAGAGATCTTATTCTTAAGGTGTTCAGAGAGACCTAAACGAAATTGGTTTTTTAAACTTACAGTATTCCACTGCAAATCTGTGGCCCAGAGCTGGAAATCTGCCACATAGTCCTCAACTGGACGTTTGCCTTGCTTCAGGGTGCGCAAATTTGTTTCTGCAGTTAACTGGGTGTTGCAATCCTCATACAAGACAGCCATCTCCTTAAAAAATTCACTGATAGAATTCATAATAGGATCATCAGTTGCATAAACTGTGCCCACGAACGGGGATCTCCAGTTAGATAAGAGATGGTAGTACAAACCTTGATCTTGTCAGTATAATATGTCCTCGGCTTCATGGAAAACATCAGCATGCATGCATTTCTGAATTCACGAAAGCATGTTCTTTCACCAGAAAAAATACGTGGAGGGTTAACCTGTGGTTCAGGGTGATCAGCCTCTTTCCTTGAAAAGAAATCATTCATTAACCTCTTCAGGGTGTGGTTTTCATTTTTAACTTCAGTCAAACCTTGTGCTAAAATTTCAACTTTCTGGTTTAAGGAAGCTATTTCAATTGCCATTGAGGCAGGATCCATGATTTTCCTATATACAAGCTTTAAACTATAATGTATATATGTTAGTAAATTTCTTTATAGGCTTGATAATTCTGTTATAAGCTTGTATAATGTGGCTATTCCCAAAGAACCTTAAGTGAAACAGGCTTATACAAAAGGTTATTACCAAGGGAGATAGCTGATTTACTTAGTATAAGTTCTTTTTATAACACTTTACAGAATCAAAATAAAGTGAATAAAACAGATGAAATGTAGCCTTAGTATGTTTTACACAATTGTAAAGAGTTGTGTTCTTTAAAGATAGAAGGCAGCAAACAAGCAGCTTATTGGTACTTGTATGAGAAAAGCAGATTTGTATAGCAAAGTCTCTTTTTAGTTAAGCTTAGAAGTGAGAAACTGCTTTGCAGTCTGCAGTGTCCATATAGCAAGAGGTATCAGGTTACAGCAGGCAAAGTGTGTGAAACAGAGAGAAGGGGAGAGCCAGATTTAACCAGGTGTAAGCACTTTAACAGTTTGTATGTCAGCAGAACTTTGGATAACAATATATACAGCTTGAGACAATTGTATATAAAATTAATGATACTTGCGAGTGAGTTTAGATCTGCAGAGAGTCAAAACGGATCACAGCAGGGAAGCTGTTCTTATTTCCTGGTTGAGGTAAACACTCAGTAACGGAGCTGGCTGGAAAATAAGACTGCAGAGTTAACACAGAATTGCAAGAGTTGCTGCCAAAGTCTTTTTCTTGAAGTGTAAAGCGGCAGGAAATGCTTCTTAGGTTTAGAAGCTGGAGAAATGAAAACAAGGATTTCTTTAAACAGGTACAAACGCAGGATCTGTAGATTTTAGCTTTAGAGCTTGAAGCAGAGTGGGAACTACAAACTTCAATTATCAAGCAAAGCACAGGTGTACTGAACACACCTTTAAAGGGAGGTGAAGGAGTGGGTTGGTCTTAGTTCTTAAAGCTACAGGAATATGACAGATCCCCCCTTTCAGGGGCGCCCCCTTCCCGGATCCAAACCTGGTTTGTCAGGTTGTAGACGATAGAAGGATGTGAGCAATTGGGGAGCATGTAAATCCCTAAGGGGTATCCAAGAATCCTCCTCATGACCATACCCTTTCCAATGTACCAGGTACTCAATTGTTTTACCCCGGCGGCGCAAATCCAGAATTGATTCCACTTCGAATTCCGTTTGATCTTCTATCAGCTGAGGAGAGTCCTTGATGACTTGAGGAATATAAACATCAGATCCTTGGTTGGATGGGTTAGTCTTAGTTCTTAAAGCTACAGGAATATGACAGAGCCCTTTGCAGCCAAGTAGCTGAAAACATGTAAAATCATATTTATGCAATATTCATATTTAATAAAGTGTTTAACTATGTATTTGCTATAACGATTTCACATTCCAATGTTCTTCATATAAGTAAGTATTTTGAAATAGATATTCATATATAAATATATATATATATATAATCATATCTATTTATAATTATAGATACATATTTTACCAAAAAACATCATATATATATATATATAAATACTTCTTCAACGTCCCAGAAATGTTATTAATCATTTTAACAAATAATCATGTCCTGTACATTGCTGTTGCTTTATAGTAAGTTACATAATAGTTGCTATACATAACTGTGGCTTTATAGAGAGCTACATAATGTTTTCTCTCTGCTAGTGAGCATTTTTGTCCACTTTAACACAAGCAGACAAAGTCTACCATACTTTTAAGTAACTGTGCTAATTTTAAAATAAAAAAAGAAATACATTGCTGTGGTTTTAAAGAGAGATATACAATGTTTTCCTTCTGCAAGTGACCATTTTGGTTCACTTTAACAAAAGCAGACAAAGTTTATCGTGTTTTCATATAACTGCCCTTTTTTTAAAAAAAAAAAGGAAACATATTTACCTATAAACACATATACTTTTATCTGTAGCTCTCTTTCAAAAGCACCAAGCTATTATCTTTCACCAATTTTTAAGGCATATGTAAAAGTATTGCAACAACTTCAAAGTCAATTATTGGAAAATTGTTTGTTAACAAATACTTTGTATTTAAATATCTGTCTAACATATCATCTGTTTAAGGGTGTACTCTGCTGCTCAGGACCATTAGGTCAGGTGTGCACGATGTCAGTAGAAAACCAATCTGTGAAAGTTCACATCTATTAAAAGGGTTAACAAGATACCCCTCCTGATTGGTCACTCACACCTTTATAAAGATCCTGACCAGCAGAGACCATTATCTCTGATGAAGCGCATGTGCTTACCAAGTGTCTGATGATAAGCCTGCTCCTGAATAAAACTTCATTTCATCTACCTCAAGTCTCAGCATTCCTTTTTCCTCATTCGTATATATATATAACCATAACAGACACAGAAACTTTAAAGATTTTAGAAGAGTTACAACAAGAAAATGAAGATTTTCAAGGGAACGTATATCTTGAAGAAAAGAGTAATTAAAATCTCAAACCAACCTCCATCTTCTACCCTGTTCAATCTAAGGGTAATTTTATTCCCACGTTCAGTGATCTAGTCTCCAAAGAACTAGATAGTCTCTGTACCAATTTCAAAATTAAAAAGGACAATCTATCTAAAAAAGAAAAGGATGCACTTAAATCCATTATGGATATGGAAACCATAGTGCTCAGAGAGGCAGATAAGGGAGGAGGACTAGTAGTCCAAGATAAATCTGACTACATGATGGAAGCATATAGATTAGTCAATGATCCTCTCACATATATATGCCTCAGAGGAGATCCATCAATCACATTTCAAAAAGAATATGATTCCTTGATGGACACGGCGAATTACAATAAATTACTAAACTCAAATGAACTGAAGTATCTTACCCACCCACATCCCAGGAAGGCGATATTTTATCACCTTCCAAAAATCCATAAGGATTTAAAGAATCCCCCGGACGACCCATAGTATCAGGGATCGATTCTCTAACAGCAAGACTGTCCCAATATGTAGATGATTTCTTGAAACCATTGGTTAGAAATTTACCATCCTATATCAGAGACTCTACCGACCTTATAGTCCAACTCAGCCATATACCATGGAAAAATACATACAAATGGGTAACACTAGATGTGTCTTCCTTATATACCTGTATACCACACAATCTAGGTATAAAGATGATGGAACAAGTACTAAAAAAGTATACAAAACTGACAGAGGAACATCAACGTTTCCTCTTAGAAAGCATCAAGTTCGTCCTAGAGAAAAACTTCTTTGAATTTGATAGCAAATATTTTTTACAAATCAGTGGAACCGCCATGGGGACTACTATGGCCCCAAGTTACGCCAACTTATACATGGGCGAATGGGAAAACCAGTATATCTATAACAACAACCCCTTCCACAACAACATCATATGGTGGGGTAGGTACATTGATGACATTGTAGCAATATGGGACGGGGAGGAGAATATATGTCAAGACTTTATTGAAACACTTAGAGTTTCTGGACTTGATTTTGTTCCACGAGGACAATAAAATTATGACAAATCTATATACAAAGGAAACAGACTGTAATGGCTATCTACAAGCCAATAGTGGCCATTACAAACCATGGATTAACAACATTCCGTATGGTCAATTTCAGAGAGTACGACGAAATTGTACCAAAATGACCGACTATAATAAAGAATCAGATGTACTCAAAAAGAAATTTATTCAGAAAAACTACCCAAAAAAATTGGTAGAAAACGCCCAGAAAAAGGTCAGATCCCTGGAAAGACAAGATATTCTTACTGTCAAAAATAATAATAATAAAAAAACTACATCCAGCATACAGAAAATTTCTAAGATAACCACCTTCAACGAAGCAGCCCCAGAAATTAAGAAAATCTTGAAAAAATACTGGCCAATTCTGTTACAAGATGATCTCCTAAAGAACACGATAGGTCTGGCTCCCAATATAACGTTTAGAAGAAACACAAATTTTAAACAGATGCTAGCACCAAGCCAATTGAAGCAAAATCAAGGAGACAATTGGTTGAGAGAAAAAAGCAAAGGTTTTTTTAAATGTAACAGACTTAATTGTAAGGGATGTGAACATGCCTATATTACAAACAAACCAACGAAAATGATCCATTCTACATCTCTTCCTAATAAAACATGCACCATCAACAAACTTACTAACTGTAAAACTACATTCGTAGTATATTTGTTGGAATGTACGTGCAATCTGTAGTATATAGGACGCACCAAAAGACCGTACAAGACCCGCCTACTAGAGCATATAAAAAACATTGAAGAAGGCTACAAAGACCATAGCGTCTCAAGACATTTTAAATTCAAACACCAACTGGATCCACAAGCCCTAGAACAATTCTAGAACATGTGGTCCCCCCCAAAAGAGGAGGAGATAGATTCCAACTATTGAGACAAAGAGAGTCATATTGGATCCACTATATGGGCACTATGGCACCCAAGGGTCTAAATGAAGAGTTGGACCTAGCAGCATTTCTATAACAACGAATCGTAGTTGCAGCACTTTGAACATCATGAGTCTATAACAGTCCAAGACCTTTTAGGGTCATGTACACATAGAATATTAACATAATATAGAGCCTTTATGGTCTTTTAACGAATAACAGAATACAAACCCTCTCTATACACAAATATAAGAAAGATAAACACTTCTTATTTGCAAATATATATTAAGATTTTATTGTATGTCCACCCACTCCTGGGTATAGTATAGTTTTTATACAACCAATATACTTCAGATTTTAATATCTGACCGTTTTCATTCCTTTTTAATTTAATCATTTTATTTTTTAAAAGTTCCAAGTATATATAGATACTAAAATCTAAGGATATTTAACTCTGGGTCTTCCTTATACAAAAAAATTTCTCTAAAAAACAGAGCCCAAAATAAGATCACTCCACATAAGAAGTGAACATCGATAAGACCAATTATAATTATGAGAGGTGTTATTTACGGTCCTTACAATCTTATAAGTCAGAACGCATAACATTTAGATATAGACAGCTCCGTTCCCAGTGTTTGGTCTCTACTATGCATGGATAACTTTTTACATGCAGAAATGGACTCCATCAAACATACACACTTATATTTATTATCCTTTTTTTTTTTTCATTATAACAAGCAACTGTCCTGTCCTATTTTTCGATGTAGTCACGCCAGTATGAGTAACCATAGCAACATCATAACAATGATGTTACACAGCATAGGAAACGCACACGCAATATATCTGCCTCTTTTAGGCCTAGATTTGGAGTTTGGCGGTAGATGGGCTGTTAACGCTCCGCAGGCTTTTTTCTGGCCGCACCATAAATTTAACTCTGGTATCGAGAGTTCAAACAAATGCTGCGTTAGGCTCCAAAAAAGGAGCGTAGAGCATTTTTACCGCAAATGCAACTCTCGATACCAGAGTTGCTTACGGACGCGGCCAGCCTAAAAAATGTGCTCGTGCACGATTCTCCCATAGGAAACAATGGGGCTGTTTGAGCTGAAAAAAAACCTAACACCTGCAAAAAAGCAGCGTTCAGCTCCTAACGCAGCCCCATTGTTTCCTATGGGGAAACACTTCCTACGTCTGCACCTAACACTCTAACATGTACCCCGAGTCTAAACACCCCTAACCTTACACTTATTAACCCCTAATCTGCCGCCCCCGCTATCGCTGACCCCTGCATATTTTTTTTAACCCCTAATCTGCCGCTCCGTAAACCGCCGCAACCTACGTTATCCCTATGTACCCCTAATCTGCTGCCCTAACATCGCCGACCCCTATATTATATTTATTAACCCCTAATCTGCCCCCCTCAACGTCGCCGACACCTGCCTACACTTATTAACCCCTAATCTGCCGAGCGGACCTGAGCGCTACTATAATAAAGTTATTAACCCCTAATCCGCCTCACTAACCCTATCATAAATAGTATTAACCCCTAATCTGCCCTCCCTAACATCGCCGACACCTACCTTCAATTATTAACCCCTAATCTGCCGAGCGGAGCTCACCGCTATTCTAATAAATGTATTAACCCCTAAAGCTAAGTCTAACCCTAACACTAACACCCCCCTAACTTAAATATAATTTACATCTAACGAAATAAATTAACTCTTATTAAATAAATGATTCCTATTTAAAGCTAAATACTTACCTGTAAAATAAATCCTAATATAGCTACAATATAAATTATAATTATATTATAGCTATTTTAGGATTAATATTTATTTTACAGGCAACTTTGTAATTATTTTAACCAGGTACAATAGCTATTAAATAGTTAAGAACTATTTAATAGTTACCTAGTTAAAATAATAACAAATTTACCTGTAAAATAAATCCTAACCTAAGATATAATTAAACCTAACACTACCCTATCAATAAAATAATTAAATAAACTACCTACAATTACCTACAATTAACCTAACACTACACTATCAATAAATTAATTAAACACAATTCCTACAAATAAATACAATTAAATAAACTAGCTAAAGTACAAAAAATAAAAAAGAACTAAGTTACAAAAAATAAAAAAATATTTACAAACATAAGAAAAATCTTACAACAATTTTAAACTAATTACACCTACTCTAAGCCCCCTAATAAAATAACAAAGACCCCCAAAATAAAAAATTCCCTACCCTATTCTAAATTAAAAAAGTTACAATCTCTTTTACCTTACCAGCCCTGAACAGGGCCCTTTGCGGGGCATGCCCCAAGAATTTCAGCTCTTTTGCCTGTAAAAGAATAAATACAATACCCCCCCCCCAACATTACAACCCACCACCCACATACCCCTAATCTAACCCAAACCCCCCTTAAATAAATCTAACACTAAGCCCCTGAAGATCTTCCTACCTTGTCTTCACCATCCAGGTATCACCGATCCGTCCTGGCTCCAACATCTTCATCCAACCCAAGCGGGGGTTGGCGATCCATCATCCGGTGCTGAAGAGGTCCAGAAGAGGCTCCAAAGTCTTCCTCCTATCCGGCAAGAAGAGGACATCCGGACCGGCAAACATCTTCTCTTGATCCAATCAGCCAATCAGATTGAGCTCGCATTCTATTGGCTGATCGGAACAGCCAATAGAATGCAAGCTCAATCTGATTGGCTGATTGGATCAGCCAATCGGATTGAACTTGATTCTGATTGGCTGATTCCATCAGCCAATCAGAAAATTCCTACCTTAATTCCGATTGGCTGATAGAATCCTATAAGCCAATCGGAATTCGAGGGACGCCATCTTGGATGACGTCCCTTAAAGGAACCGTCATTAGTCGGGAGACAACGGAAGAAGAGGATGGATCCGCGTCGCCTGCTTCAAGATGGACCCGCTCCGCACCGGATGGAAGAAGATCGAAGATGCCGCTTGGAGAAGATGTTTGCCGGTCCGGATGTCCTCTTCTTGCCGGATAGGAGGAAGACTTTGGAGCCTCTTCTGGACCTCTTCAGCACCGGATGATGGATCGCCAACCCCCGCTTGGGTTGGATGAAGATGTTGGAGCCAGGACGGATCGGTGATACCTGGATGGTGAAGACAAGGTAGGAAGATCTTCAGGGGCTTAGTGTTAGGTTTATTTAAGGGGGGTTTGGGTTAGATTAGGGGTATGTGGGTGGTGGGTTGTAATGTTGGGGGGGGGGTATTGTATTTATTCTTTTACAGGCAAAAGAGCTGAAATTCTTGGGGCATGCCCCGCAAAGGGCCCTGTTCAGGGCTGGTAAGGTAAAAGAGCTTGTAACTTTTTTAATTTAGAATAGGGTAGGGAATTTTTTATTTTGGGGGTCTTTGTTATTTTATTAGGGGGCTTAGAGTAGGTGTAATTAGTTTAAAATTGTTGTAAGATTTTTCTTATGTTTGTAAATATTTTTTTATTTTTTGTAACTTAGTTCTTTTTTATTTTTTGTACTTTAGCTAGTTTATTTAATTGTATTTATTTGTAGGAATTGTGTTTAATTAATTTATTGATAGTGTAGTGTTAGGTTAATTGTAGGTAATTGTAGGTAGTTTATTTAATTATTTTATTGATAGGGTAGTGTTAGGTTTAATTATATCTTAGGTTAGGATTTATTTTACAGGTAAATTTGTTATTATTTTAACTAGGTAACTATTAAATAGTTCTTAACTATTTAATAGCTATTGTACCTGGTTAAAATAATTACAAAGTTGCCTGTAAAATAAATATTAATCCTAAAATAGCTATAATATAATTATAATTTATATTGTAGCTATATTAGGATTTATTTTACAGGTAAGTATTTAGCTTTAAATAGGAATCATTTATTTAATAAGAGTTAATTTATTTCGTTAGATGTAAATTATATTTAAGTTAGGGGGGTGTTAGTGTTAGGGTTAGACTTAGCTTTAGGGGTTAATACATTTATTAGAATAGCGGTGAGCTCCGCTCGGCAGATTAGGGGTTAATAATTGAAGTTAGGTGTCGGCGATGTTAGGGAGGGCAGATTAGGGGGTTAATACTATTTATTATAGGGTTAGTGAGGCGGGTTAGGGGTTAATAACTTTATTATAGTAGCGCTCAGGTCCACTCGGCAGATTAGGGGTTAATAAGTGTAGGCAGGTGTCGGCGACGTTGAGGGGGGCAGATTAGGGGTTAATAAATATAATATAGGGGTCGGTGGTGTTAGGGGTAGCAGATTAGGGGTACATAGGGATAACGTAGGTGGCGGCGCTTTGCGGTCGGAAGATTAGGGGTTAATTATTTTAAGTAGCTGGCGGCGACGTTGTGGGGGGCAGGTTAGGGGTTAATAAATGTAATACAGGGGTCGGCGGGGTTAGGGGCAGCAGATTAGGGGTACATAAGTATAACGTAGGTGGCGGTCGGCAGATTAGGGGTTAAAAATTTTAATCGAGTGGCGGCGATGTGGGGGGAGCTCGGTTTAGGGGTACATAGGTAGTTTATGGGTGTTAGTGTACTTTAGGGTACAGTAGTTAAGAGCTTTATGAACCGGCGTTAGCCAGAAAGCTCTTAACTCCTGCTATTTTCAGGCGGCTGGAGTTTTGTCGTTAGAGCTCTAACGCTCACTTCAGAAACGACTCTAAATACCGGCGTTAGGAAGATCCCATTGAAAACATAGGATACGCAAATGGCGTAGGGGGATCTGCGGTATGGAAAAGTCGCGGCTGAAAAGTGAGCGTTAGACCCTTTAATCACTGACTCCAAATACCAGCGGGCGGCCAAAACCAGCGTTAGGAGCCTCTAACGCTGGTTTTGACGGCTACCGCCGAACTCCAAATCTAGGCCTTAGTTTCTATAGCAACTGTGTATACAGAGAATGAGATTGGCCACGCCACCTATCAGTAAAGAAACTCAAGAAATAGTCCACACACTAGTTTCCATTGGCAGATAAGCTCATTGACGTAATCACGCACACCAGAGTACGGAGAAGACCACTCCCACTAAACACCTTTAAAAGCTATGCCGGTTTACTGCACTTTCCACTACCTCTGATGAAGAAGTAAGTACAAACTTCGAAACGCGTAAGGTGATACCCCAAAGTGTGACAGTGCAGTCTTCTCACGTACTCAGTTGTGACCGGCTATTTTGGGAATTTGTATACCGCTATTTTCATTCACTGCTGACACATATACCGCAATTTCTTATGTTCATTAGAAAAGGACGGTTTGTCAGTATTCACATTAAACCAACTCAGGGCAATTACTGCTCAAGTTACTACCTTTGAATTTTCCCAGCTCAATCACTACCCCCATGTGATCTCACTATTCAGATTGGAATAGCGCTTTTATCTAATTATTGACTAATTCCACTCTCCTCGCTCATTTTGCTTTGTTTGTGAGTCCCTGGGTTTTTTTTTGTGCAACATTAGGTGACTATTCGTAAACCTTACCTGAACAAGTATTTGGGATAGCCCATTCTTTACGCCAATACATAGGGCCACCCTCACATATCAAGCACAAAAAGGGCTCAAACAAACAATTAACAGGACTTTCCAAGTAACTAAAATATATCAGTTATTGGAACTTTGTACCAGCAAGATAAGAAAATTATCCTCAAGATTGTATGTGTATATAATACCACTATACATATTTTATCATCTATCTACTACTCCTACCGGGGGACCCTTTGAACAACGTATATACACATTCCTGATATGCTTTATCCTTACCTCATCAATGATTGAGGTTTTAACATGTGAGTGTATTTCCTACCTTATTGCATAATAAATCAACCTGGTTTTACAATATTACGCTTTGTTCTTTTGCTTTTCTTTTTATATCCGACTATGAAGTACCATACTCCCATGAGTCACTAAGACTCCAACCATCGGAAAAAGGTTCTACCGGGCAAAGATCGTATATACCAAAGCAACGGAATCCTGAGAAGGAAACCAGACCCTCCTGTTTGAACCGATATACCCGTGACACTTGGACTAGTGGACACTACAGACAAGACAAATATACTCCCTATATGAACAAACCTTACCTCATACGATTGGGGTAACATCTGGTAAGGAGACATCCTATTTATATATCCGAATAGACAAGCTACAGAACTCTAATAAGACTATTGCATTTGCAAAAAAGACAACCATTAATACACTAGAACTTTTTCAATTCTGAAGGTTTACTTAATTACCAACTGTACTGTTTACCATATCACTTATTATTGTGTAAATAATTTTGTATTTCACTGCGCTGTACTACCCAGATAAATCCGTTCTCTTTATATATATATATATATATATATATATATATATATATATATAAAATATGCATTTAAGAATAAATAGAACACATTTGGATATTGGAATGTGAAATATTAATATTTCATGTCGGGTTAGCACACTTGGTTAAAAGTGATTGGGCTTGCGTGACTTGTTGAGTGTTAAGTTTTCCCCCCCCCCCACTTTTCCACTCAATTGAAGTCTATGGGGGAATACTTTAACGCAGTTGCGATATTCAATGTCCTAGACTTCCCACATTTGACATTTCTCTTGTAGTTGGAGACACCAACACCTTATCCCAGGTCCGCTGTCTTGGTGTCACACTTGACTCTAAACTCACATTTGCTACACATATACAAGTGCACACTGCCATGCTGACCAACACAACATTTTCAGAATTGACCCTTTCCTTACTCATACAAAAATACAGAAATACTGTTTCATTCCATCATCTTGTCACATGACTACTGCAACCTTCTCCTAAATGGCCTTCCCAAACAACCCCTGCTTCAATTAATCAGAAATGCTTCAGGTATACTTATCTACCTAAGTTGTCTCACTCTGCTGGTGACTACACTGGCTCCCTATACACTTTAGAATACAATACAAAATATTATCCCTGACTTGTAAAGCACTCAACAGCCTCACTCTCAACTATATTTCCTTACCCATCTTAAAATACTTTCAGACCCATACTTTTTTGATAAACCTCTGACCTACATTTCCCCAGTCCTATTATTTCTACTTCCTTTACCTCCAAGACGCTGCCCCTGTCCTCTGGCATTTTCTAATCTCCTCCTGGTCCATCAGACTGTCTCCAACCTTGTATAGTTTTAGGCCCTCTTAGAGAGGTTTACCTTCCCTCCCCTGACTGTTTTTCATCCTAGCCAAAATAAATCTTGAACTGCCTTGGCTCACTGCTGCAACTACAATCCAGGTGACAAACTACCCAAAACCTTATGTTTCTGCACCCTCAACCTGTAGACTTTTTGCTCTTCTGAGCAGAGCCCTCCTCCTCTTTTACTAGTTTTGTTTATTTAGTGCATTTGTATCTTACCATTATTTGTGTATTTGTATCTTACCACAATTTTTTGTCATTATATACCCTACCTTTGTACCCAGTACTATGGAAAAATTTGTCACTATATAAATAAATGATAATTATAATAAAATTAAGCTATACATAGAAAACATTACTATGGGCTCCATGTACTAAACTATCAGTGAGGTGTTCATGAGCTTTTCCGCCTAAATTTCTGCATGCGGATAGAAGATCGTATGTACCAAGCCCTGAATTCATTGAAAAAATTACATTTACAAGTATCAAGCAAACTTGTCCGCAACTCTTATATTCTAGCCTTTTTTTTTGTAGCATAAAATTCGTTGCTCAAATCTCGCAATAAACAATAATTACTAAACAATCTATTTCTCTGCCCACTACTTTTTCCGCATCTACTGTATCTTGTGAATTATCCCTCACCAGCATTTAGGTGGCGAGCACAATATTAAACAATAGGGTCTATAAGATATACGCCTACAAGTCATATAAAAGAAGGTCAATAGACTTGAATCGTGCTAGCCATGGAGACACTTCTTCAACTATATATTCTTCGCCTGATGCAAATCAGGGGGAGAAGACAGAATCGAGAAGCTGATGCTATAGAAAATGTTGTTAGAAGAAGGAGAATGCGGGTACAGCGTGTATTACTTCCTCGGGTTCCTTTAGATGGTCTTTCCGATAGAGAGGTTGTTCAAAGGTCCCGTCTGGATCGTCAGTCAATTTTAACTTTATATGCTGAAATTGCACATTTCTAGAGCCAGTGACGGCGTGTTCAATGGCCATTCCCGGACTCCTCAAGTTCCTTGCTGCCTTGCACTTTTTTGTGACCGGATCATTTCAGGCCGTGTCCAGCGTCATTATTGGGTTCAGCCAATCTGCCTTTTCGTGTCATCTTACAAAAGTTATTGATGCACTCATGCATTTATTCCCAGAATATGTTTTTCTACCATCTACCACAGAAGAGTGGCAATCTATAAAGTCTCAATTCTATCGTATGGCAGGTATGCCAAATGTACTTGGGGCCATAGACTGTACCCATATTGCAGTAAGACCGCCACGTTTACAGGAGGAGATTTATAGGAACAGAAAGTCTTTCCATTCTCTGAATTTACAGATGGTGTGTGATCCAAAAATGAGAATTATAAGAGTAAGATCCAATTACCCTGGCTCCTGTCATGATTCTTACATCCTAAGGCAGACTGGATGGAGAGATGCCAGAGGGATGGTTGTTAGGTAAGCTCAAATGGTGCCAAAATTTACATATTTTAGTTATTCTGGAGTAATATGTAATTTTGTCCATTTAACCGATTAAAAAAACATAAAAACAATATCCATCTTTCCATTTAAAAAGTATGTATTTAATTTGTTTAATACATAGATTTTGACAATAATCAAAGTAAAATTAGTAATTGATACAACATCTACCATTTTTAAAAAATAATTTCATTGAATACATTAGTGAAGAATTATACTGATGGATATTGTTTAATATATGTAAAAAAAATTGCATTACAAACTTTTACAAAATGTTTAATATGTATAATTTTGTATTACAGGGGATGCTGGTTACCCTTGTTATGAATGGCTGCTGACACCGTATAGTAACTCCCAACTCAGGAAACATATTCGGTTCAATGAGTCACACAAGACCACCAGGGGTGTCATTGAAAGGACATTTGGATTACTAAAAATGAGGTTCAGGTGTCTGGACAGATCTGGCGGTGCAATGCAGTATTGAACTGAGAAAGTTGCTAAAATAATATTAGTTTGCTGTATTTTGCACAATATTGCCACCAAAAGAGGATGCCCCATTGTGGATGATATTCCCATGTCCTTTGAAGATTTTCCAGAGGAAATTTTTAGGGAGACCCAAAATAGACATGGCCACAAGGGACATGGTTTTCAATCAATATTTTGACAACTGATTTTTAAAACAAAATTATTATGTTCTTACAATATGTTACCTATATTAAAAATATTTAATAAATGTTACATTTCTTTATTTTATCTTTTTGGTCCAATTAAAAAAAATTAAAATTAAAATTTGAATCTCTATTTTGTGCAATTTAGTAAACATCATAGTTAAGATTATTTACATTGATCACATACAACTAAATACAGAGTGATGCAGACGTTAATTTTGTTACAATAAATAGTATGCACTAATCATGATAATAATCGGCCAGATTACGAGTTTTGCGTTATGAGCTGTGCGGTGCTAACATGCAGTTTTTCTCACCGCTCACTTACCTGCATCGCTTGTATTACGGATTTTTACAAACCCGGCGTTAAAAGGCAAGAAGTGAGCGTAGAGCAAAATTGTGCTCCATACCGCACTCCAATACCAGAGCTGCTTAAGTCAGCGGTGAGCTGGTCGTACGTCCTTGTGCACGATTTCCCCAACGACATCAATGGGGAGAGCCGGCTGAGAACAAGTCTAACACCTGCAAAAAAGCAGCCTAAATCTCAGTAACGCAGCTCCATTGATTCCTATGGGGAAACTAAAGTTATGTTTACACCTAACACCCTAACATGAACCCCGAGTCTAAACACCCCTAATCTTACACTTATTAACCCCTAATCTGCCGCCCCCAACATTGCTGACACCTACATTATACTTATTAACCCCTATTCTTCCACTCCGGACATCACCGCTACCTACATTATATTTATTAACCCCTAATCTGCTGCCCCCAACATCGCCTACACCTACATTATATTTATTAACCCCTAATCTGCCGCCCCCAATGACGCCGCAACCTACCTACACTTATTAACCCCTAATCTGGCGCCCCCAACATCGCAGCCACTATTCTAAATTTATTAACCCCTAAACCTAAGTATAACCCTAACCCTAACACCCCCTAACTTAAATATAATTAAAATAAATCTAAATACAAATTCCTATCATTACCTAAATAATTCCTATTTAAAACTAAATACTTACTTATAAAATAAACCCTAAGCTAGCTACAATATAACTAATAGTTACATTGTAGCTATCTTAGGGTTTATTTTTATTTTACAGGCAAGTTTGTATTTATTTTAACTAGGTAGAATTGTTATTAAATAGTTATTAACTATTTAATAACTACCTAGCTAAAATAAAGACAAATTTACCTGTAAAATAAAACCTAACCTAAGTTAAACTAACACCTAACAGTACACTACAATTAAATAAATTACCAAAATTAAATACAATTAAATAAATTAAATTAAATTAGCTAAATCGCAAAAAAAGAAAAACACTAAATAAAAAACAAATTACAAGATATTTAAACTAATTACACCTAATCTAATAGCCCTATCAAAATAAAAAAAGCCCCCCAAAATAAAAAAAACCCTAGCCTAAACTAAACTATCAATAGCCCTTAAAAGGGCCTTTTGCAGGGACAACCCCCCCCAACAGTAAAATCCACCACCCACACAACCAACCCCCAAATTAAAGCCTAACTAAAAACACCTAAGCTCCCCATTGCCCTGAAAAGAGCATTTGGATGGGCATTGCCCTTAAAAAAGGCATTTAGCTCTATTGCAGGCCCAAAGCCCTAACCTAAAAAATAAACCCACCCAATACACCCTTAAAAAAATCCTAACACTAACCCCCAAAGATTCACTTACCGGGAGAAGTCTTTATCCAAGCGGCAAGATGTCCTCAACGAAGCCGGCAGAAGTGGTTCTCCAGATGGGCAGAAGTGGTCCTCCAGATGGGCAGAAGTCTTCATCCAGACGGCATCTTCTATCTTCATCCTTCTGGCGCAGAGCGGGTCCATCTTCAAGACATCCGACGTGGAGCATTCTCTTCTTCCGACGGACTAACGCAACTTTTAATGATGTCATCCAAGATGGCGTCCCTTAGATTCCGATTGGCTGATAGAATTCTATCAGCCAATCGGAATTAAGGTAGAAAAAATCCTATTGGCTGATGCAATCAGCCAATAGGATTGAACTTCAGTCCTATTGGCTGATTGGATCAGCCAATAGGATTGAGCTCGCATTCTTTTGGCTGTTCCAATCAGCCAATGGAATGCAAGCTCAATCCTATTGGCTGATCCAATCAGCCAATAGGATTTTTTCTACCTTAATTTACGATTAGCTGATAGAATTCTATCAGCCGATCGTAATCTAAGGGACGCCATCTTGGATGACATCAGTTAAAGGTACCTTCATTCGTCATTAGTCCGTCGGATGAAGAGGATGCTCCACGTAGGATGTCTTGAAGATGGACCCGCTCCGCGCCGGAAGGATGAAGATAGAAGATGCCGTCTGGATGAAGACTTCTGCCCATCTGGAGGTCCACTTCTGCCCATCTGGAGGACCACTTCTGCTGGCTTCGTTGAGGACATCTTGCCGCTTGGATGAAGACTTCCTTGGTAAGTGAATCTTCGGGGGTTAGTGTTAGGATATTTTAAGGGTGTATTGGATGGGTTTATTTTTTAGGTTAGGACTTTGGGCCTGCAATAGAGCAAAATGCTCTTTCAAGGGCAATGCCCATCCAAATGCCCTTTTCAGAGCAATGGGGAGCTTAGGTTTTTTTAGTTAGCATTTTATTTGGGGGGTTGGTTGTGTGGGTGGTGGATTTTACTGTTGGCGGGGGTTGTTTATATTTTTTTACAGGTAAAAGAGCTGATTTCTTTGGGGCAATGCCCTGCAAAAGGCCCTTTTAAGGGCTATTGGTAGTTTAGTTTAGGCTAGGGTTTTTTTTATTATTTTTGGGGGGCTTTTTTATTTTGATAGGCCTATTAGATTAGGTGTTAGTAGTTTAAATATCTTATAATTTGTTTTTTATTTTCTTTAATTTAGTGTTTTTTTGTGATTTAGCTAATTTAATTTAATTTATTTAATTGTATTTAATGTAGGTAATTGATTTAATTGTAGTGTAGTGTTAGGTGTTAGTGTAACTTAGGTTAGGTTTTATTTTACAGGTAAAATTGTCTTTATTTTAGCTAGCTAGTTATTAAATAATTAATAACTATTTAATAACTATTCTACCTAGTTAAAATAAATACAAACTTGCCTGTAAAATAAAAATAAACCCTAAGCTAGATACAATGTAACTATTAGTTATATTGTAGCTAGCTTAGGGTTTATTTTATCGGTAAGTATTTAGTTTTAAATAGGAATAATTTAGATAATTGTAGGTTTTATTTAGATTTATTTTAATTATATTCAAGTTAGGGGGTGTTAGGGTTAGACTTAGTTTTAGAGGTTAATAAATTTAGAATAGTGGCTGCAACGTTGAGGGTGGCAGATTAGGGGTTAATAAGTGTAGGTAGGTTGCGGCGACATTGGGGGCGGCAGATTAGGGGTTAATAAATATAATGTAGGTGCCGGCAATGTTGGGGGTGGCAGATTAGGGGTTAATAATATTTAACTAATGTTTGCGAGGCGGGAGTGCGGCGGTTTAGGGGTTAATATGTTTATTCTAGTGGCGGCGATGTCCGGAGCGGCAGATTAGGGGTTAAAAATTGTATTATAGTGTTTGCGATGCGGGAGGGCCTCTGTTTAGGGGTTAATAGGTAGTTTATGGGTGTTAGTGTACTTTTTAGTACTTTAGTTATGAGTTTTATGCTACAGCGTTGTAGTGTAAAACTCATAACCACTGACTTTAGAATGCGTTAGGAATCTTGGAGGTAGAGGGTGTACTGCTCACTTTTTGGCCTCCCAGGACAAACTCATAATATCAGCGCTTTGGAAGTCCCATAGAAAAAAAGACTTTACAAACTCTACGTAAGTCGGTTTGCGGTAAGGCCAAAGAAGTGTGCGGTGCCCCTAATCCTACAAGACTCATAATACCAGAGGTAGGGAAAAAGTAGCGTTAGGACCTGTTAATGCTGCTTTTTCAGCTTAACGCAAAATTCGTAATCTAGCCGAATGTTTTTATACGTTAGTTAACACTTAAAAAAAAAACACGCATACATATAGCAAAGAATTTAATCATAACAATTTGCATATGGTAACATTATTAAAATAAGTACAATGTTGAAAATTATAGTTGACAACCGTTCAGTTACAGAATCTTTAATCATTTTGTAATTTATTGGCTGATCGGAACAGCCAATAGAATGCGAGCTCAATCTGATTGGCTGATTGGATCAGCCAATCGGATTGAACTTCAATCTGATTGGCTGATTCAATCAGCCAATCAGATTTTTCCTACCTTTATTCCGATTGGCTGATAGAATCCTATCAGTTAATCGGAATTCGAGGGATGCCATCTTGGATGACGTCCCTTAAAGGAACCTTCATTCGTCGTTAGTCCGTCGGTGAAGAAGGATGGCTCCGCGTCGGCTGCTTGAAGATGGTCCCGTTCCGCGCCAGATGGAAGAAGATGGAAGATGCCGCCTGGATGAAGATGTCTGCCGGTCCGGATCTCCTCTTCTGCTCGGATAGGATGAAGACTTTGGACCCTCTGGAGGAGCTCTTCTTGCCGGATAGGATGAAGACTACGGACCCTCTTCTGGGCGGATCGGTGATACCCGGCGTGGTGAAGACAAGGTAGGGAGATCTTCAAGGGCTTAGTGTTAGGTTTATTTATGGGGGGTTGGGTTAGATTAGGGGTATGTGAGTGGTGGGTTGTAATGTTGGGGGGTATTGTATGTTTTTTTACAGGCAAAAGAGCAGAATTCTTTGGGGCATGCCCCGCAAAAGGCCCTTTTAAGGGCTGGTAAGGTAAAAGAACTTTACAATTTTTATTTTAGAATAGGGTAGGGCATTTTTTTTATTTTGGGGGGCTTTGTTATTGTTTTAGGGGGCTTAGAGTAAGTGTAATAAGTTTAAAATTTTTGTAATCTGTTTTTATTTTTTGTAATTTAGTGTTTGTTTGTTTTTGTAATTTAGTGGGTTTTTTTTTTTGTGGTAATTTAGTTTAGTTGATATAAGTGTAGATAATTGTAGATAGTTTATTTAATTTATTTATTGATAGTGTAGTGTTAGGTTTAATTGTAACTTAGGTTAGGATTTATTTTACAGGTAAGTTTGTAATTATTTTAACTAGTTATTAACTATTTAATAGCTATTGTACCTGGTTAAAATAAATACAAAGTTGCCTGTAAAATAAATATTAATCCTAAAATAGCTACAATATAATTATTATTTTCATTGTAGCTATATTAGGGTTTATTTTACAGGTAAGTATTTAGCTTTAAATAGGAATAATTTATTTAATAAGATTTATTTTATTTCATTTGATTAAAATTATATTTAATTTAGGGGGTGTTAGGGTTAGATTTAGCTTTAGGGATTAATACATTTATTAGAGTAGCAGTGAGGTCCGGTTGCAGATTAGGGATTAATAATTGTAGGTAGGTAGCGGCGACGTTGGGGATGGCAGATTAGGGGTTAATAAATATAATATAGGGGTCGGTGGTGTTATGGGCAGCAGATTAGGGGTACATAGCGATAACGTAGGTTGCGGCGGTGTACGGAGCAGCAGATTAGGGGTTAAAAATAATATGCAGGGGTCAGCGATATCGTGGGCCGCAGATTAGGGGATAATAAGTATAAGATTAGGGGTGTTTAGACTCGGAGTTCATGTTAGGGTGATAGGTGCAGACATAGGAAGTGTTTACCCATAGGAAACAATGGGGCTGCGTTAGGAGCTGAACGCTGCTTTTTTGCAGGTGTTAGTTTTTTTTTCAGCTCAAACTGCCCCATTTTTTCCTATGGGGGAATCATAAGCACCGCTGGTATTTAGAGTTGAAGTGGCGGTAAATTATGCTCTACGCTCCCTTTTTGGAGCCTAACGCAGCCCTTCAGAGAACTCTAAATACCAGCGGTATTTAAAAGGTGCGGGGGGGGAAAATACACGCGTAGCTAATGCACCTTTGGCTGCAGAACTCTAAATCTAGCCGTAATTGTCTTTTAAGTGACAATAATAACTGCGTCATTTTTTACCTGGTTTCTGTACTGATAAATTCTTGATTTATGTTTAATATAACTGTTAGTAATAAATATTGTGAATAAATGAACTTATTAGTAAAAACTAAAATATTTACGGCTAGATTTAGAGTTTTGTCGGTAAGGACCCGCGTAGCTAACGCTGGCTTTTTTCTGGCCGCACCATAAAAATAACTCTGGTATTGAGAGTCCACAGAAAGGCTGCGTTAGGCTCCAAAAAAGGAGCGTAGAGCATATTTAACGCAACTGCAACTCTCGATACCAGAGTTGCTTACGGACGCGGCCAGCCTCAAAAACGTGCTCGTGCATGATTCCCCCATAGGAAACAATGGGGCTGTTTGAGCTGAAAAAAAACCTAACACCTGCAAAAAAGCCGCGTTCAGCTCCTAACGCAGCACCATTGTTTCCTATGGGGAAACACTTCCTACGTCTGCACCTAACACTCTAACATGTACCCCGAGTCTAAACACCCCTAACCTTACACTTATTAACCCCTATTCTGCCGCCCCCTGCAATTGCTGACCCCTGCATATTATTATTAACCCCTAATCTGCCGCTCCGTAAACCGCCGCTACTTACATTATCCCTATGTACCCCTAATCTGCTGCCCCTAACACCGCCGACCCCTATATTATATTTATTAACCCCTAATCTGCCCCCCTCAACGTCGCCTCCACCTGCCTACACTTATTAACCCCTAATCTGCCGAGCGGACCGCACCGCTATTATAATAAAGTTATTAACCCCTAATCCGCCTTACTAACCCTATAATAAATAGTATTAACCCCTAATCTGCCCTCCCTAACATCGCCGACACCTAACTTCAAACATTAACCCCTAATCTGCCGACTGGAGCTCACCGCTATTCTAATAAATGTATTAACCCCTAAAGCTAAGTCTAACCCTAACACTAACACCCCCCTAAATTAAATATAATTTTAATCTAACGAAATTAATTAACTCTTCTTAAATAAATTATTCCTATTTAAAGATAAATACTTACCTGTAAAATAAACCCTAATATAGCTACAATATAAATTATAATTATATTATAGCTATTTTAGGATTAATATTTATTTTACAGGTAACTTTGTAATTATTTTAACCAGGTACAATAGCTATTAAATAGTTAAGAACTATTTAATAGCTAAAATAGTTAAAATAATTACAAATATACCTGTAAAATAAATCCTAACCTAAGTTACAATTAAACCTAACACTACAATATCAATAAATTAATTAAATAAAATACCTATAATTATCTACAATTAAACCTAACACTACACTATCAATAAATAAATTAAATACAATTCCTACAAATAAATACAATGAAATAAACTAACTAAAGTACAAAAAATAAAAAAATATTTACAAACATTAGAAATATATTACAACAATTTTAAACTAATTACACCTACTCTAAGCCCCCTAATAAAATAACAAAGCCCCCCAAAATAAAAAATATTCCCTACCCTATTCTAAATTACTAAAGTTCAAAGCTCTTTTACCTTACCAGCCCTGAACAGGGCCCTTTGCGGGGCATGCCCCAAGAAGTTCAGCTCTTTTGCCTGGAAAAAAAAACATACAATACCCCCCCAACATTACAACCCACCACCCACATACCCCTAATCTAACCCAAACCCCCCCTTAAATAAACCTAACACTAAGCCCCTGAAGATCTCCCTACCTTGAGTCGTCTTCGACCTAGCCGACTACGAAACGATCAAAAATGATAATTTTGATTTTGCAATACTAAATTATGATAATGTTATGCAAACGATCACTATGACATCATCTCATTATACATATTCCTTAAAGGGACAGTTTAGTCAAAATTAAACTTTCCTGATTCAGATAGAGCATGCAATTTTAAACAACTTTCCAATTTACTTTTATCATCAAATTTGCTTTGTTCCCTTGCTGGTATTTTTTAAAAGCTAAACCTAGGAAGGCTCAAACTGATTTCTAAACCGTTGAAAACTGCCTCCTAGCTCAGAGCATTTTGAAAGTTTTTCACAGTTAGACAGTACTAGTTCATGTGTGTCATATAGATAACATTGTGCTCACTCCTGTGAAGTTATTTAGGAGTCTGCACTGATTGGCTAAACTGCATGTCTGTCAAAAGCACTGAGATAGGGGGCAGTCTGCAGAGGCTTTAGATACAAGGTAATCACATAGGTAATACGTTTATTAATATAACAGTGTTGGTTATGCAAAACTGGTAAATGGGTAATAAAGGGATTATCTATCTTTTTAAATATTACAAATTCTGGTGTAGACTGTCCCTTTAAAAACATATCTGGATTTAGAAACTCAATATGAGCATGCACAAATTCAAACAACTACTCCACGTTGCACACATACAAATCTTCACAACAGCACACCTGGACCTCATTTACTTTGCAAACCGGTACATCATTAAGCATTTACATAGGGTATATAAGCACTCTCTGAACATGGCTTCCTTGACTGTATTGCTTTTTTGAGACAGGTACAGGTTTAGGCGTTGGAGGTTAAAGATAGTGAGAGAGAGATAGTCAGAGAGAGATATAGTGAGAGAGTTTATGTACGAATCTGTCTGGGTGAGTGTGCGAGTGCTGCTTTGTTTTTCATTGCTTACACATAGTTAAACACATTTACCTGAATTTACACACAAACACATAGGTGTAACACTACATACACACACATACACTCCATACCCTATTCCCTTTAAACCTATACCCATCCCATAGTTATATTTTGTTCCTTTTAGACAAACATTGTTTATGCACCCTCATTTAGTCCTTTTTTATACGTTTGTCTGTTTCTTACTACCCCTTACCCTATTTTCTAAAACCCATTTACACTTTGAGCACTTTTTACTTTTTATTTCATTATTTTGACCCCTTTCATTGGTGCACTTTAACCTTCTGAAAAGGTATGACGGGAAGGAGGAGGTAGGGAAGAGATTAGGGACAAGATTAGGGAGGATATTAGGCAGCAGATTAGAGATGAGGCAGGAGATTGAAGAGATTAGGGAGGAGAGTGGGAGAGGAAGGGGGAGAGGAAGGGGGAGAGGAAGGGGGAGAGGAATTAGAGAGGAAGGGGGAGAGGAAGCGGGAGAGGAAGGGGAAAAGGTCAGGGTGGGTGGGCCAAGCCACATTGTTGAAGACGAACAAGAGGCTGGGCCCAGTGGGACAAGGCAGGAGTGCAGAGAGGGCTCAATACAGTCCGGGGAACAGAGGCTTACATCACAGGGGAAGAACAGGCAGAAGGAGGAGAGGTATACCAGGGAGTAGAAGGTGACCCTTATAGTGGCCTATATGGAGAGGGCTAGGAGGCTGCAGGCACCTATAAGTTATCATACATCGTGCTGAGAGAATCTTGTGAGTCTTCAACATACTCCATGCGATGTCCCAGATCCTTGATATCTTTTTTCATGTTAACTAGCTCAGATGTGATTAGTGTTTTGAGGGTGTCGAAGTCTGCCTTTGTAGGTAAGTTAGCTATATTGTCTCTGAGCTCCCTGACACAATCTTCTGACATATTAGTGGTTATAATTGAGTCCAATGTAGAGGTCTTTGTTACTTGATAATGATTTGTTAATGCCAGCGGAGGAGATAGTGATCCTTGGAAAAAACTACTGACAGGTTTAATGCAGGATACTTGAGCTTTCTGTGTCTTATCAGGTCTAGCAGACCTTCTGGACATGGTACTTGTAGTGTCTTACGGTCTATTACTGCAGATCTATGCTCCAGTATACCTGCTTTAATTATGATGGCCGGTTACACTTCTGATAAACCAAGGCACATGTGTCTAAATCACTATATCATATTTTAGCTATGTTTTGCACAGCTAACCTGTGTGTCCCAATCCAGCTAGGTCTCAGTAATAAATACACTAATGGTTCTCCACAATGTGTTTATACGATTGTCAGTAGATGTCATACCTCATTTTCCCCCTGTGCTGCTTTACTTGTATTAGCGGGTATTTGAATACCAGGGGTATGAATATCATATCAGTCCGTTTTCAGCCAAGATGGCGATCGCAACTCTCACGGAACGAGTCAGCAGCCACAACACCTCAATTTTCCGTCCAAAGCTAGATACAGCTGATCCCAACAAAGCAGGGACCTTTATACATCAGTTAGGTGCGAAAATGATGACCCTCATCTTGCGATCTGCTTGTGGTAGTCTTGCACTAGCACGGAGCTTCAGGCTACAGCGGCCATTCACCAGCATGGCCAGGCTCTGCTCCCACAGTACTAGATAATTTTAATAGGATTAACATTAAATAAACGATTTCAAATTAAAGAAAATAGATTTATTAAAAATGATACCTCTTAGGTCGCTATCACAGTCATCTGTAATCCCGCTGATAACCTTGGAGCCTAAACGCTGCACCAGTCTCTGCTCGTAATTAGTCAAATTAGCGACATAAGCTGTTCCTCCTGTGGTAGCACGGGAAGAATTTTTTCTTTTGCCAATTTCGCTTTGGCAAATCTTTTGATGTCGTTGTACCTCTTCTTTATCTGGTCAACGTCTTTTTTTCCAGGTCTGGCACTGACAGCATCACTTATACGAATCCAGATAATATTTTTCCAATGACTGGAAGTTTGCTTTGCACGACAACCGAATAAGTATTCATAAGAGTCCAGTACCATATCAACAAGAACCAGGTTCTACTGTGGATTTTTGGATTTGGCTGTGTGCGAATCAGATCCTGAAGTTGCCATACTTAATTTAAGAATAATAAATATATAAGCTAGAAATGCTTCAGGTATAATACATTTTCTGTCTGCAAAATTACATAAAGTGGACTTTATATAGTGCAGAAATAACTTCCCATGACAAATGTGACGTCTCTGACACCTTACAGTCACGTGTGACAAACATGACTGACAAGTTCTAAGAACATAATAGTACATTCGCTACTAGTGAGGCATCAGATGTATAAATTATTCGCCTGTGCTCGATGCGGATTAGACGCAACACATTTTAGCTGTTTTTTAGTACATATGGCTAGCGGGCATTGTCTCGCTAACTGTGAGTTCTAGTGAATAGATCAGACACGCTGTCGGTGAGCAAATTGATGCTTTAGTACATGGAGCCCTATATCAAATCAATTATATCATCAGCTTCACAAAATTTAAAAGGAAAAAAAGAATTATAACCTAGCCATTAATACTCAATTCAGTCTCTGTTGTCTGCGAAGGTTACTATCAGCCAGATTACGAGTTTTGCTCACTAATAATAGCGCTGCTATCACGGGTTTGCAAAAACCCAACGATATGGCTGTGTTGAGCCCTTTACAGCACACAAATACCAGTGCTGCTTTGAGCTGCTTTGACGTGCTCGTGGACGATTTCCCCATAGACATCAATGAGGAGAGCCAGCTAAAAAAAAGCCTAACACCTGCAATGACGGAGCGTAAAGCTCCGTAACGCAGCCCCATTGATGTCTATGGGGAAAGAAAATGTATGTTTAAACCTAACACCCTAACATAAACCCTGAGTCTAAACACCCCTAATCTGTCGCCCCCGTCATCGCCGACACCTACATTACAATTATTAACCCTTAATATGCCGCCCCCAATGTCACCGACACCTACATAAATTTATGAACACCTAATCTGCTGTCCCCAATGTCGCCGCCACCTACATAAATTTATTAACCCCTAATCTGCCGCCCCCAACGTCGCCACCGCCACTATACTAAAGTTATTAACTAGACATGTGCATGGCGAAAAAATTCGGTTCGGTTCGGATCGATTCAGATTTTTTCGAATTTCAATTCGGAGCGATTCGAATTCGGAAAAATTTGAATCAATTTGGTTTGGATTTGTTTCGTATTCATTCGGATTCAAATAAATTCGGTTCGGATTTGTTTCGGGTTTCATTTGGATTCGAATAAATTCGGTTCGATTCGGTTCGGAAATTCGGAATTTCGGTAAGTGTTAGGTGGGATTAGACTAGTATTATGTACTGTACATTAGGTGTAACCCATAGCAGAGTGATATAACCTAATATACTGTACAATACTAGTGTAATCCATGGCCATCCGAATCTACCGAATAAATCCGAAGTAATTCGGATTTATTCGGTAGATTCGGCACTATTTTAATTCAGAGATTCGGTTCGATCCGAATTTTCCGAATTTCCGAATCGAACTGAACCGAATCGCACATGTCTATTATTAACTCCTAAACCTCTGGCCTCCAACATCACTAACATGGAATAAATATATTAACCCCTAAACCTAACCCTAAGTCTAACCCTAACCCTAACGTAACCCTAACCCTAACACCCCTAACTTTAGCATAATTAAAATAATTCTAAATAAAACCTACTTTTAATAACTAAATAATTCCTATTTAAAACGAAATACTTACCTGTAAAATAAACCCTAAGCTTGCTACAATATAACTAATAGTTAAATTGTAGCTATCTTAGGTTTTATTTTTATTTCAGAGTTAAGTTTGTATTTATTTTAACTAGGTAGACTAGTTATTGAATTGTCATTAATTATTTACTAGCTACCTAGTTAAAATAATTTTACCTGTAAAATAAAACCTAACCTGAGTTACACTAACACCTAACATTACAATAAAATTAAATAAATTAAATTAAAAAAATACATTTATCTAAATTACAAAAAAAGAATAAAAACTAAATTACACAAAATAAAAAAAGAAATGATCAAAAATAAAAACGAATTACTCCTAATCTAATAGCCCTATCAAAATAAAAAAGCCCCCCCCCAAAATAGCACTAAAAAGGGCCTTTTGTTGGGCATTGCCCCAAATAAATCAGCTCTTTTACCTGTAAAAAAAAAAAAATAACCCCCAACAGCCAATAGAATGCAAGCTCAATCCCATTGGCTGTTTGGGTCAGCCAATAGGATTGCATCAGCCAATAGGATTTTTGTCCCTTTAATTCTTATTGGCTGATAGAATTCTTAAATGGAACCTTCAGTGTACGGCTGGGACCCTATGAAGAGGATGTTCTGCGCTGGATGTCTTGAAGATGGAGCCGCTCCACGCTGGAAGGGTGATGATAAAAGATGCCGTCTGGATGAAGACTTCTGCCCACCTGGAGGACGACTTCTTCCCGCTTGGATGAAGACTTCTCCTGGCTTCGTTGAGGACTTCTTGCTGCTTGGATGAAGACTTCTCCGGGCTGGATGAGGATGGATGTCCAGTCTTCAAAAACTGTAAGTGGATCTTCGGGGGATAGTGTTTTTATTAAGGGTTTATTGGGTGGGTTTAATTTTTAGCTTAGGGTTTGGGCATGTAAAAGAGCTGAATGCCCTTTTAACGGCAATGCCCATCCAAATGCCCTTTTCAGGGCAATGGGTAGCTTAGGTTTTTTAGATAGAATTTATTTGGGGGGTTAGTTGTGTGGGTGGTGGGTTTTACTGTTGGGGGGGATGTTTGTAGTTTTATTTGCCAGGTAAAAGAGCTGATATCTTTGGGGCAATGCCCCGCCAAAGGACCTTTTAAGGGTTATTGGCAGTTTAGTTTAGGCTAGGGGTTTTACTTTTAAAAGGTTTTTATTGAGGTTGTAGAAAACAATAACAGCAATAAAAGGTACAATGAATAATATAGTAGACATATCTTAAGTTATATTGGCAATGACCCTTAGACCTGAAATAAAACATAATGATACTGCAAAGTTAACAGAATATAGAAAAACAGGTTGTCTCAATTACAAAAGGTTTGTACCCTACTTAGTGAATGGAACCTCTTTTTAAATTTATATAAGGGATGATTGCACCTCAATTGCTGGGACAGGCCACTCTTGGACCTATGCAAACTGAAAAACTTGAGGAGGTACCCTAATGGTCAACACGGTCTCTCTTGGACCTGAGAAAATATATATGTAAAATATATATATGCCTGATTATCCCCTATTGAGATGTGATAGCAGTGATAAAAAGAACTCTTTCTGTGTAGAACAGTAGCCCACCCAAGAACACTCTGTTAAAATTAAAGCAAGGGTTAATATGGGACCGGAAATATGTAAATTATAAGGAAATTATAATTGAAGTGGAAGAAAATATAAGAAAATATATTATCTCAGTTTCTGGGCAATATAGATCATTTGACCATTGTTTGAGGGTCAGGTAGTTATGAAACCACAACATATGTAGGGGGGCAGATGTAAGATAATGAGGCCAGAAAGGCAAGGTTGACATGGTCACACATTTGTAAACTTCAGAGCAGAATGAATATACTAACATTGCTGTGTGCTAAAACTGTGGCCACGCAGATAATTATCTAGGTGGCTAAATGCAATTCTAATGTAGGCGAGCCTAAAACTAGTGTTACTGTTTATAGTGTGATCAATATACCAGCTGGCATCTCGCGCTATACCATGCAATCAATGTTGTCAAAAAGAAAAAAAAAAAAAGAGAAATATCTCACAATATTTTTAGCATGAGTGCATTAGAGGAAAGAGGAGCCTGGAAACAGGGTTAATGCAATGAACTCAGCGTAAGACATAACATGTAAAGAAAAGCTATTAGCTATTGTTAAGCTTGGTAATAGAGTATAGGGGTCAACACAAACAAGCTAGAATTTAAACATAAGCGACTGCCAAAGGTCTAAAAGCTAAGTAACAAAATAGTCCTGTCTATAATTATAATAACAGTATAGGCTTCTAGCAAACAATCCTTAGGCTATATATAAAATTTATAAAGGACAATTATGTAGAGGGTCAATTGTGCTCAATGAGTGAGTCCACATGTTTGGCATCAAAAAGAGAGTCTGTTAAGCAGCAGGCAGATTTAGAAGTATATGGCATAGATCAATTGGCGACCACATCATACCCACTTCGGACATGTGTTTGGAGCAGAAAATTCATCACCCCACTCCTGTCTTTATGATCCGGGTGCAGGCCGCATAGAAAATATAGTCCAACGGCTGATGCCGTGTACAAAATGCGGAACGCTGTATACTGGGTAAATACCTTTTTTCTTTCCACCTTCAGATATATGCCACCATCAGGAGTTGTGGTTTTGAGGGTATCTGCACAGTCAGGTCATTGTTAGAGGACGGTGCCAAAGATAGCCAGAGCCATATGTGCATATCAGGAACGTTTCTTTGATCCCAAATGTCTGGGACCGAGCTGTGCACCGTAGCGTCAAGCCTCTGCAGGGCTGCCCTCTGGATTGTGACTCGGCTCATTTGGATATCTGTACTGGCTGTTCGTGAGAAAGGAGCCTCAATTTCAGCATCAAAGTGGTCAGTAGCTCCAGCACAGCGGTAAGTAGGTATTGTGGAAGGATCGCCAGACTATGCAGCGCTATCGGGTACACCCTCCGTAACTAGTGAAGGTGTTAAATCCGCTGGTGTGGTTGTCTCGGGGGATGACAATCGTCTTTCAGACGTATTTACTGCTCCGCCTTCGCTTGGGTTATACTCCGGTGCAGTTAAAGAGATGTTCAAGGCAGGAACTGCTAAGGGAGTATAGCATGGTTCACGGAGTGCCTCCGAGAAGGCCTCCTGGTAATGAGAAAGCAGGAGGCTTAATTCTTGTAGTAGACAGAAAGGCTCCATGACAGCTAAGTTCGCTTCAGGGGACAATCAGCTTGCAGTATAGTAGAAAATTTTTCAGTTATTATCCTACCAGAGGATATCGTAACCCCCGGAGTTCGAGGGGGGGTAATATTTCGGCAGCCCCAGACCTACTCTCCAAAACCTATACAGGGTCCACTCCCGATCCACACGGTGCTGCGTTGCTACGGAAATGGCCCCTGTCCTGAAAATAGGCCTGGAGTGTAGCTGACTCAAGGAACATAGGCTAAAGGTCCGTCAAAACATCCACTCCGAGTGCACATCAGTTCTCTTTAACAAATTTTTGTTTCAGGTCAGCGAATATTGAAGTTTTGCTATAATTAGCTTATAAAAAGAGATTCAGGCTCAGAGAGCTTCACTGAGACGTGTCTTGCCACAATGAGTGCAGGCTCCGCCCCCCTAGGCTAGGGGTTTTATTATTTTGGGGGGCTTTTTTATTTTGTTAGGGTTATTAGATTAGGAGTAATTAGTTTAAATATTTGATAATTTCTTTTTTATTTTGTGTAATTTAGTGTTTATTTTTTTGTAATTTAGTTAATTGTATTTGATTAATGTAATTTATTTAATTTTAGTGTTAGGTTAGGTTTTACTGCAAGACAGGTTAGGTTTTATTTTACAGGTAAATTTGTATTTATTTTAACTAGGTAGTTAGTAAATAGTTAATAACTATTTAATAACTAATCTACCTAGTTAAAATAAATACAAACTTACCTGTGAAATAAAAATAAAACATAAGCTAGATACAATATAACTATTAGTTATATTGTAGCTAGCTTAGGTTTTATTTTACAGGTAAGTATTTATTTTTAAATAGGAATAATTTAGGTATTAATTGTAATTTTTATTTGGCATTATTTTAATTATGTTAAAGTTAGTAGGGGTTAGGGTTACGTTAGGGTTAGGGTTAGATTTAGGGTTATGTTCAGGGGTTAATAACTTTAGTATAGTGGCAGCGACATTGGGGGCAGCAGATTAGGGGTTAATAAGTGTAGTTAGGTGGCAGCGATTTTGGGGGCAGCAGATTAGGGGTTAATAAAAGTAATGTAGGTTGTGGCGATGTTAGGGACAGCAGATTAGGGGTTAATAAGTGTATGTAGGTGGCGACGACATTGAGGGCAGCAGATTAGGGATTAATAATATTTAACTAGTGTTTGCGATGGGGGAGTGCGGCAGTTTAGGGGTTAATATGTTTATTACAGTGGAAGCGATGTCCAGAGCGGTAGATTAGGGGTTAATAATTTTATTTTAGTGTTTGCGATGCGGCAGGGCCTTGGTTTAGGGGCTAATAGGTAGTTTATGGCTGTTACTGTACTTTGTAACACTCTAGTTGATTATGGTACAGCTTTGTAACGTAAAACTCATAACTACTGACTTCCAGGTGGTGGTACAGATCTTGTAGTTATAGGCTGTACCGCTCACTTTTTGGCCAGACAGGCAAACTCGTAATACCGATGCTATGGAAGTCCCATTGAAAAAGGACTTTTTGAAAGGTGCGCTAGTTACATTGCGTAACGGCCAAAAAGGTGTGCGGTACAGCTATACCTACAACACCTGCAATACCAGCGGTAGTGAAAAAGAGCCATAACGATTCTTTTTCACTCATAACCCACAACTCTTAATCTAGCTGTATGTTTCCTGACTAAAAATAAAAAAATCTCTGTTGCTTTCAACAATCTGGAGTAGAAAAAAAATATTCCCTTCACCCTGTAACAAGTTTCATGTTAGATATCTCAACAATGCCACTATATACTTTCTCAATAATACAATTATTTGTTTCTAGTTTTCATCCTGGACTTCCCTATTTCAGTCTATCTGTTCAAGGTCCTATACATGTTGTATACTAATGTACTTTTATTTGTGAAAAGTCTGTGTAGGTTAGGACCGGCTCTTCTTGAAACAGAAAATATCTGGATGTCTGGATTGTTACCAAACAGCCCTGAGCTTCAGTTATGATTCACATCTGTGACCTTGCTACAAGTGTATGAAATTACCATACTGTATGCTTTTTATGAAATCAGCACAACACATTTTAAATTCAAGAGAGATATAAATCAGATATTGTAGTTGTTGCTAGATTGATTGATTTTTCATTTTAAAAGCACTTACCTTGTATGTGTGTTTGTTCCATAATTAAAGTTTACCCTGAAGTATTATAGAAGTTGTGTTAATCCTAAAGATATTGGAATACACTTGAAATGTGGGCTTCACCTTGTTACATCTAAAATTAGTTTTGTTTTTATTGATGCAGTAGGTCTGGTGTTAAAATATATTTACAATTATTTGCTGCATTGCTGCAGTAAAATATTTCAGTGGATCTACTGTCTCAACTGTACTTTTCTATTTTAACCAAATCACATAAATAATAAAGGAGATAAAAAAATGTAAATACAATACCTATAAGTGTTTTTTTTAAGCAAATGCTCCCTTTTAACAAGGAGTGTACGCATACAAGGATTAAAGTTAGGGAACCTGTCCACCTGTGCTCACCACCAGCAACACAAGCATAATTGCAAGTAGTGAACATTGCATAAGAAGTCTCTTGTGCACTCCTGCCCCCCTGCTCTTACCTGATTGCTGCAGGTGATAGCGGTAGGGTTGCCACCTCAGCCATGTTTTCCTGGACACTTATGAGTTACACATGCTGCAGGGTGTGCAGGGAGGAACATGTATTGTGCTTCTGGACAGCCACTATTCATATTCCTCCCTGCACACCCTGCAGCATGTGTAACTTATAAGTGTTATGTATTTTAAGGGACGGGTGGCAACCCTAGGCCATAGCAGAGAGGTAAGGAAACTGGAGCCCAAAGTATGGACTAATTCCAATACATCATAATTCCCATGTAAAGGATTGTATGGCAGCTTGAATGTTTTTTTTTTTTTTTTTCTGTTTTCTAAGCAATTTTCTAAGCAATTCCATTCCAAAAGAAAAACTGACATTTTAATTTTAATATCCAACCCTAATTTTTACAGTATTTTTGCTGGGTGAGTTCATGGTCTTTAAAGGGACAATAAAGTCCAAATTAAAGTGACATGAAACACAAAAATGTTCTTTCATGATTCAGATAGAGAATACAATTTTAAACATAGTTCTAATTTACTTCTATTATCTAATCTGTTTCATTCTCAGTATCATTTGTTGAAGGAGCAGCAATGCACTAATGGTTTCTAACTGAACACATGGGTGAGCCAATTACAATCGATATATATATGCAGCCACCAATCAACAGCTAGTACCTAGGTTCTTTGCTGCTCCTGAGCTTGCCTACATAAACCTTTCAGCAAAGGATAACAAGTGAAGGAAGGAAATTAAATAATAGAAGTAAATTGGAAAGTTGTTTAAAATCGTATTCCCTATCTGAATCTTGAAAGAAACATTTTGGGTTTTATGTCCCTTTAAACTTTCATGATTCAGTTAGGGCATGTCATTTAAAATGTTCCAATTTACTTTAAAAAATTTCTCTTGGATTTTTTTTTTTTGTCAAGGCTAAACCTAGGTGGGCTGAGGCTCATAGGCTGATTTATAAGACTCTGCAGTCCACCTCTTATCTCACAGTCTGGCTGAGCTGTGCATAGTTAAAGGGACATGAAACTCAATTTTTTTGTTTCATGATTCAGAAAGAGCATGTGATTTTAAACAGCTTTCAAATTTACTGCTATTATTTAATTTGCTCCTTCTCTTGTTATTTTTTGCTGAAAGGTTTATTTTCACAAGCTCAGGAACAGCAAAGAACCTAGGTTCTATCAGCTGATTGGTGGCTGCATATATATACCGATTGTCATTGGCTCACCCATATGTTCAGTTAGAAACCAGTAGTGCATTGCTGCTCCTTCAACAAATGATACCAAGAGAATGAAGGAAATTTGGTAATAGAAGAAAATTGGAAAGTTGTTTAAAATTGTATGTTCTACCTAAATAATGAAAGAAAATGTTTGGGTTTCATGTCCCTTTAATAACATGTACTGGGCCAGGTTACAAGTCATAAGCGACACGGGGGTTTGCGCTCTTTGGGCTTACCGCTCGTATTACATATTAAAGTAAACATGATCACTTGAACGCAATTGTGATTTATGTTATGATGATTACGAGACTTCAGAGCTCTGGTTAACTGTTTTGCAAAACTAAAAAGTGTCACAAAACACATCAAGAATACATTACAGAGTACACTTACACTCATAATAACACTATCTAATAAAAAATACATCACAGAGTACACTTACACTCATAATAACACTATCTAATAAAAAATACATTACAGAGTACACTTACACTCATAATAACACTATCTAATAAAAATACATTACAGAGTATAGTTACACTCATAATAACACAAGCTAATAAAAAATACATTACAGAGTATAGTTACACTCATAATAACACCATGTAATAAAATTATTTAAAAAAAATATTGCACACAAAAGTTATAAGGGCTCATTCAAAGATACAAGATCTCAGGTGCTAGGGAAAAAAGGCAGGTTAAAACATGAAAAACAAATTTATACAATATTCATTTTTAATAAAGGTGTTAACTACATATTTACTGTAAATATTTCACATTCCAATGTTCTGTACATAGTAGAATATGTTCTATGTATTTATAAATATATATATATATATATATATATATACTCTAGTCCTAAATCCTGTGTACACGGGCCATTTTTTGCAGTACAGCGGTTCCACGACTTGCTCTCTCTCTATCTTCCCTCTCTTTTAATCTCTCTGACCCCTCTCTTTTGCTCTCTCTTTCCCCCCTCTCTTCTGCTCTCTCTCCCCCCTCTCTCTATTTTGCTCTCTCTCTCCCCCCTCTCTTTTTGCTCTCTCTCCCCTCTCTTTTTGCTCTCTCTCCCCTCTCTTTTGCTCTCTCTCCCCTCTTTTGCTCTCTCTCTCCCCTTTCTCCCCCCAATCTTTTGCTGTCTCTCCCTCTTTTGCTCTATCTCCCCTCTTTTGCTCTCTCTCTCTCCCCTTTCTTTTGCTCTCCCTCCCCCTCTCTTTTGCTGTTTCTCTCCCTTTTTTTTGCTCTCTCTATCCCCCCTCTTTTGCTCTCTCTATCCCCCTCTTTTGCTCTCTCTCTCTATCCCCCCTCTTTTGCTCTATCTCTCTATCCCCCCACTTTTGAGCTCTCGACTCTCCCGTCTGCACGGCCCTGGCCGACCCCGCCCACGTTACACCCGGTCCTGCCCGGATCACGCCCGGCCCTGCCCCGCCCTGCCTGTGTCGTGCCTGGTCATGCCCAGTCAGCCCCGGCCCCCAGATGCCAGGTCAGTCTTGAAGGCCAGGTGTGTTTGTCCTTGTGCAGTCTCTACTGCGCATGATAGCTTTGGACAAGCACACTTGGCCTTTTATATTATAGGATATATATATATCTATACATAAATATAATCATCTATCCATATATAGGTATAGATATATATTGTACCAAAATACCATCAGATAGATGTAGAAATATGTGAAGAACATTGGAATGTGAAATATTCATATTTTTATGTAGGGTTAGCACACATGAGAATATGCAATCAGGTTTGCAAAAGGGTGGGGTGTTTTTTCCACTTTTTTTTCTCCATTGACTTCTAAGGGGAATACGTGAATGCGCATGTGATATTCTAAGTTCTGCTTTTTGAGCTTGTCAGGTTAGTGCGTGAGCTAAAACAGTTTACTTTCAACTCATAATACAAGCACAACACAACGAGCGCAAAAAGCTTACTTCTTGCGCAATTGATGCTCAAGCGGGAGCGTTAATTATTGCTCCACTTGTAATCTGGCCCACTGTTTGTTCATGTGAGCTATATAGATAATATTGTGTTCACACCAGTGGAGTTATTTAAGAGTCATGTCTGTCAAAAGATCTCAGATAAGGGTGCAGTCTGCAGAAGCTTAGATACAAGGTAGGTATAGAGGTGAAAAGTGTATTAATATAACAGTGTTTCTTATGCAAAACTGGAGAATGGTAAATAAAAGAATCATCTATCTTTTTAAACAATACAATTTTTTGCATGTACTGTCCCTTTAAACAAAATTAACTCACAGTAGATTGAGAAACAGATAGGATGGGGCTAGAAAGATAGACAAAAAAGGTATTTTCTTGATAGTGGACAATAAAAAATTTGATAGGTTAGTAAGGAGAGTGTGAATGTTTGTTTTATGTTACATTAATAACATGCAAAATAGCACATTAAGAGTTAAAAAAACAATCACACACTAATGACAGAGCGGGACGTGATAAACAATATCACTAGCATGCAACTTGATATTACAAGTCCATGGTAAATCCCTTTTACCAGAGAAGAATTAGCGTGGCCGACATTACTCTAGTGCAACCTATACTTTCAATGGCGCTTATATTGCATTAAAGGTTGCACTTGAGCAAAAGCCTCAAAACTGCACCAGAATATTTAGCAACAAAAAAAGGGGGCCCAATGGCACTACTGAGAAGTCAAAAGGGATTATAATTACTAGAAATTACTAAAAGGGAGGCAAATCATACGTTCCTGCTTCAGTGGTATATGATAGTGTGAATAATAGGTGCTGTGTACTAATCATGGATTTTTGACAAAAGGAGGTATGAACCTCCAAAAAATTTACACATGGATAGCACTCAAAATTCCCTTAAGTAGGTAATATTAGACTGAGTAACAAGTGGCCGATAAACTAGGAAAAATAAATTAAAATATACCTTATTGGGACTTTAAAATAATGGAAAAAACACATATTTAAAATTACAGGAACGAATAATAACTCAAATCAGGATTCAAGCATAAACTGGAGTTATCCAATTGTAGATATTGGTTTAAGATGAGAACAAAGTATTATATATTTATTTTTAGCAAGTCTTAATAGTATAAACCTAGGATGACATATTAATCCATAGTCCTCAGACTCACTAATAATAATTAAATCTCAATGATGGATCAAGGAGAATTCTAATGGAAGATATAGGTCAGGTTTGGTGAGAAAATTGCATATTATCCTGCAATGGATTAGTGATTATGGCATATTGTAATATACCATGTACATATAACCAGGATTGTGTATTCCATATGAGCAATATAGTTTAACGTTTGTCATAAATGATATGGCATTAAGAAATCATTTTAAACATATTCACCACACGTCTAGATGCCTAAATGCATTGAGTTGCTTCCATGTGATTGGCTGATTTGCAATTTGTGTTACCAAACAATTAAACAGGTGTACGTAATAAAGTGGCCAGTGAGTGTGTATATGTATATATATATAAACATATATATATATATATATATATATATATATATATATATATATACACACACACACACACTTTGGAGCCCTTTTCACTCAAATACATTTAAACATGAAAAAATCATTTTTATTAACTTTTTATATATTTTTTATGTTTTACTGTGTGTTTACTGTAAATATTTTACATTCCAATGTTCTTCATTAGTATTAAAATATATATATATATATATATATATATATATATATATATATATTTAAATATATTGTGCCAGCACCCCTAGTTTAATAAATGTCACAGTTCTAAATACTGAGATAAAATATTGTGTGTCCTGTATAGGAACACACTTCTCAGTATAGTGCACGGATAAGGGTGTTTAATTGATATACATTTAAACAAAAGAAAATAGACCCTTATTTCTCCAGCACCCAACTATGTCAGGAAAAAATATTGTATTAGACAAAGAAAGATTTTTGAGTCAATAATTCACATATTCTTTGAAAATTCGTAATTATAAGGTTTATATATCAATATCAGCATTACAATAAATCATAAGCATGGCCCCGAAATATAAGGCTCAAAGTCCACAACCCGGGTTGTTAATGGAAGTTAGTAAGATAGTCCGTTAATTAACAGGTATTGGATAGATTCAAATGCCTTAGTTTGGCATATTTGTAATCCCAAAATTTTTGAAAATCAACGTTAATGCAGGAACAGCACCAAATTATGTGCAACATTAACACAGCAGGTATAACTTGTATCTTTGCACTCTCAATGCAAATTTGTAACTGTATCACTTTCAGCAAAAAATGGCAACTTTTCCATACCACATTTGACTCGCTGTGACAGCTCTATGTTGCGTGTAGAGACATAATAAACAAGTACCTGCTTCCTCAGTGTTTTGATAGTGACATGTCATGGTGCCATATCTACCTGCTCGTTGCTTCCAACTGTTTCGATAAAGACCGGGTTTGGAGTAATCACCTTTGCTTTTTCCTCCGCAGTTTTTCGGCTCTTTTAGTGCATCCGCACGCCTTAACTTTCAGCGGAAGTGTGACTTCTTGAAGAATCAGCTGTTGGGCGGTGCTCAGCTGTTGCACAGCTCCAACTAAACAAACAAGCAGCTACGTGCGTTTCACCCGGGTTCCATTCGGGCTTCTTCTGGCTGTGCATGATTGGAGATTGCTCTCCATGACATTTAAACAATATGCTCCGCCTTCAATACACTTTTTTAACAACATATTTAAGCCATTCAGGTGAAATGTTAGACAAATATAACTATCTATATTGCTATGCTATCATAAAACATACAATATAATAAAATCACACATTTTCTATGTTAGATACACCAATGTTATTAGTTCATACATTACAGGGTCAATAACATTAGTATTTTATTTCTTTATAGGAAATGGCTTTTCTGAAATTATTCATTAATATAGTTTAGATATTTTTCGGAATGTTTTAGTTAGATACCAAATATTATTATTCATCTGTATATTGCTTCAATTTCCCAGGAAAGAGCCAAAATTTAACTCTTCATTTAAGCCATCTGGTTTCAGACTTTTCAGGTTAAAAATCAATTTGCTTTCTTTGCACAATAGAATCTGATCTAGATTTCCTCCTCTACCTTTCAAGTCCACTATTTCCAAACCTCTGAATTTTAAAAGTCTTTTGTCACTATTATGACACTCTGCAAAGTGACGCGCTACACTGCTAGTTTTTGTACATTTGTTTTTAATATCCCTTTTGTGTTCCTTTATTCTCTCTTTGAGCTCCCTATAGGTTTTACCTATATAGTACTGGGGGCAATTACAGGAGACCATATAAACTACTCCTTCACTCTTGCAAGTTATACGTCCCTTTATTGTATGGAAGGACCCAAATTTATCACAAAAGCTCTTGCCTACTAGCATGTTAGTACAAACTGAGCAGTGTGAGCATTTGAAATTCCCATTCTTTTTACTGGTTAACCAATTCCCTGTGTTTTTATTCTCATAGTGGCTCTGAACCAGAAAATCTTTTAAGTTTGGTGCTCTTTTTGGAGTCATTAGTGGAGATTCTCCTACAAATTTCCCAATTGATTTATCAATCCACAGTATGTGCCAATGTTTATTTAGGATTGAACGAATATCTTGCCATTTCTGATTATAAGTTCCTATGAATCGAACTAGAGATGATTCCGATGTATTTTCTGATTTATCATATATCAAGTCTTCCCTATTCTTACTTTTGGTCTTGTTAAACGCTTTTTTTAGACATTGTTGTGTGTAGCCTCTTGCTCTAAATCTTTTGTTTAGAGCCCCTGCTTCAATTTTAAATTGTTCAATGTCTGAGCAATTTCTTTTATGTCTCAGAAATTGGCCATAATGAATGTTTTGTATTAGTTTTTTTGGGTGATGACTGTCAAATGATAATAGGGAATTCCCTGCAGTATCTTTACGAAATGTGGCTGTTTTTAGGCAGTTATTGTCATTAATAATGCGTAGATCTAAGAATGTAATCTCATTTCTACTATAACTGTAAGTGAATTTTAAGTTCCATTCATTGTTGTTTAATTTTTGCATAAATTCTATCAGTTTCATCTCAGTGTCCTCCCACAGGAGGAACACATCATCGATGAATCTTAGCCATAGAGAGATGGAGTCATTTATCTCAGCACTATTTAGAATCTGATCAAATTCCGATTTACCTAGGTAGAGGCAAGCAAATGTGGGGGCACAGCAAGTCCCCATTGCTGTTCCTAAATTTTGTTGGTAGCATTTATTCCCAAAAAGAAAATAATTATGTTTTAAAATAAAAGATAACAATTCCAATACAAAATTTGTGTGCTTGTCATACTCCGAACCTCTTTGAATTAAGAAATATTTGATTGCCTCTACCCCTTTATCGTGAGGGATACTTGAATAGAGCGACTCAACATCTATTGCAACCAATAGGGTATTTGCAGAAACAGTTATGTCATTAAGTTTTTTCAATACATCTAGCGTATCTTTGATGTAGGAAGGGAGATTTAGTAAATTTGGTCTAAGGCAAAAATCCACATATTGTGAAATTTTCTCAGTTAATGAGCCCTTGCCTGATATAATGGGGCGACCTGGAGGTGGCAGCTTATTTTTGTGGAGTTTTGGTAGGCTATAGAAGGTTGCAGTTTTTGGAAATTTTACAAACAGAAAATCAAATTCTCTCTGGTTTATAACACCTTCACATTTTGCTCTCATTAAAATTTGAAACAATTCTTCTTTGTAAATTTCTGTAGGATTGAAACGTAAAATACTGTATTGTTTATTATCTCTTAGTAGTCTTTGACATTCATCAACATAGTCCTTAGTATTCAGGACCACAATATTTCCGCCTTTGTCTGATGGCTTAATGGTTATTGTGATATCATTTTGTAAAGCATTTAGTGCAGTTCTCTGCCTTTTTGTTAAGTTATCAGACAAAGGTTCATCTGTGCTCAAAAGATCAATATCTCTTTCCACTAATTTGACAAAATTGTGTATAAGAGGAATGCTAGATAGTGCAGGCATATATTCTGACTTTTTTTTTTAAATCACTAAAACCTATAGTTGTTGTCTCACTTGGTTGGCCTGATATTTCTTCCTGTAATTCCTCTAAAATGTTTACACTTTGCCTGTCATGTATATTCAAAGTTTTTTTTATCTGTTTTATTTTCAAATGTTTTATTTAATACAATTTTTCGAGCAAATAGGTGAAGGTCCTTCACCAGTTCAAATTTGTCCAATTTGTTTACTGGTGAGAAGGTTAATCCTTTCTCTAGAACTTCTATTTGACTGTCAGTAAGATTTTTATCCGACAGATTAACTACATTTATGGGTTTCTTTTCCTCCTCTGCCTGAGTGGATATCTGCGTCTGCCTCTGCCTCTGCCATTTATGTTTCCTCCCCCCTCTCCTTGATTTGTGTTTTTGTGTCCTAAAAAACTTTTTTGTTGTTCTCTGCAGGAATTTATATAGGATTTTCTGTTTGTAAAATTTCCAAAAACTGCAACCATCTATAGCCTACCAAAACTCCACAAAAATAAGCTGCCACCTCCAGGTCGCCCCATTATATCAGGCAAGGGCTCATTAACTGAGAAAATTTCACAATATGTGGATTTTTGCCTTAGACCAAATTTACTAAATCTCCCTTCCTACATCAAAGATACGCTAGATGTATTGAAAAAACTTAATGACATAACTGTTTCTGCAAATACCCTATTGGTTGCAATAGATGTTGAGTCGCTCTATTCAAGTATCCCTCATGATAAAGGGGTAGAGGCAATCAAATATTTCTTAATTCAAAGAGGTTCGGAGTATGACAAGCACACAAATTTTGTATTGGAATTGTTATCTTTTATTTTAAAACATAATTATTTTCTTTTTGGGAATAAATGCTACCAACAAAATTTAGGAACAGCAATGGGGACTTGCTGTGCCCCCACATTTGCTTGCCTCTACCTAGGTAAATGGGAATTTGATCAGATTCTAAATAGTGCTGAGATAAATGACTCCATCTCTCTATGGCTAAGATTCATCGATGATGTGTTCCTCCTGTGGCAGGACACTGAGATGAAACTGATAGAATTTATGCAAAAATTAAACAACAATGAATGGAACTTAAAATTCACTTACAGTTATAGTAGAAATGAGATTACATTCTTAGATCTACGCATTATTAATGTCAATAACTGCCTAAAAACAGCCACATTTCGTAAAGATACTGCAGGGAATTCCCTATTATCAGGAAAGAGAGCGGCAGGCACTACAAAAACCAAGCGGGCTCACACTAAAGTTTGAAAAATCAAAAAAAACTTTAATGTAAGTTATCTCAAAAGTATACAGATAAGGCAGGACACAAGTACAGGGGGGTGAAAAAAGTGTGACAAGGAAGGTCTGACGCGTTTCGCGCCCCCTAGTGGCGCTTAATCATAGGCTACAGCACTAGGTAAGAGATACCTATTTAAAGGGAAAACCATTAACCCTAAATGTGCAAAAAAAATTATTTAAAAAACATTATAAATTGTTAAAAACATTGGCACACTTACAGTGGGAATAATATACAAAGTTGTATATATATATACAGGTTTCTATAATACAGCAAGCAACAAGGTTTGAACTTAGACTGCCTGAATTAAAAGATGATAATGGATGTTAATATACGGAGAGGAGTTTAGTAAGAACTAGTATACTGTATGCTTATTAACTGATATGGTCAATTTGCTTAATTTTGATAATGAAGACAAGCAATGAAAAAAGCAGTATATAGATAATAAACTATATTATATGTATATCCAACAGAACTTAATTGTCTATTAGGTAATTCACATCACATTCTTTGTTCATTCCAAAGGGTTGACGTGTATTTAGCTTTATTATCCAAAATATTTCCTTTTTATCTAGTATATGTTGTCTATTACCTCCTCTAATAGGAATTCTGGCTATGTCTATAATTTGAACGGACATATCTGCCAAATGTGTGAAATGTAAACCATTAAAATGACTTGCTACTGCAGAGTCCTTACAATAGTTTTTGACATCTCTCATATGTTCTCCAAACCTTGTTCTGACTTCACGTGAGGTTTTTCCCACGTACTGACATTTACAAATATTACAAGTCAGAAGATAAATAGCAAACTTAGTTTTGCAATTAGCATAAAAATCTATAACATATTTCTTATGATCTACACTAGAGGAGAATTGAGTGCCTTTAATAAGGTTAGGGCAAGTATGACAATCCCTACTACCACATTTGTGAACACCCTTTCTAGATAGCCAATCCCCTGACGGGATACTTTTTGTGTCCAGGACCAGACTGGGAGAAAGTACCTTCCCCAGTGTCTTAGGTTTTTTTGGGACAAACCTGAAATTTTTTACCAGAGGTTTAAGGATATCATCTCCCAGTAATAAATGGGAATGTTTCTTTAAGATTTTGACCACAGCATTGTAATGCATTGAGTATTCTGTGGTGAAAATAATACTCTCATTAGTGCCCAATTTAGACTCATTTTTGTTGTTAATAGGTTTATTCTTATACTTTTTTACTGCCAGTCTCGATTGTTCAAGTTTTCTTGGATTGTAACCTCTCTTAATTAACCTCTCTTTCAATTCTAGAGACTGTGTTTCATATATAAGATCGCTTTTGGTGTTCCTGCGAAGCCTAATAAACTGCCCTCTTGGTATGGCTTTCTTTACATGTTCTGGGTGCTGTGATGCGGCATGCAGAATGGTGTTTCCTGCTACTGGTTTCCTGTATGTTTGGGTCACAATTTGATTGTCTATAATTTTCAATGTTAAATCTAAGTAGTTGATTTGCAACCCATTTAATTCACCTGTAAATTGCAAACCCATTAAGTTGTTACTTAGATAAGACAATAAATCATCCAAAACAACAGATTTCTTCTCATTGTTAACTATCATAAGCAAATCATCTATGTAACGAACAAAAAGTACTACTTGATCCATCCAGGGGTTATTACTTGAAAAAACATATGTTAATTCCCACCATGAAACATAAATATTAGCAAACGCCGGGGCAAATTTTGCCCCCATGGCGGTCCCCCTTATTTGTAAGTAGTACTCTTTGTTAAACATAAAATAATTATGCGAGAGCAAAAATTGTAAAATTTCACATATGTAGTGTCTTTCCTGATCACTCAAGTTTGTTTCTCTCTTTAAAAAATAGTCCACAGCACTAATACCTGAGTGCTGGGGTATGCTGGTATATAAAGAAACTATATCCGCAGTTATCCAACTGTAGTTGGACTGCCATTGGATGGTGTCCAATGTTGTTAGCAAGTGAGATGTGTCTCTTAAGTAGCTAAGTTGTCTTTGTGCAATGGGTTGTAGTATAGTATCTACCCATTCTCCTAAAGGTTCCAGTAAAGACCCTATGCCCGCTATAATGGGCCTGCCCGGTGGATGTTGAATATTCTTATGTATTTTGGGTACATGATGGAACAGAGGAGTAATTGGGTGTTCTGGAATTAATAAATCTACATCCTCTTCTTTAAAAATGCCCAAAATAATTCCATCGGCAACAAGCTTGGTAATTTCTTTTTTAAAGGTATGTACTGGGTTGTATGGCAACAACCTATAGACACTATTATCTGAAAGCTGCCTCTGGGCCTCTTCAAAATAGTATGATTTATCCATGACAACGATGCTGCCACCCTTATCCGAATTTCTGATGACAATGTCATCGTTATTTTTCAAAGTATTAATAGCTGAACGCTCTGTGAAATTCATATTCTGGGTGGCAGCATCGCCGCCTGTACTGACATCAGCTTCAAGTTTAAGTATGTCCTCTTGGACTAGTCTGTGGTAGGCATTGACCATAGGGCCCCTAAAGTTAATAGGATAAAACTTAGACCTATATTTATTTGGTCTTTCTAGTTTCTCTGTTGAGCTCTCCTGGTCAGTGCCCCCCATACTGTATAACTCATTAAGTGTTGCTACAGAGCACGCATCTATGAATGGTAAATGTGGAACAACTACATTAGATTTAGGAATAGGCAACTTTATATTATCCTGATCATCATTAGTATTAGACAAAGCAAAAAACCTTTTCAAAGACAGTTTTCGTATAAATTTGTTCACATCCAAAAGTGTATTAAAGCATGAAAGCCTATTGGTTGGAGCAAAGCCCAAACCTTTTGATAACACAGCAATTTCACTATCTTTCAACTGATGTTTTGAAATATTAATAACATTAAGTCCTTCTTCTGTGCATAGTGATGTTGGAATTATTGCTTCTGCCCCCTTTTCATCTTGATCTTTCTTTTTTCTTCCTTTGCGCCATCTTCGTCTGTATTTTTTCCTGATTTATTGTCTTATCTAAGTAACAACTTAATGGGTTTGCAATTTACAGGTGAATTAAATGGGTTGCAAATCAACTACTTAGATTTAACATTGAAAATTATAGACAATCAAATTGTGACCCAAACATACAGGAAACCAGTAGCAGGAAACACCATTCTGCATGCCGCATCACAGCACCCAGAACATGTAAAGAAAGCCATACCAAGAGGGCAGTTTATTAGGCTTCGCAGGAACACCAAAAGCGATCTTATATATGAAACACAGTCTCTAGAATTGAAAGAGAGGTTAATTAAGAGAGGTTACAATCCAAGAAAACTTGAACAATCGAGACTGGCAGTAAAAAAGTATAAGAATAAACCTATTAACAACAAAAATGAGTCTAAATTGGGCACTAATGAGAGTATTATTTTCACCACAGAATACTCAATGCATTACAATGCTGTGGTCAAAATCTTAAAGAAACATTCCCATTTATTACTGGGAGATGATATCCTTAAACCTCTGGTAAAAAATTTCAGGTTTGTCCCAAAAAAACCTAAGACACTGGGGAAGGTACTTTCTCCCAGTCTGGTCCTGGACACAAAAAGTATCCCGTCAGGGGATTGGCTATCTAGAAAGGGTGTTCACAAATGTGGTAGTAGGGATTGTCATACTTGCCCTAACCTTATTAAAGGCACTCAATTCTCCTCTAGTGTAGATCATAAGAAATATGTTATAGATTTTTATGCTAATTGCAAAACTAAGTTTGCTATTTATCTTCTGACTTGTAATATTTGTAAATGTCAGTACGTGGGAAAAACCTCACGTGAAGTCAGAACAAGGTTTGGAGAACATATGAGAGATGTCAAAAACTATTGTAAGGACTCTGCAGTAGCAAGTCATTTTAATGGTTTACATTTCACACATTTGGCAGATATGTCCGTTCAAATTATAGACATAGCCAGAATTCCTATTAGAGGAGGTAATAGACAACATATACTAGATAAAAAGGAAATATTTTGGATAATAAAGCTAAATACACGTCAACCCTTTGGAATGAACAAAGAATGTGATGTGAATTACCTAATAGACAATTAAGTTCTGTTGGATATACATATAATATAGTTTATTATCTATATACTGCTTTTTTCATTGCTTGTCTTCATTATCAAAATTAAGCAAATTGACCATATCAGTTAATAAGCATACAGTATACTAGTTCTTACTAAACTCCTCTCCGTATATTAACATCCATTATCATCTTTTAATTCAGGCAGTCTAAGTTCAAACCTTGTTGCTTGCTGTATTATAGAAACCTGTATATATATATACAACTTTGTATATTATTCCCACTGTAAGTGTGCCAATGTTTTTAACAATTTATAATGTTTTTTAAATAATTTTTTTTGCACATTTAGGGTTAATGGTTTTCCCTTTAAATAGGTATCTCTTACCTAGTGCTGTAGCCTATGATTAAGCGCCACTAGGGGGCGCGAAACGCGTCAGGCCTTCCTTGTCACACTTTTTTCACCCCCCTGTACTTGTGTCCTGCCTTATCTGTATACTTTTGAGATAACTTACATTAAAGTTTTTTTTGATTTTTCAAACTTTAGTGTGAGCCCGCTTGGTTTTTGTAGTGCCTGCCGCTCTCTTTCCTAATTTTACCTTTGGGCGATCCTGAGTCATATCGCTGGCTACGGCACTCTCTCAGCCTTTCTCATTGGAGGACTTGGTGTGATCTTCGTATTTGCCGGTTCCGGTTCCGGATGCAGCTACACCGCGCTCACCTTGGTTTCAGCGTGTAGCAATTCCCTATTATCATTTGACAGTCATCACCCAAAAAAACTAATACAAAACATTCCTTATGGCCAATTTCTGAGACATAAAAGAAATTGCTCAGACATTGAACAATTTAAAATTGAAGCAGGGGCTCTAAACAAAAGATTTAGAGCAAGAGGCTACACACAACAATGTCTAAAAAAAGCATTTAACAAGACCAAAAGTAAGAATAGGGAAGACTTGCTATATGATAAATCAGAAGATACATCAGAATCATCTCTAGTTCGATTCATAGGAACTTATAATCAGAAATGGCAAGATATTTGTTCAATCCTAAATAAACATTGGCACATACTGTGGATTGATAAATCAATTGGGAAATTTGTAGGAGAATCTCCACTAATGACTCCAAAAAGAGCACCAAACTTAAAAGATTTTCTGGTTCAGAGCCACTATGAGAATAAAAACACAGGGAATTGGTTAACCAGTAAAAAGAATGGGAATTGCAAATGCTCACACTGCTCAGTTTGTACTAACATGCTAGTAGGCAAGAACTTTTGTGATAAATTTGGGTCCTTCCATACAATAAAGGGACGTATAACTTGCAAGAGTGAAGGAGTAGTTTATATGGTCTCCTGTAATTGCCCCCAGTACTATATAGGAAAAACCTATAGGGAGCTCAAAGAGAGAATAAAGGAACACAAAAGGGATATTAAAAACAAATGTACAAAAACTAGCAGTGTAGCGCGTCACTTTGCAGAGTGTCATAATAGTGACAAAAGACTTTTAAAATTCAGAGGTTTGGAAATAGTGGACTTGAAAGGTAGAGGAGGAAATCTAGATCAGATTCTATTGTGCAAAGAAAGCAAATGGATTTTTAACCTGAAAAGTCTGAAACCAGATGGCTTAAATGAAGAGTTAAATTTTGGCTCTTTCCTGGGAAATTGAAGCAATATACAGATGAATAATAATATTTGGTATCTAACTAAAACATTCCGAAAAATATCTAAACTATATTAATGAATAATTTCAGAAAAGCCATTTCCTATAAAGAAATAAAATACTAATGTTATTGACCCTGTAATGTATGAACTAATAACATTGGTGTATCTAACATAGAAAATGTGTGATTTTATTATATTGTATGTTTTATGATAGCATAGCAATATAGATAGTTATATTTGTCTAACATTTCACCTGAATGGCTTAAATATGTTGTTAAAAAAGTGTATTGAAGGTGGAGCATATTGTTTAAATGTCATGGAGAGCAATCTCCAATCATGCACAGCCGGAAGAAGCCCGAATGGAACCCGGGTGAAACGCGCGTAGCTGCTTGTTTGTTTAGTTGGAGCGGTGCAACAGCTGAGCACCGTCCAACAGCTGATTCCCCAAGAAGTCACACTTCCGCTGAAAGTTAAGGCGTGCGGATGCACTAAAAGAGCCGAAAAACTGCGGAGGAAAAAGCAAAGGTGATTACTCCAAACCCGGTCTTTATCGAAACAGTTGGAAGCAACGAGCAGGTAGATATGGCACCATGACATGTCACTATCAAAACACCGAGGAAGCAGGTACTTGTTTATTATGTCTCTACACGCAACATAGAGCTGTCACAGCGAGTCAAATGTGGTATGGAAAAGTTGCCATTTTTTGCTGAAAGTGATACAGTTACAAATTTGCATTGAGAGTGCGAAGATACAAGTTATAACTGCTGTGTTAATGTTGCACATAATTTGGTGCTGTTCCTGCATTAACGTTGATTTTCAAAAATTTTGGGATTACAAATATGCCAAACTAAGGCATTTGAATCTATCCAATACCTGTTAATTAACGGACTAACTTACTAACTTCCATTAACAACCCGGGTTGTGGACTTTGAGCCTTATATTTGGGGGTCATGCTTATGATTTATTGTAATGCTGATATTGATATATAAACCTTATAATTACGCGTTTTCAAAGAATATGTGAATTATTGACTCAAAAATCTTTCTTTGTCTAATACAATATTTTTCCTGACATAGTTGGGTGCTGGAGAAATAAGGGTCTATTTTCTTTTGTTTAAATGTATATATATATATATATATATATATATATATATATTCATATAGATATACAGGTGTATATATATATAAATAAATAAATAATACATATATATATATATATATATATATATAAACAGTATATATATATATATATATATATATAAATATTTAAAAATAAATAGAACATTTTCTTCTATGTGAAGAACATTGAAATGTAAAATATCCATAACTACCTTCGGTTTAGCGATGTAGGTCTTACGCGGTGTTGGCTTGGCGCACGAGCATTAAGTGTTATGTCTTTTTTTATAGGACATTCAATTAAAGTCAATGGGGAGAAGTTAGCACGGTCACAATATCCAAAGTCCTGAAGTTGGCATGCATTGGGTCTCGCTCGCGCACTAGCTTTTTTTTTTAGAATTTTCCATACACACGCTATCTAGTCCGCTTTAAAAGTTTAATTTGAGTGCAGTTATTGCGCGAGCTAAAAAATCAAATAATTCATCCATCACTAGTAATCTGGCCCTTTGTTTCTTAACACATTTTACCAGTGTCTACGAAGGATCATGAATCTGCTTATCTATGTGATACTGTAAAAGAGAAAACTGCAAATAGATTGCTAAGTAACCATATAATGTACAAGACAGAGTACTTTGCTTTTAACTTTCACAGTTTCAAATATTTTTTTTTATTTTAAAGAGCCATTATACATGCTGTAATTCATTAGAGCACATCATTGTAACAGTAGCAACCCTGCAATGAAGTCTTGTCAATACTGAGAAGTCCATCTAAGAATTTCAGAAAGACACATTTTCTGGATGTGAAGTAGATTCACTTGCATTACAATATAATGCTTAAAAAATAGTCAATATTTTGTGTGATTTCTCTCTCCAACGAGTTTTTGCTGATTAGCTTTTCTAGCACCAAATAAACGAATATTCAGGTTTCAGTTGTAGCGGATAGAAATTCTAAACTTAAAGGGACAGTCTAGTCAAAATTAAACTTTCATGATTTAGATAGGGCATGCAATTTTAACCCCTTAATGACCACAGCACTTTTCCATTTTCTGTCCGTTTGGGACTAAGGCTATTTTTACATTTCTGCGGTGTTTGTGTTTAGCTGTAATTTTCCCCTTACTCATTTAATGTACCCACACATATTATATACCGTTTTTCTCGCCAATAAATGGACTTTCAAAATATACCATTATTTTCATCATATCTTATAATTTACTATAAAAAAATTATAAAATATGAGGAAAAAATGGAAAAAAACACACTTTTTCTAACTTTGACCCCCAAAATCTGTTATACATCTACAACCACCAAAAAACACCCATGCTAAATAGTTTCTAAATTTTGTCCTGAGTTTAGAAATACCCAATGTTTACATGTTCTTTGCTTTTTTTGCAAGTTATAGGGCCATAAATACAAGTAGCACTTTGCTATTTCCAAACCACTTTTTTTCAAAATTAGCGCTAGTTACATTAGAACACTGATATCTTTCAGGAATCTCTGAATATCCATTGACATGTATATATTTTTTTTAGAAGACATCCCAAAGTATTGATCTAGGCCCATTTTGGTATATTTCATGCCACCATTTCAGCGCCAAATGCGATCAAATAAAAAAAATTGTTCACTTTTTCACAATTTTTTTCACAAACTTTAGGTTTCTCACTGAAATTATTTACAAAAAAACGTATGCAATTATAGCATACATGGTTGTAAATGCTTCTCTGGGATCCCCTTTGTTCATAAATAGCAGACATATATGGCTTTGGTTTTGCTTTTTACTAATTAGAAGGCTGCTAAATGTGACTGCGCACCACACGTGTATTATGCCCAGCAGTGAAGGGGTTAATTAGGGAGCCTGTAGGGAGCTTCTAGGGTTAATTTTAGCTTCAGTGTAGTGTAGTAGACAACCCCAAGTATTGATCTAGGCCCATTTTGGTATATTTCATGCCACCATTTCACCGCCAAATGCAATCAAATTAAAAAAAACGCTACATTTTTCACATTTTTAGGTTTCTCACTGAAATTATTTACAAACAGCATGTGCAATTATGGCACAAATGGTTGTAAATGCTTCTCTGGGATCCCCTTTGTTCAGAAATAGCAGACATATATGACTTTGGCGTTGCTTTTTGGTAATTAGAAGGCCGCTAAGTGCTGCTGCGCATCACACGTGTATTATGGCTAGCAGTGAAGAGGTTAATTAGGTAGTTTTAGGGAGCTTGCACGGTTAATTTTAGCTTTAGTGTAGAGATCAGACTCCCACCTGACACATCAGACCCCCTGATCCCTCCCAAACAGCTCCCTTCCCTCCCCCACCCCACAATTGTCCCCGCCATCTTAAGTACTGGCAGAAAGTCTGCCAGTACTAAAATAAAAGTTTTTAAAAAAAAAATAAAAAATACATTTTTAGCATATTTACATATGCTACTTTGTAGGATCCCCCTTAGCCCCCAACCTCCCTGATCCCCCCCAAAACAGCTCTCTAATCCCCCCCTCTGCCTTATTGGGGGCCATCTTGGGTACTGGCAGCTGTCTGCCAGTACCCAGTTTGCAAGAGAAATGTTTTTTTTTTAATTGTTATGTACTTTTTCTGTAGTGTAGCTTCCCCCTCCCCCAGACCAATCCCCCACCCCCTGACTAATGTATAGAAATACTATTTTAAAACTTTTAATACATCTTTTTTGTATTTTAAAACTTTGAATACATCTTTTTTTCTGTAGTGCAGCGGTTCCCACCCGCTCCCTCCCCGTGCACGCGCCCGCCCCCGCCCTCCCGATGACCCCCGCCCACGATCCCGCCCCCCTACACATCATCAGGGCCATCGATGGCCGCCACCCGCCTCCCGAACCGGCTCCCACCCACCAACGAATTTAGCCGGTGATGTCCGGTGCAGAGAGGGCCACAGAGTGGCTCTCTCTGCACCGGATTGCTAAAAAAGGTTATTGCAGGATGCCTCAATATCGAGGCATCACTGCAATAACCGGAAAGCAACTGGAAGCGAGCAGGATCGCTTCCAGCTGCTTTCCAGACCAAGGACGTACGCCACACGTCCTCCTCGGTCATTAACTGTATTTTTTTTGAGGACGTGTGGCGTACGTCCTTGGTCGTTAAGGGGTTAAACAACTTTCCAATTTACTTCTATTATCTAATTTGCTCAATTCTTTAGATATCCTTTGTTGAAGAAATATCCTTTGTTGAAGAAATAGCAATGAACATGTGTGAGCCAATCACACAAGGCCTCTAGGTGCAGCAACCAATCAGCAGCTACTGAGCATATCTAGATATGCTTTTCAGCAAGTGATATCAAGAGAATGAAGCAAATTAGATAATAAAAGTAAATTAGAAAGTTGTTTAAAATGACATGCTCTTTCTAAATCACAAAAGAAAAAAATTGGCTTTCATGTCCCTTTAACTCTGTGTTCCATTGAAAAAAGAAAAAAAAAAAAAAACCTTCTGTTTTTAATTTAAGATTTCCTGCTCTGATTTTTCTACTTTTTCATGCATGCAGAATTTGAGTTTAGAATTTTTTTAAAAAACAAGCTTTATTAGTGAACATTCATCAATCTTTAACATAAGTGCAATACAATAACTTCGCAGAGTAACAATTCACGTAATGGCAAACATGTTTTACATTTAGATCCCGATGACAAAGGACCAGCTAAAGCTAACATTGTAATGTTTAACCACATAATATTTGCTAAGTTCTATGTGAATTGTACCGCATTTATAAAGACGTCTACACAATAATTTTAAGAACATTCGTGAACATACATCAATCTTTTACATAAGTGCAATATAATAACTTAGCAGAGTAACAATTCACGTAATGTCATGCATGTTTTACATTTAAATCCTGATGGCAAAGGACCAGCTAAAGCTAACATTGTAGTGTTTAACCATATAATATTTGCTAAGTTCTATGTGGATTGTACCGCAATTAGAAAAACGCCTACACAATAATTTTAAAAATTAATTTCACAAGCAGATAACTGGTATGTTCACATGCGTTGCTCTTTAGTGCATCACGTAAGGAAAAAATGGAAAAGAGAAGAAAGAAAAGCTAGAGGATATACCATAAGAGGTTATAGAGAAAGGAGGGGGAGGGAGATGGAGAAAAAAAAAAAAAAAAAAAAAGGAGAAAAAACCCAGATAAGTGTACCTATCAACTCACCTCCAGACAAAATCATCGGTTAGAATCAATAATTTATATCTCTTTGCCCTCCCATAATAGTACCATATATTCATGTGTTTCAGTTTTGCCTGACATTACATAGTGGTATCTTTCCAAGGTCAGCAGATCCCCGACCCCAGCCCTCCACCCACCCAAAGTCGGCACCTGTTGGGATTTCCAATGCCTTGGAACAAGACTCTTTGCGCAATTTAGAAACAGAAGGAACAAATTTTTCTTATGTTCTTTAATTATTCTGGGAATTTCATGAAAGATAAGGTATTTGGGGTCCGGGGGCACAATCATTTTCAAGATCCTGCTGGCCTCCCCGAACACTGCTTCCCAAAAGGGTCTTATAAGTGGGCACCCCCACCACAGGTGCAACATTGTGCCTTCCTCCCCACAGCCTCTCCAGCACTCCCCATTCAGGTGATGATATATCCTCCGCAGCCGTTGCGGGGTCATATACCACCTACTTATGAATTTAAAATGCATTTCCTGCAGTCGAATAGACACAGACGCTTTTCTTGTTTTGTTGAAAATAGATCGCCAGGACTGCGCGTCAATCTCCAGTCCCAACTCTCTATGCCACGCCTCAACGTAAGTGGGTTTAATTTCCCCATCTCCCTCCATCAACAGTGTGTATAACGAGGAGATCAGGTGGCGCGGGATAGTGGATGAGGTACAGAGTTCCTCAAATGGAGTTTTCTGCCTGGTCAGTTGATCTCTATTACGCGCTTTAGTGAAGAAATGTGTTAATTGTGATGTTCTAAACCATGAGGAGAACAGCGCTGGATTCCAAGCGGCTAGGTCTTCCTGTGGCTTAAGTTTATCATGCTCAATTACATTGGAAATAGCAACCTCTGAGAGAGAGTAGGAGACCCCCGAAGAGTATCTTTTATTTGCTATTCCATTATCTGGATTTTCCAGTACAGGGGTAACCGGTGCTGCGGCTGATGAGATAAAATTTGTGGTTTTAATGAGTTTGTCCCAGATTTGAAAAACGTCTTGCAAGAGAGGATAGTGCGATATGCATTGTGGGCGGTGTTTAGCACTTATCCAAGCCAGCGAACCAACGTTACCCCTTTGGAGAATCTCCCTGTCCAACTCAATCCAAGCCTTGTCCAAGGAACCGTGACACCATTCAATAATTCGTTGTAGAATCATTGCTCTATGGTATTCAATGAGCAGTGGCACTCCCGCCCCCCCCACTGTCTCTAGGAAGATACATTGTCTTCTTGTTAATCCTTGGCTTTAGGTCATTCCATATATAAGATTCCATTAGTATTTGTACTTGGTGAATCAGATGTTCAGCCGCTGCTAATGGGATCGTCTGCATTATATAAAGCATTCTAGGTAGCACATTCATTTTGGCTACATTTATCCTCCCCATCCATGAGATGGTTTTATTTTTCCAAGATCTCAAATCTCCTGCAATAGAATCTCTGATACTTCTATAGTTGACGTTTACTATCTCCCCCATTGAGGGAGCAAGCAGAATGCCAAGATATTTCAAATGCTTAGTAGCAATTTTAAGAGGACATTCCAGATTCTGAGCCACATATTCTTCGCAAGGCATGGAGACGTTCAGTATTTCCGATTTGGAAAGATTGAGCAGGAAATCCGAGACCCGACCATATTCCTTAATTTCTGTTAGTGCCGCCTGCAGGGAAGCACCATTGTCCGCAAGAGTCAGCAGGACGTCATCCGCATACATTATCAATTTATGCTCCATTTCGCCGACTCGAAATCCGCGAATAGCGGCATTAGCTCTTATTTTGCAGGCTAAGGCCTCCATAACCAAGGCAAACAGCAGGGGGGAGAGCGGGCAACCCTGCCGCGTTCCATTTGAAATCGAAAAGGGCGCAGAGAGCATACCATTCACCCTAACACGTGCACTTGGGCCGGAATACAAGGAGAACACCCCATTGATAAAACGTGGGCCCAGACCCACCTTCGCCAGAGTGTGGCGCATAAACGACCAGTTAACCCGGTCAAAGGCCTTCTCCGCGTCCGTTGATACCAGGACCAACGGCACGGAATTGGCCTGGGCTGCAGAGATCAGCTGGAGGACCCGAAGAGTGTTATCTCGTGCCTCTCTTGCTGGGATAAAGCCTGTCTGATCAGTAGAGATTAATTTAGGTAGGTACTTCTTAAGTCGATTCGCTATAACTTTCGCTAGTATCTTAACGTCTACGTTAAGAAGGGAGATCGGTCTGTAACTACCAGTTTGTGTCACTGGTTTGTCTGGTTTAGGAATAACTGCGATGAAGGCTTCTAGCATCGGTCTAGGCAATACTGGGTCGCCAGCCAACCGATTAAACAATTGGAGTAATCTGGGTATTAAAATGTTTGCAAAGGTTTTATAATATCGAGCCCCAATTCCATCGGGGCCCGGACTTTTACCAATCTGAAGACTCTTAATAGCCTCCGTGATTTCCTCCGCAACAAACGGGGCTTCTAGTTGTTCCGTTTCATCTTCCGAAAGTCGCGGAAGGTCAATATCTTCTAAGTAATCTGCGACCTCCTGCTCAGGAATCTGGTCAACATTTAATTCTCCCCGTGCTGAGTCGCACGGGTGAATATTATAGAGAGATTCATAGAATTTCCCAAAGGTGTTAGCAATCATTTGTCCATCTTTGTGTATTGTCCCTTGGTCATCCAAGATTTCGAAAACATAGGAATTTAGTCGTTTCCGTGCTAAAGCACGAGCCAAGAGCCTCCCTGCTTTATTTCCCTGTTCAAAAAACTTCTGCCTCAGAATGAGTGCTTTCTTGTGTTGCTCCTCTTGCAGGTGCCTCAACAGGGCCGACCTAGCCACAATCAGTTCCTCCTGCAGCACCTGATCAGTGGGGCTAAGTTTATGTGCTGCCTCTTTCTGAGTCACCTGTTCTAACAGGGCTGAGTATATTTCTCTTTTAGTTCGGCGCAATTTTGCACCATGTCTCATTAAAATGTCCCGAAGCACACATTTGTGAGCTTCCCAGACAGTAAAACTGTCTATTTGGTCGGTTGTATTTAAACGGAAGTATTCCTCCAAGCGAGTGTGTAACTCCTGGATCAGTAATTTGTCATTTAAGAGAAACTCATCCAGTCTCCAAATATAAGGAGTTATTGGTGTGTCGGGCCAGTCCACAGTGCATCTAACTGGAGCGTGATCCGACCACGTGATCGCGTCGATATTACTGCCGGTTGTGACTGCTAAACCCGCGGAATCTGCAAATAGATAATCTATCCTCGTGTATTTCCTGTGAGGATGTGAGTAAAATGTAAAGTTTTTAATTAAAGGATGAAAAGTACGCCACACATCGTGTACCACTAGGTCTGTGAGAGATTTAGTGAGATGTTTGACTACCCTGTGGGGAGCGCTGGAGAGACCATCAGAAGTATCCAGGGCCGGGTCCAGTGACACATTAAAGTCACCGCCCAAAAAAAGAGTGCCTTTCTGTATCTCCAGGATCTTGAGCATAAGTTTTTTAAAAAATATATCTTGGGCTTTGTTTGGAAGATAGAGATTGGCCAGGGTCAGAGGTCTGCCGAATAGTGAGCCGGTTAAAATTATATATCTACCATCTGGTTCTCTAATTATTTGGTCTACCTGGAAAGGGACTGTAGGATGGAAAAGTATTCCCACTCCATTTTTTTTTTGATGCACCTGAGGCAAAGTATGCCACTGGGTACTGTCTATCGAACCATTTTGGTTCTCTGAGCCTAGAGAAATGGGTCTCCTGAATGAACACTATGTCATTCCCCATCCGATGTAAGTCCCGGGTGATCATAGATCTTTTCCCTGGGCTATTAAGGCCCTTGACATTTATAGTCACTAAATCAAAAGTGTGTCGCCTGACCTGTGTCTGTGATTTGGCCATCTGGGCAAAAAAAAAAAAAAAAAAAAAAGGGGAGAGGAGAAGGGATAGTAGGTAAACGATTAATTAGATAGGATAGCCAATGACAGTAGTAGAGCCAATAGTCTCAGACACGAATGAGATAGAAATCAGGTAGCTCTTGAGAGTAGGTAAGAGAAGGAAGAAGAGAAGGAGGGGATCAGAAGCCTGGTACAGACCGAGACTACCAAAGAAAAGAATACCTTTCCCAAAGATAGAAGAAAGGCAAGATAATAAAGAGAAAAGTATAGCTTCCAAGCCAGAAGGAAACTATATGACTTACTCAACAGGAGGTAGTAACCTCATTACTCTTACAAATACATTATTAACAGAAAAATAAACTTTGTAGGTAAGAAAGACCCAGAAATACAAAACATTAGAATGTAAACATTAGAACCATATATTTATGCAATAACATCCCTAAACCTCAAAGCAGTCCCCCCGCCCTCCCGAGAGACCACTAATTTATGGGGATTACCTTTCCCAAATGCGTCTTAAGTTGCATGTGTTGCAAAGTAAATAGGGGATCAGGAGGGCTAGTGTATAAATTGTTCCCTGACTTTTTAAGACCCTCCCGTTCCATCAGCTTATTCCCTTATGTGGTATACTGAGCTAGTACCTCTTCTTTACATATATTTGCAATTCAAATTATGTCAGTGACTTCCAGGTGACCCCTACCTCTCAACCCCCCCCCCCCTCTTACGCACAGTGAAGGGAGAGCAAACACAGGTATCTACCTACATATAACTAACAACTATGCGTTCCCCTTGGTGTCATAATGCATTTAGAAATGAGCTGTTACCATATTTTAAGAACATCCTGTGAAAAAGATAGTTTATGCATTCATTTAACAAGCTTGCAATTGATATAGGAATGGATAGCTATATACACAAGTTAGTCTAAATGATTACCAATCTGCATGAGAGTCTACCTCCACTCTGACGAACTGCAAGACATCCTTTATAGAAAATTTCTTCAAAGGTCTAGACGGTGATACTAATAAGAGGAGGCAAATCAAAAAGGCAGGGGGCAGCTATCTCATAAGGGAAAAACAGTGAATATGAGAAAAAAAAAAAAAAAAGTTTTAAGCTTAAGACATTACATTAATAAATATAGCAACAACTGAAAATTTGAATGAACGGATTATGTCTCTCAAGTCCAACAGGGGGATGTCAATAATAACATTTAAACCAGTCTCGTGGAATACTAAACTATGGATCAATCCCTATCCCTCTCCACCTCCGGCCTTTGCTGGTTAGCTGCTGCAGCCATGTTTGGAGGGTTGATCTGGATGCCTAAGGCCTGGCAAAAAGCGGGAAGGTCATCCGGTGTTCTGAAGATGGCAGATGATCCGTTTTTAGAAGCAATTAAGCAAGTGGGGAACCCCCATCTGTATGGGATCCGCTGCTCCTTTAACCTTAAAGTTATATAGCGAAGATCTCTCCGTTTTTGAAGAGTAGCCGGGCATAAATCATTAAAGACCTGTATGTCCGCACCTTCAAAATGCAGTGGGTGCTTATTTCTTGCGTGTCTCAAGATTTCTTCTTTATCCCTGTATGATAGGAGTTTTATGATAATGTCTCTGGGTGGTGCTCTGGCTGGAGGCCTAGGGCGGAGCGCCCGATGTGCCCTTTCAACCTGAATTTCCTCTGTGTCTGGTGCATTTTTGAGAAATTTAAAGAATTCTTGTATATAATGGTTAATGTCGGGCGGGCTTACTGTTTCAGGCACACCGCGGAGTCGCAGGTTATTCCGCCTGCTCCTGTTCTCCAGGTCTTCGATTCTATCAGTTAGTGATTGGACTGAGGCCTCTTGGGATTGTATGCAGCTAGCCTGCTGCTGCAGATCTGAGCGCATAATTTCCTGTGCTTCTTCTACCTGTGCTACTTTGCAGTCCACCATCATTATGTCTTTCTTAAGTTCACCAAACATCAGCTTAACATCACCCATTGCCTCCTTAATGTCATTCTTAGAAGACAAATGTTTGATATCTTCCTTGGTAACATAGTTAGATAGATCAAAGTCTGCACTCCATGTTTGCACAGCAGTTGATTGTTTACTGCCTGTGGGCCCTTCTCTGTTTGTACTGGAGGCTGTCTCTGAGGAGATCAAGTAATGCTCCATGTTGGAGGATTGGGAGTTTTTGGTGGGCTTTGGGCCTTTCCTAGTAGCCATTCCTAGCTGTGAAAAGCTAAGGGGTCAGTGATCACTTCTATTCCAGCACCCCAGTTATTTTTACAGCAAGCTTGTGATGCTATGTGCAGTAGTGACTGTCTAAGAAATTAAAACTTTTGTAAATGCTGACATATAGCAGCACAGTGTCCCAGACTTGTAAGTCCCTGAACAATCAATTTGTTTCAATAGTGCAAAAAGGTATTTCTCCCTTATCACTGATAAAGCTGTGCTATAGGCACCACAAGCACACAACTACCATCCGGTTACACCAGCACATGTGTCTGCAGGCTTTTCTATACAGGGCAAGCTGTGTATGTCCAAGTCCTCTGTCCCCCACACAGCCAAACATAAAATGCTTAATGCGGTTCACTCACCAACACCGTGAGTCAGGAAGCCCGGTATGCCGTTTCGCGCCAATGGGCCAGGTCAGCAGCTGCGTCCCAAATTGCTTAAGGCCCCAAGTCAAGGCCCGCTCCAGTGCCGCTGTTCCGGTCAGTGTCCTTCGAGTGTGCACAGCTTCAGACCGGCTAGCACAGTGGCAATAATCCAGCTCGATCTCTCAGGTTAGTCTCCAGCTTTTTACCTGATGCGGTCTCACTCCCCAGGGTCTAATGTGGCAGGGAGGCACTTCTGACTTCTCCGGTCCCCTCCGGTTCACAGTTGAGGATTTAAAGGGTCAATTACGATAGTCGCCACCTTCAGTGATATGTGGAATGTGTTTTGAGTGGTTCTTATGTGCTATGGGTCATTCTATTCCTTATGTAAGAGCTTTGAGGCTTCAGAGCTCAACTAGTGTGCGGCCATCAGCAAGCGTGGCCAGGCTCCGCCCCCTGAGTTTAGAATTTTTAATTTTCTGCAAGAGACAGTGAGAGTTTTTTTTGTTTGCCTTTTAATAATTTATTCATCTTGTTTCTAAAGATATGTTTCCTTTTTGACGTTTGATGTAGTAGTAACTGATTCCTCCATGTCAGGCAGTTGTACACTATGTTGTATTGTGGCACCTAGACATTTTACTCAGGTAGGCTGCAAAATATTTCTGTTCCATGTTTTTTAAGCTAAACATAATAGGTCATCATATTGATATAGTTTATTAATTTCAGTTAAAACGATACCTATTAAGGGCCAGATTGCAAGTGGCGTGCTAGTTGACGCTCCCGCTCAAGCATTATTGCGCTAGAAGTAAGCTTTTTATGCTCGTCAGGTTGCCCTCCTATTATGAGTTAAAAGTAAACTGTTTTCGCTTATGTACTACCCTGATGAGCGCAAAAAGCCAATGCTAAAATATTGCGTGCACGTTCACGTATTCCACCATAAAAGTAAATGGAGAAAAAAAGGTGAGGAAACAAAGCCCACTCTTGCACAAACCCGATCGCATATTCTCAAGTGAGGTAAGCTGACGTGAAAATATGAATATTTCACATTCCAATGTTCTTCACATTGCAGAATGTTCTATTTATTCATAAATAAATATTTCTACATGAATATTGCATAAATATGCTTTAACATGTTTACATCTACTTAACTGCAAAGGGCTCCAATGTCCAATGTACTTATATATATGTCTAGATATGTATGCATATGTATTTATGTGTGTATATATATATATATATATATATATATATATATATATATATATATATATGTCTGGAAATACATATATACATAAATACATATGTACACACATATAAACATATATATATGCTGTAGCGCTATATTGAAGTAAACTTAATTCAAAAACAAATGAATGTCTACAAAAAGACTATTTGGTGCAGACCCTTAACAATAAATGTCATGGAGCAGATAAGAAAGAGTAAACAAGAATGAAATCTTGTTATTAAAGACAGGGAAATCAGCACTCTTAAGGAAATAAAGAAGCTCAAAAGTACATTTCAATAGCAAATTTTAATTGTGAATCAGTGACATCTCGCCCTGTGGGCACACCATCAGTCTTTCAAAATATAAAGTTCTAAAGGACACATAAGATGTGTTGGCACAAAAGGACATGTATTAAAATATATATATAGATGAAGTTACATGTGCAAAATGCCGGGAAATGCCAAGGTTTTCAAAGCGGGACTCTGCAATCCTGTGCGTACATCACGTGTACCGGTCGGCTAGCCAATGTCGACGCACGTTTCACCCCCTCGTCTGGTTGTGAGACAGGGCTTCATCATGGCATATAGAATGAGGATGTAGACGTCCCTTTTTATTTGAATATTTTGTTGTGCCCCTACTGGTGGGTGAAAGTAACTTTGTCATTAGTGTCTAAAGCCTGTATAAATATACATAGCAATTATTATTGGATACATTTCTAGCATCACAGTTTGCCTACTAAAAACACTCAAGAAAAATATTATTATTTTGTTAATAAACAGTAATTTATGTAAGAGAACTTTTATATTTATAGGAAGCAGGCCATATCTAGCTTGTCATTTTGGCCAATAGGAAGTTGGGTTTCTCGAATCAAAATCCATCTACACTCCTTTTTAGGAGGACTTTGTCATTGTCTCCTCCTCTGCCGTTGGTAATACCTCTGTCTATGCCAATAAATTTTAGAGAGTCAGGATTGCACTCATGGAAATTTTCAAAATGTCTTGCAACATTACTCTTTTGATTCTTATTCTTCACATCATCACAATGTTCTGTGATGCAATCTTTTATGGCCCTTTCAGTTTTGCCCACGTAAAAACATGGGCAATCACAGGAGAGTAAACATATTACTCCCTCTGTATTACAGTTTACAAAGTATTTTAGTTTATACACTTTTCCAGTGTGTGTCCTAAACTCCTTGGTTTTAACCATATATTTACATGCCACACATTTCCCAAATGGGTGGTTGCCAGTTGATCTGTGCCTGGTTAGCCAATCTTTTTGTTTTACTTTTGACACATATTGGCTCCTAACCAATTTGTCCTGCAGGTTAGGTGCCCTTCTTGCCGTAATATTGGGGTGTTCCCCTACTTCACGAGAGACACCATCATCGCCAAGTACCAATTTTTTGCAAGTACTTGTTTAAGACCATTCCAATGGCAATTATAGTCAGCAATTAGTCTAATATTTGAAGTTTTGTCTTTTACCCTAGATATGAGCAGGCTCTCTCTATTAGCATGACCAGCCTGATTCATTGCCCCTCTAACTGTTCTTTTAGAGTAGCCCCTCTCAAGGAATCTTTTTTCCATTTCTATTGCCTGTTTATAGTACTTTTCTTTTGATGAACAGCTTCTACGGAGTCTGAGAACTTGTCCCTTCGGGATACCTTTTTTGAGGTGATGAGGATGGTGACTAGATGCTAGGAGGAGGCTACTGGTAGCCATATCTTTACGGAAGTTTTCTGTCACTAGTATTTCTTTTTCTATCCTCACTTTAACATCTAGAAACGCAATTTATTGTTTGCTATACTGCAAGGTGAGGTAGATGTTATTTGCATTCATATTTAAGGTATTGACAAAACCTTTGTCAAAAGGCTGCTTTCTGACCCTTCCCATATCAGAAAGATGTCATCCACATATCTTAGCCATATGTGGATGTTCCCCTCAAACAGAGGGTTCTGATATACTTTGTTCATTTCCCAGATGCCGAGGTGGAGGCAGGCAAATGTAGGGGCACATGTAGTGCCCATAGCTGTGCCTCGTAACTGTTTATAGACCTTGTCATCAAACATAAATATGTTGTTCGTGAGTACAAATGTCAAAAGCTTGATGACAAAGTCTGTATGTTTTTGAACAGTAGCCCCACTTGTCATAAGGAAATGTTTACAGGCTTTTATGCCGATTTCGTGTGGAATGGATGAATACAGTCCTTCCACATCAAAAGACACAAGCGAGGCTCCCTGCGGAACAGATAAACCATCTATTTTACGCAGAAAGTCTGCTGTGTCAAGAACAAATGAGGGCATTGTATTTAAAAAGGGCCTAAGAAAATGATCAACGTAAGTACCAAGATTTTCAGTAAGGCTGCCGATTAAAGCTATGATTGGCCGGCTAGGTGGATTATTTGGATTTTTTATGTATCTTAGGGATACAATAAAAAACTGACATTATGGGATGTTCTGGATATAGATACTTGAGTTCAAAAGAATTTATTATGCCATCATGTTTTGCATCCTTTAGGATATTAAACAGTATGACTTATAATGAAGAGATAGGACTGTATGTGAGGCTCTGATATTGTTTTTTTGTCTAGAAGGTGTCTGATTTGAATAACTACCTACTGATCTATGTAGCATTTCCAGCTGAACTATTTGCTTACAAGTGCATAACTGTAACGGCATCTAATCGACACTACAGTATTACTGTCACTAATCTGCCTACTAATCCTTCTATGCTTGAATTCTGCATGTTTCTTTCTCATGACAAATGTACATATTTAGGTGGGCTGATCACCAGACTACTTAGATCCTAATTCTCACCTGCCCAGTATATACCTCTGAAATTAGGGGTGCTGTGTGCAGTAGGGTGTAGTCAGTCTAGATAACTCTCCTCCTATAATATATTTCTGTGCTTGTTATTGTATTCTGCATTACTAGCTCAACAAAGCTGACTATATGTTGATATTCATACTTGCAATGATAACTGCATATAAGTAAGAGTTTTGTATTTAACCTCTTAGATCCCACTTTATATCTGCCTAGGCCACACCTTCTTGCTGCATTTGCTTGGGGGTTCTGTGAGCAGTAGGGTGTAGTTGGTTAAGCAAACTCTCCTTCTCAACAGCTTGATATTACTTTGCGCCTGTGTTCATCCCTGACCGGTCAGGTTCTTTAATGATGCATTTTGCACATGTAACTTCATCTATATATATGTATTTTAATACATGTCCTTGTGTGCCAACATATCTTATGTGTCCTTTAGAACTTTATATTTTGAAAGACTGATGGTGTGCCCACAGGGCGAGATGTCACTGATTCACAATTAAAATTTGCTATTGAAATGTACTTTTGAGCTTCTTTATTTCCTTAAAAGAGTGCTGATTTCCCTGTCTTTAATAACAAGATTTCGTTCTTGTTTACTCTTTCTTATCTGCTCCATGACATATATATATATATATATATATATATATATATATATACACACACATACATACATACATGCATACATATACATCTTTAGACATGTATATGTATGTATCTCAATATTAAAGCCCTTTGCCTGCCTTTTTTTTCTAACACCTGAGACCTCATATTGAGCCATTATAACTTTTGTGTGTTTAGTGTTATTATGAGTGTAACTGTACTTTGTAATGTATGTTTGATGTGTTTTGTGCAACTTTTTTGTTTTGCAAAACAGTTAACCAGAGTCCTGAAGTCGTGGTAATTATTCTAGCATAAATCGCAATTGCACTCAAGCGATTGTGTTTACTTTCAATTTGCAATATAAGCGATAAGCCCGACAAGCACAAACACTCACGATAAACCCCTTATTGCTCATGCGCAAATGTTTGCTCTCCACTTGCAATTTGGCCCTAAATGTTTTTTTTTAATTTTTATTTTTTTAACATAAGCAATGTTTAAATTTAAATTGAGTTTTTTCACTCACAAGGGTCTCCTCTGAATACACTCATGCTGAAAGCTTTCACAGCAGTATGGCATTGATGAATCTCATTGTAATTGCAAGGCAACCACCATTGAGTCTATTCAGAGGCGTAACTAGAAACCACAGGGGCCAGGTGCAGCTCTTGTGAGCTGCTGGTGCAATGCTGAATACAGAGAGCGTATTGCTCTCTGCATTCAGCGAGGTCTTGCGGACCTGATCCGCACTGTCGGATCAGGTCCGCAAGACCTTTGATAAATAGGCCTCATAGTCTGTAATCTGCTGGTGAGATGGCTGGCCTCACCCTACCCGCCCAAGTACTTTATAAAGTGACCACAGTAGTCAGTGACATGGTCCAGCCCCCCATACTGTATATAGTGGTACTGTATAGTGACACTGTTTACCCCCGCCCCCATGCTGTAGTAACAAGGTCTGTAATTTGCTGGTTCCACAAACACACACATACATGCATAAATACACACACAGTCACATACACACATACACAAATAAACACCAATGGGTAAAACAGAAACACTAACCCCTGTAGTTAGAGACACTAGTGAGGCACCATGTCACTTTCACATGATATCAGTACAGGCAGTGGCAGGTCAACGTTTTTTATTTGAAAACTTTTTTTTTATTTTTTTAAGCTGGGTCCCCAACCTCAGGGGCCCAGTCGCAGTTGCAACCTCTGCACCCCCTGTAGTTTCGCCCCTGAGTCTATTTATTTTTGCTAGTATGGCTGATGGTTATATTTTTATTTACAGCACTTGTACAGCTGTATAATCTATTATTGTTTCAATCTACAGATCTTTTTTTTTCTTTGTTGCTATTAACTAGATATAGAGAAATGTTGAAATTGTGATATACCAATGGCAGAAGAAATTTTCTTGTCATTGAAATGGTTGAATATAAACATTTGAATTTAGCAAACACCAATAAAATGTTACATATGCTAAAACAATTTTTTTTTTAATTTGTATTAATTAGATTGGACATACACCCTCCTAGAAAGTAATACTTTAAGTAAATGATTGCTCAAAACATATGCTGAAATTGACTTATTATTTTCATGGCCATAGTTTTGCATATTATCCCTTATTAGCTTCCTCACTAAAAAAGCACAACTTACGTTTAATATATCAGTTTGGTTTCCCATTTTAAACAACGGCACCACATTAGCTTTCTGACAGTCCTGTAGTACTATATTCAAGCAAGATGAGCCTTAGAAAAATAAGGGTATATGTGTGGATATTACAGAGCTAAATCCCTTAGACCCCCTGAATATATTCCATCTGGACCTGAGGTTTTGTTTACTTGTTTTATAATGTTTGTCATTTTTTGTATCTAAACAATTTTTTACTTAAGACTTGGATGTCTCATTTTGCTGGAGTATCAGAAACATTGACCCTTCTCTCACATATAGAATTTAGCAATTTTTTTCTGGAATATATTGAAGAAGAGCAAATTAGCAAACTCAGGGTTCACTTCCATTGAGCCGTAAGTAGTTTACAAAAGTAGTTTACGACTCCATTTTAGCATCAGGTTTCCCTTTTTGCACATTGCGTGCCTTTTGCTATTTTCGTGTAGGTGTAAGTTAACGTTGTGTAAACGCTTCCATCCAATGTCGGATTTCTTTAAAATCTATTACTTGCTATGGTAACCCGACCTTACACTATTAAATTTACGATTAACATCTACACTCCTTACCTGTGATCACCTCTAAAGAGAAACAAAAACAAAGATATACTTATTCATAATACATACGTTTTAACTATAAGCAAATACTAATTTTTATTATAATTAGATTTTCCACTTTATAAATGTATGTAATATGTATTGCTACTCTAGGCATAGGTCTAGTTTGAATTTTTTTTTCCTTTTTTACTTTAGTTGAGTAGGGTGTAATTTTTTTCAATGTATCGACAGCCTCTGACAGTGTATTAACGGTTTGCGCTTTCATTGGAAACCTTCTAATACTTTCTATGGGACGCAAAAATATTTTCGGCAGCTGGACCCTAGCTGCCAATATTGAGGTATAACGCACCATCAGAAGCAGTCAATAAACTAATATGCTTTTGACACCATATTTATCGGTTTGCAACCTCTTGCAAACCTAATTACGGCTCAATGGAAACGAGCCCTCACATGGTAATGTTGCAATATTTTCCATATATAACTAAAAGAAATCCTATTGATTTTCTGTTTTAGTCAATGTTACTATATTTTTGCATGATTTCCTAAAGTTCTTACGTATTCAATATGATCTTTTTTGTATTGCCTGAACACTTGTCTACAATCTAAAGAGATCTGTTTTATATGTCAAATATAAAGGCTTTGTATATCCACTATTTTAATTACACGGTTACGGGGACTATAAAGTGATTATATATGTGTGTGTATATCTGCAACTACACAGCAAAACTTAAAAATAAAATGTATATATTATTTTTTATTATCATTCTATAGCACTGATGGTAATAATATGTTTGATACATGCTGATACAAGAGAAGGAGGTGCTTCAAACAGATTGCAATTGAAGCTCTATGGGTTATTGAGACAAGAGATGCAGTATTTTCTTGCCTATAGTTAGAGAATGGTACTTAGTTGTATCAGTAGTGACTAGAGGTATCTGTAAGTTTTGGTTATGAACCTTTAAAAAAGCCAGATGTGTGTTCCTCTGAACAGGTGATTTTCAATTATTAATTAAAGCATTTAAAGTTATAACATGTAGACAGTTCCACACTGTAGATTCAGAATGAGAAAAGTCTTGGAGATAGGGAGGTGGAGAGCTATTGGGAGACTGATGAGGATGACTTGGGAGATGAGGGTGGAAATATAGATTGTTGTGTGATTTTTGCAGTAGTCAAGGGGAGACAAGAAAAGTTATTGAATTAACATAATGGTAAATTCTAGAGATTTGATGTAGATGAAAGTGACAGTATATGGCAAATGCTCACATATGGAGATGAATGTTTATGAACAGATAACAGTAAGAGGCCCAAAACTGAACCCTGAGTTAATCCTACAGAGTTGCAGAAGATCCATCTGCATGGTGACTTTATGCAGTGGGATATGTAGGTTGTGAATCATTAGCTGTATTTCTAATGGCAAATGAGTCAACAATTTGAAAGTAGGGGAGATGGTGCAGAAGAATATCTAGGAAGATATATAGTAGGTATTTCCAATACAGATTACTTTTATGAGTACCTTTTCAATTGAGTTTTTAGGATATAATTCTTATTGATAAGGGTCATATAAAGCACTGGAGAAGAGACAGTGTGTTAATGGATTGTAGATGAACCATTTTAATAGTTTTAAAGAAAAAGGTAGTAAGGAATTTTGACAGTGGTTTGACATAGTGATCAGAACAATAGAGAACTTGTTTAATTTGAGTTTGATGAGCCCATGCTTAAAATGACCAGGAAATGTGCAAGTGCGAAAAAAAAATTAACAAGATGAGTTAGGGTTGGCACTAGTATGAATATTAGGGGAAAGTTGTGAGTTAAAAGGAAGATAAGAAATTTGATACTTTGTCATCTGTTACAAGTTGTGAGTTGAAAGATGGATAACAAATGTGATACTTCAGCAGCATTGGGGTCCTGTGGAGTGTTCAGTGGGTATAGTGACTAGTGGAGGTACTGGAATTAGGTTGCGGTGTGTTGATTTTTTTTCTAGTGTCATTTTATTTCCTAAAATGGACTGGTAACTTTTAGATATTGAGATTGCTTGGGATTAGATGATAAAGTTCATAAAAGGGATGGGAAATACATTTGTTTTGAGAAGTTGAGGGCTGTGGTATAGGAGCGATGAATACATACAAATGATATACTAGATAGTGCTAAAATATGTGATAATGAATGTGCATTGCATTTTATGGGGTATTTACTCATTTCTTAAAGGTGAAGTGTATATTTGCTCTCACACTGCTGTAACCCTTGGACCCATGAAGAGTTGAAGGACTTCAGGGAGTTAGGCACTATGGCCTCTAGTTATTAAGGTCTGGCGGACCTGATCCGACACTGCGGATCAGGTCCGCAAGACCTCGCTGAATACGGCGAGCAATACGCTCGCCGTATTCAGCATTGCCCCAGCAGCTCACAAGAGCTGCTGGTGCAACGCCGCCCCCTGCAGACTCGCGGCCAATAGGCCGCCAGCAGGGGGGTGTCAATCAACCCGATCGTACTCGATCGGGTTGATTTCCGGCGATGACTGTCCGTCTGCTCAGAGCAGGCGGACAGGTTATGGAGCAGCGGTCTTTGTGACAGCTGCTTCATAACTGCTGTTTCTGGCGAGTCTGAAGACTCGCCAGAAACAGAGGCCATCAAGTTCCTTATGGAGCTTGATAACTAGAGGCCTATGTTTTTGAATTTGGTGAAGATTTAAAGCATTAAAAATTGGAGGAGCATTTGAGCATTTGACAGGCAAGTGCAAAAAGGGGAAGCAGTATTGTAGAAAACATTCACTGTAATTAAGGGTTAGACATTTGAATTTGATCCTTAAAATATTTTTGGCATCCTTTTTCTGTGGCATTCAAATTTATTAAGAGCATCTGAATTAGATAAGCCACCCAAAATACAAATATAAATTTGTATTAAGTAAACAAAATATGCAGAGGTAAAATATGGCAGTTAATTGATTCAGCACTGATGACAGCTGCCTATTGTGTTTGAATATAAGTTTTTAAATTAACCAATAATATCATATGAAGTGCAACTACCAATGTCATATCATTTAAGGCAAAAGTTATAATAATCATTTTTTTTTTTTTTTACTTTGAAGCACTTAACTGGTATAATATATCTGATTGTATTTTAATTGTATACATGTTTCATAATTTAGTTGTGAACAGGATTAGTTATGTACAGGCTTTTTAAAATAGATAATAAAGGATGTAAAAAGCTGCATAAAAAATATTTTTTTTGATGGACTGAAATACAGATGGTGATTTATTTCCCTGTAAAATGTTGGAGGAAGTAATATCACACTATAACTGGGTTTTCTAATTCACTGTAATGTCAGATCTGCAAAGCTACAAAGAAAACATTTTTTTAAATATATTGGAAGAGACCCCAGTTAATTAATTACTTAGCAATATACTAAGCTCACAAATATAAGGAAAATAGTTTTTTTTAGAGTATATCATATTGGGCATTAATACAACCATTAAAATGAGTGAGACACTTGCAGTGAAACATGAATACAGCTTAGTCAGTATCTGGACCTTGAACACTTTTATTGCCCAACCCTGTCTATGTCTCATGGACTACAGAGATTCTACTGTCGATGAGGTTCATTGAAAGTTTAAGCTCATAATCTGAGAACAGCTTATCTTTTGCTAGCCCGAGAGTATCAAGTAGAGTCATGTCTACAGAGAAGCAATTGTGATTTAAGTCTTCCAAACATACATAATTTATTACTGGTATTGGGTGTCATTTTGAGGGGAATAGTGGCCAAATCTTACTAATTGCTTTAAATGCTTGCAGACATTACAAGGTTGCCAAGAGGCTGAATTATATAAGTAACATCTGTTGATAATCTAATGAGCTACGGTTTACACTGCAAACCTGTTGTTCAAAATAAAACCACAGGGGTCTGAAAATATTATATCAAAAATTATATATTAAAAATAGCCTGCAAGATCAGTGACAGCGTGCTTAAGCTAAATCATTGTCATAAAACCACAATATTTTTTCTTTCAAAACAATTATAAAAATAATATTCAGAACTTTAAAGCGTGAGAGAAAAGAATGCACATTAAAATTTTACATAACACAACAATATAAAAAATAATGTTCAGCAAGAATAAAAATCATTACTTTAAAAAAATAGAAATGAAAAAAGCAGATCTTAATATTTATGTAAATTATTTTTTACCAATTTCTTGTGGTCAACGCATTCATAGAAGATAACGATCACATGAAGGCCTGGATCACATATATAGCTACATGCCTGGCTGGTGCTTCAATATGCCAAAAAGCAATCCCAACTGAAATCTATTGTATTCACCATAATTTTCCAACTATAGACCGACCAAAGGAGTAAGCAACAACTTTCTACATTTAGACACTTTCTGCCCATTTTTTATAGCGTTATTCTAAAATAACAGTTATCATCCTAATGTGTAAAGATTTCTTGTTCTGTTTTTTGTTCCCCACAATATCACTTCTTATACGTACAGCTTTACCTACTATAATTATAAACAACTTGCTTCTCATATGCATGCTAACCCTTTACTGACCATAACTTTTGTTTTTAAATTCTCAAATTTGCATTGTAACAATGAGAGCATTTCTGGTCGATAATACTTTGTTATTATCTTTATTATTATTATTATTAATAATAATAATAATAATAGTTTATCTTTTCAGAACAGTTTTCAATGCTTTAGAAAATGTCTATTATGTTTAATTTTCCCTTTTATAATCCAGCAAATACTATGGCCAGTAGATGATCTAGTTTTACTTGCATTATGCCCAGATAGGCTAAAATTAAAAGGTCTTATTGCCCTATTGCCTTTATGACCATGTTTGGGAAAAATTGAATTTAAAGGGACATAATACTCATATGCTAAATCACTTGAAACTGATGCAGTATAACTGTAAAAAGCTGACAAGAAAATATCACCTGAGCATCTCTATGTAAAAAAGGAAGATATTTTACCTCACAATTTCCTCAGCTCAGCAGAGTAAGTTCTGTGTAAAAAGTTATACTCAGCTGCAGCCCAGCTGCAGGTAAAAAGAAAACAAATGAAGAAATGAACAGCAGCCAATCAGCATCAACAGTGCTGAGGTCATGAACTCTTTTACTGTGATCTCATGAGATTTGACTTAACTCTCATGAGATTTCATTGTAAACTTCCTTACACTGAATAGGGAAATAACATGAGAGTGCACGAGGCTCAATCTTTCGGCTGTCCCGGGACAGACATACTGATTTGCTGCTTCAAAGTCCTTTACAATGGGATGTGGCTACTGAGGAACTTTTGAGGTAAAATATCTTTCTTTTTTACATATAGATGTTCAGGTGATATTTTCTAGTCAGCTTTTTACAGCTATACTGTATCACTTTCAAGTGTTTAAACATTTGGGTATTATGGCCCTTTAAGGATACATGTCCCTGTTATAAGGCAATGAGCTATTGATTCTGTATGTTTTGTGTTCAGACATGCATCCCCTATTAGATTTCACCAAAGCTACAGGGGGAACTGTAAAATAGCATTGCACCTAATGGGAAAAGTGTTCTATTCCCTTATGGTTCAAGAAGATGCCTTTGTCTGTCAAAAGCACAGATGAAAAAGATTAAGAGAATCGAGCCCTAAATTACAAGCTGTAAACTGTCACTCACAATGGCAAAATGTCTTGCGTTTCCATTTCAGCAAATGTGCAGTCCTAAAATAAACTTACAAATTGCACAAACAATTCTATTCCATTTTTATTATAATTCTGATTATTAATATGGTGATGGTGATATAGATGATTACGAGGATGATTATTTTTAGTATTAATATTAAGAAGAAAAAAACTATTCTGGGCCCGATCCGATATGCAGCGTCGCCCGCAAAAGCCGGCGACGCCGAAATTTACGCTGGTTTGGTATCCTATATACGGTGTAACCTAGAAGTTACGCTCGTATATTTCTGCCGTCGCCCGTAGTTTTTTGGGCCATAAGCAGGTATACCAAACCAGCGCAGTTTGGTATCCAATATACAGCGTAAGGACTTACGTGGCGAAAATGGAGAAATCTTACTCCATTTTCACCTCGCCACAAAATGCAGCCGTAGTAAGCCTTACGCTGTCTATTGGAGCCCCGTAACTCCCTAATCTACCTGCTAAATAAAACCTAACACCTAACGCATGCGCAATGTCTATCTACCTGTCAACCGCGATCTCCCGCCGCAATCCCTAATAAAGTATTTAACCCCTAAACCGCCGCACACGGACCCCGCCGCCACCTACATTAAAAGTATAACCCCCTAATGTGATCCCCCTACACCGTCGCAAGCTACATTACATACCCCCTAAAGTGAGTCCCTTACACCGCCGCCATCTATCTTACCTACCCCCTAAAGTGAGCCCCCTACCCTGCCGCCATATATCTTACCTACCCCTAAAGTGAGCCCCCTACCCCGCCGCCATCTATCTTACCTACCCCCTAAAGTGAGCCCCTACCCCGCCGCCATCTATTTTAAAAATATTAACCCCTAATCTAATCCCCCTACACCGCCGCCAGCTATATTAACTATATTAACCCTAATTATATTAGGGTTAATATAGTTAATATCGTTATTATATTATATATATTAACTATATTAACCCTAATTATATTAGGGTTAATATAGTTAATATCGTTATTATATTATATATATATTAAGTATAATAAACCTATCTAACTATAACATCCCTAACTAAATTCTTATTAAAATAGATCTAATTAATATTAATATTATTAATTAAATTATTCCTATTTAAATCTAAATACTTACCTATAAAATAAACCCTAAGATAGCTACAATGTAATTAATAATTATATTGTATCTATTTTAGGGTTTATATTTATTTTACAGGTAACTTGGCATTTATTTTAACTAGGTAGAATAGCTATTAAATAGTTAATAACTATTTAATAGCTACCTAGTTAAAATAATTACCAATTTACCTGTAAAATAAATCCTAACCTAAGTTACAAATACACCTACACTATCAATAAATTAAATAAACTACAAATATCTAAACTAAAATACAATAAAATAAACTAAACTAAATTACAAAAAAAACAAAACACTAAATTACAAAAAATAAAAAAAATATTACAAGATTTTTAAGCTAATTACACCTATTCTAAGCCCCCTAATAAAATAATAAAGCCCCCCAAAATAAAAAAAATTCCCTACCCTATTCTAAATTAAAAAAGTTCAAAGCTGTTTTACCTTACAGCCCTTAAAAGGGCCTTTTGCGGGGCATGCCCTAAATAATTCTGCTCTTTTGCATTGAAATAAATATACAATACCCCCCCACTACAACCCACCACCCACATACCCCTATTCTAAACCCACCCAAACCCCCCTTAAAAAAACCTAACACTACCCCCCTGAAGATCTCCCTACCTTGTCTTCACCCAGCCGGGCCGAACTCTTCATCCGATCCGGGCGATGTCCAATCAAGCGGCAGTGAAGTCTTCTTCCATCCGGGCGATGTCTTCAATCAAGCGGCAGTGAAGTCTTCTTCCATCCCTGCGATGTCTTCAATCAAGCGGCAGTGAAGTCTTCTCCCATCCGGCGATGTCTTCAAGCAAAGCGGCATCTTCAATCTTCTTTCTTCGCTCCTCCGCCGCGGAGCATCCATCCGGCACGACGACTGAACGTGGAATGAGGTACCTTTAAATGACGTCATCCAAGATGGCGTCCGTCGAATTCCGATTGGCTGATAGAATTCTATCAGCCAATTGGAATTAAGGTACAAAAATCTGATTGGCTGATTGAATCAGCCAATCAGATTCAAGTTCAATCCGATTGGCTGATTAGGGGTTAATAACTTTATTAAGTGGCGGCGGGGTCCGGGAGCGGTGGTTTAGGGGTTAATGCATTTATTGTTAGGATAGTGGGGGGGGGGTAGCGGATAGAGGGTTAGACGTGTCGGGCTATGTTAGGGAGGCGTGTTAGACAGTACGTGATATTTTATACTTTAGTCAGGTTTTGTAGTTGCCGGCAGTTTCTTAAGTGCCGTAAATCACTGGCGACTCCAGAAATTTGTGCTTACGCAGATTTCTGGACATCGCTGGTTTGTGAGACTTACGGCACTTTAGCCTCTGACGGCGCCGTATATAGGATAGCTCGAGTTGCGAGCTGAAACTGTGGGCGGCGGGGGTTCCCTCGCTTGCGCCGCAAACTACGATCTTTATCGGATCGCGACCTCTAAATGGGGCTTACTGATGTTGCTCCTGCTTATTGGAGGAGCTAGACAACTCCATTCACTGAATAACAGTGCTATTTGTGCACAAATTGATATTTTTTTGTACTTAGTCTTAACTAAAAGGGATGTTTTAAGATGCATTAACCAGGATCAGAATGATTAAAAAGTAATAATTAGTCATGAAGAACCAAGAAGGCTGCACACAGAGATATCCAGATAAAAACAATGCTTTATTCTGGCATTACAGAAACACAAGGAAAAAGGGGGCGTGTCCTTACGTGTTTCGTGCCGTGCGGCACTTAGTCATAGGATGATAATAATAATTAGTCATCCTTTCTGCTAAACACATTGCTATGTAAGTTATAAAAAACGGATGGAGTATAGCTACGACAAGAGTGTCACTAAGGCTGGGGATCCTATACTGGACAGGGGGCTTGTAGGAATAGTAGGGAGGGGGGTTAGCTGCAGGAGTCAGAGGGGCAGGAAAAGGGGGGAGGGCATGGAAGGAGGAAGAGATAAGGGGGGAATGTGTTCAGGAAAGGGGGCAGGGCTGAGGCTCAGGTAATATAAGATAGTGAAACAGGAAGTGAAGCACACAAAAAATTTTCTTGTATTTACAGGAGGACGTTTGAAGAATCACAGCGATGTCGGCTAGAGATAGAAAGATCCCAAAGAAGTTTCTGAATGGGGACGACACCATCTGGAAGACAAAAGCTGTCCAAGCGCATAGGAAGCTGAAAAGGCTGGAGAAGGAGAGGAAAAAGGAAGCGACATTGGGGGCAGGAGAGGAGAAGGGAGTGGTACCTATAGCTGGGCATGTTTATCAGGTGATGCCGGCCGTGGGGAGCAAGGTCCCAGAGGTAAGTAAGAGGGCAAGCGGAATGGAGGAGGACATGGAGCTGGGTAAGGTATGCCGTTACGGTGACTCAGACTTTGCACCCCCGCTGTTTTCAGACTCTGAGGATAGTTGCGGCATCCCCACGTTATTTAGGGCCGATAAGGGCCCATATTCCCAAGCTATCCCCCCGGGTCAAGTTGCGCCAGCTGGCACCCCCCTTCCCACTGGTCCCAATACCGCCGGCAGTCACGGCGGGTATGCACGCTCAGCGCCTAGGCCCATTAGTGAGGTGGAGGAGGGGAGGGGCCATGCCCTGCAACACAGGGAGGGTAGTCTCGCGAGATCTCGGTGGCCATTTTCAAGCCCTGAGCAGGTCCTCGAGCAGGGGGCGGGGGATATTGCGAGATCTCGGCGGCCATCTTTAAGTCCCTATAGTATGGGCGAGAAGGCGCAGCCATATTGGAAGCCCTGTAACGAGCATAGGGGGTCACAGGTCGCACAGGTCACCGCACAGCGAGCAGCAACGTCCGCAAGCAGAGAGGAGAGCGGGCAGGGGCATATACATAGTTGGACAAGGGGTAGAGTATGTCAATGATTTGGAGGAGAGGGAGACAAACTGGAGCAAAGAGGACAGGTGTTGGGGTCCCGGCAGGCCAAGCACGGGGGGCGCGACAGTGCAAGGGAGGGAAGACTCAGGAATGGAGAGTGGGGTGAAGTAGCGGGGCAGGCAGACAGCATGAATAGGAGGGAAGTGAGGTTCGAGGGCAAGGAAGGGAGTGAGGGGGAAGGCAACAGGAGATGGGTAGAGGTATATGGCAGGGAGCATAAGGGTCAAAGGGCGCAAAAGAGATACAGAACAGAGGGGCTAGGAAAGGGGAAACCCAGAATGATAAAGGACGTAGATGGAAATACATACGTGATGTTAGAAGGAGACCAGAGTGGGGACGATAGGAAACACACAGGTAGAGGGGGAGAGAAGGAGAGACAGCGGGAGCAGGTGTGGGGAAGGAAAGAGCAGTTATTAAAAAACAGAATGTGCAAAAATTTTAATGATAATGGGAATGTATTACAGAAAGAAATGTCGGACGGCACAGCAAGGGGCGCAATGTGTGGAAAGGAGAGGGAAAGAGATTCCATGGACGCAAGGAGCGGAGGAGAGCAGATTGCTATGGGAAGTGCGGGAGAAATGAAAGACAAGGAAGGAGAACAGAAATGTCAACCCAAACAAGGTAAGAAAATAATGTATTGCAGAAATGAGGGTTCAGACAGTTCATCCGAGTGGGACTCGGATGATGACAAAATTCAAGGGGAAGGTAATAGGAAAATTTTGAAATTTATAAAGAAGATATATGCAAAACAGGGAAAAAGAATAGAAAATGAGATGACAATGGGAAGGGGTGATAGTGAGGGGGAGATGACGAGGTGACAGGGACAAAGTTAATGCCATTAACAACACATTTAAAGGCAAAAATAGTAATGAGAGCACAGAAGGGCATGGATGTGTTTGATATTACAAGGGAAGCAGTGGCGCTAAAATCTAGGAGTGATGACGGGAAGGGTAGGAAATTGAAGCAGTCATTTCCAGAATGGGTAAAAGGGATCTTAATATATGTAGATTAGAATGCTTTATTTCTGAGAATCTGGGGAAGGTTAAGGGCGTGCTTAGATATATGCACTTAATAGCGGAGTGTTACACGACATATGGGGGTTTTGGGTGGAAGGACTACGGCGGCAAATTTAGAAGGGTTAACTTGCAATTGGGTGACAAAGGAAGAAAGGAGTTGGGAATTAAGATATTGGATACGTGGACGAGGTTGATAAGACCAGCAGACAGCACAGTACAGAGACCAATAATGCAGGGGAGAGTAACGAAAGTAGAGGGGAAGGAATGTTGGGCATACAATGAAAGGAGGTATGACAGAGGTAACGGATGTAAATTCAGACACGTATGCAGTTATTGTGGTGGCTTCCATGCGGGGGTAGATTGTAGAAGGGGGCTAACAAGCAGCTTTTTCGTGGTACAGGGGGAAACGGTAACGGAGGGACAATGGGGAATGGCCAGAACGCTGTTGAGAGTAGATAGGTTATTGAAGGAGTTAGAAAGCTACACCAAAGAGGACGATAGGGTGTTATTGGCGAAAGGCTTAACAGAGGGGTTTAGGGTACCAGTAAAAATGGAGGTTTGTGGGGCCGGTAAATTTAGGAACTTAAAATCTGCAACAGAGTACCCAGTGGTACTGCAGGAAAAATTAGAAAAGGAAGTAAAATTGTGTAGAATGGCAGGGCCATTTAAGGAGATACCAATTTAGGATTTAGTCATATCACCCCTTGCCGTGGTTCCTAAAAAAGAGAAGGGAAAATTTTGCATGATTCAACACTTGTCATATCCAAAAGGGAAGTCAGTAAATTATGCGATTGATAGGGCAGACACTTCAGTACAATACCAATCATTCGATGCAGCAGTAAATATGGTAAAGGGAAGGGCGCAATAATGGCAAAGGTCGACATAGAATCTGAGTTTAGATTGTTACCTCTAAATCTGGAGAGTTTCAGGCTAATGGGGTGTAGATTTAATGGGCAATTTTATGTAGATAAATGTCTGCCGATGGGCTGCTCAGTATCATGCTCCATATTCGAGAAGTTCAGTACATTTTTGCATTGGTTACTGGCAGTAAGAACTGGCTCAGATAGAGTTATACATTATTTGGATGATTTTATGGTGGTGGGCTTAGCCAGGGCTAGCTCATGCGTAGATTTGAAGACAGGTTTGCTTAATATGTTAGACGAGCTACGAGTACCCGTGGCAGCAGAAAAATCTGAAGGGCCTTGCGAGAGATTGTCGTTTTTAGGCATAATAATTGACACAGTAAAGGAGCAATGCGAATTGCCGGAGGAAAAAATAGATAAGGGGCAACAGTTGATAAGGGAAATGCTGGGAAGGAAAAAGGTTACACTCAGGGAAATGCAGAAGTTGCTGGGGGTGCTTAATTTCGCATGCAGGGTTATTCCTGTTGGGCGAATTTTTAAGAGAAGGCTGGAATTGGGGACAGCGGGGGTAAAAAAGCCAGAGCACATGATCAGGTTAACAGGGGCTATGAGGGAGGACATGAGAGTTTGGGATACATTCCTAATGGAATTTAACAGAGTGAGAATATGGCCAAGAGTGGCATCAGCAAATGAGTTGGAGCTATACACGGACGCGGCAGGGAGCTCTGGTTTCGGCGCATACCTACAGGGTAGGTGGTGCACAGGAAAATGGCCAGTAGAATGGGAGAGGGACGGATGGGTGAAAAATTCGGTGCTACTAGAATTGTTCCCTATTGTGGTGGCAGTGGAATTGTGGGGGCATTTATTGGAAAAAAAGTATTATATTTTGATCGGATAATCAAGGCGTAGTGGACGTGATTAACAACTTATCTGCCTCTTCCATGCCAGTGATAAGATATTTGAGATACCTTGTGTTGAAATGCTTACAGTTGAACATTTACTTTAAAGCTAGGCACATCCCGGGTTACAGAAACGTAGTAGCTGACGTGCTGTCAAGGTTTAGGTGGGAGGTATTTAGGAGGGTTCCGCCTGCCGCCAGAAAAGAAGGTGAATGCTGCCCTATCTCTCTTTGGCAGATTGGGAGCGCATAGATGGAATAAAGAAGCTGGTTGAGAATTCTGTGGCTCCAAGAACCTGGAGGACATACGATAACTATTAAAAACAGTGGTTACAATTTAGAGGCACAGAAATAAGGGGCGAGTGAAGTAGGTTTTTAGAATGGCTATGGTCTCTAAAAATGCAGGGCATTAAGAAAGGTCAGGTTGGCATAGTCTTAGCGGGGGTTTCATTTTTCGCAAAACTCAAGGGCGAAGAGGACATGACAAAATCATTTATAGTAAGAAAGGTTTTCAGAGCAGGGCAAGTGGGTGAGGAAAGAAGGATGGATAACAGGGAACCGATTACAGAGGAAAGGTTGGAAAAAATGGTGGGGGTATTGGGGGAGGTGTGCAGGGATAGGAACGAAGCAAGCTTGTTCAAATCGGCTTTTGTAATGGTGTTTTGGGGAGGATAGGAGAATTGGTCGCAGAAAGTAAGACAGATGAAAGAAATGGGGTAGGAGAAACAGATGTGAGAGTATACGAGGATAATATAATGGTGCTAATAAGAAAGTCAAAAACAGACAGAGAGGGAAATGGGGCTTGGGTGTCAATGAAAGAAACACGAAGCGTGGCATGTCCAGTGGCGGGGGTAAAAGAGATGCTAAGAACAAAGCGCAAGAAGGGTAGATTGTTCCTGAGACATGTAGACGGGTCCAATTTGACAAGATTCCAATTTAAAAAAGTGCTGGAAATGGTCATAAAAAAGCTGGGAAGGGAGCAACAGCGTTTTGCGCCACACTCATTCAGGATAGGGGCTGCGACTAGCGCGGCCAAGAAAGGTTGTTCCCAAGATAAGATAAAAAATTTGGGGAGATGGAAATCCCAAGCCTATAGATCTTACATTAGGCTAAAAGGGGAATGAATAGAAAGGGGTCGCGCTTACTGGCCGCAAATTATTGGCAGCGTTTTGAGTTCAAGGTTTATGATATTTTTGTGTTTTTTTATCTTACAGATGGAGCATTGCGAATATGGGTAGTAGGGCATTCATACGTACATTGGGCACGTATGAGGGCAGCGGCAGCGATGTAGGGACGCACCTAGGTTTTTCGCATAAGGAGGCAAATATAAGGTGGTTAGGAAAGAGGGGTATGCAATGGGAGGAATTAGGTGGGACGATACAGCAGGCCAGAAGAAGGTGGGGTTGCCCGGATATATTGATAATACACTTGGGGGGGGAACGACATAGGCGCATTTCCATTAAGGGAGTTAGAGCACAGGATAAAGGAGGTAATCAGTTGGTTAAAGGTGGCATGGCCGCAGGTACGAGTCGTGTGGTCTAACATAATATCTAGAATACACTGGCGCAACACAAACACGCAGAAGGCGGGATATAGATCGCGTAGGAGAATTACCCAGTTGCGGCAAATATAGTAAGGGAGACAGTGGGTAGGGTATTAGAGCACTCGTTGATAGCAGCCAAGAGAGAGGAGCTGTTTCATGCGGACGGAGTCCACCTGAACGAGGTCGGGAATGATCAGTTTCTAGAGGACATAAGAGCTATGGTGGAGGAGTTGATCAAGGTAAGGAAAGGTCACTATGCTAGGTTGGCGGAAAGAGATTCTTTGTTGGCGGTGAAAATGGGTCTGGCACGTGGGCGGGGTATCGAGGATGCTGGGGATCCCGCTGCATACTCGGCTTGGGGCCATGATCCGGTGGTCTAGCTGCTGGGCAGGTTATGCAGCGGGTTCTCTCGTAATTCCTCGGGCCTCATGTTCGTTGAAATGCTTGGGCATTATGTTGATTTGTGGTGTTGAAATGGCTAAATTGATTTATGGCTCTCTTATTGGATTTTGGCTGCAACAGCAAAATCTAAACAAATTAAAGTGACCTTTCCATTTTTTATTGGCAGTACTGGTGTTGTGTATTTATTTTAGGTTAACAAGAAAAAGGGGATTGGTGGGAACGGTGGTACATATTTGGCATTGGTTGATGGGTTATGATTGGAAGGTAAAATGGATCCTCTAAGCCTTATTAACAAGTAAGAATTTATGGTATGATAGTACAACATTTGGATGGAGAAGGGTTTGGCTTTCTCTGGCAAAACACCTTTAGAACCTCTACCCCTGAGAATGGTACTTTTATTTTGGACTCCATCACATATTCTACTATTGCAACATGGTAGCCTCATAGGTGAGGCATAAAGTCTCCAGAGTATCATTCAGTGTTTAGGACCCTTTAGGATAAAGCATAGAACCATCCTTTCTAGTCTCACTAATTTATGTGCTTCACTCTCTTCACTAAAGAACAGAAAGCTGTGTGGTGTGAGCTTTAGTAAATTATTTCCAAAAAATATCAGAAAGATAAATTAGGTTATTAGTTAATCTATTCCATTAAAGACTAAAACATATCAGTTTGCTACTACAATGTAAAACAAATAGAAGTTTGCTACTGCTAACTAAACCTATAGCAAACTATATCACATATATTTTCTAGGGATATAAAGCTGGGGACCGGAGCCCCACTGTAAAGTGAAAACTGCCTTAAAGTGAAACAACATCATTTTAGCTTTCTTTTCACTTGCCATTGTGTTTAAAAACTTGAAAACATGTTTGAACCAACATATATTAGGGGTGCTATAGTGCTCCGTTTAGTTTAACACTCGCACAGCACAGTATTCAATTAGTATTCAATAAATACTGGACCTGTAAAATGACCATTACTGTATAACACTGAGACACAGATTGCACTGTAATGCTATAAACAGACACCTAGATTACGAATTTTGCGTTGTGGCTTTTAACGCTGAAAAAAGGCAATTTCAGCGTAAAAGCAGTAACGCCACTATTGGGAGTTGTGTCGGTATAGCTATACCGAAAGCATTTTAGCCTGTAACGCAACGTCAATCCCCCACTCAAAAAAATTATGTTTTTGCGTGGGATTCCCATAGCGCCAGTATTACAGGTTGTGCAGTGAGGCTAAAATGCTTTGCGTTACAGCCTACACCGACACGATCCATACCGACATCTGCCACCCACATCGCTACTATTCAATAAAGTTATTAACCCCTAATTTGCCACCCACCCACATCTCCAACACTATTTAACTATATTAACCCCTATTTCCCTGCACCCCCACATCGCTGCCACTATAATAAAGTTATTAACCCCTATTCTGCTGTTTCCCGACATCACAGCCACTAAATAAAGTTATTAACCCCTAAACTTTCGGCCTCCCACATCTCTGCCACTAAATAAATCTATTAACCCCTAAACCGCCGGCCCCCCACATCGCAAAACACTAAATGAAACTTTTAACCGCTAAACCTAACATCCCCCTAACTTTAAATTAAAATTACAATATAACTCTATTTAAATAAATAAAAACGTACCTGGGAAATAAATATAAACCTAACATTAAACTATAAATTAACCTACCACAACTAATCTAATAAAATAAAAAATACTACCAATTAAAATATCTAAATTACAAATTTTAAAAAACCTAACTCTAAGAAAAAAAATTAAAAATCTAAATTACAACTAAAAAAAACCAAATCATACGAAAAATTTAAAAAATCTAAGTTTACCAAAAATAACACTAAAATCACGAAAAATAAAAAACACAAAGATTGCAAAAAAAATAAACAAAATTATCAAAAATAAAAACAATTACACCTAATCTAATAGCCCTATTAAAAAACAAACAAAACAAAAAAAACACCCTCTAGCCTACAATAAACTACCAATAGCCCTTAAAAGGGCCTTTTGTAGGGCATTGTTCTAAAGAAATCATATTTTACCTGTAAAAAATACAAAGTCCGCCAACAGTAAAACCCACCACCCAACCAGCCCCCCAAAATAGAAAACCTAACTCTAAAAAAAATCTAAGCTACCCATTGCTCCTAAAGGGGCATTTGTATGGGCATTGCCCTTAAAAGGGCATTTAGCTCTTTTTCAAAGCCCTAATCTAAAAAAAAAAAAAAACTAACACTAACCCCAGAAGATCTACTCACGGTTTCTGAAGTCCGGACATCCATCTCCATCCAGGCGGTGAGGTCTTCATCCAGGCGGCGAGGTCTTCATCCATCCTAGGGGCGTCTTCTATCTTCATCCCGGTGGCACGAGCCATCCTGGAAGCCGAAGACTACCTGTGCAGAGTGTCCTCTTCATACGGCCACCTCCGTACACTGAAGTTGAATGCAAGGTAGCCGATTCAAAATGGCGTACCTTGCATTCCTATTGCCTGATTTGATTCTTCAAATTCAAATCAGCCAATAGGATGAGAGCTTCTGCTGAAATCCTATTGGCTGTTTAAAAAAGCCAATAGGATGAGAGCAACTGAAATCCTATTGGTTGATTTGTTTTTTTTTTTAGTTGTTATTTAGATTTTAATTTTTTTTTCTTAGTGTTAGGTTTTTTCAGATTTGTAATTTTGATATTTTAATTGGTAGTATTTTTTATTTTATTAGATTAGTTAGGTTTATATTTTTTTCACAGGTAAGTTTTTATTTATTTAAATAGAGTTATATTGTAATTTTAAATTTAAAGTTAGGGGGTATTAGGTTTAGGGGTTAATAGTTATAATTCAGTGTTTTGCGATGTGGGGGGCCGGCGGTTTAGGGGTTAATAGGTTTATTTAGTGGCGGAGATGTGGAAGGCCAGAGGTTTAGGGATTAATAACTATTATAGTGGCGGTGATGGCAGGGAGCGGCGGATTAGGGGTTAATAGCTTTTATTAGTGTCGGCGATGTCAGGGGGGCGGCAGATTAGGGGTTAATAACTTTATTTGGAGTTTATGTTAGGGTGTTAGGTTTAAACGTAACTTTTTTTTCCCCATAGACATCAATGGGGTTGTGTTACGGAAATTTTTCATTCCGCGATCGCAAGTGTTTTTTTTCTAACACCCCCTCCCCATTGATGTCTATTGCGGAAAGCGTGCACGAGCACATCAAAGCAGCCCTTGGATTTTGTGCGGTATGGATCTTAAAGCAACCATATCGCACGCACAAGGAGGCTTTTCAGAAACTCGTAATGGCAGTGCTATGGAGGGTGAAATAACGCAGCTTTTGTTGCATTCATTTCGCACCCTGCTTAGCGCAAACAACTCAGAAACTAGGTGAGAGTGAACAGCACATAATAACAGGTGACAGTCACTTTTCTCGCAATCTCACAAAGATTACAGCAATGTTTCAAAATCCTTGGAGGTTGAACTTCAGCTCCACAAAGCGCTGTATTAGCGAAGCGCTGTAAAGTGAGGTATACCTGTATATAAAATTCAAAACTATAATGCTGCTTTAAAGTCCCTTCATACTTTTTCAATGCAGTGCAAAGTGTGTTGAAGAGACGTCCACATTAGCTTTTTCTACACTGACATCAGCACCATTTGCACCTATCAGGTACCAGCCTTATAGGTTATTGGAGCACTGATTGGTAGTAGCGCTATGTTCACATTTCACAAACTGTACATACCAATCCGCTCTCTGGTTGTGCGCTTGTTGCATGAGCAGTCGTTTTTATACACTGTTTAGCAGAAGCTAAATGAGTCAGTTTATAATGGAATAAAATAATGCCTTATTACTTTCTTTAACCCCTTAACCAGAGAACTGCAGTACACTGCATAGCAATGTTCTAAAACTATGGGAATAATATATACTGTATTTTTATAACTACATCAGACAAATGCAGCACATGTTTCTTTGATATGCATAACTCATAGTTTTAATGGAATATTATTGAAACCTTGTCTGCGACTCATGTTTCTGGCAACACGATTAATCAAAATTTATTCGGCATAAATCAGTGTTACCAGATTTCCTGAAACAGCAAAAATGTATAAATAAACTTCATATTAAGTTGTACAACTGTGGACCGGTTTATTTGCTATATACTTATTTATTTTATATCGAAACAAAACATAGCTGCACACTAAAAATGCATTAACTTAATATGGAAACTATTGGCAGATATTTTAAAACAATGATTATGTAATTATGTTTTACATTCTTATACCTAGCTCCATTCACAAAGTTTTTTTCTCTCTAAATAATCTGTCATTGTGTGTGGTTACTATTAAATGAAATATAATAGTTACAAAATAAAAATATGCAATCGTCGTTCTAGCTTAGGCTTGTACTGATTCCCCGTTGGCACTGGCGAACAAATGCCAAGGCAGCTCTAAAATTATAATTAAATACATTATTCTTAACGTAGGTTAATATATATTGAACTGTCAGGAATACTTCAAATAAATCTATTAACAACAATATAAAACATAATGGCTAAACTATAACTAAAACTATTTAAAAAAAATAAAAATGAGTTAAAGGGACAGTCAAGTCCAAAATACACTTTCATGATTCAAATAGGGCATGTAATTTTAAACAACTTTCCAATTTACTTTTATCACCAATTTTACTTGTTCTCTTAGCATTCTTAGTTGAAAGCTAAACCTAGGTCGGCTCATATGCTAATTTCTTAGATCTTGAAGGCCACCTCTAATCTAAATGCATTTTGACAGTTTTTCACCACTAGAGGGCGTTAGTTCATTTGTGTCATATAGATAACATTGAGCTCATGCACGTGAAGTTACCTAAGAGTAAGCACTGATTGCCTAAAAAAGTCTGTCAAAATAACTGAAATCAGGAGGCGGTTTGCAGAGGCTTAGATACAAGATAACCACAGGAGTAAAACGTGTATTATTATAACTGTGTTGGTTATGCAAAACTGTGGAATGAGTAATAAAGGGATTATCTTTCTTTTTAAACAACAACAATTCTTGTGTTGACTGTCCCTTTAATTAGATTAACAAGCAAAACATTTTAAAATGTATATATCTAGTGTACAAATAAAATTATTTTATTATTATTATTGTATATTTAAAAGAATATGGCTGGGTTTATATAGTTGTCGGTAATGAATTATCGCAACTGTTAATAAACGTTTCCATTTTAACAGTTAAATGTAAATGAAACCCCAAATTTTTATTTCATGATTCAGATAGAGCATGCGATATTAAACAACTTTCTTCAATAATAAAATTGTCTTCGTTCTCTTGGTATCTTTTGTTAAAACGCAGGGATGTGAGCTCATGAGCGTGCACGTGTCTGGAGCACTATATGGCACCAGTTTTGCAAAAATGTTATCCATTTGCAAAACAGCAGCATTATTTTCTGCCAACAAATAATAACATAGAAAACTCCAAAGCACCTCTTTTTGAGACTTCCAGTGGCTATAATAAGCAATCACTCACATGCAGGACGACAGCTGGTGTTCCCCCAGCTGCAAGCACATGCCAAATGCTCACAACAGAGCTAAATGGTGAAACAAATGTAGAAAAAGAGAGGAATCCAAAGCGAGTGATCAAATAGCAACAATACAAAAAACGCACTAGTTAAAAAGTATAAAACTTCAACAATTTATTCAGTAAAGCATAAAAAACGTACAAATTCACAGATATACACAGAGGAGTGTAGGATAGTAGAACTTGATCCACATCAACTGACGTGTTTCACGCCGTTGTGGCGCTTTCTCAAAGACAGTGTGGGGGATGTTGGTTACCAGCAGACTTTAAGGCATAGAAAACAGACATGCCTTTTCACATTTGGTAACCAATCACCTATTCGCTTAGGAGACCGGCCTCCTCCACACCGTATTATGTAGACTGACACTCACAACAAACAGCATAATATAAAAAATTGACAATTTGGAAACAGAAATAGCAACGTAATATACATACATATATCTATCTATCTATATATATATATCTATATCTATATATATATATATATATATATATATATATATATATATATATATATACATATATGCATATGTTAGTTTGATCACAGGAAAAGTATCCATATCAGAGTTATCAATATTTAGGGAAAAAGGCAAAAATAGCCATGTTTATCTGGACACTATTACATATTGGGTTTACACGAAAACTACATATAATACATGTGATCACCCAAAAGTATGAGTGTGATCTCAGAAACCCGCTAATGTTGCATTTCAATCTGCAAATATGGAAAAAATTTACCAAAAATCCATGGTTTAAATAATAATATAAAAATAATTAAAGGGCCATAATACCCAAATGTTTAAACACTTGAAAGTGATGCAGCATAGCTGTAAAAAGCTGATTAGAAAATATCACTTGAACATCTCTATGTAAAAAAGAAAGATATTTTACCTCAAAAGTTCCTCAGTAGCCACCTCCCATTGTAAAGGATTTCTAAGCAGCATTTTAGTGTGTTTGTCCTGGGACATCTGAAGGGACTAGCATCGTGCACTCTCATATTATTTCACCAATCAGGTAAAGGAAGCTTACTATGAAATCTCATGAGAGTTAAGTCAAATCTCATGAGATCACAGTAAGAGTTCATGACCTCAGCACTGCTGATGCTGATTGGCTGCTGTTCATTTCTTCATTTTTTTAAATTTTTTTACCTGCAGCTGGGAGCAGCTGAGTATAACTTTTTACACAGAACTTACTCTGCTGAGCTGAGGAAATTGCGAGGTAAAATATCTTCCTTTTTTACATAGAGATGCTCAGGTGATATTTTCCTGTCAGCTTTTTACAGTTATACTGCATCAGTTTCAAGTGATTTAGCATATGAGTATTATGTCCCTTTAAGAAAAAAAGAAAAAAAAAAAGAGAAAAAGGAAAACATTACAATGGTGTTGATTTCAGGATTTGCTTATATGAATAATACAGAGTATGAGAATCTTGTAAATACTATAGATGGATCAAATTTTACAAAGAGGAAAACAAAGCATAATTTGCACCTTGTTTACACTGCCCAAATTATTATTTAACAGTTGCCAAACTTTGAATGGACAAGGTAAGGCCTTTTTCCATCAAAAACTACAAAGTTGCTTAGGCCCTGATGATCAATAATACATTGTCAGCCTGCAATCAGTGGGTCTGGTGATATATAAATAAAAAGTAGGCTGAAGCTCTCTGTTCTGACAATCGGTGATGTGTCTCCCTTAGAAAATAATAGTGATTGCAGCTTCAGCAAAAGTCCGCCCACATCACCACTCATATGCAGGGCCACCACTAGAAAATGTAGGGCCTCTTACTTAACTTTTGATCAGCCCCCACCCCCTTTGACATGTGCAATTTTTGACCAAGTGATTAAAACATTTATGTACTTTATTCTTAAGTGTAGTCAAACTTGAAAATATTGTAAAGGTAGTAACACACAAACACAGAAACACACAGACACACTCATACACTGAAACACACACTCACACATAAGATTCACATATAGACACTCTAGCAGACACGCAAACACACAAAGACATTTAGAGACAGACACCCACATACACACTCAGCACTTGTTTACAATGACCTAAGAAGTAATGAGGTAGACTACAGTTTTATCAAAAAAGGAGATTTACAAGACAATATATATGGAGTTCTGATTATCTTTTTGTCAAGGAAGATGCAAACTACATGATCACAACAGCATGCAGTGGCTAAAAGGAAGGACACTGAACTGCCTAAACAATCATTTAAAGGTTAAGTGGTGGATTGGTGACTTCTGGAAAGGTCTCATAAGTAAGGTCAAAATGTCCTAAAAAGGAACAAACAATGTACACACACACAAACTCAAACACAAACTTGCACATACACCCAAGGAAACACCCACAGAGACAGCCTCAGAAAACACACAAAGACATACACACACACACAGAGAGACACCCACAGAAAACATACAAAGACATACATACACACACACCCTCACTGAGACAATCCAAGAAAACACACAAAGACATACACACACACATACACCCTCACAGAGACACCCACAGAAAGTGCACAAAGACATACACACACACACCCTCACAAAGACACCCACAGAAAATACACAGACCTATGCACACACCATCACAGAGACACCCACAGAAAACACATAGACATATGCACACACCCTCACAGAGACAGCCACAGAAAATGCACAAAGACATATGCACATACCCTCACAGAGACATCCACAGAAAACACAGACATACACACACCCTCATAGAGACATCCACAGAAAATACACAGAGGCATACACACCCACCCTCACAGAGGCAGCCACAGAAAATACACAAAGACATACATACAGAGACACCCACAGAAAATGCACAAATAAATATGCACAGACCCTCACAGAGACATCTACAGAAAATGCACAAAGACATACGCACACACCCTCACAGAGATACACACAGAAAATGTACAAAGACATACACACACACCCTCACAGAGACATCCACAGAAAACATACAAATACATACATACACACACACACACTCACAGAGACACCCACAGAAAATATAAAAAGACATACATACACACCCTCACAGAGAGACCTACAGAAAAAAATACATACACACTCATAGAGACACTAACAAAAGCACAAAGACATAAACACAGACATCCACAGAAAAACTCACAGGAGGTAAAATTGCTGCACATTGCACATCCACAGCAAACACAGACATACATATATACACACACCCACCCTCACAGAGACATCCACAGAAAACACACAAAGACATACACACCCACCCTCACAGAGGCATCCAGAGAAAATACACAAATACATACATACACACACCCTCACAGAGACCCCTATAGAAAAAGCACAAAGATATACGCACACATCCTCACAGACATCCACAGAAAATGTACAAAGACATATACACCCACCCTCACAGAGAGACTCACAGAAAAAAAGTACATACACACTCATAGAGACACCAACAAAAGCACAAAGACATAAACACAGACACCCACAGAAATACTCACAGGAGGTAACATAGTGTGTGAAATGCATGATAAAAAAATAGCAGAAATGAAGAGATCACTTTTTAAAGAATCATATTTGTAAATGTGCAAACAAAAATACTTCTGTTAATTCAAAATTGTACATTAATCATCTGTCAGAATGGGTAGATGAAGAAAAGTACTTTTGAAAGGTTGACATATGTTTTGTTTTGTTTTGGCGGGGGGGGGGGGGTCCCCACCATTTTAAAAAAACAAGAGCACCACTTCAAATCTGGTGTACAAATGTTCCCATCTGTCAACTGTACTTAAGGATTTTAAAAATGCTGTACTTTATATGGTCTAGGTGGAACCATAAGCTGTGGTACTCATACCATTAGATCTGGTTAAAAGCAGTATTTAGGCTTGTTTGTATGTATTTCAAAATTAAGTCAGCTGTAGTGTAAACTGAAACCTGTCTCATTTCAAACACTGAGCAATCTTAGCCTGAGAGTATAACATTTTATGCAGATGTATCTGCATCTAGAAAGCCCTTGCATAAAGGGACAGTAAACTGGAATGTAATATATATATATATATATATATATATATATATATATATATATATATATATATAATAGATGAATGATTTAAAGCACTCTCTGGACTTTTGACAACAGAATCAAAATGTATTGTGGTAGTGACGTTTCGGGACCAAACCTGTCCCTTCTTCTGACAGACAAACAGTGCAACAAACAAACTTAAATAGGCCCATCAGACCCTCCCCTATGTTGCTACCAATCCATGGTAAGCGTGTGCAAACGTAAAGACCAAACCAAAATAAGGTATGGAATAGTGATAATGTATAAAGTGTAATTGTAACTGTGTGGTGCTGTATATGAAACATAATTAACTATATGAGTGTAATCAACATATATCAAAGGGAACTCTAATCATAATAATCAATTTCTAACAGTATATTAGTGCAGATTCTAACATTGTATAACAGAGATTCACCCCTCCTTCAAAGTGCACAGAATGGATTTTTCCACACATTCCAGGAAACACCCCTCACCATTGATAGGTTCTAGTCCGCAGTCACATCAATATTATGAACTGTGACTATAAGGGTCATCAACTCGTAAAATCAAGATGTTTCTGATGCTGTAACATAACAGTGCATCTAACACGGGGTGTTGCTTAACCGCCACAAAAAAATATAGAAATATAACCCTTGCTATCAGATCGCAGCTGAATGCTAATATTATCATAACAACTGTCACCACTCCCCTCCTGCTCTCATAGGCCAAACGTGAACAACGCCTCTCCCCATTTCTATGAGCTAAAAAATAAACAAACAGAAAAAACATACCCTTATTAGGATTAAACATTAACCTTTTACAAAATTCTATGACCTTACTTATCAAGCATTTGTCCACACTTCTAACATAATGTCCGATCATCATTTTATACGGATATAACAATAGTAAGGAGCTTAAACATTATCACCAATCACCATCAACTTTAAACCACACACCCCTGTGTCAAATCCGAGTGGCTGGTAAACAGAGCAGCGCTGCTATCCTCAGAGGTGAATGACGTCACCCGACTCTAACATTCCTCAACAAAGTTTTTTGTCATAGCAGTTATCGGCGTGAAATATGTCCACAACTAGAGATTTAAGCATACTAATGACCCATTACATACCTATTAATAACCGCAAAATAAATAAGTGGTGTCTCATTATCACAGCAAACTCATGCACACGGCCAAATCTTATGCTCAAAGCAGAACATACTGACAGGACATATTGCTCCCATCTCATAGAATCTAAAGACAACCAGATCACACAGAACAGTGTAAGCTCTATCAATCCCAAATATCTGCAGTGTCACAAATTCCTGTGATATTGCACGGATAAATAAAACACAGCCTTCATCACAATAAGGCTATATCTCTGTGGAATAATAAAAGACAAAAATTAAATAGAATTAAATCTTCTATACTACTATACAGATCTATTTCCAAATGTATATTTTTCATGCTCAAAAATTTAGTCATAAACAGATAAGATAAGTGCCAAAATATACATAAATATATAAGCTCTGTGAAAGCTGTTGACAGGAGGGGCCATACCATCTAGACATAGGTGGATAGAAACAAAAAATAACCTAAATATAAAAAAATATAAAAAAATTATAAAAAGAATCCATAGGCTAAAAATCCAAATTGGGCACTTGGTAGGTGTGAACCTCAAAGTTCGAGCTGTTCAAGCTCCAACGAATTTAAGTGAGTGACTGAAATATTGGTGTATTATAAAACCCCTCATGATACTAAGTGAACAAAATAAAATACTAGAGATAACTACAGTATTAAATTACACATACAGAAAAGATTAAAAGCACTTGTGTCTATTGTAGGATAGCAGAAACAGTGGGATAAGCCCATGTATACATGGCCCCCATGGCTACAAATAAACTGTATGGATAAAGCTAGGAATCTAATGCTGTTAACTAAGAGGCAAAAAACATGACTTAGCCATCACATTCCCTCAATCATGTATAATGAATCAGAACTCTCATATGATGATTGGGTCAATAGGTTAACCCAAGAATGCTTGCCACCCGGATTGTATATTGAGTCCTCTGGGCACAAGTGTACCCAATTCATGGATCCAGCGAGCTTCTTTCTGGAGCAAAATTTTCGCTCTATTACCTCCCTTCTTAGTGGTGGTACATGATCAATCAGGCGAAACCTGAGATCAGTGACTGAATGGTTGTTGTCCAGAAAATGTCGGGCGACTGGTTGTCCTGATCTTCCACTATCAAGTGCAGCTCTAATGCTTGAGCGGTGGTTAGCCATTCGAGTTCTGGCATCATCAGTCGATTTCCCAATATAAAACTTCCCACATGGACAGTTGAGGAGGTATAGGATATGTGTGGTAGTGCACGTCAGAAACCAGTTGATCTTGTATTTTTTCTTTTTTTCGGGGTGTTGAAATGAATTTCCAGTGTGTATGCTGTTACATGTAACGCAGCTCAAACATTTAAAGCACCCGTTTTTCTTTTTGAGCCATGATTGTTTTTCCATCAGTGGGGAGATGTCCGTTTTCATAAGGGAATCTCGTAAACTTCGTCCTCTTCTGTATGATAGTCTTGGTGCCCTCCAATGTTTGAACGGTAAGCTACTGTATGATTCAATAATCTTCCACTCATCTTTAATGGCTCTCAAAATTCGATACTGATCTGGTGAATACGTTGTGACAAAGGTCATTTGTTTTTCAGCCTCATTGATACTGGCCCTGGGCTCCACCTGGTTGGTCTGATCACAGGTAGCTTGCAATTCTTTTCTCTTGTATCCTCTTTGTATGAATCTCTCTGTCATCTCGGTCAGCTGAGTCAGACATAGTTCACCATCAGTATTATTTCTCCTGACTCTCTGTTATTGAGCTTTAGGTATATTCTTAATGAGTGATGGTTGGTGACAACTTCTGGCATGTAGCACCGTATTTCGATCCGTGCTTTTCCTGTAGAGCGTGGTGCCTAATAAGCCACTTTTCTTAAACACTCTCACGTCAAGATAGTCGACAGTGTCTCTACTGGCCACAAATTGGAACCTAATGGTACTTTCCAATGTATTAAGTGTCTGTATCCATTGGCTCAAGGATTCTTCATCGCCTCTCCAAATGAGGAACAAATCGTCTATATACCTGCAATAGAAAATGATTGATGAATTTTCATAGACGTTCATCAGAGTGGTTTCGTATTCCTCCATAAACAGATTCGCCATCGATGGGGCCACATTCGACCCCATCGCTGTTCCAGCAATTTGTAGGTAAAAGGTATTATTGAATCTAAAGTAGTTCTTCTCAAGGCACATAGAGAGGAGGTCAATCAGGATATATTCTGGTGGGCCAATATAGGGCATTCGCCTTAATGCTTTCGCTACAGCTGTTACTCCTGTGGCATGGGGGATAACCGTATAGAGACTTGAGACGTCCATGGTGACAAGCAAATCGGTTTCTCTGATATCTTTCAAACAGATTATTTTTTGGATAAATGTTGTTGAATCTTGGATAAAAGATCTCATTCTTTTTACTAAAGGTTGTAGAAAATGATCCACAAATATGGCTAAAGATTGTAGCAGAGAGCCCCTTGCCGAGACTATAGGTCTCCCAGGGGGGTGTACAGGATCTTTATGAATCTTGGGGAGTATATACAAGATTGGTATAATGGGAAAGTCCTTTTGTAGGAATCTTGCTTCCTGTTCTGTAATAGACCCCTCTTGGTTCCATGTCACAATCTTGTTGTCAATCTCCCGTTTTAGAGCTGATGTGGGATCTCTATCAAGCACCTTGTATGCTGTTTCATCAGAGAGTTGGCGAATGATTTCACTCTTGTAATCCGTTGTATTCATTATTACGACGGCCCCACCTTTATCAGCCGAGCGAATCATAATGGTAGGATCATCACCCAGGGTCCTCAAAGCCATTCTCTCATCCTTGGAGAGGTTATCGTAGTGTCTAGATGTACTACTCGTCTCTTCTGTCAATTTCATCAGGTATTTGGTATAGGTTGTAATAGATGCGTTACTGGAGTTTGGATCAAAGGAACCCGCAGTTCTAAAATGCTGGTTGCCCTCACTTGTAGTGCCAAAGTGCTCCTTAAGGCGTAACTGTCTGCCAAATTTTTGAATATCAACCAGTGTGTTGAATGTATTCATCCTGGTGTATGGCACAAAAGAGAGTCCTTTATTTAGTAACGACAGTTCTCCTGCGGTTAATTCCCTGGAACTAATATTAAAGACATTGTTTATTGTCTTCTCCAAGTTGGTGGTCGGCGGGATGTGCCCCCCCCTTCTCATGTGCGGCCGGGGCCTCTTCCTAAAAAACGAGACGATGTCTGGGAGTATGGAGCAAGTGGGGGCCTAGTCGATACTTCTTCACGTGGGCCTTCCCACTGTTGTTGTCCACGAGATCTAGTGGTGATACCGGCAAGAGGAGGTGTTTCAGTGTCAGTTCCACTTTCTAATTCAGCACTGTCACCCGAACTTGTATCCACTGTATTTAGGGTTCTTTTTGTATGGCGTCTCTCCCGCCTAGGTCTAAATAGCTTTCTCTCCTCGGGTGCCAGCATCCAATGATAGACACTTTTATGTGTATAATCAAGGGTTACAGTTTGTAATTTACGATTTTTAAAGGCAATGAGTTCTTGTTTATATAATTTCACTTGTGTTGTGAGCTTATTAAGCCAATCGCAGGTATTGTCAGTCCTTAGTCTTATTGCTTGATCATTCTCAAAGGTCCTAATTTCAACTCTTACTTCGGCTAGTAGTTTCCCAGCCTCCCGGATCACCAGCAACATAAGGTCAAATGAGCATTTATTAAGTATTTTGCTCCAATTAATACAGAACTCATTGATCCAAGCCCAAGCGGGGGCTGAAGACGTCCATCCTCCGGCTGAAGTCTTGATCCAAGCCCAAGCGGCGGCTGAAGTTGTCCATCATCGGGCAGAAGTCTTCATCCTATCCGGGTAGAAGAGGAGATCCGGACCGGTAGACATCTTCATCCAAGTGGCATCTTCTATCTTCTTCCATCCGACGACGAGCGGCTCCATCTTCAAGACCTCCGGCGCGGATCCATCCTCTTCTTCCGACGTCCTAACACAGAATGACGGTTCCTTTAAGGGACGTCATCCAAGATGATAGGATTCTATCAGCCAATCGGAATTAAGGTAGGAAAATTCTGATTGGCTGATGGAATCAGCCAATCAGAATCAAGTTCAATCCGATTGGCTGATTCAATCAGCCAATCAGATTGAGCTTGCATTCTATTGGCTGTTCCGATCAGCCAATAGAATGCAAGCTCAATCTGATTGGCTGATCGGATCAGCCAATCGGATTGAACTTGATTCTGATTGGCTGATTCCATCAGCCAATCAGAATTTTCCTACCTTAATTCCGATTGGCTGATAGAATCCTATCAGCCAATCGGAATTCGAGGGACGCCATCTTGGATGACGTCCCTTAAAGGAACCTTCATTCTTCAGTTGGACGTCGTCGGAAGAAGATTGATCCGCGCTGGAGGTCTTTACGATGGAGCCGGTCCTCATCGGATGAAGATAGAAGATGCCGCTTGGATCAAGATGGTTGCCGGTCTGGATCGCCTCTTCTTCCCGGATAGGATGAAGATTTTGGAGCCTCTTCTGGACCTCTTCAGCCGCCGGATGATGGATGTCTAGCCCCCGCTTGGGTGGGATGAAGATTTTGGAGCCAGGACCGATCGGTGTGATACCCGGCGAGGTGAAGATAAGGTAGGAAGATCTTCAGGGGCTTAGTGTTAGGTTTATTTAAGGGGAGTTTGGGTTAGATTAGGGGTATGTGGGTGGTGGGTTGTAATGTTGGGGGGTATTGTATGTGTTTTTTTACAGGCAAAAGAGCTGAATTCTTTGGGGCATGCCCCGCAAAGGGCCCTGTTCAGGGCTGGTAAGGTAAAAGAGCTTTGAACATTTGTAATTTAGAATAGGGTAGGGCATTTTTTTTATTTTGGGGGTCTTTGTTATTTTATTAGGGGGCTTAGAGTAGGTGTAATTAGTTTAAAATTGTTGTAATTTTTTTCTAATGTTTGTAAATATTTTTTTATTTTTTGTAACTTAGTTCTGTTTTATTTTTTGTACTTTAGTTAGTTTATTTAATTGTATTTATTTGTAGGAATTGTATTTAATTAATTTATTGATAGTGTAGTGTTAGGTTTAATTGTAGATAATTGTAGGTATTTTATTTAATTAATTTATTGATAGTGTAGTGTTAGGTTTAATTGTAACTTAGGTTAGGATTTATTTTACAGGTATTTTTGTAATTATTTTAACTATTTTAGCTATTAAATAGTTCTTAACTATTTAATAGCTATTGTACCTGGTTAAAATAAATACAAAGTTACCTGTAAAATAAATATAAATCCTAAAATAGCTATAATATAATTATAATTTATATTGTAGCTATATTAGGGTTTATTTTACAGGTAAGTATTTAGCTTTAAATAGGAATAATTTATTTAATAAGAGTTAATTTATTTCGTTAGATTTAAATTATATTTAACTTAGGGGGGTGTTAGTGTTAGGGTTAGACTTAGCTTTAGTTTAGGGGTACATAGGTAGTTTATGGGTGTTAGTGTACTTTAGAGCACAGTAGTTAAGAGCTTTATAAACCGGCGTTAGCCCAGAAAGCTCTTAACTACTGACTTTTTTCTGCGGCTAGAGTTTTGTCGTTAGATTTCTAACGCTCACTTCAGCCAAGACTCTAAATACCGGAGTTAGAAAGATCCCATTGAAAAGATAGGATACGCAATTGACGTAAGGGGATCTGTGGTATGGAAAAGTCGCGGCTGGAAAGTGAGCGTTAGACCCTTTCCTGACTGACTCCAAATACCGGCGGTAGCCTAAAACCAGCGTTAGGAGCCTCTAACGCTGGTTTTGACGGCTACCGCCAAACTCTAAATCTAGGCCTTAGTTTTTAATAACAAACTGAACATTTATAAACGTATTACAATCACAAAATACACGTACAGCCTAGATCAATGCTTGGTGCATATTTTGGTATAGATAGTATAAATATTTATATTTGCATCAAAACTGACACAAAGGAAACAAATTCTAGATTTAGATGTACTATATGCGGCTCTACTAAAAATGAGGGGGAAAGATTCTAGGTATCGTTAACTAATGTATGAAAACAAAGTAATGCAGTTTTTATGAGTGCTTATATTTTGCATCATTGTTTAACCCCTTAAGGAAAAGCCACATATCCTTACGTCACTGGTCTTTCTATAGCTTTTTCCGGTGGCCAGCAGGAAGGAAGAAGGGTATAATTGTGTGATCCTGCCATGATTAGCGAGACCCATGCTATTATAATTAAGTAAACTCTTAACGACTAGCGACGTACAGGGTATGTTGTGGTCGTTAAGGAGTTAAAGATGAAAACTGAGGAAAAAACTGTAGTCATACATTTAAGTTCTTTATAATAGATTGTGACACCGTACATAATAATATTGTTAAAGGGACAGTGTATTGTTAAATGGGTTTCCAATGAAATTATAGTAGCTGAAGTGTTTAAAAATATGGGGAATTGCTCTTTTAAAATCTACATTTCTTTTATATCTATAATTTACTTTTCATATATCCAATATCCTGTCATGACACTTGAATAGTTACATTTTTAATTTAATCTTTTCCCAGTATTATACCCTATGTGCTCACTGCATTGTATATACAACACAATAAAATAAAATCTAGTCAATCATATTTTTAGCTGTTTTGTTGGCCCCGATGTGTCTCTTTTGACATCTAAACAATCGCAATCAAAAGGATAACACTATTCAGTTGTCTATACGAAGCATAGACAGCATTGACTTTAGCAATCACAATTAACCTGACCATAAGTTATCAGCTAAATATTGACAACAAAATGGACACTTTGAATTCAGCAGCCAAAGTCACTCAATAAATGCTCTAAACCTATAGCTTGACCAATAACATACATTGGATAAACAATAATGATACTGGTCACTGATCTGTGCATGCTCGTACACAAGATGCCGCTGCCCATGCCACAACGGTGATGCCTCTTATTCTTGACAATCAAGTTGAGCCAAATAACAAACAATACTGAACATATCATCACCATCAATTAAATGTAAAAACACAAAAAAAAAACACATTTTTTCTTAATAGTGTGCAACAATGTAAAAATTTGGCCATTTTAGGTTTGGAGGTTTGTTGTGTAGTTGTATTTTTTTCATGTACCAATTAGTTTTTAGTGACTGGCAGACATTTTCAGTTGCTAAAAGTGCCATTGTGGGTAAATGGAGGTTGGGCGTTACCAAGCTTAAATGTGTTTGACTCAGTAAAATAACATCTAAACCCTTTTTTTGGATATCGAATGAGAATTTCTGAAATATTGGAATTGAGACCAAAATGTTTAATTATGTACAAGTAAAAATACTTTGCAATACATTTTATTTATTTTACATGCTTTTTCTGTAATGTAACTCAAAACGTCATAATGATTTCACTCTACCCTGAGAAGCTGGAGAGCATACAGTGGAATGCACGCTCGCACGCTGACATTTCTACGTGCTGCAAATCGATTGGTGGATCAGTGCAGGTATACCTGTCACTTATTGGTCACAGCAAAGAATGTAAAATAAACAGCATTTAATAAGCGGTTTGCTCTGGGCCTTGAAAACAACACAATAACAGTACTAAATGCCTTTAAAACATTTATTTTGCATGCATATCCTCTGCAATGCAATGATTCATTTCTGATCCATAAGTAAAAATTGACTTTAATGTCAAGAATGCAAAAGAATGTGAGGAATAGTAACCAAGGCACCATAATAATGTATTGATGTGACTGGTAACAAAAATAATAATGTTTTGCTATGTTTCTAGCAATGAGATGTTTTATACAAGGTACAGAAGGGATTTGCTGTATATTTCTATTTCTTGCCGTAGAAATTGTTGTTTGCAGCTCACTCACGATGTTATGATTTTGTGTGGATTGTTGAATTTTAAAAAAGACAATAGTTGGTAAACAAATTAGGAAAATACAAATGAATGTGCAACGTAAAAATAAATAAAAATGGAATACTACCTTTACCTCATAATCAGAATAGTTTTTTTTTTTTTTCAAAGGAGAATGGGGCATCATGAATTTAAAGGGCCACTAAAGTCAAAATTAGTTTTATATGCACACTTTTTGAGGCTCTAACTCCTACTGAACATGTTCATGAATTCACTGTATATATGTATACGCATATGCATTTTGTTATTGGCTGATGAGTGTCACATGATACAGGGGGAAGGAAAATTGGATTCATTTTAAAGTGTATCAGAAAATATTCCAATGCTTATTTAAAATTCAAAGTAATTGCTATTGCATGGGTTTTTTCTTATTGTGAAATTGTCCGTAATTCAATTCTACTGTATTTAGTCATTTAAAACACATTTAAGCCCACATCTTGAAAAGGAAGATACTTATTTTAATTAATTGATCTAGGGACTCTTCTAACAGCCCACATGTTCTCATTTTTGAAGATTATGAGAGATATTGTTTTCTTTAATGTATCTGATATATCTGTGCATATTATTATAACTAACATGAGCACATGAGCACATGAGTAGGTGTAACACAATGACACAGATTCATGACAAAAAAATATAACTACTTAAAGGGACATTCCAGCCAAAATTTAAATCCACATGGATACATTTCAGTTCTGAATAGAAACATTTGTGTAATATACATGCATTAGCAAAACTGCTTCTAGTAAAAGTTATAGCTGTTTCAAAATTGTATTCACTGTGCAAAAGCATTTTGAACACAGCACTTCCTCAGAGAGCCTAAAGTGCTTGTAGTACCATCTGGTAATGACTCAATTTGTTAATGGCTGACATGATAAAAGCCCCACTAATGTTCTGAGCAGCTGTAGTATTTAAAATAATGGTGCACTGAGAATGTCTTGTTATGCTTCACATGCACATGCAGAGAAAAATGCTAACACTAAAACACTGATAACTTTTACTAGAAGCATTTTTGCCTATACGTGTACAGTATATTGTAAATATGTTTCTATTCAGAGATGTAATTCAACTATGTGCATTTATATTTTGACCGGAATGTCCCTTTAAGGCAGACTAAACAAAGAAATTAATACACAAAATAAGAGCTTCCAATCTAGATTATTCAGCAATACATGTAATTAAAATAATAGTGTATATACTAGTTGTGTTGTAGTTACATGTAATACTTTTCTATTAGTTTGTTCAAGGTAATGTGTTTCTAGCAAATAGATACTTGCAAAATGTACAAGTCCAAAAAAGTGTTTACTTTTTGTTAACCTGTGTGTTACCTGTAAATATATATGTATATGCTTATATACATACATATATATATATATATATATATATATATACTGTATATATACATATACAGTATATATATTTAAGTATTAATATGTGTATATACACATATTAGCACATTGATATATATGTATATATTCATATACATATATATTTAAAATTACTGCCTTTTGCTGTGCTTAGATTCTGTGCCGTGTATGATGGCATCAGAATGAGGCTCCCATTGGAGGCTAAGGAAGCACGCTCTCGTGAGCGCAATACTTCTGTGTAATGCGAACGCGCAGTTGTGTTCGCATTGCACCTAACTTGTAATACCAGTGCGCATTAGCGTGCAATGGTATTACCCAGTTGAGTGCAAATATCGCTTTAGCATAAGCAATATTTTGCGCTCAACACGTAATTTGGCCCAAAATGTTTGGGATTCCTCAGTCTTTCTCATTTATGATACATTTACAACACCTACCGAAGAAATCAATAAAGGCTTCAGACTATTTTTTTTAATACTAAAAACCTTCAGTCCATTCATGATTATATTTAATTTTCTCAAATGCTTGAAAGCTTGTAGATAATTCTACTCATTCTAATCAGTGGTGCTCTATCAGATGATGGGGAGGGGCGTGAGACCACAAACCCTAGGGAAGCACCTACAGCCATCAAAGATACTAACACCTGCAAGACAATCCCTTTTTGTATAGTCTTTAGCTCTTTGAAGGACAAGGAGAGAAGTAAATGGTTTTACAGGTGGATTTTAATAAAAGCAGAAGCAGTATAAATAATGACACCCCCCATCATGAGTTGGAATTTAAATGGAGAATTGTGGGCACCTTTATTAGTAACCATACATTTCAAAGTCTAGAACCATCTGTGCTTCATCGAGGTATGGCTTGCCACTTTGATATCTCATTAGGTTTCAATCTACTAATGTGCATAACATATTAAGTAGATTAGATAAGTAGGTTATATAATAATGTATAAACCTCTCTCTCTCTCTATGAGTCCTTTGCTTTTGAGAGCACTGCTAATACCAATACCTTTTTTTTCTTTTCTACCACTAGGATCTACATTTCTGTGTAGCTTTGTGACGTGAGTAAGTTTTCTCTAAAATGTAAAAAGTATGGTACACCATTATAGAAGAATGATATTGTGATGTCAGAAATCCATTCTTTAGGTTCTGGCTAATCAAGGCACATTGGGCCAATATACAAGTGGCATACTAATGATACAGGTTGCAAAAGCAATATTTCTGCACCGCACGAACATTAGCGCACAACTTTATATTACATGTCCATGGTAAATCCCATTTACCAGAGATGGGATAGCGCGTCCGTTACAAATTAAAAGTTATAGTTTGTGCTCGGGCGAAAGCCAAAACTGAATATTTAGAATATTTGCTTGGCTTGAGACTTGAAGTAAAAAAAATTCACAATACACATAAAAAAAACACAGTAAAATAAATGATTGCACTCATATATAGACTTTTAATAAACATATATCATTTTAATATTGATAAAAATATTTTAAGAGTGTTAAACTGGATATGATATATAGCAAAGTGACTGGGAAGGATACCAATATATATATATATATATATATATATATATATATATATATATATATATATAAAGTCCCATCAAAGAAAGGCACTCACTGGTCTTCATGTAAATGTAACATTTATTTCAATTTATCAATAAGGCGTAGTCTTACACCTTTGTCAAATGTCATAAGATCGGTTCACAAAAAGCAGATCCTAAAAACCTATAACCCATCATACCCTCACCTGCCTTATATACTTACTAAAACCCATTAACTCCACTACGTTATCCCGTGATGATGTCACCACGCAACAACGTTAGCGTGATGCGTCATCACCAATCAGCTTCCACCCAGTTGTCATAACAACATATACATGGATGCGTAATACATACCTCGTTACATTCATCATCTTGAAGAAGACTGTGCTATTTGAACAGAAATAAGGAATGCAGTACTGCATACTATAATAGCAAAATGAAACATGGCACATAGTGTATTGTCAAGCAACATTGTGCTTGACAATACGCTATGTGCCATGGAGTTAATGGGAGTTAATGGGTTTTAGTAAGTATATAAGGCAGGTGAGGGTATGATGGGTTATATGTTTTTAGGTTCTGCTTTTTGTGAACCGATCTTATGACATTTGACAAAGGTGTAAGACTACACCGAAATGTTATGTCTCTGTTTTATTGATAAATTGAAATAAATGTTACATTTTATGAAAACCAGCGAGTGCCTTTCTTTGATGGGACTTTGGATTTACTTTTTTGAAGTGCACCCTTGGTTTATATATATATATATATATATATATATATATAGAAACATAGAAACATAGAAACATAGATATTGACGGCAGATAAGAGCCATAGGCCCAGCAAGTCTGCCCGACCTTACCTAACAGTATAAACTTATCTAGTTCGTAGGATAGCCCTATGCTTGTCCCATGCATTTTTAAAGTCCCCCACAGTGTTTGTTGCTACTACCTCTTGAGGAAGTTTATTCCATAAATCAATCACTCTTTCTGTAAAGAAGTGCTTCCTCAAATTACTTCTGAATCTACTACCCTTTAGCTTGAGCTCATGACCCCTTGTTCTTGAATTTTCCATTTTATGTAAAATACCCACAGCCTCAGTTTTACTAAACCCTTTAATGTACTTGAAAGTTGCTATCATATCACCTCTTTCCCTTCTCTCCTCTAAGCTATACATATTTAGGTCATTGAGCCTATCCTGGTAAGTTTTATTTTTTAGACCATGTACCATTTTGGTAGCCCTCCTTTGCACAGATTCAAGTTTGTTAATATCCTTCTGAAGATATGGTCTCCAGAACTGCACACAATACTCAAGATGAGGCCTAACTAATGATCTATAAAGTGGCATAAGAACCTTACTATTTCTGCTGCAAATACCTCTACCAATACATCCAAGCATTCTGCTAGCCTTACTCGCTGCATTACTACATTGTTTACTAAGTTTTAAATCATCTGAAATAATAATTCCCAAGTCCTGTTCCTCGTCTGTAACAGTCAGTAAAGTGTCATTGAGTCTGTAATTAACATTTGGATTTTTCTTCCCTAAATGCATTATTTTACACTTTGCTGTGTTAAACTTTAGACCCCAGTCATTTGTCCAATCCTCCAATTGTTGTATATCACTTCTCATTTTGTCTACCCCCCCTGGAACATCCACTCTGTTGCAAATTTTTGTATCATCTGCAAAGAGACATACTTTCCCCTGTAGCCCTTTGCTGATATCGCAGATAAATATGTTAAACAAAACAGGCCCCAGAACTGACCCCTGAGGAACACCACTAGTAACAGCCCCCTCTGCTGAATGAACTCCATTTACTAAGACACTTTGTTTTCTGTCCTTAAGCCAGCATTCCACCCAGTTCACAATTTTTGAATCTAGACCAAGGAGATATAGTTTGTGAATAAGTTTATTGTGTGGGACGGTGTCAAATGCTTTGCTGAAATCTAGATATGCTACATCAACTGCTCCTCCCTTGTCTAATACTTTTGTTACATAATCAAAGAAGTCAATTAGATTAGTCTGACATGATCTCCCTGAAGTAAAACCATGCTGATTTTGGTCCTCTAAATTGTTTGTCTTTATGTAAGTCATAATTCTTTCTTTTAAGAGGCTTTCCATTAATTTCCCTACTACTGAAGTTAAACTAACTGGCCTGTAGTTGCCAGATTCTTCTCTACTGCCCTTTTTATGAAGGGGTATTACATTTGCTATTCTCCAATCATCTGGGACAGCTCCTGTTAATAGTGACTGATTAAACAGATCAGTTAATGGGACAGTTAGCACTGATCGAAGTTCTTTTAAAACCCTTGGATGAATATTATCAGGACCCACTGCCTTTGTAACATTTATTTTTGATAATGCTAACAAAACCTCATCCTCTGTAAAAAGATTACTGTTAAGCTTGTTTCTATTTTGCGTTGCATCCCTTAATGTAGACATTGTATCTTCACAATCTTTAGTGAAAACAGAACAGAAGTAATCATTGAGACAGTCTGCAATCTGCTTATCTCCTTCTATTATTCTACCATCAACTGATTTCAATTTTACTATTCCTACCTTATTTTTTCTTCTTTCACTGATATATCTAAAGAATGTTTTGTCCCCATGTTTTACTGACTGTGCTATCTTCTCTTCTGCATGAGCTTTAACCTTCCTAATTAACTGCTTAGTCTTTTTTTGTTGGAGTCTCCATATTTTCATATGCATCATCTGCTTATATATATATACAGGGGTCAAGTTCTACAAAAAAAAAGTGTGGGAACTCACCAAGACTTCCACCCCCCTCACAATTAATATTGTTTTATACACACACACATACTTACACACACACACACTGTATTTATATGTATATAATCTATGCACTTTGGTTAAATGAAAGCAAACGGAATCCAATGAAGGGTTAAATGGTTGCCTTGGGTCCTGAGACTCTTCCTCTGTCACAGAGTCTCACTCATGGGAGCTAAATAACCCTAACAATTCTAAGATGATTTAATGTGCTTTTAATAGAAATACTTGAAGCTATGTTCTTCACTTAGAAAAAAATATTTTTATTTTTAAATAGATATTTCTGTATATACAATATCTATCTAAAAATAAGTGTACAAAGAATTCACAAAGATAAAATAAATGTGAAATAAAATTAATTCACTAAAAAGTTAAATAAAAGATGAAAGTATCAACAATATCTATCTATCTATCTATCTATCTATCTATCTATCTATCTATCTTTTTGCAAGCTGATTACATAGGCTTATGTGTTAAGGGGACTCTCCTGTTGTTGTGTGTGTGCACATATGGCCGTATGGCCATGGAGATATTTTTTACCTGATTACGTTTCTTAAAGCATTGATTAAGCATTTTTCCTTGAACTTTGATACCCACTGAATACGCCACAACACATAGATCATAAGACCCTGTCATTCATATCTGTGTGTCTAATTCAAAGCTAGATAGAAAAAGCACTTCCAGTAAGAGTTAATGGTACATCACCAACATCACTTGATAATGACTTTTAAATTATAGTTGTTTTTATGTTCTACTAGTCTTTGTTTAATCCCTAGACACTTAGGATGTTCCATATTGTCGAAAAAGCACTGAGTTTTAATGCTTTTCAAAACACAAAATGTAGCCGCACCAGTCAATTTCAGCAGTTTCAAAGGTTTATTTTTACCATGCTATGTAATACAAAATTACAACAACGTTTTGGGAGTTACCCCTTACTCATGTTGCATAACCGTTTGCCATGCAAAAAGGAGGCTCTTAGATTTAACCCTTTACCGTATACCACAGTGTTACCTTAAAGCTAATTAAACCTGTCAAAGATATTCCTATACTATCTAGAAACCACCTCCTAGCAATAATTTATCAAAATATTAATTATATATACTTCCTACCCTATACAGAAAAAGGCCAATCAAATGCCTGTATGTTGAATACCTATATCTCTTACTAAAATAAAGAACAATTTATTTCTTTATTCATACCTTTGGACACTAGGAAATTGAGACGAAAAATCCAGAATGTTTCACTGCTCTTTAGCAATTGCTCCCAATCACCCCCTGTCTAGGAAGTTTAACCTGTTCCAATACCTGAAAACGTAATTGAGATACTGTATGACCTGCTGTTGTAAATTGATTAGATACCGGGGCGTTCCTATCTTTTGCTCTTATGTTAGCCCTATGTTCTACCATACGGTCACGTACCCTGCAGGTGGTTTCACCTATATAAATATTGCCACATGGGCATTTAATCAGGTAAATTACATAATCTGTGTTACAGGTAAAATAGTCATTAATAAGATATTTTCTGCCTGACATGGGATGTACAAAATGGGAGCCCTTAATGATGCTGCTGCAGTTCACACAACCCAGACAAGTCTACATTCTTCTTGGTAATATAACCTATTCTCTCCCTCTTGTTAGAGCCTATATCTGCCCTTATCAGGTTATCTCTTAAAGATGGTGCTCTTTTAAAAGCAATCAAAGGGGGATTTTGAAAGATTATAATATCTGGATTACACCGCTCTAGTATGTTACAATGATTTCTTATCATTTTAGAAATCTCCATGCTCTTGTTATTGAACTGTGTTGTGAATAAAATTCTCTCTTTCTGTTGTATTGTCTTTTTAACTGGTTGTAATATATCCTTCCTACTGTATTTAGATACTTCCTAATTTTTTCTTGCACTAGTGTCTTTGGAAAACCTCTAGCTATGAACTGATCTCCCATTTCTTTTAATCTGGTTGGCCCATTGTTTCAACCCTATACACAACATTTTGAAATAAATCAAATTTGTGGTTTCATGGGCTTTTAGGAACGGTATTATTGATAATGACACAGTCAAATTTTCGACAAGAGATCATGCTACTACTCCAGTGTTCCATACCGTTCCTAAAATCCACAAAGATTCCATTAGACCCCCAGGTCGCCCAATAGTGGCGGGCAGTGATTCAGTGTTTGAAGGAATCTCTAGATACCTTGATAAAACCATGATAGCCTGCACAGACATATTAGGTGAGAGTGCTGAACAGCTTTTTGGTTTTAATGCTTTTCAGACAGCATTGAAGGTCTTAACTTGTGCGGACCCCTGCTCCCCCACTGTGTAAAAATTATGCTGAATCCGACTGGGGGAGTTGCCTGGCAACTCAAGCAGTCCCCCAGGATGCAATCAGCGCAGGGATTTTTAGTGTTGATGAGTGACTAATACAATGTGACAGCCAATGGGGCATATTTAGTGAGAGTGGGCATGATACGATGTAGCGTATCATGTCCGCTGCACATTGATAAATGCTGATTGCACCAGCAGTTCACCAGAACTGCTTGTGCAATCGGCATTTATCAATGTGTAGCGGACATGATATGCTACATTGTATCATGTCCGCTGCACATTGGGCGTGTCAATCAACCCAATCGTATTTGATCGGGTTGATTTCTGTCTGCCGCCTCAGAGCAGGCGGACAAGTTATGGCGGCATTCGGAGCTTGATAATTCGTCCCCAATGAGTGAAATTACTGGTGGTCAGCACTGTCTCTGATTCCTCTCTCTCTAGGTGCAATCAATGATACCTAGTGCCCCAAAGAGTCCCACAGTTCTTTTTTCTATAAAAAAATGTATAAAAATGAACCCTTTCACAGAGTTATTTGGAGACTAAATGGCTACAAAATAAGACTAGACATACCCCTTTTGCAATACCCTGGGTTGTCTACTTTTGAAATAGTATGCCATCATTGGGGGTAATTTTAATTTCTGGGCTGCTTAACTGCTTTAAAGGCAACATAGGCCCAGAAAATCAATTTGTAAAATTGAAAGGGCTAGATTACAAGTGGAGAGCTATTTATTGCTCCGGTTTGAGCGTTAACTCCACTAGAAGTAAGCTTTTTGCATGTGTTAGATACTGCATGTATTACAAGTTGAAAGTAAAAAGGTTTTGCTCGCGTGCTAACCAGATGTGTGCAAAAAGCTGAAGTTCAATATCACAACTGCGTTAATGTATTCTTCCATAGAAGTCAATAGAGAGTGAAAAGTGGAAAAAAACTAGCACCCTACTTGCGTGCAAACCCAATCAAATTTTCTCAAGTGTGCTAACCCAACATTAAAATATTAGTATTTCACATTCCAATGTTCTTCACATAGCAGAATATGTTCTATTTATTCATAAATAAATAAATATATATATATATATATATATATATATAAATATATATATAGTATCCAAAAAAATAAGAGTGCACTGTAGCGCAATATGACTCCTCAAATAGTAAAAGCACACATTTATTAGAATTGAGTAAAAGCATAACAGCAAAAACAAGCTGTAAAAGCACACTGTATAAAACAAACACAATGAAAGTGGTCAAGACCTCACGCCTGTATATATATATATATATATATGTGTGTGTGTATATACCTATACCTGTATATCTATTCCTATAGATATATAGATATAGATATGTATTTTACATTGATAGTATCAGATATATATACAGGGAGTGCAGAATTATTAGGCAAATTAGTATTTTGACCACATCATCCTCTTTATGCATGTTGTCTTACTCCAAGCTGTATAGGCTCGAAAGCCTACTACCAATTAAGCATATTAGGTGATGTGCATCTCTGTAATGAGAAGGGGTGTGGTCTAATGACATCAACACCCTATATCAGGTGTGCATAATTATTAGGCAACTTCCTTTCCTTTGGCAAAATGGGTCAAAAGAAGGACTTGACAGGCTCAGAAAAGTAAAAAATAGTGAGATATCTTGCAGAGGGATGCAGCACTCTTAAAATTGCAAAGCTTCTGAAGCGTGATCATCGAACAATCAAGCGTTTCATTCAAAATAGTCAACAGGGTCGCAAGAAGCGTGTGGAAAAACCAAGGCGCAAAATAACTGCCCATGAACTGAGAAAAGTCAAGCGTGCAGCTGCCAAGATGCCACTTGCCACCAGTTTAGCCATATTTCAGAGCTGCAACATCACTGGAGTGCCCAAAAGCACAAGGTGTGCAATACTCAGAGACATGGCCAAGGTAAGAAAGGCTGAAAGACGACCACCACTGAAGAAAGACACACAAGCTGAAACGTCAAGACTGGGCCAAGAAATATCTCAAGACTGATTTTTCTAAGGTTTTATGGACTGATGAAATGAGAGTGAGTCTTGATGGGCCAGATGGATGGGCCCGTGGCTGGATTGGTAAAGGGCAGAGAGCTCCAGTCCGACTCAGACGCCAGCAAGGTGGAGGTGGAGTACTGGTTTGGGCTGGTATCATCAAAGATGAGCTTGTGGGGCCTTTTCGGGTTGAGGATGGAGTCAAGCTCAACTCCCAGTCCTACTGCCAGTTTCTGGAAGACACCTTCTTCAAGCAGTGGTACAGGAAGAAGTCTGCATCCTTCAAGAAAAACATGATTTTCATGCAGGACAATGCTCCATCACACGCGTCCAAGTACTCCACAGCGTGGCTGGCAAGAAAGGGTATAAAAGAAGAAAATCTAATGACATGGCCTCCTTGTTCACCTGATCTGAACCCCATTGAGAACCTGTGGTCCATCATCAAATGTGAGATTTACAAGGAGGGAAAACAGTACACCTCTCTGAACAGTGTCTGGGAGGCTGTGGTTGCTGCTGCACGCAATGTTGATGGTGAACAGATGAAAACACTGACAGAATCCATGGATGGCAGGCTTTTGAGTGTCCTTGCAAAGAAAGGTGGCTATATTGGTCACTGATTTGTTTTTGTTTTGTTTTTGAATGTCAGAAATGTATATTTGTGAATGTTGAGATGTTATATTGGTTTCACTGGTAAAAATAAATAATTGAAATGGGTATATATTTGTTTTTTGTTAAGTTGCCTAATAATTATGCACAGTAATAGTCACCTGCACACACAGATATCCCCCTAAAATAGCTATAACTAAAAACAAACTAAAAACTACTTCCAAAACTATTCAGCTTTGATATTAATGAGTTTTTTGGGTTCATTGAGAACATGGTTGTTGTTCAATAATAAAATTAATCCTCAAAAATACAACTTGCCTAATAATTCTGCACTCCCTGTATATATATATATATATATATATATATATATATATACATACATATATATATATATATATATATATATATTTATATATACGTATATATAAATATATATTTAATAATAAAAAGTACATTATTTTCTATGTGAAGAACATAGGAATATAAAATATGTGTTTGTGCATCGTGTTTTGCCATTTCGATCTTAACACAGTCGTGTTAGCAAAATAAAAACGTATTCTTAACCCCTTCACCCAAACAGACATATATATATATATATATATATATATATATATATATATATGATCCACAGAGAGAACCAAAATAAGCGCTTCAAAGCCAAGGTTGATGAATAATAAACTGTGTGTTTTATTAGGACATTTAAAAACAAAGAATGTCCACAAAGGACAAAAAGTAATCCAGGTTAGTGTAGCAGGCACACAGAGCAGACATGTTTCGTGCTCAGGTAGCACTTGATCACTGCTTGAGCAAGCAGTCCTTTGTGGACATTCTTTGTTTTTAAATGTCCTAATAAAACACACAGTTTTTTATTCATCAACCTTGGCTTTGAAGCGCTTATTTTGGTTCTCTCTGTGGATCATGGATTTTGCTCTTTGGCGTGTGAAAAACAGACACGCTGAACCAACAGCTGCCATAGCCAGTAAGTAAGGGATTTAAATATCCCGCCCTCCCCTTTACAAACAGAGCCGTCTTTACTTCCAGAGAACAGAGGATTATCTGTGCGCTCCGTTGTGCAGGTTATTGTTGGACTTATATATATATATATATACATCTTGCAGTACTTTGCCTATCGTACTGCAAGACGTGTATATACGTCTTAGCTTCAGGAAGCTCCAGTAGTCTTGGCTGTTAAGTTACAGCCGAGAGATGGAGTTCCTGAAGCTTCAGGCATCTTCCACATATGGAACCGGAGCGCGATCGGTGCTCCGGTTCCATATGAAGGCAGATGCCTGATCGTTACAGACAATGACGCTACTGGTGGCGACGGGAGGTGTTGGCAGGAGGAGGGTGGGCACAGCAGAGGGGGGAGGGAAGGTGAGTGAGTGGGAGATCCCTATGCTAAAGAAAAAAATAAAATAAAGGGAGAGGGAGGGATGGGGCAGCTACACTACAGAATGAGGATGTGGGGGGCTCTAACTAAGGATCGTGGGAGGGTGGAGGTGGGGGGGACACTACGCTACAGAAAATTAATTTTAAAAAAATTACAAATATTTGTAAAAAAAAAAAAACGGTTTACAGGTACTGGCAGAAGCTGCCAGTACCTAAGATGGTGGCAATAGTTAGGACAGGGGAGTATCAGAGAGCTGTTTGGAGGGGAACAGGAAAGTTGGGGATGGTACACTGCAGAAAGTATATATATATATATATATATATATATGTATATATTAAAAAAACTTAACTTAAATTTTCATACTGCTGGTATCTAAGATGGGTTGACCAATGGGGTGAGGGAGGGTAGAGAGCTGTTTGGGAGGGATCAGAGGTTGGGAAGTGTCAAATGGGAAGGTAATTTCTACACCAGTGGTCTCAAAGTACTGGCCCTGGGGCCATATGCGGCCCTCAAGATAGTTTAATCTTGCCCTCCCTTGTTCATTAGATAAATTATTATTTGGCTCCATCAATTTTTTAGGGTTCTAATCAGTGTAACAAGTTTATGTTCTACATAGGCACTGACAATATAAATATAAAGACAAGCATGCATTGTATAGTGTTGACTCCCATTATGCATTGCTTGGATAAATGTAACGCTTTATTCAGTTCCAGAATGATCTCTTCACTTGACAATCACAAGATAAATATACACAACTGTGTATCTCTATTGAGGGCTACAACTCCCATCATGCACTGCTACTTGGGTAAATGTCACTTCCAGTTTCTAGTATATCCATTTCCAGAGCACTCACTCTGTTCAAGTGGCCCCAATAGGAGAAGAACACAAGGCCAGTGGCCCCAGATAAAATGAGCTTGATATCCCTGCTCTGCACTAAAGCTAAATTTAACCTTTAAGCTACCTAATTAACCCCTTCATTGATGAGAATAATAGAAGTGTGGTGCACAGCTGCAATTAGCGGCCTTCTAATTACCAAAAAGCAATGGCAAAGCCATATATGTCTGCTATTTCTGAATAAAGGGGATCCCAGAGAAACTTTTTCAACCATTTGCGCCATGATTGCACACACAGTATGTAAATCATTTCAGTGAGAAACCAAAAGTTTATGAAAAAATTAACAATTTATTTTTATTTGATCGTATTTGGAAGTGAAATGGTTGCATGAAATATACCAAAATGGACCTAGACCAATACCTTCTCTACTTAAAAAATATATATACAGGTATACCTCACTTTACAGCGCTTCACTTTACAGCGCTTCGCTAATACAGCGCTTTGTGGAGCTGAAGTTCAACCTCCAAGGATTTTGAAACAGAGCTGTAATCATCGTGAGATTGCGAGAAAAGTGACTGGCACCATTTTGTTATGCTTAGTTCGCTCTGTTTACAGCATTACAGTGCAATCTGTGTCTCAGTGCTATAGTCCGGCAAATTGTACTACAGTAATTGTCACTATTTTACAGATACAGTATTTATTAAATACTAATTTAATACTGTGCTCTGCTAGTGTTAAACTAAACATAGCTCTATTGCACATCTAAAATATGTTAGTTTAAACATGTTTTCAAGTTTTTAAACACACTGGCAAGTGAAAAGAAAGCTAAAACTGCCTTGTTTCACTTTAAGGCGGTTTTCACTTTACAGCGGGGCTCCGGTCCCTAACCCGCTGTATGAGCGGGGTATACCTGTAGTTTTGATAGGTAAATAAAAGAAAAATCAAGGCTCTATTTCTGTTTAAATGGAGTGATAGCAAAAATGTTAAAAAATTCTCAGGTATTTTGGGCGTTTTTCTCTGAATGTCCCGGTAGTGAAGGGGTTAAGGAGCATTACTGAACTGTAACATATTGAAAGAAATGAAATCTCTAAAAAAATACTATAAAGTACTAAGAAGCATATGGGGTTAATCCCTTGATAAGGGGAATACTGTAATAACTAAGTAAAAAAAATTGTGAAAACTAGCATATATTACCACCATAGTATTTATTTTAAAATATTAAAATTACAATAACAACACCTAAAATACTAAAATACTATAAATATTATAGTGATAGTGAGGACGTCTCCTCTAATGAACGTAATAATCTGGATCCTTAGAAAAGTCTCTGGTTAAAGTCTCTCAATACCCCCTAATTGTATCGATCAGGTTGATGCAATGTAGTAAGGTTTGTACAATGCAGTGCACTTAGGTTTGTATTCTTTCACTTTGTTTCTCTAGTTTCTTTCACTTTGTTTCTCTAGTTCTATGTTCTGGTTGTGAGACCAGCAAAACAACAGCTCTTGTGGGGTTATTGTGTAGCACTTTAAGTCTAATTTTCTTCCCTGAACTTTTTAAAATGTATAAAAATTATTAAAGATGATTAAACATACTGTAAAATATTCTAAATAATCCATTGAATATATATATATATATATATATATATATATATCTAATACTGTTTCTGTAAAATATATAGGAATAAATATGCAGGTATATGTGTATATATAATATAGATATAGAAATAAAGTATGAAGCTGTAATGCTAATCTGAATTAGTAGCTTTGTGGAACACAACTGCAGAAGTAGAAGTAAATGTTTGAAATGTTTCACCCCTCTGAATGGTATCACTATGGGAAGTCAATGATATCAGTAGAGATAGAGGAGCGAATTAGTATTAGTCAGGACCCAGTGATTATGTATCACAAGGTTATATGAATGGTAGAACTTATAGAGAAACTTTAGATAAATTGCCAGGTTGGTTTAAAAAGTTCATCAACTGATTAGATATAAATGGTATTTATATAAGTAACAGAAAGTCTCTAGCAACCTTGAGCGAGTGTAGATCTTATAGGAGTAAACCCCACTCTCTGTTTAATATATATAATAATCCCGTTCAAATTCACAGTAGCAAGGAGATAGAGTGAAAATCCTTTACCTGCTATCTTCAGCTACTTCACGCAGCACACAGGCAGCTGGAGCGCAGGAGTCTGGGGAGGAGTTACTCACTGACACGCTGTATGATTGACAGCGCAGACCGCTACTGAGTCCCGGTTGTTTTCTTTGCAAATGCTGCTACAAGGAAACCGGTTGAGAGAAAGGCGGTGATTAGTCTCCGGAGGTAAGTAAGAGTGTTAGAGAGGAGACTGCAAGAAGCTTGAGAATGAGAGAACTCAGTTGCGGCAGGTTGGTTGTGAACACGGCAAGTGCCGTAATACTAAGGCACAGGTGAGCTCAGATTGAATGTAGACACAGAAAGTGCAGGCTGATTTTTAGGAGCGTTATGGATATAACGCAAAGTTGTTTGTAATCCACAATAGCAAATGTAGAAGTTGAAGTAATCCTGGTAAGGAATAGGACAAGCTCAGTATGAGCAGTAGCTGTTCAGTGCAAACAACAAAATACTAAGCACTGGCCATTAGGAGAACAGGAGAATTTAAAGACTCTGTGGGCAGGGCTAAACAGTTGAAGGCTGAGAATTAAAGGTAAACACAGTTAGTGAAGAATCCTGACATCACCCCCTCCTCAAGCAAGCTGTCCCACAGCTTGAGGCCGAGGTCTATCCGGGTAGCGACTGTGATAATCAGAAATGAGCCTAGGAGCATTAATTTCTGAAGCAGCCTCCCAGGAGTCTTCCTCCGATGGATAATTCTTCCAGTGGATAAGATACTGCAGTACAGAAGCCCTGTAATGGGAGTCCAGAATGGAATGAACTTTGTATACATCCGTATCGGTCGAAACAGTGGTGTCTGCATAAAGAGGTTCTTGTTGTCTAGTACTGATATATGGTTTGATAAGAGAGACGTGGAATGTGGGGTGGACCTTCATTCCAGGGGGCAATTGCAAAGTGACAGCGTTAGGGTAGACTATGCGGCTTATCTCAAAAGGACCGATAAACTTCCTGGCAAGTTTCTTACAAGGCACTTGAAGTTTTAGGTTTTTCGTGGAAAGCCAAACCTTGTCCCCTATGGAATAGCTGGGGGGAGTTCTTCTTCTTAGGTCATAGTACCTCTTTTGGTTAGCCTGAGCATTATGAATATTCCGTTTGATGAAACCAAAGTTGTCTAAAATCCTGTTAGTGAAATCATCCAACTTGGGTGAATCAGTACTTGAGGTAGGGTTTAGAAAAAGAGTAGGGTGGAATCCGTAATTCGTAAAGAATGGAGATACTTTAGGGGATGAACTGGTTAAGTTGTTGTAGGCATATTCAGCCATGGGTAGGAAGGAGAGCCACTGGTCCTGCTGATAGGAACAGAAACAACAAAGATATTCCTCGAGCCATTGATTCAATCGTTCCGTCTGCCCATTGGTTTGGGGATGGTAAGTGGTAGTGAATCGATGATCTACTTGGAGGAGTTTGCTCAATGTAGACCAAAACCGAGAGGTGAATTGCGTACCTCTGTCAGTGATTACTCTAGTAGGTAAGCCATGTAATTTAACGATATTATCTATAAAAAGACAGGCTGTTTCTGATGATGAAGGAACCTTATGAAAGGGAATGAAATGTCCCATCTTGGTGAACATGTCCACTACAACTAGTATGGTGTTCTGTTTATGAGAAAGGGGTAGTTCAACTATGAAATCCATACTTATTTGTTCCCAGGGACGGCTAGGGATGGGCAGAGACATCAGTAATCTGTAAGGTTTTAACCTTTCGTTTTTTGAGGTAATACAGGTGGAGCAGGTGCTAACATAGTCTCTGACTGTTTGTTTCATATCAGGCCACCAGTAAGATCTATTCAGTAAATCCAAGGTACGTCTGACGCCAGGGTGACCAGACATGGGGATGTCATGATGATATTTTAAAATCTGTGTCCTTAGTGCTTGAGGTATGTAAAGATTATCCTTGTGATAATACAACCCCTCTTTTCGCTCTAGTTGATAACCTGAGACTTCGTTATCTTGTCTTTGATGTCTCCTTACCTCGCATAGTAGATGTGTAGCGACGCCTATGAACCGTTCTTCGGGAATCACTGATTGGTTTTCTGGAGATTTAGATGGTCTTTTATCTTTCCTAGAGAGAGCATCAGCCTTCCCATTCTTGCTGGCTGGTCGGTATAGAATAATGAAATCAAACCTGGAAAAATAGAGGCTCCAACGAACCTGTCTCGCTGATAAGGTCTTATTGTTCTGGAGGTATTGGAGGTTTTTATGATCTGTATAGATGGTGACAGGATATTTAGCTCCTTCCAATAAGTGCCTCCAGTTCTATAAAGCTCTTCGAATGGCGAGAAGTTCTTTGTCACCTATAGTATAATTCATCTCCGCCGGAGACATAATTTTGGAGAAGTATGAGACTGGATGTAAAGGTTCCGTCAGAGATTGTCGTTGTGAGAGGACAGCCCCAATGGCAAAATCTGACGAATCAACCTCAAGGGTATAAGGCAAGGTTGCATCAGGGAACCGTAATATAGGTGCTGTGGAGAAACTGGTCTTTAGAAATTCAAAAGCTGTGGATGCTTCCTTAGTCCAAATGAATGGTTTGGACTGGGATGTGAGTTGAGTCAGGGGTTTTGCTAACTTGGAAAATCCCTTGATAAATTTTCGATAGTAGTTGGAGAAGCCTAAAAAAAGTTGTAGATCCTTTCTATTGGAGGGTTGAGGCCAGTCCAATACTGTATCTACCTTCTTATGTTGCATCTTTATACCTTCAGGGGAGATGTCATAACCAAGAAAAGATATTTCTGTACAATGGAACTGACATTTTTCGGGCTTGGCATAAAGCTTGTGAGTATGGAGTCGTGAGAGTACCCAGCGAAGATGTTTAATGTGGTCCTCTAAGGTCTTGGAATAAATTAAGATGTCATCAAGGTAAACTACCATACAGACATCTAGTAAGTCCCGAAAAATGTCATTTATAAAACGTTGGAAAGTCGCCGGAGCGTTGCACAATCCGAATGGCATCACCAAGTATTCGAACAGCCCATATCTAGTGCGAAAGTCTGTGAGCCATTCATGACCTTCCTGTATCCGTACAAGGTTATATTCTCCTCTGAGATTGAGTTTAGAGAAGATGGTAGCTTCTGATAAGCGTTCTATCATTTCCGGAATTAGTGGTAACGGATACCAATTCTTTATAGTACGCTTGTTAAGCTCTCGATAATCTATGATAGGCCGAAGGGTTTCATCTTTGTTTTTCACAAAAAATATGCCGGCTCCGGCTGGTGATGAGGATGCTCTTATGAAACCCTTCTTAAGATTTTCTTCTAGGTAATTCTTCAGATGTACTTATTCAGATTCGTTTAACGGATAAATATGCCCAAATGGTATACTTGCCCCTGGCTGTAGTTGAATAGGGCAATCATAAGGTCGGTAAGGCAGAAGAGTCTCAGCTTCGGTCTTACTGAACACGTCAGCGAAATCCTTATAGTAATTAGGTAGAAGCTGTGGATCAGGAAGAGTATGAAGAAGATGTTGTTGTGGGAAGCAAGTAGTGTGGCAATATGAAGAACTGAAGCAAACTTTTGAGGATGTCCACACTATTGAAGGCTCATGCAATTGCAACCAGGTAATACCTAGGACTACAGAAAAATGAGGAAAAGGTAAAACATCAAAAGATATGAATTCTGTATGACCCTTGTCTGTAACAACTCTCAAAGGAACAGTATGATGTGTAATGGGACCATTACGTATTGTAGAGCCATCAATAACACAAAGTACAAGTGGTATCTCTTTCAACACAAGTGGGATTTTATTTATTTTTACAAGCTCAGAATCTATGAAGTTTCCGAAAGCCCCGGAATCAATGATGGCTTCAGTTGATAGTCTTTTCTGGTCCCACTGCAAGAATAAAGAGAGTTTACAGTAAGTGAACTTGTTATGAACATCATGAGAGGAACAGATAGTGGTGGACTTACTTTTCTTATTCTTCTGGAGGATGGGACATTGGTGTACTGAGTGTGAGGGATCTCCACAGTACATACAAAGATTCTTAGTCTTACGTCTAATTCTCTCTTCGTTTGATAAGGGTCCTCTGACAACCCCAATCTCCATAGGAACTGATGCTTGAGGTGGGGGTATGGGTGGTGTTGTAGATACAGTATTCCTAGTGTAAGAGTCGCTATGGTATTTCTCTGAACGCCTCTCTCTAAGTCTTCTGTCAATTTGAGAGGAGATCCTCATCAAGGCTTCTAATGTGGATGGTAATTCAATCCGTGCCAACTCATCCTTCAGATTCTCCGCCAATCCTAAACAGAACTGGTTACGGAGTGCTATAGGACTCCAGAGGGAGTCAGATGCATATAGTTTGAAATCCGCGATGTAGTCTTCCACAGGCCTTTTGCCCTGTTTGAGATCTCTCATATGAGCTTCAGCGGTCAGTTGAGTGTCCTTATCCAAGTATAACTCATCCATAGCACTGAAGAATGAACCTAAGGTGGCAAGTGTGGAATCTTCATGGTCACATAAATTGTCTGCCCAAACCCTAGGCTCCCCTCTTAGAAATGTGATTACTGTGAGAACTATTATCTTTTCTGTAGAATAGCTTTTAGGTCTTAATGTGAACAACAAATGGCAAGCGTTTTTGAATTGTTTATATGAACTTCTGTTGCCACTGAAAGTCTCTGGGAGTGAGATTTGTGGTTCAGGTAAAGTCTCTTGAGCAGACTTGACTGCTATGGAGTCCTTAATTAAATCTTTCAGTGTCTTATTCTCAATCTGAAGCTCTCTAACAGCGTGAGCTGTGGGAGTTCTGCTGGTTCCATTATCTTATGGGCTTAGTATTATGTAATGCTGATCTGAATTAGTAGCTTTGTGGAACACAACTGCAGTAGTAGAAGTAAATGTTTGAAATGTTTCACCCCTCTAAATGGTATCACTATGGGAAGTCAGTGATATCGGTAGAGATAGAGGAGCGAATTAGTATTAGTCAGGACCCAGTGATTATGTATCATGAGGTTATATGAATGGTAGAACTTATAGAGAAACTTTATATAAATTGCCAGGTTGGTTTGAAAAGTTCATCAACTGATTAGATATAAATGGTATTTATATAAGTAACAGAAAGTCTCTAGCAACCTTGAGCGAGTGTAGATCTTATAGGAGTAAACCCCACTCTCTGTTTAATATATATAATAATCCCGTTCAAATTCACAGTAGCAAGGAGATAGAGTGAAAATCCTTTACCTGCTATCTTCAGCTACTTCACGCAGCACACAGGCAGCTGGAGTGCAGGAGTCTGGGGAGGAGTTACTCACTGACACGCTGTATGATTGACAGCGCAGACCGCTACTGAGTCCCGGTTGTTTTCTTTGCAAATGCTGCTACAAGGAAACCGGTTGAGAGACAGGCTGTGATTAGTCTTCGGAGGTAAGTAAGAGTGTTAGAGAGGAGACTGCAAGAAGCTTGAGAATGAGAGAACTCAGTTGCGGCAGGTTGGTTGTGAACACGGCAAGTGCTGTAATACTAAGGCACAGGTGAGCTCAGATTGAATGTAGACACAGAAAGTGCAGGCTGATTTTTAGGAGCGTTATGGATATAACGCAAAGTTGTTTGTAATCCACAATAGCAAATGTAGAAGTTGAAGTAATCCTGGTAAGGAATAGGACAAGCTCAGTATGAGCAGTAGCTGTTCAGTGCAAACAACAAAATACTAAGCACTGGCCATTAGGAGAACAGGTGAATTTAAAGACTCTGTGGGCAGGGCTAAACAGTTGAAGGCTGAGAATTAAAGGTAAACACAGTTAGTGAAGAATCCTGACAGAAGCAAAGTTAGAACTTCCCTTCAGGTTTTTGCTCCCAGCCACGGTTCTCCAAGACCATGTATAGAAGCAAGAAATATCGAAAGTTGTAGCGCTGTGTCACCCCCAGGGGTTCGTGCTGCTCTCGTCCTTTGAGTAACCGGACTTCTATCACCTCCAAAATAAAAATCTCACAATGGTGTAGCAAGTTTCAAACAATATGGTAGGCGCATAAACAGGTTATACTCACGAGATTTCAGTTTAAATCAGCCTTTTATTAAAAACAATGGTGTCTTCAGATGCAGCTTCAAAATTTATTTAAAAAAGAGCATGAAATCAAAGCAATATCAAGAACAAGTTGTAGTGCTAGGTGTATATATATACACACACACACACACACACATATATATATATATATATATATATATATATATATATATATATATATATATATATATATATATATATATATATGTAAATAAATATGTATTTAAGAATAAAAATAACGCTATCCTGTAAGTGAAGAATATTGTAATGTGAAACATGTACAGTAAATATACAGTAAAGCACAATACATGTATATGTACTTTATGTATCTCTATTTTAAAGCCCTTTGAAGTCCCCTTTTTTCTAACACCCGAAACCTCATATCTTTGAGCCCTTATAACTTTTGATTGAAAATGTATTTTAAATATTTTTTATTAGATAGTGTTATTATGAGTGTAACTGTACTTTTAAATTTTTTTTTTTGTGCAACGTTTTATTTGACAGTTAATAGTTAATCATGCAGAGCTCTGAGGTTGCGTTAAGCTGATGCACGTTAAATTCAATTGCGCTTGAACGAACAAGTAATGGTAATATGCGTGCTACTCCCAACGCATGCAAACACTCGCTATAAACCCATATCACTTGCGCCCAACAGTTAGTGCTCCACCCAGGAATCTGGCCTTAAATGTGCCGGCACCATATTTGGGCCTGTAACAACCCATAATCCCAGAAAACGTGTACATGGGGAAATTGTTGTAATCGTGGGACATTGCTGAATACAAAAATGGGTGTTTTATTGCAGTAAAACTTATCAGGATTTTGATATTCACAATAATAAATGTGCGCGCATGCTTGGAAAACATACAATCTCTTTTTTGAGTGAATTTCTCACATTTACTTCGATTTTAGCTTATATATAAATATTTGATCTGCTCTAAAAAAAATCTATATAACAAGTGTGGGTGCACTTAATGTAGAAGAGGTAAATTATGGTTGAACAAACATAAAGCGGTCGATTTATTAAGGTGCGAGCGGACATGATACGATGTAGCGTATCATGTCCCCTGCACATCGATAAATGCAGACAGCATATGCTGTCGGCATTTATCATTACACCAACAGTTCTTGTGAATTGATGGTGCAATGCCGCCCTCTGTAGATTTGTGGCCAACGGGCCGCTAGCAAGGGTTGTATTCGATCGGGTTGATTTCTGTCCGCCGCCTCAGAGCAGGCAGACAGGTTATGGAGCAGCGGTCTTTAGAACACGGGGAAACATGGGGCATCACGCTCCGTAAGGAGCTTGATAAATTGACCCCAATGCCTAAATTCTAGGTTTTGTTTCCATCCAGAACTTGATCAATTGCCTCTGTCCTCAAAGAGGTTAATATTTGCAGAGTTCTTAGCTTAATTGCTACATCTGTATAAGAAAACCAAAGCTTTTCAAATCTTTTGTTTTCATGGCTTTACAAACTCTTAACAATGCATTCAGAAAGTGTTTTTTTATGCATATAACAGAAAAATAATATTTATTATGCTATAGCACAGTACTCTGCACATAGTGGATTAGCGATTTTTAGAGGAAGAAGAAGCAGAATTTACTATTCTAAGCAGTAGCTGAAGCAGATCAGATACCAGGAGGAAGTGGTAAGAGAAGCACTATTGACAGATGGTCAGTCTGGGTGATATTTCGTGTTTACGTTTTAGAAAGAGGTTACATTTTAAAATGCTACATCCGGCTTACAGGAAAATGTAGAATATTTTTTTTACAAATAGATGTAGGTCATATAAGGATAGCATCACTATTTTAAGTTCCATTTCAATACTTAAAGTATTTGAGAAAAAAATAAATTTTCCTTACTTCTTTATTACACAAATTGCATATGTATCACACAGTTTTGCTTATGAAATGCCAAATCATGGTGCTGTTGATATGTCATGTGCATGTATTCAAAAATGTTTTATTAATAAACAAAAAGTAATATTATGCAATATGTTAAAGGGAAATGGATGTCAGATTTAAACTTGTATGCATTCTGTAGATTTTAAAATAAAAAAAATAAAAAAATGACTATGGGGGCCACGCCACAGATCAGTATTTTAGAAGCGTTAAGGGCCACAGAGCAGTGTTTTATAACCCTTAAGGGCCAATATACATTTATATCTACACAAAAATAATAAAATAATATCGTCAAGATTACGAGTTTGGCGTTAACAGGGGTGCGTTTCGAACGAGGCTTTTTTTTCTAACCCTACCTTAAGCCAACGCTGGTATTACAGGTTTTTTATAAACCTGCCGCAAAAAGGTGAGCATAGAGCAAAATTTAGCTCCACATCTCACCTCAATACCAGCATTGCTTACGGTAGCGGTAAGCTGGCTAAACGTGCTCGTGCACGATTTCCCCATAGGAAACAATGGGGCTGAGCTGGCTGGAAAAAAACCTAACACCTGCAAAAAAGCAGCGTCCAGCTCCTAACGCAACCCCATTGTTTCCTATGGGAAAATAAAAAATATTTCTACACCTAACACCCTAACATGCACCCCGGGTCTAAACACCCCTAATCTTACACTTATTAACCCCTAATCTGCTGCCCCGACATCGTCGCCACCTACATTATATAATTAACCCCTAACCTGCCGCTCCGGACACCGCCACCACCTACATTATCCCTATGTACCCCTAATATACTGCCCCCAACATCGCCGCCACCTACATTATACTTATAAACCCCTAAGCACCAAGGGTATGCAACAAATTGTTTGCAGGTATGCCAACTATTGGACCTGCACCATGGTCCCAAATAAACAGACGTCATTTAAAGGAACCTTCATTCTTCATTAGGACGTCATTTGAAGAGGATGGCTCTGCGTCGGCTGGATAGAAGATGGCTCCGCTCCGGAAGGATGAAGATAAAAGATGCAGCTTGGATGAAGCCTTCTCCCGTCTGGAGGACCTCTTCTGCCCCGATCGGATGAAGACTTCTGCCATATGGAGGACCACTTGTGCCCGGCCGGGTGAAGACGGCTCAAGGTAGGGAGATCTTTAGGGGGTTAGAGTTAGGTTTTTTTAAGGGGGGATTGGGTGGGTTTTAGAGTAGGGGTGTGTGGGTGGTGGGTTGTAATGTTGGGGGGTATTGTATTTTTCTTTTACAGGTAAAAGAGCTGATTACTTTGGGGCAATGCCCCGCAAAAGGCCCTTTTAAGGGCTATTTGTAATTTAGTATAGGGTAGGGAAATTTTATTATTTTGGGGGGCTTTTTATTTTATTAGGGGGATTAGATTAGGTGTAATTAGTTTAAAATTATATTATTGTAATTCTTTTTTAATTTTCTGTAATTTAGTGTTTGTTTTTTTTGTACTTTATTTATTGAATTTAATTGTAATTAATTGTAGGTAGTTTAGGTAATGTATTTAATGACAGTGTAGTGATAGGTGTAATTGTAACTTAGGTTAGGTTTTATTTTACAGGTACTTTTGTATTTATTTTAGCTAGGTAGTTTATTAAATAGTTAATAACTATTTAATAACTATTGTACCTAGTTAAAATAAATACAAAGTTGCCTGTAAAATAAATATATATCCTGAGCTAGCTACTATGTAACTATTAGTTATATTGTAGGGTTTATTTTATAGGTAAGTATTTAGTTTTAAATAGGATTAATTTATTTAATTATGTTAAATTAATTTTGTTTAATTTAAATTATATTTAAGTTAGGGGGGGTTAGACTTAGGGTTAGACTTAGGTTTAGGGGTTAATAAATTTATTATAGTAGCGGCGACGTTGGGGTCGGAAGATTAGGGGTTAATAAATGTAGGTAGGTGTCGGCGACGTTGGGGGGGGCAGATTAGGGGTTAATAAAATGTAACTAGTGTTTGTGAGGCGGGAGTGTGGCGGTTTAGAATCTTGAATCTCTTTTACTGAGCCTGGCGCCAGGGAGTGACGTCATCAGCCTGTGCTGCTTAAGGTGGTAACTCAGGGATAGTGGCTGCCCTAAAGGGACATTCCGATCAAAATTTTAATGCCCATAGATGAATTACATCTTTGAGTAGAAACATATTTGTAATATACATGTATTGTCAAAAAATGCCTCTAATAAAAGTTATCGCTGTTTTACTGTTTAAGGGACAGTCAAGTCCCAAAAAAACTTTCATGATTTAAATAGGGAATGTAATTTTAAACATTTTTCCAATTTACTTTTATCACTAATTTTGCTTTGTTCTCTTCTTTCTATTTGTTCTATTCTATCGTCTCTTTGTTCTATTCTTAGTTGAAAGCTAAACCTAGGAGGGTTATATGCTAATTTCTTAGACCTTGAAGACTTCCTCTAATCTGAATGCATTTTGACCACTAGAGGGCATTAGTTCATGTGTTTCATATAGATAACATTGAGCTCATGCACGTGAAGTAACCCTGGAGTGAGCATTGATTGGCTGAAATGCAAGTCTGTCAAAAAAAATGAAACAAGGGTGCAGTTTGCAGAGGCTTAGATACAAGGTAATCACAGAGGTAAACATTTTATTATTATAACTGTGTTGGTTGTGCAAAACTGGGGATTGGGTAATAAAGGGATTATCTTTCTTTTTAAACAACAAAAATTCTGGTGTTGACTGTCCCTTTAACATTTTTCTCTGCACGTGCATGTGAAGCATAGCTAGATATTCTCAGTGCACCAGCATTTTAAATACTGCAACTGATCAGAGCGCCAGTGGGGCCTGTATCATGTCAGCGATTAACAAATGAAGTCATTACCAGATGGTACAAGCACCTTAGGCTCTCTGAGCAAGTGTTGTGTTTAAAATACTAGTGCACAGTGCATACCTAAATACATTTTTGGAACAGCTGTAGCTTTAATTAGAAGCATTTTTGTTAATACATGTATATTACAAACATTCTACTATTTAAAAATCAAATGCATCCATGTGGATTACAATTTTGGCTGTAATGTCCATTTAAGGTGGATTGGATAATCAATCCATAGATATTGACGGTGTCGTATACCTCAGACGGCACCCAGCATTTGACGACACCCAGTTTGGCAATTTCACTGACTTTCTTTTCAGCCCACTTTAGCCCTGCCAGCTGCTGAGTCTGACATAGTTGTAGCAGGCTGCAAGTTGGGGAACCCGGGTGGTGGCTAGATGTGCCTAGGCAGCTGCCTAGCTTGCCTAGTAGGAGCACCGGCCCTGTATATATATATATATATATATATATATATATATATATATATATATATATATTTAGGCATGTTTATGTATGTATCTCTTTGTTAAAGCCCTTTGTCTGCTTTTTTTTTTTTTCTGTCACCCAAGATCTCATATCTTTGAGTCCTTTTGTGTGCAATATTTTTTTAAATATTTTTTATTACACAGTGTTAATATAATTGTAACTGTACTTTGTAATGCATTTTTGAAGTGTTTTGTGCAACTTTTTAATTTTGCCAAACAGCTAACCAGAAATCGCGGTAATGATTTTAGCGTAACTCACGATTGCGCTCAAGTGATTACGTTAACTTTCAACTTGCAAAACAAGCGGTAAGCCCGATGAGCACAAACCCTCACAATATACCCCTTATCAGTGGGTTAAATATTATTATTTGAGTTTCATCTGCTTTAACTTTTTTAAATATTCAATACTGAGCATTAGACCTGACTAAGGGACAGTTTATGGAATAATGAGGATATAATAGGTCCTGATAAGTGGCTGCTTTTAGTGAGTTGACATTGAAAATGGATTTTGGCAGCCGTACTATACAGTTTAACTATCTTGTATATAATGTGAAGAATACATTACTGAACTAGCACTAGAAAATGTGTACATTAAACTTCTGAACACAAGCTTTAGGAAACATTTGTTTAGGCATTATTTAACATCCCTGCAGTTGTATGCTTGCCTATTTGTCTGGTCAGCCATCAACGTTTTAATGTTATTTGTTTGTTATCTGATGGTACAGCCAATCAGAACCTGTACTGCACACACCACTGAACTATGTATAATGCACTCCAGGAAGGTCACCACTTATACAGTGAAGCTGCTTTCACCTGAGATACATCGATTATCATGTCCTTGGCTACACTGATCATCACTGAGGGTCAAAGATGGACCTCGTAATCTTTGTGATGTCTACTGCTCTGTCACCAGCTTCTGAAATGGGACTGCAGCCTTTTGACCAAGGATGTTACTTCAGTTCAGCGTGAGATAACAAATCACAAGCCCAAATCCCAATCTACCATCACAAGTAGTTCAGCACTCCTCTTCCTGAGACACTAGTGTGGATCACTATCTCTTTGTGCTACACTATACACACTGCAACCAATCAACTACGCAGCTCTGAGTGATTTAACACCTATAGCGACCTGCGGGGCTCCACTGTCATAGCTTCCTTGTATAAGTAGACACTTCTTGGGAGCTTGCTGTACTGGGACAGGCGGTAAAGCTTCTGAATGACCATAGTGTACATTGACAGAGAACTAAAATTCCTCAAGTGGATAGGAGACCTTGCAATGGCTAAACATGCATCTATGTGAGTGTGAAATCATAAGTAATCATTTCCAAAAGCTTGGTAAGCATCAATTAGTTCTATTTACCGCAACATTTAAAGTGAAGTGAAGAAATATGTATGTTTACTGTCCCCTTAAATATTAACAACAGATTAAATGCAAATACATTTTGCAGTTAAATGAACAGTATGAAGTTAACTAAAGCTCATATGCATACTTAATATCCCCCTAAAGAGATGTATATGCAAAAATAGCAGCAAATTGCACTTCAGTGTAAATATTTACATTGTGTTTATCTAAACTGGATCTTTGTTTTTGCTTTTAGAATAGAGAAGTGATAATGTGAACACTAAATGCCACTAGTTTCAAAACAAAGTCAAATTGTTGTAATATGTTAACCTCTGCTAAACAATGCTTTCCTTCTGTTTGTGTGGTTATTAACCTAAAGAGGATGTGCTCACAAACCAATACGTGCATGCTACTGTGCATATTTTACAGAAATAGTAATACCTGCTTTTCTATATACTTTAGCAATTATATTTTTTACGCAAGATAAAAGGCAAAACTCACTAAATTACAGGGGGTTAAAATATATGATTCAAACAGATATATAATATAACTATATCTGTCTGTCCGTCAGCTGATTTTCTAGCAGACAGACACCTTCCAGTTTGTGTTTGCTTTGTAAGGATTCTCAGATGGTTTACCCCTTTCAGCTTTGTACCTCATGTGCGGAGTCTATTTCTATCCATTAACAGGGTTTTACTGCACTTTTATTATTTTGGGGGGCTTTTTTATTTTATTAGAGGGCTTAGATTAGGTGTAATTAGATTAAACTTCTTGTAATATTTTTTTATTTTTTGTAATTTAGTGTTTGTTTTTTTGTAATATAGTTTAGTTTATTTAATTGTATTTTATTATAGATAATTGTAGTTAATTTATTTAATTAATTTATTGATAGTGTAGTGTTAGGTGTATTTGTAACTTAGTTTAGTATTTAGGATTTTTACAGGTAATTTTGTAGTTATTTTAGCTAGGTAGCTATTAAATAGTTAATAACTATTTAGTAGCTATTGTACCTAGTTAAAATAAATACAAATATGCCTGTAAAATAAAAATAAATCCTAATATGGCTATAATATAATTATTAGTTATATTGTAGCTATCTTAGGGTTTATTTTATAGGTAAGTATTTAGTTTTAAATAGGAATAATTTTTTTAATTATAGGAATATTTATTTAGATTAATTTAAATAATATTTAAGTTAGGGGGGTGTTAGGGTTAGACTTAGGTTTAGGGGTTAATTCATTTAATATAGTGGCGGCGGTGTAGGGGGGGTAGATTAGGGGTTAATCAATGTAATGTAGGTGGCGGCGGTGTAGGGGGGGCAGGATAGGGGTTAATAAATGTAATGTAGGTGGCGGCGGGGTCCGGGTGCGGCGGTTTAGGGGTTAAACAATTAATTTATTTGCGGCGGGGGCCGGGATCGGCAGGATAGGGGTTAATAACTTTATGTAGGTGGCGGCGGTATAGGGGGCTGCAGATTAGGGGTTAATAGGTATAATGTAGGTGGCGGAGGGGTCCGGGAGCGGCAGATTAGGGGTTAATAAGTTTATTATAGTGGCGGCGGGGTCCGGGAGCGGTGGTATAGGGGTTAATAAATATAAAGTAGGTGGCGGCGGTGTAGGGGGGGCAGATTAGGGGTGTTTACACTCGGGGTACATGTTAGGGTGTTAGGTGTAGACACTTCCCATAGAAATCAATGGGATATCAGGCAGCAGCGAACATGAGCTCTCGCTGCTGTCAGACTCCCATTGATTCCTATAGGATCCCCGCCTCCAGGGTGGTGGATTGAAAATCAGGTACGCTGGGCCGGAATAGTACCTGGTAGGTATTTGATAAGTACCAAAAGTAGTCAGATTGTGCCGAACTTGTGTTTGGAACATCTATAGTGACGTAACCATCGATCTGTGTCGGACTGAGTCCGGCGGATTGTAGGTTACGTCACTAGATTCTACTTTTGCTGGGCTGTAGGGCTTGATAACTATGGCGAATCAGCCTCGCCACAAATACGCTGTGGAATTCCAGCGTATTTGCGGTTGACGGCT